>NC_134578.1:42896780-43619280 GCF_050947875.1 Dermacentor variabilis | reverse complement strand
AGCAGTGTAGATTATGGGATAAGTGGGTGCAGCTGATATTCGAGTGGAAATTATGAGGAAAAAGTAGAGTTTGACGTGAAATAATGCGTACGGAGATAACGAAGATAATCAATCATCTATTATAATAAAGCACAAAAATGCCAAAAGACGCACTAAAGCGTGGTATGAACAAACACATACATGCGCAGACTTACACACTCGCACGCACAAACGCGGAGGACGAAGTCGTATGATAAAATTACGAAATTTTCAGGCAGTAGATGACGCCGGGAGTCTTACGACATATTTGAATAGAAATCGCTACAAGAGGCCTTTCTCCTACAGTAGACGAAAATAGACTGCTTCTTATGGTGATGGACGGGTCCTACCAGAATTTTCTTCATTCGCATTAGATATTTTGACTATTCGCACACTCCTAGTTTAAGCTCAAGGAAGTTCTGTAGAGAGGACACATATGTTACGATATGCCCGCTCCTCCTAGCTCGCCAAGGCATCAGATGACCGAGCGGGTGCTCCCGATGGCGGCATGGGACAGAATCGATGCGTCTCCCGCGGCGGTGGCGTAACCGCAAAACGGGAGAAGACGGGCCCCAAGAGAAGCACTGGTTCCACGTTTCCCTGGTCATTCTACCGTAAGCCAACGAAGCCTCTCTCTAGGGAACGCTGCAGTCGACATGCTAAGGAGGTGTCTACGTCTGCCAAGTGTTATTTTTTACAAGGCAAAAGCAGAATGTGTGGGAAAACGAAGTGGTCCAACATGCACGCGGGGAAAAGGCCAATTGATGCGGATTTTCCCGTTTCAAGTACAGAATCTAACGAGGGAAATTACACTGCATTGGAAGGCTAATTTGACTCTCAGTGGGATTCATTAGCACGCACCTAAATCCTCAGTGAGAAGAGCTTTCCCATCACCTGTCACCTTAAGACTACGGCAGCCGCTTCTCAAATGGAGGAGTAGTAAGGTTTACTCTGCATTAGAAAGTTCTGATCA
This sequence comes from Dermacentor variabilis, assembly GCF_050947875.1. Classification (NCBI taxonomy): domain Eukaryota; kingdom Metazoa; phylum Arthropoda; class Arachnida; order Ixodida; family Ixodidae; genus Dermacentor; species Dermacentor variabilis. The sequence goes on along the minus strand of NC_134578.1, from coordinate 43,618,289 downwards.
ACGAGCTACCCGTTTGGTCTTAAGATGAAAGTGAAAATTATTTCTTTAATTATTTTTATCACGCATGTGATCGGGCAGTAGAAATATTCGCGCTGATTTCGAATATTTTGTTATTGGTAAATGTGCGCCTCGATGTAGCCAGCTCTTTGGCGCATTTAGTGCCGTAATGCGATCCCGTATGTGCCTACTAATAACCCCCATTGTGCTTCGCATACGCCTGTGTCAGTGCTTTAATATATAATTACTGCCAGTTAAATTAATAAAAAAATCTTATTTAGGAAGGTGACTAATAATTATTGAACAAGCGAGCAATGCAAAGAAAAATGATGAAGTCAGTATAGTGCGGAGACAAAAAACCGGCCTTATTTTCATTTTATAAAGGCTAATTCATAGGTGTGGGCGAATGTCCGAAGTTTCAAATACGAAACTGCGCACTATTGTGATCCAGCTCTTGGTTCGTAGATCAAACTCGGGCATCACACAGGATGTTACTTCCTTACGGCATCGGAACACCTAAACTATGGCACTTGGCCTGCAGTATATACCGGGGCGTCGCACTAAGGCGACTAAGCGGACCGTCGCCTGGGGGGATTGATGAAAACACACTGTTTTATTTTTCATATTGACAACTCGCATCGCTCCATCGATATGGGAGCTCTCTGAATGTTGGAGCACATGACATAACTGATCACACGAACATCTCAACACACCACATGTCGGAGCGCACACGCGCACCACACCGAAGACTCATTTTTCAAACAGTCGCTTTCTCTAGATAAACCGAAGAGTGAATCAGTGCCCCGTATCTGTGCCATTCGTAATAATGTTCGAACTGTCTGAAAAATCACCGCCATGATGTAGCACCATTTCTCCGGACTTCGCCTCCGATGTTGCGCAATCGCATCGGCATACGACACAAGCACAAGGCAATTCGCCTTTGCAAGTCGATGCTGATCACACGGAAGTCCTCGTCATTGACTCCCTTGCATCAATTAGCGGACACTTCACGAGGTCACCTTACAGAAATTTTAGAAGCCTGGCCTTGACGGTTCTTACCGCCTCCGCAGTATGCCTGGATTGCAGTCACCCCGGAGGGAGCTTTTTTCTTTTCCGTTGACCCATCAATACTCGTCGCCACTCCGCATCGTCGTCTAGGCGGGTGCTGGTTAAATGGTGGCTTGGTGAGAAGAACACGACGAATACCGATTGCCGTTTTGAGACGTAACAACACTAACTAAATCTCAGCCAAGTTTTACGTTCGGGCGCGATGCGTGGAGCTCGCAAACGGAGAGCGAAATTACCTTTTTTTCTAAAGGTACGTCCTCATTAGCAGAAATAAGCGCGCGCAAGGCGGCGCGCTTAAAAACACGTACCGCGTTCCGAAGGCCCCACCACTGCGCGTTGCGGTCGCGGAGGGCGGCGGGTAGGCGAGAGTTCTCGCCCTCTCTTGAGATGCCTCGGGAATCCGCGAGAATTCCCGCGTGTTTCAGTCGTTGTTCCATCCCGGCTGCTGGGCCCGGCGCGCGCAAAGGTCGGGCTTGCCGGCGAGAGCATTGACCTCATCGTCCACGTGACGAGTTCGGCGCTTGTGATTGGCTCGCTCGGGTTGCGAAAACGCGGCGCCACGAAAAAAATGGGTTCGCGACCCATCCTCGGAACGAGACGTTCATTGGAGGGATCGCCAGTCATCTGTGTGCAGACGCGAGTAAGAGAGGGCGCGAGACAGCAAATCTGGGGGCGTTTGCTCCTTGAATATATGACTCTGCTTAGGCACTATGGAGGAGGCTTCTTAGCACGTGTTGTAGGCTTTTGTCCCTAGGCATGCCAGCATTGCGGAGTGGGATCGAGTACGCTCGGACGCTGGGCTGGCGCGGTACAGTAGGTGAAGCAGCGGGCTAAGTCAGTCGTGGCGGATCGTAACTTCCTCGCGCCTTACGGCAATGTACCTTTTAAATAATATCACAGATTATTCTGTGGTAGCAGTCGCGACTGCAGTAGAGCCTGGGCCGCATATATTGAAAATATAGAAGGCCGAGCAGAGGACCTTAGCAACCGCGGTTGAACGCAAGTTGTTGAAAGACCCCCGGTGACGATGACTGACCCAGCACCAGCGCCGCCAGGCGCGAGAAAGTCTTTCCGACGTACCTTCAGAGGCAAAGTTCTGGCTGGAGTTGCAGAATTCGCTGGGCACGGTGGTGCTGAAGTTAGCATCACAAGTTGGCAGCTGGACGTATTCATACGTATTGAATTGTGTTTTTTTTTACTAATTGTAACAACGTGTCATTGTTTCGCATTATTGCCGACACCTCCGGGACACCAAACGACGTTTCCAGGACGCCGCCGACGCCTGCGCGTGCCAGGGGTGTATAAGATTGGCTGTCCATCGCGGACAGGCAATTTTTTATGTGAACACCCCCTGACACGCTTCGGCCTCCGCCGCCTCAACCCACGGGCCGCCATGCTTCCAGCTTTGATCGCCTTGCTACCCCTTGGGTGCCCTGGAGATCCGGCGCCGCCTGCTTTAGTATAACCTCAAGTGCTCTCCTGAGGCCTCCGTTTGCCGGTTACATGTGCCCTCCTGGAGCAGTGCTTGTAGAAGTCAAAGCTATCGTCGCGACGAAAAAGCGACCCGCGATTTATACAAAACCAGTCAGAGCATTGCCCCTTGAGACATAGCGATCACCAAATGGCGCGTCCGTGCCCTGCCTCACCGCGCGGGCAGCCAGCGGCGGAGCGTAAACAAACTCGACCGCACTCTGCAATGCCGGTGTGTTCAGGGGAAAAACGCCTACAACACACGCTAAGAAACCTCCTCCTTAAGTGCCTAGGCAGAGTCATATATTCAAAGAGCAAAAGCCACCATCGTATTTTCTTTCTCGCGCCCGCTCTTACTCGCGCCTGCGCACAAACTACTGGCGATGCCTCAAATGACCGTCTCGTATCCTCGCGCGGCAGAGAATTCTTGCCGCGAAAGCGCCTTTGCGGTGCGCGTTTTTAAGCGCGCTGCCTAGCCCTCGCTTATTTGCGCAAGTGAGGACGTACCTTAACACTCTCTTTAAAGAGAAACATACTACTCACTCTTCTCGGGCTGCTATATTTCGTCATATAGCAGATTACCAGAGGCGCCTGCTATTGGCCAAGAGCTGACGTCAACCAAGAAGTGTGTGTGGATCAGTGCGCTTCTTGCTACCGCTACTGTGTACATTTATTGACGCACTTTAAATTATGGGGTTTTACGTGCCAAAACCACTTTCTGATTCTGAGGCACGCCGTTGAGGAGGACTCCGGAAATTTCCACCACCTGGGTTTCTTTAACGTGCACCTAAAACTAAGTACACGGTTGTTTTCTCAATTCGCCTCCATCGAAATGTGGCCGCCGTGGGCGGGATTCAATCCGGCGACCTCGTGCTCAGCAGCCCAACACTGACGCACTTTAATAACCAGGCTGAAGTAAGCGAAAATCTACGTTTCGAAATTCGATAGGAATTACGTACTTCCGGAAGTGCACTGCCCTAGTATCACCGACCATGGTCTGCTAGTGCTCAGCTGCTACCCCCCCCTCCTACCCTGAGCAGCAATGAAACTTTAGCCACACTACTTATCACTCTCGTAACGTCGTGTGTCGCTAATTTCTAAATGTTTGGACACACAACTAGCGTCGAACCACGTGAGACTTAAGTTCAGAAATGACGCACGCTTGCTAGCCGCTGCTAGCTAGATGCATTGATGGGCTTCGGTTCGTATTGAGCTATTGCGTACAATGCGCAATTTGAATGTCGCCACTATCTGTTGGTCAAGCTGGTGCAGGACAAAGCTGGTCTGTGCAACGTAAGCGCGGCCACACTGGATAACACGAGCGCGAATGCGCACTCCAACCAAGTCGTGCACAGTTAGGAATATATAGTTGCTTGTAGCTGCGTCTGCAGCGTTACGTAGATACCGCGGCCGCCGCGCGACGAACGCGCTCTCAGTACCCTGATATTGCGTAAAATACCGATACGCTATGAAGAATGGCAGCTCCTCTTCGCCCGGCCGTGCCGAGGCTGACGCCGCGTCGCTATTGGCCTACTGGCATCACGTAGGCCTTCGCACAGGCGTCTTTTGTTTACAGTCGCGCTGCACCGTCATTTATGGTTGACAAGCGTGTACCGACTGGCGAGGAGCCCATGTTTGCGCCGTTGCTCTTCCGTGTTGGGTCCGTATGATAAAAATGACCTCGAGCCATGCATCCCGATTTCTCAAATCAAAATTCGTCAGTTAGGACTTACACACAACCTCCAGACAAGATAGCGCCAGATTGTAATTTGAATATACGAGAAAACATAATTCTGATGCTCGGCGCTTGAGGTCTGTGTTAGTAGGAGCAGCGTGCCCCAGAAGGTTCGCCTTCGCGCATAGCGTTCGCCGCCAGCGTTTCGAGGAAAACATTACGGTTACATAAGTCGCAGCTGCAGGGAAGCGTGTGAAGCAGTCGGGGAGCTTTTAATGGCTATCGGCGTTCCACTCTTACAGGCGAAGCTTAGGCGTTCTCCAAATTTTAATGCGATAGGGTTAAGGGGTCTTTGTCGCAGAAAATCCGTTGTCGGTGTCGGTGACGACGTCTCCGGCCAAGAAAATCATCTCGAACCACGCATCCCGATTTACGCAGGCCCTCAGGGTGGCGTAACTGTACAAAATTTCTCAAAGTAAAATGCGTCAGAAAACTCGCAAAGTACGACTTACACACAACCTACAAACATTATAGCGTCGGATTGTAGTTTGAATATACGAGAAACATAATTCGGTTGCGCAGAAACTGAAACACAAAGCTCTTTTAATGCGACCGCGCTTTCCAGCTGCCATTTTAAGTCTGTCTTTGTAGAAGTTGCGGCCCGCTCCGTTCCTTGCAATACTATTATAAGAACTAGGAAGCTCGCCTGCGAGCATAGCGTTCGTCGCCAGCATTTCCATTAAAACATTACGGCTACATAAGCTGCAGTTGCCGGGCAGCGTAGGGATCTTTGAATGCTATAGCATTCCAATCTTAAAGGAGAACCTTAAGCGTCTTCCAAACTTTTAGAATTATAGTTATCAAAGCAGGAGAAAAAAAACCTTCAGTCACTCAATTGTATAACCTTCAGTATTGAAATTCTATATTGTGCACGAAGTTACTCAGAGCTAGAAAGCCAACGTCAACGCTTTAAATGAACCACCTTGCAATCCGTGCATTCACTCGGCGAAAGGTCGTCTGGTACGCTCAACCATTGTAGGCGGCGCCACTGTCGAGGATTGAGCGCGAAAGAAAGGATAAAGGAGCAGGAGCGAAGGCAGAGGAGGAGAGTGTCACTACTTTACGAAGCTTCAGGTTTTTTAGCTCGCTGAGCTCGCGGTGACTTGTTGAGGACAACTGCGCGCTGTGATTGGCATATGTGGGTGGCGTGACTCAAAGCCTGAGCGCCAACATCTCACGAACATGTATGGTTCCCAAGTAACGCACCCTTGATGTCTGTCATCAAGATGGTCGAAGCTTCCTACGTTAGGAATCATTTAAACGCGAGTCCGGATTGCGGTATCTATCGCTTAGCCGATGTGCTCGTTGCCGATGTACTCGTACGACAGAACGTAAGAAAGTTTGTTGCACTCTCGGAACTTGTGATTGCCGTAGAGACAAACGCGAAACGAATTGTTCTGCTGACGTGACTCGGTGCGAGAATTGCAGCGCGTGGCTATCGAGTACAGTGTAGTGCAGCAAAGGGATGAGGCGCCGTGCACTCAAGCCTAAGCTGAGGGATAGTGCTTGGGTTTGGCGCCTCGTTGGCGCCAAAATCGGAAGTAGTGGCGTATATATGAACACCGAAAATCGAGTTTGAAATGCGTGCCGACCGTTGTGTGAATCCCCCCGAGCGCGTAGCCTTCGCAGGACCGGGAGCAGCGCAGAGGGGATCGCGGACGGTCATTTATTCCCAATGACTCGTCCTTTGCTGAACGGATTGGAGTATGAAGGTAACGAAGCATTGAATTGCTGATGAAGAAAACAAAGGCGGCCAAATAACAGATATAGTGTTGCAAGTGAACGCCATTGCTGTCTCCATCTGTGTTCTTTTCATTGGTAATTCACCTTTCAAAGCCTCAAAAGTCACACCAACTAGTCCAAAGGTGCACGCTTACACAGCATTGAAGTACTTCTTGCGGCAAAATATTTCTCAACTAGAATATTAAAACAAAGAAAGTGCTTCAGGATTTTTTTAAGCTGCCTCTCTTTCCAGTTGTCCTTGCTCTTCATTCTTATCCACACCAACCATTCGCCAACTCTCGACGTGCGCAGCATTGAACGTGTCGTTCATGACAGAGCTGAACAGCCGAGAGCAGCTTATCCTGTACGCGAGCTTGATCATCGCCTGTGTCACAATCTTGGCCATTTTTTCTTTGGGCCTGGTGCTGTTCTTCTACGCCAAGCCGTCCCCGTCGCCACTGGCGTGCCTGACGCCCGAGTGCATCGAGGCGCGCGGGTACTTACGCCGTATGATCAACACGAGCAGGGACGCTTGCAGCGACTTTTACGGCTACGTCTACGATTCGTGGCTGGAGCGACGAAAGGACGGCGGGAGCTTTCACTGGGACAACATCGCCGCGTGGCTGGCCAAGACCAACGAGACTCTTCTGCGCAACGTCAGCTGGAGAGGTTAGTATTCATAGAAACGGAAAGCACTTCTGCGCTTAGGTGACGTGCATGTCATACCGCACACATGATGGGCAGAAACAGGCGTACGGTGCTCCTTTTAACATTTTATACCGATGCCTTTTGTGTGACGTTAACGCTTCTCGCCGAATAGACAATTTGAGCAAGTGGAAACGTGCATCATCGCGTGTGCCACTGTGATACAAGCGGTATAGAAGAATTCAATGAAGTCAGATGTGTGTTGACACGTCTCCGTGCTTAACCTTCCAACGTTCTTCTTTCAACAAGCGTCATATGTCGCCTTCGTGGCTGAGACACAGACAGCTGACAGATACAGGAGACGATGCACGTGACATTCGCTACTGCTGCCACCTCGCTAACTCAAGCAATCTTCACGTCGTTAATCCAGCATTACACTCGTTTTGTATTTTTCTCAATAGCACACAAGCGGTTTGGATCTACGAGTCCAACATACCTCACATACCTGCAAGCTTTCATTATCAGGATGAAGTAGAAATAATAGCATGGTACTTAATGACGGGTCCCGGCTGCCCTATCTGACTAAATCTGTAGTTATCGCTGCCACGTCCACCTAGTCGAGGGGGAGTGAATGGCGTAGACTTTCCCTTCCCTTCACAAGCATCTGTTATGGTGTGATCCCCGCCGTTATTATATGTGGCATTTGTTTTCTTAACCTTGCTGGACGGCCCTTGCTTTGTCAGTGTGTCACAACACTGTATGAATACTTCAAAAACAAAACACGCTGCATCGTCACCGAACAGCTGAGTAGGATGAGATGCTGCACCGAAGTTGGGAGCGTTAGGCGGGCCTTCCTTTGAAATGAGCAAAAAACAATGACGTAATTTAGAATGCTATCACTGTTTCTAAGGTGGTGACCAGCTCCTGCCCTAACCTAGCTTGGGTGAAAAGTCAAATAGCCGCAAGATGTATTTCGCGGGATTACAGCCCTAAACGTAAGCCTCACCAGATGCGTTAATGAGTACGTGCTCGAGCATGTCTCTGAACTTATGTAGGTTTAGTGAGGGACATCGGATATGCAGAGCTCAGACCTTGGCAATAAAGAAATCACTTGAGAATATCACCGCCTGCGTGCGTGCGTGTAGATATGTTATAAGATGGAACTTGAAACAAAATACTAGGTTAATGAAAGGAGCCAAATAAGCGGAACGTATGACAAAATGGGTATAGTAAAAGTGAAGTTGATATTTCAACCACCAGTGTATCAAATTCTGAAAATATCTTCAGAATTTCGATTTCGTTAGAGCAACAATGAAAACTTCTGAAAGGCATGAATTCATAAAAAATTTGTAAGCACGACGTTTTTTTTTTCATTTTTCTGATGCCCACGCACTTGCTATCTGCACACTGCAAGGGTAGGCACCAAAACTGCAAAAGTTAGTTTGATATTGTAAGCAAAAGTTAATCGGAGTGTTATAACAAGTCATAACTTTTCTGTTACGGATATTCAGTAAATAAAGTGTTGAGCGACAGCTTTTCATCGATTATTACGCTGCATTACTAAAAGCCGAATTTCGTCATTTTATTTTCACACTTCTTTTTCCCATATTTCTTCGATGCGAGTAACCACCAAGAGCTCCAAAGCTAGTTTCAATTTTTCCGCATGCGTTTTTCTTACTTATAGGGTAGCTCGATTATACCACTCCGATAGCAACTCCGTTAGTGCCTTCTAGAGATAGTCACGTACTGCTACACGGATCACCCCTCTTGTCTCGCCTCCCTGGACTCGTATGTGTACGCATATAAGGTGGCTGCGGAAGCAATCCTAGCCTCGTTCTGCCAATTGTCATCAAGGTTAAGCGAAATAGACTGAGGTCATGCTAGGTAGTACCGTAATATTGCATTTCGTGCAGTTTCTTAACGCGGAATGCGGGACGGAGCTTCTGCCACGTTTGAACGTACAGGGCACCATTCATTTTTTTTAGTTACCTAAGTTTTCAGTGATCAGTACAACGTCACTCTGCCCTATCTTAAGCATTCTCGTTATTCAGTCTCTGACTACTCGGCTGTCCTTGAAGACTGCATCAACCATCTCTGTGAAAGCGATCACTCCGGGGCTGATGTTCAATGCCTTTCGGGGCATCTTCAAAGTGTTTTATCCTTCGTACACTGTTACAGCTGATTCTCGTGTCCTCATATGCAAGCCGAACCTCTTTGAATGTCTTTGACGCAATTGTGCTCTCTCACCAACAATTCTACAACCCCACATTGACTTAACTAGGCGTCATGTGCTGACGTTTTGTTTAGCATAGTGGTCGCTGGAATGTGGAACTTGTTTATGCCAAATAACACTTTATGATTGATATGAGGATGGCGCAACGTACCACTAGCATACATTCTAGTACGCTTTCAGACCCGCGTTCTCAGTATGTCGCACTGTCAACCAAGCGGGATGGAATAGTGCACATGTCGTTAGCAGTTTGCCAGTGTGATTATTCTGGCCAATTTTGTGTGCTGCCCCTAAATGGCTCGGTGGAACCGGTTCCTTTCATGTCAGAAAATGTTATAACATTATTGAGAACAAACCAACATAGTTTATAATTTTGTTTCTTTAAGGAAAATGCCCTTAGCTCAGACTAATGCGATATGTAAAATAGCTATTTTATGCTTGTTGACATAATGCGGCCTTAAGTATAAAGTGCTTTCAGAATGAAAATTCTCGGCAAAGTGTAATTCATTCAGCTGGGTTTCCACGAAACACAGAAAGGGCTAAAGAACATCTAAAATACTTCTCTAACGAATAATTAAAAGGCCTAGAGGAAATATCGGTTTAAACTTTATTTGGATGCACACTTCTTGAAAACCACCTATACCTGGGCTTACGCCTCGTTCTTAGAAGTCGAAATGTTATTGAATTTTTTTTTTTGAAAATTATACCGTTTCTTTCTAATTGCAAATATGCTAAAGAGGATGAGGGAGAAAGCCAGCGCGCTCACGAAACATTTACTAAATTTCTTGAGATTCTCATTTCAATTCGTTGTTACTTCCTATTACTTGTTTTCTACCACCAAAGGTCGTGGGTTCAAATGTCTTGATTAACCTTATTTCAATTAGCAGTACCTGTATTCACTCCGCCTTAATTAACACCAATGGTCATGGGTCCCACTCCCACCAATGGTCGTTTGTTTGAGTGCCAACAATGGCCTGTGGGTGGCACAACCAATTTTGCTGCCATTGAATGTTGGATAAACGGCAGAGAGCCAATTTTTTGATAACGCCGGACAACAGATATTCCGACGTATGATCCACTTAAGGCTGTCGCCTCAAAAATTTCACATCGAGCGCAAATAATTTATATCAGAAGTTACTACAATAGCCATCTATACGACCATTAAAACAAGGCTGGATGGGAAGAAAAAACCCACTAACGCAGGATCAGAACCTACAACTTCTCATTCCCGAGTCAGATGTCTTAGCCACTAGACCATGTGAGTATTTTTTCTTCGCCTTGCCTGGCACGATAGAGGAACAAATAGATAAAAAATATTAAGGGTGACAACTGCACAATTGCACTGAAGCTGCATACGAATTGCCACGAAAATTTGTATAAATCATCCAGTCAAATACAGTATTCTACTTAGAACATTCAGACTGTACCCTCGCATATATATATATATATATATATATATATATATATATATATATATATATACTTCTCGCGCACAGACCGCACGCTGTTGTCGAGATCGGGATGCCTCAGTTGGATACGCGTCTTCCATATACTGTAGAGTCTAAAGATAATAAAAGTCAGTTTCGCCCGAAAGCAGAAAGACATATTGCAATAGCGAATTAGTGGACAGCTATACGAATTAAGGATAATGGTTTTATTGGCCGCATACACTTGTAAACATAGACACATGCTTCTCATGCAAAAATAAGCGTGCGATTTGTTTGAGAGTGATAGATGACGGCTCTAATTTTGATACCTGGAATGAAGCGAAAGGCTAGTGACTGGCGTAGGCACCACAGCGGTACAGGGAGTAATGCTGCAGGCGTGAAATTCGACTGTAAAAATTCCGCGGTTGGCAGCGATAATTCCACTGAACGTTGAACGAGGTCTCGCGGCAAGAAGGCAAACGAGATAATGCGGTGGAAGTTGGGCGAAGTGGCTGATGTTCATCCCTGAAGCGTCAACTTGAATGTACCTATATATAGATGGCGTTGTCATTCGCGATGGCTATTGTTGCTCTCATGGATCCTCACTTCGGAAGGCCAGGACATAGCCGCAGACCTTGGGCTTGCACATACTTGGGGACAGGGAGCTCGGTCCTGCCGGTCGCAGTTCGTGCAGGCAAGTTATAGCGTAGAGGATCGAGGAACAGTGCTTTATTTACTTTGAGCATCGCTTTCATAGACGCACACCGCTGGCCGTGAATTTACCAAACGAATTCGGAGGTCATGACTGATCATGGTTAGCTTCTTTTCCAAGTAGGAGACATGAAGGCTCCAGAAGAAGACCGCCCTATTATTACTCCTAGAAAGGGGTGCATCTTCTCGTAGGTGCTCGACTGAGCATTAAGACTCACGACATACGGTCTCGTTCATTAGCGCGTGGAAGCGACCAGAGGGTACTTCTCGGTGGAGACTTCAAGATCTCGTGCTCGAAAGTAATCTGGTGTTAGTTTAGAAACCAAGTTAGCCTTCTTAAGCTTTCTTTTTTTTCAAATTTTAGAATATAAGAAATGCAGTCCAAGAGGATATATTAACGGTTAAAAACAAGAACGGTAAATGCGATCTTCGGGGCGAAAGTGTTGAAAATGTTTGGGATAACTTTTTGCCACAAATGTTTATTCATTTCATAATATACCAAGATGGGGGGGGGGTCTACACGCCTTTAAAGTAAGTTTACGAAGTATCTTTGAAGTATTGTGTTTTGTTGGCTAACAACAAGCGAAATAAGAATATTATTAATTTTATCCGTTTCCACATGTCGAAGCGACACCATGGACCCAATTGTCACGTACTGCTTTGCTAATACATAACCTAATTCCTCAACGAGCGAACGTGCCACCTATAGAGCATTTAAATCTAACAGCACTAAGATCCACTGTAATTTCGTACACACTCTGGCACGCTGTGATCCTAAGTGAAGTTTACGACTAGCGCTCCACTGATATGCTACCAGGTCATCCTACTTCCGTTGTTGGTGTGCCTTGCGAACCTTTAACATGTGCGCAATATGGAGATAACAAATATTTTAAAAAAAGTTAAGCGGAAACTTCAGGATTACAGCTACAACGAGCATCGTAATCGTCCTGTCTTCTTGCAGCTTGAGGCGCTTTCTTTTCTTTTTTCGTTTTCCGGAATATTGCTCAATAAATTGGGCACAAATCCTCTAGGCACCTTGCAGACTCGGCGAACTGAAACAAAATCGATGAGGCGACAGGCCACTGGACAAGCTCTGCCATCTAGTGTAGAAACAAAGAAACAGACCGGCGGCATTTGAAGGGCTCTGATCTTGGAGCCGAGGACGCCTTGCTCGTCCGCGTTTTCATTCTTGCCCACCGCTTGCGCACATTTCCGTTTTCGTAAAGAAACATTTTTTCCCGTCATTTCTCGTTATGTTCAACACCACGGGATAAGACATTGTTCCCAGGAACACACAGTCGGATGTTCAATATAACCCACGAGTCTGTGTACATGGCTGTGTGCCATTTTCGGGTGTTTTAGTGGAAAACTTACGTCTTGGTTCAGAGCTTCACAGGCAGAGCTTGACAGAGAGCTTCAGTGTATAATTTAGCATATCTATTTATGTAGGGCATACTGTAATCCTGTAGAAAAATTACTGTTTGAAATAGTAAATATAGTCTCCCTGCGCCTGCTTCCTTATTGTCGGTAGTGCCTATGGCATCCTCGACTCCCTCTATTTCGCTAAGACAATAACTCTAGTCATTCAGCCAGAAGGGTGTGGAATATTTAGGAAAGTATGATATGGCAATCTGAATTTGAAACACATCTGCTCGCACACTCCACAATAAAAAATTCTGTACTATGCACGCTAGTGGAAATATCCGTAGCTAACGTACTCGAACGAGGAACGAAACTAACAAATACTTAATGTCACATATCTGCTGATACGGTCAATATTCAGGCCTACCGTACATAGAAAAACGTTTACATGATGAAAAATGCTCTATAATTGAGTTCACCGGCTTTCCCTACTGCAACTGTTCAAAAAATGAATTCAAATTCTATGAACGTGCGTGTTTCATTTTCGACTTAAATAAGAAATTAAATTAAATAAGAAAGCGAAGGCTGTAAAGCATACTTTTGCTGAAAATAAAAACGGATAAAGCTGGCTTTAATCAATAAATTACAAGGGGATTGATGTCATGAAACATTCACCGCGAAATTTGCACCAAGCCGCAAACAAGCCTATTCATAAGCATTTGTTAGCGAATAACAACATAAACAACTGATCACTTCTAAACATTATTTAAGTGTTGGTTGATGGACGCCGTCTGTGTAGACCGAACTGAATCACCCTTTGAACCACTTGACAGTTTCTGTATCACTAGAAACGCCAGAAGCCACCAACTAGGGCATGTGACGTGTTTTGAGAATACGGTGAAGCTTTTTCGGTTTTTTTGCAAGAAATCTTTTCAACTTGGCTGGCGTTTTAGCGAGTAAGCTCACCATGAAAACGTTCCGGCGCTTCTTGGGTGCAAACTATTTATTGTTCAAAGTGTTTTGTGAAAGTTGGCTTACAAGTTCTAATGTTTTCACTTAGGCTGGTTGCTACTTGCTATATTGCGAAGAACAGCCATAGACGTGACACAATAGGGCGAGAAACAGACACTGCAAACTTCCGGCCCCTCCTTTCTGTTTCGTCGGCTTCTTCCACTCTCTGACCTTCCTGCCTCTTCATTAGCACAGTACACAGGAGTCGATTATGCGTATACGATATGACTTAACTTGCTGAGACGTAATTTTGCTCTCGCTCCCTGTCAGGTTGCGCACCTGTCTTGTTTCGCCATGTTCCAATGGAAACGCAGGACAAAACGCTGAGGAAACAGGCGGCATCCACGTCATGCGCCACGTCTACGGGAGTTGCCACCGTTACGTGTCGAATCAGTCGACGGCGCCGTCCTTCGAGACAACGCTGGAGTCAGCGCGGAATCAGTTGAACTGGAGTGAGGTTCGCAATGCCCGAAGCTACAGGGAGCTCGTCGCACATCTCTCGCGCGCTTCGATCCTCTCGGGGTGCCAAACGGTAATGACCATGGAGGCGTTCAGCGACCACGATCGCCTGGTGCTCAGGCTCTCCCGCGGCCGCTCTCTCCTGCGCAAGCTAACCACGACGGGAAACCGGGAGGATTTGGAGGGGGTCCTACAGCGTGTTCTAAAGAGCAACCTTTCCGAGATAGTCAAAGTCGACCCAGTCGTCGACACCGACATGGACGGTAAGCGTTCCGCCGAAGCTAAAGAAGAACCGCAAGTGGCCACAACTCTGAAAGACGTTCTAGATGGTATCTTTCCCAACGTGACCGTACAGGACTGGGTGGACGCGCTCAAGGAAGTCCTGAATTCCGGTGGCAGGCGTGTCGCTTTAGCTGATGCCGCTCTTGTCACAGGAGCACAGTATTTTGGGAAGGCGTTTCGTAACTTGCCCGACATGAACGGTGTCACGACGACATCGTTGCACGTGGCATCGCACCTGGACGCTGAGATCCTGTCTTTGGAATTGCCCAGAGAGTGGATGTAGGTGGAGCCTCCAACGATCGCTCGCTTCTGCGTCGCGCTTCTCCAGAGGTGTCTCACGGACTCGTGGCCGCTGATGGTCGCGAAACTTATGGACGTCAGAGACAGTGCGAATCTCATAGAAGTCATGTACCAGGATCTGGCGCAGGCATCACATGATTCCAATGACCTGCTCACGTGGCTTCCAGAGACAATGCGAAGTAATTTAGGGAGAAAGGTTTATATGACGTCCCTTATTGTGGTGTCCGACAGTGTTTTAGTGAGTGCGAGATTGCAGTCAAAATAATTATTCTTGCTTCATCAGCCTAAATATATATTAGGCAGCGTGCGATATTTTGTCAGTCTTGCTAAGCTAGCGTAACTCAAGAGGGTTTGCGAGTTGAACACAGCGAAGTTGAGTTTCCACTTATGGTCTGTTTGGTTAAGTATGGTGAGGATAAGGTTACTTGTGACGCTTATAGTGTGCCGAATAATTGACCGCGTCCTGTGCTACAGAACTGCTCTACACACCATTGAATACAAAGTAGCATTCCTCATTAATAAGGACAAAGCTGAGAACAGTGATGTATTGCACAGCTAGAAATAAATGATAGCAGTCATCGCAATAAGACCAAATACAAAATATAAACTGAAGCTACTACAAGCCTCGCACAACGTCATCAACGTCAAGCGGTTGAGTTGTTCTATGATGATATTGAATTAGCAGTTGGAAAGGTCAGAACTCACTATACTGCAGCCAAGGGCGACTTCTGTGCTAAAGTTGGGAAGAAGCCAGAGAACAGGCCGTCAGAGTCATACCGCAGAACAGGCTCGCTTCAGGAAAGGGTATCCAAGAATGTATCCATCCATGTCATCAATCAGGTAATTGAGAAATCTGCGGAGTACACCCAATCTAATGATTCAACTTTCATAAATTACGGAAAGATCTTTCATTCAGTAGAGATACCAAGAGTCATGAAGGCATTCAGTAGCCCAAGAGTAGATGCAAATATCTGAGCACATAGGTCCAGAGTTTTTGCAGCGACCTTAAATCATGACAGAAAAAGCGCTAAATTGCCGAAGAAAAAAAGTCAGCCAAGGCGACACAATCCCTCCAATGCTATTCGTTGGTTGCTTAGATGTGAAGTATCCATGTTGTTACACTGGGAAAGAGTGAGGATCAGTGGGGAGCACCTTAGCAACATCCAATTTGCAATTCACATTGAACTTTTCACCAATGATGAATACAAGTTGCAAGAAATTATGGGGAACCTTGGCCGACGAAGATTCAGTGTTGTTTTGAAGTCTAATATGCAAAAGATTGAGGTAATGTTCAACAGCCTTCCACGAGAAAGCGAGTGCGTGATCGGAAGACAGTCCCTGAAATTAGTGTAAGGGTACGTTTATGTAGCATAAAGTGACGACCGGCAGCCTGCTGCTATCATTGAAAACATAAATCGACAACCAGCCCACCTCACCGCTACTGACATATGTGGCAATAACTTCGAAGTTAACGGAGAAGTTTGAGAAGAAGTGAAGGACCGAGACATGGAACAGTAGCAGTTTTTTCTGAAAGGCGGAGCATTGATAGCTCTAGCAATTTAATAGATAACCGCACATAGTGAGGTTCTACAACAACACCCGTGTACCCTGCGTTGGGTCCACCTAACAAATACCAAGTTGTCAAAAATATTCCGGAGTCCCCTCTTACGGCGTGCCTCATAATCATAGCATGGTTTTGGCACGTATAAAGTCTCACAATTAAATTATTTTGAAGTAATGTTTATAGTTAGGTATGTCTTATATATTATCATAAAAATTAGTCCACCAATTAAACCGCAAATCATGAGGTAACGCGTACACAGCCTGGTATGAACATATCAGACTGGATCAACGCGATCACTCCCTTCACATCGCTGGCGTGATGAAGTGTGCCGGCCGCAGGGCCGAACGCTTCGCGCTGCCTTTCGCTTCAATGCGTCTTCGAAATTTAGAATTACGCGACATCCCATGCTACGCGTGTGGAAAGACGGAGCACGTGAAGCCACCAGCCATCTCGGGTTGCCCCACTTTGCGCTTTCCGCAGATTAGATCGAACATAGAGCTCGTGAGCCACGTATGCGCTCAGCCGTGTAGAGATCCACGCGCATAGGAGGCGCATAGCGTAACAACTCATCCGTAGTAGTACAGTAACATTCAAACATTCGTAGTGTAACAATTCAACCGCAAACGCTATTCGCTGTGCGGCAGATTGCAACTTATTTCGTTATCAATCGCCACCGGCTGCTCCAGCCGTCTTGTTTACTGGTTGATCAGGCTTTCTTATCAGATTCAAATTAGTAGCCACCGGTTGTTCTGCACGTCATATAAACCCATCTAAAAAGAAGCGTTCCTCGGAAACCTTACGCATTCCTCACTTGGAAATGCTTCGAAATCTATCAGTCTATTAACGATTATGCGAATAGTGGCTGTTGGCGTGGCAATAAATAGCGCTTCGCGACGTTTTTCAACCCACGCGGTGTGAAAGATGGTCTGCGTTGAACAAGGAAAAATATGATCCAGGAAGCAACCGTAGTACGTGCACTCGTACAGACGCTAGGCCTAATCTTCGTACAACCAAAACTTTCCACTGTGACCAAGACGTTGAAAAAAAATGCAGTGTGTCAGGTAGATACAGATGTCATGTATAAACGGCTCTTCCTGCTCAAGCACTGGTTCGTTTGCGCTCACATTGGCGATAGAGGTAGCATCTTATGGTGGATGAACTTCATTATCACATTTGTGCGCATTAATTGTTAGTTGCGTGTGGGGATAAAATCCCTAGTACCTGCAGCCCAAGCCGAAACCAAGTTGATACTGGGGAAGTTGCGGGAACGGATTGCTGGAACCCTACGTCATTTGTGGGCGGAACCGCACCTTACGAACCAGTCATGGTACGTTCCTTGAGTCTAAGTTATACCTTTAGACGGCACCACGGTTCTGCTCGCTCAAAATGCTTAATTGTCTGTGCCGCATTGCCGTAGGCGACGCTTACTACTATGTTACTCTGCCATAAGGATCATATAACAGATTAGGCGCACTACTAAATTGCTTGCAAGAAACATGCATTTTCCAGAATTTCAAGTGTCAATGCTCGAAGGGTTTACCCGTTATGCTTACGTATACATAGCTCTCCTATTTTCGTAACCTTCCGTATAAGTACTGCTTTGACGCATCCTGGAGTATATAATAAAAGAAAAAAAGCAATTTTGCTTTATGAATGTCAGAAATGATGTGGATACGACTAAAGCTCTCATAAACCTGGCTCGTAAACGTTATCGCGTCGACCGGGCTGACGTTGCAACAACAACGACCTCAAGGCACACGGAGGCTCGCCATCATGCGCACGCTAAATCATCTGATGTCCGAAGCATTATGGTCCACATTGCAGGGCGACATTCTAAAAGGCGAGGGCGACGTCGAGGACAACTACGCTCCACTTCTCGCCTACATCGAAAAACAGAGCGTCGAGTTCATCGATATGTACCTGAAAGTCATGGCGTATGGACACCAGAGGCGGGCCCGGCCGCCTCCTGTGCTGGCGCAAATGTACGTCTCGCGCTTCGAGCGTCGCCGGTGCTGCACTCTGTTGTGGTTCCGACGGTGTACCAGAGGGCGTCGTACCTCTACGCGACGGGCGTGCCGCCCCACTACAATTACGCCACCATCGGGGCACTGCTGTCGGCGCGAACCGCCGAGATCGTCACACCTGCTGCGCTGCCTACGGGACCGGCGGTAAACACGGCTCCTCACTGCTTACTTCAGCAGCTGAACAATAGTATAGGAAAGGCAGGCTCTAAACATATTCCCGAAAGAAGGAGGAGGACAGCATATTCAACTGTCGTACTTCTCGTGTCCGTGTTTTGCATACCCGCCTTTCTGTAACATAAACCTTGTTTAGCTTTCTATTAGTCCAGCGGACCAGAGACAATGACACATGCGTACGAAAACCTCTGGCTACCTCTTGTATAGTTAGCACTTCCACTCGGTAGCGAAGCCGCCCATACTTCAATGACGATGTGCCACGCGTACAGTATTTCATTATTTTTTGGGCGTGTAATGATTTTAGCTCCCGTTGTCGATGACCTTTAAGAGACTTCGAGGTTAAATTCGGAGTCGTTATTCTGGAACTCAAGACGACAGCGGAGCAGGAGCGAAACGAAAACATCTAGGCATCGTTGCGGGAACAAAACTAGATCACCCGGGCCACCAGTCTAAACTCATGAAAATACCGTCTCTGGCCCCCAACACTTTGTAGATGACCGATTTTCGCACTCTAAATATTGTCCAAACAAGTTAAAAAAACCGTTGCTTCCGAGTTCTTCCTTATGTCTGTTCATAATACCACTCAAACTGTAACTTCTAGGACGCTGAAATATTAATTTGTGATTTCCAATAGAGACGTTGAAAAAGCAGGTACAAGGCACCGTGCACTTGATTGTCCTCTTTTGGCAGTGGTGCAGTGTGGCCTGCGCTCTTTTCGATGCCAGCGTTTCGTGCGTTCTGCGGCGCTTGTTCCGCGTCCCCTCACGAGATGGCGCCACACTGCGGGACCAAGCTGGAAGCGTCCGGCGCGCCATAGTTTGGCCGAGACGAGATGTGCAACGAGGTCCTGTTCAAACCAGTTTCATTTCGCCTCAGTAAGCTTACAGGCCTGCGTCGCGTCGTGGCCGCATGCGCTTCTGCATCATTCTTCATTTCAATGAGGTCGCCGTCACAAATGCTTAAGCCGAGCAATGCATCTGTGTGAAAGGAGGGGTAGGAAGCGTTTTCCGGAAACCGATCGCTCAGCTAGTTATACGCCAGAGCAGAAGACTGCTCGACTGTGCCGAAAACGCCACGATTATGCAGTCGTTCACGAATGTGACAACACCACCATCGAGCGTGGCCACCCACCTAAGGCCGCACATTTGCAGGCGACCACTTCGTCGCGACAAAGGAAAAAGAAGTAGCGACAGACGCTGAGCGCGCCGCACTGATGTATGAAGAAAAGCGGTTGAAGGCAGCGGCACCTTAGGCAGCAAATGATGACATAGGGACGCAACTGGCTCCTGTCAGTGTCTGTTACAGGAAACAATTGCGTCAATATGGACCAGAGAATAGCGTGGTGCGGTGTGGTGCGGTTTGGCGCCGTGTGGTGTGGGGATGCGTGCGGTTAGGAACATGCACTATACCCCTTTTAAGGTTGTGGCTGGTTCATCTCCAACCGATTTGCTTTGCTGGTAGCCATTCCATGATCACATCTATTCTAGATTACAGGAGAGCCAGCATGTTTTTTAGCAACACGTTAGCAATTTTTTGTACAACAAGCGACACATGCAACCATCATTATATCACTGGTAGCTACCGCAGCGTTTTTTGTGAGCCCGTCTCCTGCAAAAAACGCGAACAACAGACTACGGCCATGTCCCGGCATTATAGTGATAGCAATTATACGGACGCTCGAAGCAAATTTCCACTGCTTGGCTGCTAAAGTGACGAAGCAGGAATGACAAACGATCAGCGCATCACTCAATCGGCACGGTGGCGGAGCAAGTGTATCGGCCTGTGAGCCTGAGCCTTGCGCCCACGCGCACGGCATGGACAATGGCGTCCCTGCAGAGTTGCTGTGTGTATACATGTACTGCTCTGAAAGGAATGGGCAGGAAATACCATGTTATATAACCTTATATTTCACTGGGTGCTGATGAACGAAGATGGTTTCTCATCAATCTCATCTACAGCAGAAGGGTGGCTGCATAGGCTGGTTTATGAAACATTACTTCCGTCAAAGAAAAGCCCGCTTTAGTGAGCAAAACGCTGAAGCACGGAAGAGGGTGACAGGACAGAGCACTCTCCCGTTACGTGCTCTTTGACTAATGACCTTCTACTGCGACGTACTGCACGCGAAAAGGGTTCTTACTTCTCTGAAATGATAATCTCTTGCACCATCTATGTGCGACGCCTTAAAACACCAGGGTGTCCGGCAAGTATAGAGGGGAACTTTGGTGCTGCGATCCTTCAGCCACCATGGAAATCAAGGCTAGTGCATGTATTTGTCTGATCTCCGTCCATGGGGCTCGACACGATTTTACGACTTCGTTTATACGCTGTATCAGGACCTGAATTGAACTACATTTCTTAGTAATTCATACATTACTAGTGAAGTCGGAAATAACACTCTGCAAGCAAGCACGATCGCTGCTAATTGCAGTGGTTCTCTTTGTCCGTGCGATTTGTTCATAAGGCAAATTGTATGGAGATTTGTTTGCCTACGGAACCAAAAAAACTCGTTTTGTTTAACCATGTTTCAAGTAAGGCCGAGCGAAGCTATACCCAAATACATTGTATTGACTCGTCGGTGCAGTCAAGGCAGAATGCGTGGTTTCCTAAAACAAGTAGTCTAGGCTTTTCAGCTTTTGAAGGTTCGACTATCCATGGAATACTTAAGTCGGGTAGCACGAAAGCGCTTATATATGGACCTGATAGACGCAATGTTGCCGGTACCATTGTATCACTCGATGTTCTGCTTGGGACTTGAAAAGAACGTTCTAAAAAGAGTAAAACGAATGCGAGTATGCCCGTGAGTAAGGTCCTTCTTTTTCCCGCTCCGCACCAATACTTCACCTGTCAAACGATGGCTAGAGGAAAAAGGACTTCTTGTGTCTTGGAGCGTCAACTGCTTACTATGCCGAAAATCCGAAACATTGGAACACATATTTCTTTACTTCTGGAATGCCGTATTTCATTGGCATATCTCACAGAGAACCCTTAAGAAAGATTTACCGATTACGCCATAGGGTATTCGTTTCTAGCCTAATCTAAATGAAGACAGTGTACTTGTATGACATGTTCATGTTGTTATCCTTGCATAGCTTATGGAAAACTAGAATAGCCGTGCGACATGCTGGAATAAACACCCGGCCTGTTAGAGAGTAATTCAGCAGAACCATTTGTTATATAAGGTGAATGTATAATGTGCATAAAGAAGCATGGCTCAGTGTGATGAATGAACTTGCGAACTTCAAGCGCTTTTAGCCCCCGTGTCAGCCTACCAATGGCAGGTATTTTTACCGTTACATTCCAGTATTGTGAAAATCTCTAGTTTTGTTTGTTGCCATATCGGCAATAAAGAAAAAAAGCGTCCGTGGTGTAATTGGTTTCAATATCGGGATACTGTGCTTGAGTTCCTGAGTTGAAATCCTGGCGTCGGACAATTTAACGATGTTCATTCAAATATCTTAGACGCCGTATTTTTCAAAAAGTATTGCTCTACAAAGGCACCTTATAATTTCAAACCAGAAGGATGAAACTTAGGCAAATCGATGTAATACCACATCAGTGCCACGTTGGCTGGACTGCCCTGCTTTCAACTTTTTTAGACACTAGCGTCACAATTCCCTCTCGAGTACATGTATGACGCTACAGTTTCAAAACTACTGACGAAGCTCTCCATCACGTAAGGGTTGCAAGACATGTATGGTAGCGTCCGGGTCTCTCTTTCTTCGGCTCTACAGCAGTTTTCTTACCTGCTGCGTCGCCTCTAGGATATAGACTCATTGATTTCAAACACCACGATAAATGTCTCTCTCGCTGTTTCGCCCTTCGCGTAAAACTCACATTTTTTTATTGTGCGCCTGTAATGTCTGCTCGTGTGATTCGAAGGTCCCCACGTCCTGCTGACAGATAAATATAGTTCACACCAAAAGATGCGATTTGTTTTCACTGATACATTTCTAGTCGAGAGAATATTTCCTAAGCCGGCAGAAATGTTGAATATTAGCAATTTTTCGCCCAATGTACCATGCCCCAAGAATCTGACGCCACCAGCATCACTGTATTTCTTGGGGCTGTTCCCCCAAAAGAAAGACTGAAAAGTGGCCGGTTTGAAAGAGCGTCATCTTGAAATCGAAAATTCACAAGTTGAGTGCTCTTCCATGTGGAGTTGAGCAAGAATGAGGGTAACGAATGGTCTCGATACTTCTTATTTTTAAATGCGAGAGACGCTAGCATAATGAAGCCATGAACAGCATAGAGAAATTAGTCGTTCACGCAACTGGCATCTGTAAATTATTGACAAAATGACTTCACATTGTATAAAGATACGATTTTGCCCTTGGTTGACGCCCAACGGACATCTTTCCCATTACAAATACTATGCTCTACTATTGAGCTACCGCAGCGACCACGCCTCTGTACGAAATTTTGGGGCATTTGTGCTCGCGTTTTACATGTAGCCTTGGGAGGGTAAGGCAGGTTAATCCTGTCCTAACCATCGGTAACGTGTCTCTTCCTCTACTTGAATTTCCCTTTTCCAAGTTTTATATACATTTCAATAAAAAGAATAGTTATTTCCCTTTTGTACTTTACAGGTTTATTGCTTTTGTCTTAAGTGGTCGTGAGCTCCGTCTTTCGGTGTGAAAATGTAAAGAGGTGAGAGGGGATATTAGCGTTAAGTTGATGATTGGTACATATAAGGCTATTAGTGTAAAATAATTCGGTTTCGGAATCATTGTCCTGTCAGTCATCCCGACGGAATGTTCATGAGCCTCCGGAGTAGGGAGGAATTTGTCTCTTTTTGCATTGTCTCGCGGGGAGACCCTGCAATTGCCATAATCAAATGATTAACCAACCTGAGACACTTCCTGCCTTTCAGTAACGTTTTTGTTTCCGCCCTTCATCATTCAACAGGACACCGCATTGCAGCTCATCGGCCCTGGGCCACGACAAGAAGCAGCCGCGAGCAAGTACAACGCGAGCACCCAGTGTCTGCAACGGCTGCACAACCGACTTGGTCTGCAGCGCCACATCGTCGGCAGCGGCGAAGTACAGCGTCACGCCATGTATCTCCAGGCCTTCAGCTTGCGGCTGGCCTACGAGGGCCTGCTTGCGAGCTTCGGACCAAAGTCCCTGACCGACGAGTCCCGCATGCTGTGGCCCGAGGCGCAGAAGACGTTCTTCATGCGCTTCTGTCTCCTGTCTTGTGACAGTGACCAGAAGCCCAATCCGCTGTCCCCTCGAGCTGGTTGCCTTTTGCCGCTGCACGCCAAGCCGGAGTTCGCCGCGCTGTTCGGCTGCACATTGCGAGAGGATTTTGTGAACGATAACTGTCCCCTTTAATTAACTCTGAAACGCATATGATTCGTACACAAACAAGAAAAAAATGAGCTGTTAAAGTGCCATTAAGATGCTGCGTGAACAGTTGTATTTTCATCGCCCATTCACAAACTTTGGAATGAACGTCGAGGCGATCCAGCCGCTGTTGGACATTCCGTATTCACGCATTGTTCACTGGTTATATACCTTTGTGGCGTCGAAATGCACGTACTACCTCGACATTTGGTCTGAATTTACGATTTTGTGCCTTGCTAGATTCATGGTGTTTTTCGTACTTACCTCTGCAGTTTTAAGTTGTCCGGGTTTTCAGAAAGCTACTAACGCTAACGTATATTCGATCTTTTCCCTTAAAGTTTCGCTTCGTTGTTCAATTATTTGTGACCACACCGTCACGTGTACCTCTTAGGAGTGCGAATTTTATTTGCATGGGCTCTGAATGTTTCTTTGTCGTGGCGCTCGAAATGGAGTCGACGTTAGCATCAAAAATTTTTATTTGTTCTTTTATTTTTTCCTTCTCCGTGGTTGGAATGATGGTGCCTCGATTGTTGTTGTAAAGTCCATGCTTATTGTGTTTGCCGTGGTACTTGCAGGGTCAGGGTTCTCATATACTAAATTTCACATGTGCAGCCAAAATTGCAATGTTTAGTTACCTGAGTTGCTCCAGCTGATGTATTACAGCATTCGAACGAACAGGACGGCTGTGGCTGTATATGGTTCAGGATTGCATTACTGCCTAAACACTTCTTCCTTAAAAATGCACACAATGCGAAGCGTGTAATAACAGAAGCTTTCAGCGAAGGGGTGATTCCAATGTCACAATTTAGAAACCTGGAAAATGATGAAATGCAACACGAGAGAACCGCCAGACTCTCTTCAATTCAATTTGTTGCACTTCACAGACAAAATAAGACTTCGACGTTTCCACAACTTGGTACAACTTGACATACCAAAGTGATACCACTGATATGTTTGTGTCTGTACAAAAGCAGCCTAAAAAGTATGGACATCAATTCGGAGACTCAAAGTCAACAAAATCTGTTTGATCCCTAGCACATTTATTTTCGAAAATAGAGAATATACTGACATTTCACTAGTAAACAAATTAAATGGTCAGTTTTTCCAAGGTGGGGTTACAAATGAGATTCGCACGTATTATTCCACAAAAGATCTAAATGCTTAAGCATCAATTGACACTACCAACCAGGTTTCTTTCCCCGCGCAGTGAAGTTAGTCTTTAATTTACTTAAGTCAATGGAAATAGACTGTGTTACGGGATATTAAGAAATCAAAGCAGAACCAATGAGTGGCGCTGCTGGTATTTTGTGTGCCCCGCTAGGTCATATATTCGACAACGTGCTGGTTACAGAGATTTTTCCTTGTAGTATGAAAATAGCCAGAATAGTAGTTCTGCATAAAAGTGAATTCTTAAACGAACTCAATAATTACAGGAACAAATCTGTGCTACCTCTTACTTCAAAGTTTTAGAACTAATTTTGAAAATCAGGTTAACCGTATTTCTGGATCAAAACAGGTACTTGTCGAAAATCAGTAGGATTTTCGGAAGAATATGTCAACAGAATAGTCACTACTTTCGGATAAGGCAGTAATACTTAATTTTGAAAATAATGAAAGCACTATCAGAGGTATTCTTGACTTCAGAAAAGCTTATTATTCTATTAGGCATCACATCAGGTTTCAAACGTTTCCTTTATATGAAATCACAGCTGTTATTTTAAATCTTATTCGCAGTTTTCTTTTCGGATAGACTTCCATTTGTACGCCACAAAAGTGATAGGAAGTGCGGTGTAACACAGGGGCCCATTTTTGGTCCCATATCTTTGATGATTTTAATCAATGATTTTGTAAATATACCGCTTACACCTAAATTGGTCCCCAGCGTCTCTGATAGCAGTTAATTCTTTTTCGGTCGTACTTTAGAGGAATTCCAAACAGTGGCAAATGATTGGTTACATGAGTATCAAATTTAGTCATCTCAATAAAGTTTAAGTAAATGTTTCTAAAACTAAGTTTATTGTGTTTAAGCCTAGGAACAATCCTGTTATCACTGATATTTATCTTTGTTTTGCTCCACACGCAATTGAACGGGTACTTGTATTTAAATTTCTAGCAGTCCTTCTCGGAGAAAATTTGAATTGGTCTCATCACATAAATCAAGCACACTCTAGCATCTTCAGGTCTAACCGCATGTTTTCTAAACTCCGACATGTGGTTCCTACTTGGTTATAACGTCAGTTGTATTACTCACTCATCCATTCTAATCAATACTACTGCTTATTGGTTTGGGACACCATGAGCAAAACAGGTTGAGGTGGGCTAACATTCTCTCAAAAACAAGCTGTCCGCCACATAGAAAACTTCGGATGGCTCGATCACACCAAAGAGTTCTAAAAAAATGACGCTGCATTTGTTGACACATAATTAGCTAATATCAAGCAATGACAACAAAGATATAGCCACTTTCATGTTCCATTCTGTATAACCAACTATGGAACTAAACAGCCCAAGCAGCTAACACCTTTCTTTTTCTCAAAATCAAACCCGGAAGTTGTAATAGGAAAGATTGTATGTCAACGTCGCGTTCAAAAAGTGTTGTGAAATCTGTGTTGTCCTCTACACCGCCACCAAATGCGTATGACCTCTAGCACCATGCAGTGTATGATGTATGTAAAAAAATATTTTTCATGTGTGACACTGTGGCTTCCACACTGGCCACGATAATAGTCAGTGATTCTAAAACCGCCATCTTAAATTACGCAAAGGGGCGCATTTCGCCAGAATCGCAACGTATCCTGGCAAACTTCCTTGGTGAGAAGGTTGTCTATATCATCTGGGCGCCTGCGCACTCCTCCCTCACCGGCAATGAGGCGGCCGACACCGTGGCTCGAGGACTCACAAGCCGAACCACCGGCGCGCCGCGGCTAGGGCTGACAGAGCACCGGATGGTTGGCTACGGGGAGATAACTAACCATTACAGATCGGGAAGGGGGCGTTTTCATCCCGCACACCCATCACTTATTAAGCAGCTGGCGGTGGCATGGCGCCTCCTTCAAACAAATACATATCCAAATCCGGTGACTTATAATCATTATTACCCAGACCAATATTCGGCCAATTGTAAATTTTGTCAAGAAAGCGCGGACCTGGATGTCATTATCTGGGCCTGCCGTCGGGCGCCCCGACAGGGCCAGAAAATTCAGGATCGGAAGCAGTGGGAGACCGTGTTGCTCAGCTCGGCCCCCGAAGACCAACTTTTGGCTGTCCAGCAGGCCGAGGATGCCGCTAGAGCTCAAGGGCTTCTGGCTGCCATCTAGGCGGGGTTGGCCCTCCCGCCAATCTGCCGGCTATATAAATAAAAGTTATTTCTCTCTCTCTCTCTCTCGTGTGTGACATACACCAGGGAGAGGCCGGCTTCGTTAACCGAAGGCATTTGCTATGGATCCCGGCACACACTGGATTGGGCACCGCCAACAAAGCGGCTCACCGCGCTGCTCGAGGCCTCGCTCACCGAGCATCATCGGCGGAAGAGCTATCGCGGGGTGCTGCAAACATCTGGGCTTGGAGGATCGTATGACCAGGTTCCACGACATCACGACACACTATCAGTTACAAAGACACGTATACACATTCTCTCACGCTAGGTAAAACAGGACGCAAGCAGTACACTACAGACAAATACAAACGGATGTTACAGAAGCCCTAGACTAGTGCACACCATGTATCCAGACATGTACGCCACAAACAGATGTACATCGTGTGGCTATATTACCACACTTAATTGCATGTTATGGGAGTGCCAGGACTTAACAAGTCGAGCAGTGCCGACCCCTCCGTCTCTGCCACCGCCAGCCTTCGCCCGCGCTGGAAGAGCGCACTGCTCAGCTTGAACCTGACAGCACAACTCTGAGCCGTCCAGCGAGCCGAGGAAGCCGCTTCGAGACAAGGTCTCGGAGCCGAGGCCACGGCGGGTGCCGAGACCCATCAAAAGGACGCCGAACTCGGACCTCATTGATTTGAGAACAAATTTTACGTTCTTCTTCTTGTGCGTCACAATATTTGTCACTAATTTTGCTGTACCAAGTTTATTTGCCCGTACTATGCTTCTGCAACCTGCTGTTAAATTTTTGTTCACGCTACTGCTAAACAGTCCATGGGTGGAAGGGCCATTGCGAGGTAGTCTTTTATGCCTTGAGCCACACCATCCTCTGGCTTGTAGTGCACCGGAAATACAATTAAAATAAATTAAAACAAATTGCTACCTAAGTATATCTTTTTTTTAATAGTGGGGAATTTTTCTTCGGCATTCATAGAATAAACTGACAATATGCACCTTCAGTTACAAGATTTTACGGTTCACATTAAAATTTTACAAACCGCTTAAAGGACGATGTGCTGGTTTAAGCGAAGCAAAAGTTCATTGGTTGAATGAATATAGATTTGAGCTCCTGAGCTGCAACCTCCCCCAAACCCGCTGGTGGTTTAAAACACCTCGAAAATCTTCGTAGCAATATTTAGGTAACGATATTACAAATTTTATTTGACATAAAGCGTACAGTGTAATTACAACAACTGTTTGCGCCCTTAGCGAAAATCTATAGCAAGGGGTCCAAGACAGAAGTACAACAGGGAACAAACATTGGAAATTACAAGTTTTGCCGAAAGCCCAAACTGTTCATTTTCGGATGCAGCTGTATGATTTCAATAGGGACGCTTGCTCACAGTACTGTTTCTTGATTTACGGGCAGAAACCTGGCATACCGGTGATCCCGATTGACTTACAGAAAGTTAGTCTTCACTTTTCGCAAGTACGCAAATACCGGCTTATGTAGCGCATGCGGAACATTTCGCTTAGCGTAAGGTAGCATATAAACATAAAATTCAGTGTGCTCCCATTATAACTGAACTTATAGCCAAGGTGGCGGAAACATCAGTGGCATGGAGACAAAATGACTTGGGCCGCGATCTATATGTCCGAGCCCGGTGAACATAGCAAGCCACATTCACCACTCGCAAAAATGCATATTGCATCCAAGAATATGTTCCCAAAAATATTGTATCATTGGAAAACGTTCGTGCAGGCAAAACTTTCAAACAATCATCAGAGTAGAGCAATGATAAAACACAGGAAGAGGAGAGGAGATGGCTCAGAGACTCTGCGGAGAGAAATTTCAATGTTGGCAGTGACACTGAACCTTTTGCATTCGTCTACACGCGGCGTATACACGACATGCAAAAGGCTAACGACAATTTCGGCAATGAATACGTGGAGTTTTGGGTGACAAATCACCAAGAACAGCAATAGTGCTGCTCTTGGTTAAGCTACTCGCTTAACTACGGTTCACTCTGTTCCACCTTCCGCTCTTGTCTGGTCGAGTAAGGGCAGCCGAGCAGTCCATGGCGCTACGCTAAGGTCGCAGACCGGTCTTCCAGGCGTGCGTTCCAATCCAAATAAAGATCAATATTCTTTTTTTTCATCGTCGCCACATGGAAAAAGAATATAGTAGGTAGCGCTTAAGCTATTTCCTCTTCCTCTTTTGTGAATACGCAACCCTAAAGTACGATTGACTCTGTTTCATCGTCCAGTCTAGTAGCATCCTGACAGGATGGACAAGCGGTCCAAGGCGCTGCGTTCAGGTCACAGTCCGGTCTTCCAGACGTGGGGTGAAATCCTACTTCTGACAAAGCTTCTTCTTTTTCACTGTCGCCTCATGTAAATAGAAAATATGCAGCGCGTCATGTCTTTCATTTTCCCCTTTTCTGGAAAGCGCAACGCTAAAATATGGCTGGCTCTGTTGCACCTTCCGCTCTAGACTCGTGCAGTCAGCATGGCCGAGCGGTCCAAGGCGCTGCGTTCAGGTCGCAGTCCGGTCTTCCGGGCGTGGGTTCGAATCCCACTTCTGACAATTCTCCTTTCTTTTACCTTTCGTCTCATGTTAATAGAAAAGAGTAGGTGTCGCTTCATGTCTTTCCTTTTCCTCTTTTCTTAAAAAAGCAACGCTAAAGTACGGGTAGCTCTGTTGCACCTTCCGCTCTAGATGCGTCCCGTCAGGATGGCCGGGATTTCACTTCCGGCCACTGTAATGTACGGACATGGCTGTCAGGAGCTCCGTCGGAGCGGCTTCAGTGGCCCAGATGGGCCGTGGTCTAGGTTTTTTGTCAACGAGGATTCTGATTATCAGTTGCTACTGCCTCAACTACCAACAGGGCGACTTGTTACGAATACTTTATTTTTGCATGCTGATATGCGTGCAAGGCCATACCGGGCGGAAAACTTCCGTGACATGCTGTCAAGCATGAAGTTGCTTTCTGACCTTGTCACCCCAGGGGCGTATTGAATGAGCCATGCGTGGGCCGTGACTTTCAAAAGTAGTGACGGAGTGGAAGAACTGCTACGGGCAAATGACTTGAAGGTGAAGGACAGACTATGCATCGTCGTCGACCCTGAAAATCAAGAAATGCACCTCAAGCTACAGTGGATGCTGCAGAACGGGCTGGACGAGGATATTGGTGAAGCCCTGGCTCCTTATGGTCGAGTCACGGATGTGGCCAGAGAGCGGTGGCGGGGGCATGGCCTTCAGGATAAAGGTTCTTCAACGCGCCTGATCAACCTGATGCCGAGGAAGTGCTTGGGGGCGGACGACGTGCCTCATCTGTTACGGATAGCCGGTGAGGAAGCTGTCGTGGTGATTCCTGGAAGAGCACCACTCTGCCTTCGTTGCCGCAGCACAGGACACATCCGGCGCGACTGCCGCGTCCCGCGCTGCGCACGTTGTCGTCGTCAGGGCCATGACGAGTCGCAGTGCGTGAGGACATACGCAAACGTGACGGGGCCAACGGTTGTGTATGAAGGCGCTGAACTTCTTATGGTTGAAATGGATGCCGAGGAAGCCTCTGCCGGGAGCGCCAATGACTCGAAGGTCACAGCGACACAACCAACAAAACCGCAGGGGAAAACGACTGCCGGGGCGGTGGGTGTGGCAGGATCGCCTACGCGACCTGTGAGCAAGGGCTCGGCCCTCGATGTTCATAAGCAAGACACCGCGACCAAAGAAACGCCGGCCGTCTCGACTACGACATCAGCTGACGACGAAGCGATGGACGTTACCAATGCTAGTGTGGTGGTCGGGAAGCGAACACACGAAGAGTCAACAAGCGACGGCGGGAAAACTGGCCCACCAAACAGCGAGGAACCGCCGCCAAAGTCGGTGGTAATGCGACGGCCGTCAATACGGCCGACGCCGAATATCCGGCCGGACAAAAGACCGGCGGCGCCGACGCCTAAGCCGTAGGGACTTGTGCCTGCAAAGGCACTCAGACGCGAGCTTGCGAGGGCCCATCGCTACCGAAGGGTCGGGGAGGTCAGCTGCTGCTCAAGCAAGGTATTTTTGTGGACTGCACTTCAATGTGTCGCGAAAGAACTGCTCTGTCCGGTAGCACTTGTAGACGAAACTATAACTAGACCTATAAGTGCTACGTGTGATTATATACGTTTTCTTGTGACTACGTTTCCCGCTTATTAACAATGGATTTGAAGAGGGGAATACGGGTTGCTACTCTTAACGTACGCGGCCTCCCTGCAAGGCGGAGGCAGTACCAGATCAGCCGACTATGGGTTGAAAATGAACTCGATATTATAGCTATGCTAGAGACGAAAGTTGAAAGCGAGGAGCAAACGAACAAAATAGTAACACCTCTTAGAACATATTATAGCATATGCACATGTCACGCTGTCGGCACGTCTAGGGGATGCGCTGTCTTGATTCGAAGGGGTATTGGTATAAATAAAGGTATGGTTACAGAGAGCAAAAGTGGGCGATTTATTGTTCTTGAATTTTCTTTTAATGGATCACAATGGAGGATTATATGTGTATATGCGCCAAATGATATCAATGAAAGATGTCGTTTTTTTTAATCTCGAAGCGTACCTTCGTTGGGGACAAGTATATCATCTTGGTGACTTTAATTGTGTGTGTCATGCAGGAGATCGCGCTAAAGGTAAATTTCCGCGGGACAAGAGTGCAGTGTTTTTGAACACTTTAGTAAGCAATTACAACCTAGAAGACGTTGGTCACCTTTAGGCCAGTACTTTGCAGCCGCAATTCACACACCATCAACGAGATAGCCAAGCACGACTTGACAGAGCTTACATGTCGTTAGATCTTGTGCCTCTATGCGATAACTATGTTGTGCAGTCGGTGTCCTTTAGCGATCACAGTATAGTGCGTTTTGCACTCGGTGCCTTTCAAAAAAGCCGCAGTTCGATTGGGCACATTAGAAATCTAACGAAAAACACCTAAGTGATGACAAATTTATAAACGATGTAAAGTGCGAAATTAAAAACATGTTGAGTAATGAGAGTGTACCTTGGGCAGAAGTATTGGAAGACTTTAAGGTTCGCGTGAAAATGGTTGCAATTGAAGTAGGAACTGTTAGACAATACAATGAAAAAAATGAAAGAAAATGAGCTCCAGAAGGAACTCTATTTTCTGATTTTCATGAACAGTGCGGAACCTGGAAAATTTAGTGAAGGAATTAGAACAGTTAAAAGTGCGATGGAAGCTATCGACACGGAAAAATATAAAGCAATGTTTATTCGGGAACAGACGGAAATACTGCGACTTCATGGAACGCCGAACAAACGCGCTATTGCCGATGAAAAGAGGTACGCAAGGAAAAATGAAATAGGACAGATTAATTATCAGAATGAGGTTACTTCCGTCTCGAATATGATTGAACAGGCCTTTACCGAGCATTACCGCAAGCTGTTCGGCGTCCCAATGCACGTGGGAGCTGAGTTTGAAGCAAGTTTCGTGAATTTTATGCCGCGCATTGATGATGAGGTAAAAGCCAGTCTCGAGGAACCGATAAGCGTGCGAGAAATAGAACACGCGGTCGAAGAACGTCCTGCCGGCAAATCACCGGGTCCCAATGGCTTAGGAGCCGCCTTTTATAAGGCATTTGCACCTGGGCTTGCTCAAGTGTTGCAGCATGTATACACTGAGGCCCATAAAAGTAAGCGACTGCCACTTTCTTTCAGAAGTGCACACATGGTTTTAATACCGAAAACAGATGACCCACAGGGCGCTTTTATCGGTTGGTGCATACAGGCCCACTAGCCTTACAAATACCGATTATAAAATACTCATGAAGGTATTGGCAAAGAGACTTCAAACAGTCATTACAAATCTTGTCAGTCCGCATCAAACTCGCGGCATAAAAGGCTGCACTGTTACTACAAACAGCCACGTAGCGCGAAGCGTTCTAGAGTGATGCAACGTTTTCGCTAGACCCATTGCATTGTTGGCACTCGATCTGGCGAAAGCCTTCGTCCGTGTGTCCCACGATGCTCTTCTTGTTTTGGAATATGTTAACGTAGAGAAAGTAATTTTAGATGGCATCAAAATGGCCTACGACCAAAGCACGACACAGATTATAATTAATCAGACCTTCAGCGAAAAGCTTTCACTAAGTTCTTCCCTTAGACAAGGGTGTCCACTAAGTATACATTGCTTTTTGCATTGTACCTCGAGCCTTTCTGTTTAGCAGTGATACGCAATGACAACGTCCGAGGATTTCAGCTACACCTTTCTGAAGTCAAGGTACTGGCAAGCGCTGATCACATCGCAATCTTCTGCGAGGATCGTGTGAGCGTTCTTGAAGGTGTACGTCTTGTAAAGAAATACTGTGAACCATCTGGATCCTAGATCAATTGGGAAAAGAACATCGGTATATCGCACGGTCATTGGGACATTATACCAGCCCGCTTTGCAAACATCCGGTGGTCAACAACGCCAACTAAGTACTTGGGTGTACCGCTCGAGCACTATAATGATACCGCAGAGTATTAGTCCGAAGAAGCTGATAAAATGAGTGAAAAACCATAGGCTTCGCTTGGCCGAGATTTGTCAATGTTTGTACGCGCTTGTCTGTGCATCCTTTTATTTAGTAGTGAAAGTGTGGTATATTAGGCAAGTCTCATCAATGTGACGTTCATCGTGCAAGAAATGCATCATGTTCTTGCCGTATTCATATGGGCTTATAGTTGGGAGAGGGTAGGCAGCACGAACTTGTTTCGTTCAGCCCGCAGTGCTCGGCTAGGCCTGTCGCATTTGTTTATCAGAGAAATTGTGTCGCGTTTTCTTTTTTTCGTGATCAGACAAATGATTTTTTGCGCACAGTAATTCAAGTCCGTTTGGGAAACGCACTACAGCAATATGTTGCAACGACCAGTGATGTGAAGGGAGGAAGTATTAGGGGAATTTTGCGCGAAGTGGTTGAGTCACTTCATATGTTGCGTGCGCGGTTTTCCATGGAATATCTGTTCTCTGTGACCAGAAAAACATTCTATAAAGAGTTAGTTGACACAATGTGGCCAATACCATTGTACAGGTCTCTAAACTGGGGAGGCCAAGAGATGATGTACTGAAACAGGTGAAAAAATGCCAAGTAGACCATCTCAAATAACGTTTTTTTAAGCTACACACAAACACGCTACCCGTAAAAACATGATTAGACGAAAAATGAATATATGTGCCATGGACAGTAAACTGCTTACTTTGTAAAAAGCCAGACACCATCAAACAGGTTTTAATCGATTGCTGGAATCCAGTATTTAATTGGGATGTCTTACAACGTACACTTAAAAAATAATTACCGATAACACCTCTTGGTTTTCGATATTTGCCAACCGATAAGGAGGAGGAGTTCCGTACGATATGTTCGTGCTCCTTGGCCTCCACAGTCTGTGGAAAACGAGAATGGCAGTGCGACACCCGGATGTCGATACCTGTCCGGCAAGACTAAACCCCACCGAAAGTGTCGCGTATATTCCGGAAATATATCGTGCCCAAAGTGAGCCTCCGGAGTGGGTGGCTATTCTCGGTGATCTGATCAAGCTGAAGCGATTTTAATATATAATGTTAGCCAAAGTGTGGTTGACATCTTTTAGCATTTGAATGTGTTCATGGTGTTTGCTGCAAACAGGCAATAAAGAAAAAGGTCAGGATGGCCGAGCGGTCCTAGGCCGGGAACACATAAACAGGTAACAGGATTTCTGCCTCGGACCACGAGTATCAAGTGGTTTTGCCTAGTCTGCCAACAGGGCTTTTGTTCAGGTCGCAGTCCGGTCTTCTGGGCGTAGGTGCGAATCCCACTTCTGACAATTCTTTTTTTTACCTCTTGTCTCACTTTAATAGAAAAGAGGAGGTATGGCTTCATGTCTTTCCTTTTCCTATTTTCTTGAAAACGGAATGCTAAAGTACAGGTGGCTCAGTTGCACCTTCCGCTCTTGATGCGTCCAGTCAGGATGGCCGAGGATTCCACTTCCGGCCACCCAGCGTGACGGATGTGTATTTCATGGGCTCCGTAGGAGCGGCTTCAGCGGCCCAGATGGGCCGCGGTAACGGGATTTCTGCCTCGGACAACGAGTATCAAGTTGTTTTGCCTAGTATGCCAACAGTGCGTTTTGATTTCAATACGGTTTTCCTACACTGTGATATCAGGGCCCGACCATGCCGGGTGGAAGATTTTCGCGATGCGCTCGTTCAGCTATCGCTCCTACCGGAAGTGGCTGCTCTCGGGGCCTACCGTATGAGCCATGTGTGGGCCGTGACCTTCAAGGACAGCGACGCGGTGAAAAAGATCGTCAGCGTTGGAGAGCTGCAGGTCAAAAAGGGCCGGTGTCTCGTCATTGACCCCGCCAACCAGGACGTACGCCTGAAAGTGCATTGGCTGCTGCCCAGCGTTCCTGACGAGGACGTACGTCTTGCCTTCGCGCCATTTGGAAATGTCACGGACGTCGTCCGCGAGCGCTTGCGGGTTCACAGCGTGGCTGATAAGGACTCAACAACAAGGCCAGTTACGCTGAAGTTTAAGCCTGGCGTAAAGCTCGATGACCTGCCGCATCAGGTTAGCGTCGCCGGGGAACTGGCTCTTGTGGTTGTGCTGGGCAGGGCTCCTCTCTGCCTACGCTGCCGCGGCACGGGCCACATTCGTCGCGAGTGCCGTATTTCACGGTGTGGTGTCTGCCGACGCTTCGGTCATGACGACAGTCAGTGCGAGCGGACGTACGCTAGCCTGACCGCACCCTTGGGCAACGAGGACAACTCTGCCCTACTCATGGACGAGGCGGACATAGAAGACACGCCGTCCGCGGAGAGTGAAACAGCTGACGTCGTGGCAAAGTCGGCGGTATGGCTTGAACAGGAGGAGAAACAAATCGCTCAGGCTGTCGCCAAAGGACACCTATAAGCGACTGCAGAGGGCATTGCGGCCATGCCGAATGGTGAAGTGAAAACCCCACCTGAGACGGAGGCGAACTCCTGCCTCGTTGAACCTGAAGGCATGGACATCCTAACAGGCCCAACTAGCCAACCGATGGGGAAACGGCCCCACAACCAGACCGTTAGCCGGATGGCGAGACGGTACGGCAGCGGCGGAGACGAGCCACCGCCTAAAGCGTCAGGTATAAGAAGGTCGACCTTGAAGCCGCGGCTGAACATTAC
Source organism: Dermacentor variabilis (assembly GCF_050947875.1). Taxonomy (NCBI): domain Eukaryota; kingdom Metazoa; phylum Arthropoda; class Arachnida; order Ixodida; family Ixodidae; genus Dermacentor; species Dermacentor variabilis. The sequence continues at coordinate 43,582,256 of NC_134578.1, read as the reverse complement.
GATCGATACACGGCAGGCGGGTAAACCGCCTCCGTAATTCCGTACTGTCTAGCTTGAGTGGTGTTGGGGATTGGTGAATGCAACGGCCGTCATCCTGAGCGATAATTTCTTAGAACCTTGCCAGGAAGCGGGGCCGAAGTTCCACTTGAGTGCCCTTTCCGGAAGGTCTAGCTGCGTCTCCTTTATAGGCATTCAACGTGGTAATCGGCACACCTTTATGAGCGCTCATCCTTGTGTAACTGTGATGAGCACGACTCTACCATGGTGGTTAATATCAAAGGAGCGCTACGTGTAGCTACATTAAATGTACGAGGGCTCAGTGCAAGAAGGCGGCAATGTCAGCTAAGTCGTCTCTTCATGGGTAATGACTTACATATAGTAGGAATCCAAGAAGCGAAAATTGAGAGCCATGAGCTGACCGACATAATGGTGTCCAATTTTCATACTCACTTTGACGTGTGCGTTTGTCACGTGGTTGGTGGATCAGGTGGCTCCGCTATGTTCCTACAAAATAATTTTGGCATTTGTGTGCAGTCAGTGTTTTCGTGTGAAACTGGGCGTCTCCTAGTGGCTGACTTTTGTTTTCGTGATGTGGATTACCGTGCTATTTGTATCTATGCGCCGAATATTGAAACGGACCGGCGATCTTTTTTTGAGCGTCTTGAAGTCTACGTAAACTGTTCCAAGATGGTAATACTGCTGGGGGATTTTAAGTGTGTATGCAAAGCTGAAGATCTAGCAAAATGTTCACGCGTTCGCGATAAGAGTGCTGACTATCTGAACGGTGTGGTGCACAATTACGACCTGGAATGTGTGGGCAGTGTTTTTGCCAGTGGGTCTCGCCCGCGATTTACCCACTTCCAGTGTGATAGCCACGCTCGATGAGATAGATTATACGTGTCAGCCGAATTAGTGCCGTTATGTTGTGAATATGATGTGCAAGCTGTAGCATGCAGCGATCACTGCTTGGTAACTGCCACGTTCGAAAAAAGACAAAGTAAACAGACCTTTAACAGGGATCTTTGGAAAATGAATGCGCAGTTGTTGCATGACGATGTTTTTGTCGATGCTGTAGGGAAGGAACTAGAAAACCAGACTTCAGCCAAGCCAATAAGCTTAGCCGTTCAATGGGAAGAACTTCAACAAAGTCAAAACATTGGCCGTTGAAAGAAGTAGTGACATTAGACAAAAGCTTAAACAAGCAGAAACAAATCTTCGCAAGCAACTGGAAATTTTTAATAGCATGGAAAGTGTCAAGCCTGGTGTGTACGTTAGCGAATTAAAGAAAGTGAAAACTGAAGTGGTAAGGATGGACACAGAAAAATACAAAGCAGCACTTGTGAGATCGAGGTCTGAGAAGTTGTGGGCGGGAGAAATTCCAACGAAACGAGCCTTATCAGACGAGAAAAGGTACGCATGTCGGATGAAAATCCGCCAGCTAGCTAAAGGCAGTCACATTACGTCCGACAAAAATAACATCAAGCAAGGGATCGCCGATCACTTTAAAGCAATTTTAGGTCATCCGCGGTACCTTAAAGATAGCTACAAAAATAATTTCTCTCATTGATGCCAAAGCTCGATGAAGAAGTTTGGACACGGCTGGAATTACCAAAAAGCCTGAGTGAGATAGAGTGCGCAATAGACGAGTTGTCCATCGGTAAAGCACCAGGGCCTGATGGCTTGGGAGCCACTTTCTATAAAACCTTCAAGTCTGCATTGGCTCGTGTTCTTCACGAATTTATCAGCGAAGCGTATGAGCGCAACAATTTGCCCTTGTCTTTCACAACTTCGTATGTCGTGCTAATTTCGAAGAGTGGTGACGAGGAAAAACTTTTGTTGCCAGGGTCATATCGCCCGATAACTCTAGCCAACGTCGACGATAAAATATTCACGAAAGTTTTGGCCAAACGACTCCAAAGTGTAATTAAAACATTGGTAGCGCCGCACCAGACTTATGTAATTAAAGGCCGCAGTATCACAACAAAGGTACGCGTGGCTCGAAGTGTGCTTGAGTGTTGCGATGCTATTGGCGAACACGTCGCGATGACGCAGATCGATTTGGCAAAAGCCTTCGAACTCGTCTTGCACAAGGCTTTGTTCTGCATACTAAGACATGCGACCGTTGGCAACGTCATAACGGAACGCGTCATGATGGCGTACAGAGAATGCTTAACGCGCATCATTGTTAATGGGGAGCTCATCGATAGCTTTCGCGTGCTCTCATCAGTGCGGCAAGAATACCCGCTGTCGCCCCTTCTATTTGCTACGTATCTGGAACCATTCTGTTTGGCGATTGAAAATAACGAGCGCATAGCGGGCTATCGGCAGGCAGCGCACTTTAAAATTTTGGCATATGCCGACGATAACGCGATTTTCTGCACAAACAAAGCGAGCATTCAGGAGGCCACGACTGTCGTGTGATTGTGATTTGTTATTCAATTGGAGCCCACATAAATTGGGATAAGCGTTACGGCTTCTGGAATGGTAGCTGGAAGGACACGCCGGAGACCCTTTATCGAACGAAGTGGTTGTCGTTACCAACGCAGTACTTGGGTGAGCCTCTGGGAAGTTACCGTGAACCTGAATCGAACTGGCTCGATCAAGTTTCGAAAGCAAAGGAAAAGGCTGAAGGGTGGAGAAGAAAGCAATTATCAATGTTTTCCAGAGCCACTGTTTGCAATCTTTTTTTAGTTTCTAACATATGGTACTTTATGAATGTGTTGTGTGCTGCGAGGGTAAGCGTACAAAAAGTTCACCGAGTTTTCGCTATTTTCTTTTGGGCCTCTACCTGGGAGAGGATGAGTCGTACGAACTTGTTCCTCCCCGTCAAGAAAGGTGGGCTTGGTCTAGCTCATTTGTTTCTGCGACAAGTCGTGTCACGTTTTGTGTTTTACGGAATCGAAACGATCCTCTTCCCGAACGGTGATACAGGTACGGCTATGTAGACAAATTCCAGTAATCATTGTTTCCATGGTTCACAATATGCCAGGAGCCGTGACTGGATACCTGCGTGAAGGGGTATGTTCATATAGCATGTTGAATGTACGTTTCTCACAGCAATAGCTGTCCACCGTTACAAAGAAAAAACTATACAGCGATCTTGTGGACACAATGTTCCCTGCACCTTTGTAGCGTCTTCCACACCGTGGAGGCCCAGGACAAGATGTTCTAAAGAGAGTGAAAAAATTGCCAATACGGCCTTCAGCTAAATCTTTGTTCTTCAAATTACACACAAACACACTTCCCGTTAAGGCCTGGCTTCATGAAAAGGGTATATTCATCCCCTGGAGCACCGACTTCTTATTATTTAAAAAACCGGAAACAATAGAACATGCATTCCTAGACTGCTGGGACGCCATCTTTCACTGGGATGTTCTGCAGAGAACATTGAAAAAACACTTACCCATACCCCCATATGGAATACGCTTCTTACCGATTGATAACACCGAGGATGTGCCGTATGACCTTATTATGGTCCTGAGCCTCCACGCAATGTGGAAAACTGGACTGCAATTCCAAAACAGAGACATTGTTGTTCGACCGGTTCGGGAAAATTTCATTGAGAGTGTCGTGTGTGTGAGAGACGCTTTGAAATCGCTGCCTGATCCACAGCAATGGATTTCTATATTTGGTGAATTAGCGTTGTTCAAAAGCTTTTAGTACCGTGTTGGCCAAAGTGTGGCTCACACGTTTTACCCTTTGTAAACTTCGATTTGGAACGTCGAAGTCGGCAACAAATAAAAAAATCAGCATGGCCGAGCGGTCCAAGGCACTGCCTTCAGGTCGCATTCCGGTCTTCCGGGCGTGGGTTCGAATCCCACTTCTGAAAATTCTTCTTTTTTTTACCTGTCGTTTCATGCTCGCAAAACGAAATTTGCAAACATAATTATCTGTCAAGAAGGCTCCTGCCTTTGCCGCACCCCTCGCTTTGCAGGGCCCAGGCAGTCACTCTCAGACTTCTGCAAAGAAGCACTTACCCGAGCCCCGCGGCGCTGCACACAGTGCACCCCGAACGATTCCCAAGCCCGGAGGGCCCTGTGTGTGGTGATAATGCAGACTTCGAACATGTCCTGTGGGGCTGCGCCTCTGCCGGTCCTCATTTCACCGAAGAGGAAATGATGAAGGTAATTATGGCCAAGGATCAGACCTCTGAATTCCTGGCAGTCCACAGTGCTCGCGAGAGGGCCGTCAGGTTTCACCTGATGGTCCCCGAGTGGGCCTAGCCAGGTGACGTTGAATTTTCTTACGTCTATAGTGGACCAAATAAAGTTGTTTCGCTCACTCACCTCTCGTCTCATGTAAATAGAAACGAGTAGGTGGCGCTTCATGTCTTTCCGTTTGCTCTTTTCTTGAAAACTAAATGCTAAAGTATGGGTTGCTCTTCTGCTCCTTCCGCTCTTGATGCGTCCCGTCAGCTTGGCCGAGCGGTCCAAGGCGCTGCGTTCAGGCCGTAGTCGGGTCTTTTGGGGCGTGGGTTCGAATGCCACTTCTGACAATTGTTCTTTTTTTTACCTCTCGTCTCATGTTAATAAAAAAGAGTAGGTGGCGCTTCATGTCTTTCATTTTCCTGTTTTCTTGACAGCACAACGCTAAAATACGGTTGGCTCTGTTCCATCTTCCGCTCTTCATGTGTCCCGTCAGGATGGCCGAGCGGTCGAAGGCGCTGCGTACAGCTAGCAGTATGGTCTTCCGGACTTGGCTTCGAATCCCACTTATGACAATTTTTGTTTTTTCCCCTTTCTTCTCATGTTAATAGAAAACAGTAAGTGGCGCTTCATGTCTTTAATTTTCCTCTTTTCTTGAAAACGTAACGCTAAAATACGGTTGGCTCTGTTCTATCTTCCTCTCTTGATACGCCCTTTCCGGATGGCGAAGCGGTCCAGGCCGCTGTATTCAGGTCGCAGTTTGGTCTTCCGGGTGTGGGTTCGAATCCCACTTCCGACAATTGTTCTCTCTTTACCTCTCGTCTCATGGTAATAGAAAAGAGTAGGTGGCGCTTCATGTCTTTCATTTTCTACTTGTCTTGAAATCACAACGCTAAAATACGGTTGGCTCTGTTCCATCTTCCGCGCTTCATGCGTACCGTCAGGATGGCCGAGCGGTCCAAGGCGCTGCGTGCAGCTCGCAGTATGGTCTTCCGGGCTTGGGTTCGAATCCCACTTATGATAATTTTTTTTCGCCTCTCTTCTCATGTTAACAGAAAACAGTAGGTGGCGCTTCATGTCTTTCATTTCCCTCTTTTCTTAAAAATATGACGCTAAAATACGGTTGGCTCTGTTCTATCTTCCTCTCTTGATACGTCCCTTCAGGATGGCCGAGCGGTCCTGGGAGCTGCATTCAGGTCGCAGTATGGTCTTCCGGGCTTGGGTTCGAATCCCACATATGACAATTGTTCTTTTTTTTTCACCTCTCGTCTCATGTTAATAGAAAAGAGTAGGTGGCGTTTCATGTCTTTCCTTTCCCTCTTTTCTTGAAAACAACACGGCGGCCGCATTTCGATGGTGGCGAAATGCGAAAACACCCGTGTGCTTAGATTTAGGTGCACGTTAAAGAACCCCAGGTGGTCAAAATTTCCGGAGTCCTCCACTACGGCGTGCCTCATAATCAGAAAGTGGTTTTGGCACGTAAAACCCCAAATATAATTATTATTATTATTGAAAACAACCATAAAATACAGTCGGCTCTGTCCTATTTTCCTCGCCTGATACGTGCCTTCAGGATGGCCGCGCGGTCCAGGGGTGCCTCATTCAGGTCGCAGTTGCGGTCTTCCGGGTGTGGGTTCGAATCCACCTTCCGACAATTGTTCCTTCTTTACTTCTCGTCTCATGGTAATAGAAAAGAGTAGGTGGCGCTTCATGTCTTTGATTTCCCCCTTTTCTTGAAATCACAACGCTCAAATACGGTTGGCTCTGTTCCATCTTCCGCTCTTCATACGTCCTGTCAGGGCGGCCGAGTGGTCTAGGTCGCTGCGTTCAGGTCGCAGTCTGGTATTCAGGGCGATGGTTCGAATACCACTTTTGACAATTGTTCGTTTCTTTACCTCTCGTCTCATGTTAATAGAAAACAGTAGGTGGCGCATGATGTCTTTCATTTTCCTCTTTATTGAAAACACATCGCTAAAATACGGTTCGCTCTGTTCCATCTTCCGCTCTTGATACGTCCTGACAGGTTGGCCGAGCGGTGCAGGGCGCTGCGTTGAGGTCGCAGTCAGGTATTGTGGGCGACGGTTCGAATCCCACTTTAGACAATTGTTCTTTCTTTTGACTGTACGAACCCACTTTCTAGAAAATTTATTTTTCGTGAACGGGACGACATTTCCTTGGGCTATAGCCTTCCCGTTTTCTTATATTTCCGAGAAAATTAAGCTGTTCCTATTCGTTCATATATCGCGTAAATTGGCGTCTTCGCATTCGTGGGGAGTGATGTACGCGATGAAGCGTTGCTTTGTAGAGAATTTATTTTTCTTGGCTCAGACGATATTCTTATGGGCTTAGGCTACTGTTTTTTCGATAATGAGAGAAAAATTATTCTTTGGCTAATCGCTTATTTATCGCGTTAAACGGCGTCTGCGCATGCCCTGGGACTGATACATGCCGAGAACCAGTGCCGTCGAGGCACTTTATTTTTCGTCGAAAAAATGATATTTTCATGGGCTATAGGCTTACTGTTTTTTCGATTTTCGGGGAAAAATTATTCTTTGCCTAATCGTTTATTTAACGCTTTAAACGCCGTCCACGCATGGCCTGGGACTGATACATACAGAGAATCAGCGCCGTCGAGGCACTTTATTTTTCGTCGGAAAAATGATATTTTCATGGGCTATTTCATGGGCTTACTGTTTTTTCGATTTTCGGGGAAAAATTATTCTTTGCCTAATCGTTTATTTAACGTGTTAAACGGCGTCCGCGCATGGCCTGGGACTGATACATGACGAGAACCAGCGCCGTCGAGGCACTTTATTTTTTGTCGGAAAAATGATATTTTCATGGACTATGCTTACTGTTTTTTCGATTTTCGGGGAAAAATTATTCTTTGCCTAATCGTTTATTTAACGCGTTAAACGGCGTCCGCGCATGGCCTGGGACTGATACATGCGGAGAACCAGCGCCCTCGAAGCACTTTATTTTTCGTCGGAAAAATGATATTTTCATGGGCTATAAGGCTTACTGTTTTTTCGATTTCTGGGGAAAAATTATTCTTTGCCTAATCGTTTATTTAAAGCGTTAAACGGCGTCTGCGCATGCCCCGGGACTCATACATGCCGAGAACCAGCGCCATCGAGGCACTTTATTTTTCGTAGGAAAAATGATATTTTCATGGGCTATAGGCTTAGTGTTTTTTCGATTTTTGGGGAAAAATTATTCTTTGCCTAATCGTTTATTTATCGCGTTAAACCGCGTCTGCGCATGCCCTGGGACTCATACATGCCGAGAACCAGCGCCCTCGAGGCGCTTTATTTTTCGTCGGAAAAATGATATTTTCATGGGCTATAGGCTTAGTGTTTTTTCGATTTTTGGGGAAAAATTATTCTTTGCCTAATCGTTTATTTATCGCGTTAAACCGCGTCTGCGCATGCCCTGGGACTCATACATGCCGAGAACCAGCGCCCTCGAGGCGCTTTATTTTTCGCCGGAAAAATGATATTTTCATGGGCTATAGGCTTACTGTTTTTTCGATTTTTGGGGAAAAATTATTCTTTGCCTAATCGTTTATTTATCGAGTTAAACGGCGTCTGCGCATGCCCTGGGACTCATACATGCTGAGAACCAGCGCCCTCGAGGCGCTTTATTTTTAGTCGGAAAAATGATATTTTCATGGGCTATAGGCTTAGTGTTTTTTTCGATTTTTGGGGAAAAATTATTCTTTGCCTAATCGTTTATTTATCGAGTTAAACGGCGTCTGCGCATGCCCAGGGACTCATACATGCCGAGAACCAGCGCCCTCGAGGCGCTTTATTTTTCGTCGGAAAAATGATATTTTCATGGGCTATAGGCTTAGTGTTTTTTCGATTTTTGGGGAAAAATTATTCTTTGCCTAATCGTTTATTTATCGCGTTAAACCGCGTCTGCGCATGCCCTGGGACTCATACATGCCGAGAACCAGCGCCCTCGAGGCGCTTTATTTTTCGCCGGAAAAATGATATTTTCATGGGCTATAGGCTTACTGTTTTTTCGATTTTGGGGGAAAAATTATTCTTTGCCAAATCGTTTATTTATCGAGTTAAACGGCGTCTGCGCATGCCCTGGGACTCATACATGCTGAGAACCAGCGCCCTCGAGGCGCTTTATTTTTAGTCGGAAAAATGATATTTTCATGGGCTATAGACTTAGTGTTTTTTCGATTTTTTGGGAAAAATTATTCTTTGCCTAATCGTTTATTTATCGCGTTAAACCGCGTCTGCGCATGCCCTGGGACTCATACATGCCGAGAACCAGCGCCCTCGAGGAGCTTTATTTTTCGTCGGAAAAATGATATTTTCATGGGCTATAGGCTTAGTGTTTTTTCGATTTTTGGGGAAAGATTATTCTTTGCCTAATCGTTTATTTATCGCGTTAAACCGCGTCTGCGCATGCCCCGGGACTCATACATGCCGAGAACCAGCGCCATCGAGGCACTTTATTTTTCGTAGGAAAAATGATATTTTCATGGGCTATAGGCTTACTGTTTTTTCGATTTCTGGGGAAAAATTATTATTTGCCTAATCGTTTATTTATCTAGTTAAACGGCGTCTCCGCATGCTCTGGGACTAATACATGCCGAGAACCAGCGCCCTCGAAGCGCTTTATTTTTCGTCGGGAAAATGATATTTTCATGGGCTTATAGCCTTACTGTTTTTTCATCTTCTGGGGAAAAATTATTCTTTGCCTAATCTTTGCGTCTGCGCATGGCCGGGGGCTGATACATGCCGAGAACCAGCGCCCTCGAGGCACCTTATTTTTTCGTCGGAAAAATGATATTTTCATGGGCTATAGGCTTACTGTTTTTTCGATTTTCGGGGAAAAATTATTCTTTGCCTAATCGTTTATTTATCGCGTTAAACGGCGTCTGCGCATGGCCGGGGGCTGATACATGCCGAGAACCAGCGCCCTCGAGGCACTTTATTTTTCGTCGGAAAAATGTTATTTTCATGGGCTATAGGCTTACTGTTTTTTCGATTTTCGGGGAAAAGTTATTCTTTGCCTAATCGTTTATTTATCGCGTTAAACCGCGTCTGCGCATGCCCTGGGACTCATACATGCCGAGAACCAGCGCCCTCGAGGCGCTTTATTTTTCGTAGGAAAAATGATATTTTCATGGGCTATAGGCTTAGTGTTTTTTCGATTTTTGGGGAAAAATTATTCTTTGCCTAATCGTTTATTTATCGCGTTAAACCGCGTCTGCGCATGCCCTGAGACTCATACATGCCGAGAACCAGCGCCCTCGAGGCGCTTTATTTTTCGTCGGAAAAATGATATTTTCATGGGCTATAGGCTTAGTGTTTTTTCGATTTCTGGGGAAAAATTATTCTTTGCCTAATCGTTTATTTAAAGCGTTAAACGGCGTCTGCGCATGCCCCGGGACTCATACATGCCGAGAACCAGCGCCATCGAGGCACTTTATTTTTCGTAGGAAAAATGATATTTTCATGGGCTATAGGCTTAGTGTTTTTTCGATTTTTGGGGAAAAATTATTCTTTGCCTAATCGTTTATTTATCGCGTTAAACCGCGTCTGCGCATGCCCTGGGACTCATACATGCCGAGAACCAGCGCCCTCGAGGCGCTTTATTTTTCGTCGGAAAAATGATATTTTCATGGGCTATAGGCTTAGTGTTTTTTCGATTTTTGGGGAAAAATTATTCTTTGCCTAATCGTTTATTTATCGCGTTAAACCGCGTCTGCGCATGCCCTGGGACTCATACATGCCGAGAACCAGCGCCCTCGAGGCGCTTTATTTTTCGCCGGAAAAATGATATTTTCATGGGCTATAGGCTTACTGTTTTTTCGATTTTTGGGGAAAAATTATTCTTTGCCTAATCGTTTATTTATCGAGTTAAACGGCGTCTGCGCATGCCCTGGGACTCATACATGCTGAGAACCAGCGCCCTCGAGGCGCTTTATTTTTAGTCGGAAAAATGATATTTTCATGGGCTATAGGCTTAGTGTTTTTTTCGATTTTTGGGGAAAAATTATTCTTTGCCTAATCGTTTATTTATCGAGTTAAACGGCGTGTGCGCATGCCCAGGGACTCATACATGCCGAGAACCAGCGCCCTCGAGGCGCTTTATTTTTCGTCGGAAAAATGATATTTTCATGGGCTATAGGCTTAGTGTTTTTTCGATTTTTGGGGAAAAATTATTCTTTGCCTAATCGTTTATTTATCGCGTTAAACCGCGTCTGCGCATGCCCTGGGACTCATACATGCCGAGAACCAGCGCCCTCGAGGCGCTTTATTTTTCGCCGGAAAAATGATATTTTCATGGGCTATAGGCTTACTGTTTTTTCGATTTTGGGGGAAAAATTATTCTTTGCCAAATCGTTTATTTATCGAGTTAAACGGCGTCTGCGCATGCCCTGGGACTCATACATGCTGAGAACCAGCGCCCTCGAGGCGCTTTATTTTTAGTCGGAAAAATGATATTTTCATGGGCTATAGACTTAGTGTTTTTTCGATTTTTTGGGAAAAATTATTCTTTGCCTAATCGTTTATTTATCGCGTTAAACCGCGTCTGCGCATGCCCTGGGACTCATACATGCCGAGAACCAGCGCCCTCGAGGAGCTTTATTTTTCGTCGGAAAAATGATATTTTCATGGGCTATAGGCTTAGTGTTTTTTCGATTTTTGGGGAAAAATTATTCTTTGCCTAATCGTTTATTTATCGCGTTAAACCGCGTCTGCGCATGCCCTGAGACTCATACATGCCGAGAACCAGCGCCCTCGAGGCGCTTTATTTTTCGTCGGAAAAATGATATTTTCATGGGCTATAGGCTTAGTGTTTTTTCGATTTCTGGGGAAAAATTATTCTTTGCCTAATCGTTTATTTAAAGCGTTAAACGGCGTCTCCGCATGCTCTGGGACTAATACATGCCGAGAACCAGCGCCCTCGAAGCGCTTTATTTTTCGTCGGGAAAATGATATTTTCATGGGCTTATAGCCTTACTGTTTTTTCATTTTCTGGGGAAAAATTATTCTTTGCCTAATCTTTGCGTCTGCGCATGGCCGGGGGCTGATAAATGCCGAGAACCAGCGCCCTCGAGGCACCTTATTTTTTCGTCGGAAAAATGATATTTTCATGGGCTATAGGCTTACTGTTTTTTCGATTTTCGGGGAAAAATTATTCTTTGCCTAATCGTTTATTTATCGCGTTAAACGGCGTCTGCGCATGGCCGGGGGCTGATACATGCCGAGAACCAGCGCCCTCGAGGCACTTTATTTTTCGTCGGAAAAATGTTATTTTCATGGGCTATAGGCTTACTGTTTTTTCGATTTTCGGGGAAAAGTTATTCTTTGCCTAATCGTTTATTTATCGCGTTAAACCGCGTCTGCGCATGCCCTGGGACTCATACATGCCGAGAACCAGCGCCCTCGAGGCGCTTTACTTTTCGTCGGAAAAATGATATTTTCATGGGCTATAGGCTTAGTGTTTTTTCGATTTTTGGGGAAAAATTATTCTTTGCCTAATCGTTTATTTATCGCGTTAAACCGCGTCTGCGCATGCCCTGGGACTCATACATGCCGAGAACCAGCGCCCTCGAGGCGCTTTATTTTTCGTCGGAAAAATGATATTTTCATGGGCTATAGGCTTAGTGTTTTTTCGATTTTTGGGGAAAAATTATTCTTTGCCTAATCGTTTATTTATCGCGTTAAACCGCGTCTGCGCATGCCCTGGGACTCATACATGCAGAGAACCAGCGCCCTCGAGGCGCTTTATTTTTCGCCGGAAAAATGATATTTTCATGGGCTATAGGCTTACTGTTTTTTCGATTTTTGGGGGAAAAGTATTCTTTGCCTAATCGTTTATTTATCGAGTTAAACGGCGTCTGCGCATGCCCTGGGACTCATACATGCTGAGAACCAGCGCCCTCGAGGCGCTTTATTTTTAGTCGGAAAAATGATATTTTCATGGGCTATAGGCTTAGTGTTTTTTCGATTTTTTGGGAAAAATTATTCTTTGCCTAATCGTTTATTTATCGCGTTAAACCGCGTCTGCGCATGCCCTGGGACTCATACATGCCGAGAACCAGCGCCCTCGAGGAGCTTTATTTTTCGTCGGAAAAATGATATTTTCATGGGCTATAGGCTTAGTGTTTTTTCGATTTTTTGGGAAAAATTATTCTTTGCCTAATCGTTTATTTATCGCGTTAAACCGCGTCTGCGCATGCCCTGGGACTCATACATGCCGAGAACCAGCGCCCTCGAGGAGCTTTATTTTTCGTCGGAAAAATGATATTTTCATGGGCTATAGGCTTAGTGTTTTTTTCGATTTTTGGGGAAAAATTATTCTTTGCCTAATCGTTTATTTATCGAGTTAAACGGCGTCTGCGCATGCCCTGGGACTCATACATGCCGAGAACCAGCGCCCTCGAGGCGCTTTATTTTTCGTCGGAAAAATGATATTTTCATGGGCTATAGGCTTAGTGTTTTTTCGATTTTTGGGGAAAAATTATTCTTTGCCTAATCGTTTATTTATCGCGTTAAACCGCGTCTGCGCATGCCCCGGGACTCATACATGCCGAGAACCAGCGCCATCGAGGCACTTTATTTTTCGTAGGAAAAATGATATTTTCATGGGCTATAGGCTTACTGTTTTTTCGATTTCTGGGGAAAAATTATTATTTGCCTAATCGTTTATTTATCTAGTTAAACGGCGTCTCCGCATGCTCTGGGACTAATACATGCCGAGAACCAGCGCCCTCGAAGCGCTTTATTTTTCGTCGGGAAAATGATATTTTCATGGGCTTATAGGCTTACTGTTTTTTCATTTTCTGGGGAAAAATTATTCTTTGCCTAATCTTTGCGTCTGCGCATGGCCGGGGGCTGATACATGCCGAGAACCAGCGCCCTCGAGGCACCTTATTTTTTCGTCGGAAAAATGATATTTTCATGGGCTATAGGCTTACTGTTTTTTCGATTTTCGGGGAAAAATTATTCTTTGCCTAATCGTTTATTTATCGCGTTAAACGGCGTCTGCGCATGGCCGGGGGCTGATACATGCCGAGAACCAGCGCCCTCGAGGCACTTTATTTTTCGTCGGAAAAATGTTATTTTCATGGGCTATAGGCTTACTGTTTTTTCGATTTTCGGGGAAAAGTTATTCTTTGCCTAATCGTTTATTTATCGCGGTAAACCGCGTCTGCGCATGCCCTGGGACTCATACATGCCGAGAACCAGCGCCCTCGAGGCGCTTTACTTTTCGTCGGAAAAATGATATTTTCATGGGCTATAGGCTTAGTGTTTTTTCGATTTTTGGGGAAAAATTATTCTTTGCCTAATCGTTTATTTATCGCGTTAAACCGCGTCTGCGCATGCCCTGGGACTCATACATGCCGAGAACCAGCGCCCTCGAGGCGCTTTATTTTTCGTCGGAAAAATGATATTTTCATGGGCTATAGGCTTAGTGTTTTTTCGATTTTTGGGGAAAAATTATTCTTTGCCTAATCGTTTATTTATCGCGTTAAACCGCGTCTGCGCATGCCCTGGGACTCATACATGCCGAGAACCAGCGCCCTCGAGGCGCTTTATTTTTCGCCGGAAAAATGATATTTTCATGGGCTATAGGCTTAGTGTTTTTTCGATTTTTGGGGAAAAATTATTCTTTGCCTAATCGTTTATTTATCGCGTTAAACCGCGAATGCGCATGCCCTGGGACTCATACGTGCCGAGAACCAGCGCCCTCGAGGCGCTTTATTTTTAGTCGGAAAAATGATATTTTCATGGGCTATAGGCTTAGTGTTTTTTCGATTTTTGGGGAAAAATTATTCTTTGCCTAATCGTTTATTTATCGCGTTAAACCGCGAACGCGCATGCCCCGGGACTCATACATGCCGAGAACAAGCGCCCTCGAGGCGCTTTATTTTTAGTCGGAAAAATGATATTTTCATGGGCTATAGGCTTAGTGTTTTTTCGATTTTTGGGGAAAAATTATTCTTTGCCTAATCGTTTATTTATCGCGTTAAACCGCGAATTCGCATGCCCTGGCACTCATACATGCCGAGAACCAGCGCCCTCGAGGCGCTTTATTTTTCGTCGGAAAAATGATAGTTTCATGGGCTATAGGCTTAGTGTTTTTCCGATTTTTGGGGAAAAATTATTCTTTGCCTAATCGTTTATTTATCGCATTAAACCGCGAACGCGCATGCCCTGGGACTCATACATGCCGAGAACAAGCGCCCTCGAGGCGCTTTATTTTTAGTCGGAAAAATGATATTTTCATGGGCTATAGGCTTAGTGTTTTTTCGATTTTTGGGGAAAAATTATTCTTTGCCTAATCGTTTATTTATCGCGTTAAACCGCGTCTGCGCATGCCCTGGGACTCATGCATGCCGAGAACCAGCGCCCTCGAGGCGCTTTATTTTTCGCCGGAAAAATGATATTTTCATGGGCTATAGGCTTACTGTTTTTTCGATTTTTGGGGGAAAAGTATTCTTTGCCTAATCGTTTATTTATCGAGTTAAACGGCGTCTGCGCATGCCCTGGGACTCATACATGCTGAGAACCAGCGCCCTCGAGGCGCTTTATTTTTAGTCGGAAAAATGATATTTTCATGGGCTATAGGCTTAGTGTTTTTTTCGATTTTTGGGGAAAAATTATTCTTTGCCTAATCGTTTATTTATCGAGTTAAACGGCGTGTGCGCATGCCCAGGGACTCATACATGCCGAGAACCAGCGCCCTCGAGGCGCTTTATTTTTCGTCGGAAAAATGATATTTTCATGGGCTATAGGCTTAGTGTTTTTTCGATTTTTGGGGAAAAATTATTCTTTGCCTAATCGTTTATTTATCGCGTTAAACCGCGTCTGCGCATGCCCTGGGACTCATACATGCCGAGAACCAGCGCCCTCGAGGCGCTTTATTTTTCGCCGGAAAAATGATATTTTCATGGGCTATAGGCTTACTGTTTTTTCGATTTTGGGGGAAAAATTATTCTTTGCCAAATGGTTTATTTATCGAGTTAAACGGCGTCTGCGCATGCCCTGGGACTCATACATGCTGAGAACCAGCGCCCTCGAGGCGCTTTATTTTTAGTCGGAAAAATGATATTTTCATGGGCTATAGGCTTAGTGTTTTTTCGATTTTTGGGGAAAAATTATTCTTTGCCTAATCGTTTATTTATCGCGTTAAACCGCGTCTGCGCATGCCCTGGGACTCATACATGCCGAGAACCAGCGCCCTCGAGGCGCTTTATTTTTCGCCGGAAAAATGATATTTTCATGGGCTATAGGCTTAGTGTTTTTTCGATTTTTGGGGGAAAAGTATTCTTTGCCTAATCGTTTATTTATCGAGTTAAACGGCGTCTGCGCATGCCCTGGGACTCATACATGCTGAGAACCAGCGCCCTCGAGGCGCTTTATTTTTAGTCGGAAAAATGATATTTTCATGGGCTATAGGCTTAGTGTTTTTTCGATTTTTGGGGAAAAATTATTCTTTGCCTAATCGTTTATTTATCGCGTTAAACCGCGTCTGCGCATGCCCTGGGACTCATGCATGCCGAGAACCAGCGCCCTCGAGGCGCTTTATTTTTCGCCGGAAAAATGATATTTTCATGGGCTATAGGCTTACTGTTTTTTCGATTTTTGGGGGAAAAGTATTCTTTGCCTAATCGTTTATTTATCGAGTTAAACGGCGTCTGCGCATGCCCTGGGACTCATACATGCTGAGAACCAGCGCCCTCGAGGCGCTTTATTTTTAGTCGGAAAAATGATATTTTCATGGGCTATAGGCTTAGTGTTTTTTCGATTTTTTGGGAAAAATTATTCTTTGCCTAATCGTTTATTTATCGCGTTAAACCGCGTCTGCGCATGCCCTGGGACTCATACATGCCGAGAACCAGCGCCCTCGAGGAGCTTTATTTTTCGTCGGAAAAATGATATTTTCATGGGCTATATACTTAGTGTTTTTTCGATTTTTTGGGAAAAATTATTCTTTGCCTAATCGTTTATTTATCGCGTTAAACCGCGTCTGCGCATGCCCTGGGACTCATACATGCCGAGAACCAGCGCCCTCGAGGAGCTTTATTTTTCGTCGGAAAAATGATATTTTCATGGGCTATAGGCTTAGTGTTTTTTTTCGATTTTTGGGGAAAAATTATTCTTTGCCTAATCGTTTATTTATCGAGTTAAACGGCGTCTGCGCATGCCCTGGGACTCATACATGCCGAGAACCAGCGCCCTCGAGGCGCTTTATTTTTCGTCGGAAAAATGATATTTTCATGGGCTATAGGCTTAGTGTTTTTTCGATTTTTGGGGAAAAATTATTCTTTGCCTAATCGTTTATTTATCGCGTTAAACCGCGAATGCGCATGCCCTGGGACTCATACGTGCCGAGAACCAGCGCCCTCGAGGCGCTTTATTTTTAGTCGGAAAAATGATATTTTCATGGGCTATAGGCTTAGTGTTTTTTCGATTTTTGGGGAAAAATTATTCTTTGCCTAATCGTTTATTTATCGCGTTAAACCGCGAACGCGCATGCCCCGGGACTCATACATGCCGAGAACAAGCGCCCTCGAGGCGCTTTATTTTTAGTCGGAAAAATGATATTTTCATGGGCTATAGGTTTAGTGTTTTTTCGATTTTTGGGGAAAAATTATTCTTTGCCTAATCGTTTATTTATCGCGTTAAACCGCGAATTCGCATGCCCTGGCACTCATACATGCCGAGAACCAGCGCCCTCGAGGCGCTTTATTTTTCGTCGGAAAAATGATAGTTTCATGGGCTATAGGCTTAGTGTTTTTTCGATTTTTGGGGAAAAATTATTCTTTGCCTAATCGTTTATTTATCGCATTAAACCGCGAACGCGCATGCCCTGGGACTCATATATGCCGAGAACAAGCGCCCTCGAGGCGCTTTATTTTTAGTCGGAAAAATGATATTTTCATGGGCTATAGGCTTAGTGTTTTTTCGATTTTTGGGGAAAAATTATTCTTTGCCTAATCGTTTATTTATCGCATTAAACCGCGAACGCGCATGCCCTGGGACTCATACATGCCGAGAACAAGCGCCCTCGAGGAGCTTTATTTTTCGTCGGAAAAATGATATTTTCATGGGCTATAGGCTTAGTGTTTTTTTCGATTTTTGGGGAAAAATTATTCTTTGCCTAATCGTTTATTTATCGCGTTAAACCGCGTCTGCGCATGCCCTGGGACTCATACGTGCCGAGAACCAGCGCCCTCGAGGCGCTTTATTTTTAGTCGGAAAAATGATATTTTCATGGGCTATTATAGGCTCAGTGTTTTTTCGATTTTTGGGGAAAAATTATTCTTTGCCTAATCGTTTATTTATCGCGTTAAACCGCGTCTGCGCATGCCCTGGGACTCATACATGCCGAGAACCAGCGCCCTCGAGGCGCTTTATTTTTCGTCGGAAAAATGATATTTTCATGGGCTATAGGCTTACTGTTTTTTCGATTTTTGGGGAAAAATTATTCTTTGCCTAATCGTTTATTTATCGAGTTAAACGGCGTCTGCGCATCCCCTGGGACTCATACATGCTGAGAACCAGCGCCCTCGAGGCGCTTTATTTTTCGTCGGAAAAATGATATTTTCATGGGCTATAGGCTTAGTGTTTTTTCGATTTTTGGGGAAAAATTATTCTTTGCCTAATCGTTTATTTATCGCGTTAAACCGCGAACGCGCATGCCCTGGGACTCATACATGCCGAGAACAAGCGCCCTCGAGGCGCTTTATTTTTAGTCGGAAAAATGATATTTTCATGGGCTATAGGCTTAGTGTTTTTTCGATTTTTGGGGAAAAATTATTCTTTGCCTAATCGTTTATTTATCGCGTTAAACCGCGAATTCGCATGCCCTGGGACTCATACATGCCGAGAACCAGCGCCCTCGAGGCGCTTTATTTTTCGTTGGAAAAATGATATTTTCATGGGCTATAGGCTTAGTGTTTTTTCGATTATTGGGGAAAAATTATTCTTTGCCTAATCGTTTATTTATCGCATTAAACCGCGTCTGCGCATGCCCTGGGACTCATACGTGCCGAGAACCAGCGCCGTCGAGGCGCTTTATTTTTAGTCGGAAAAATGATATTTTCATGGGCTATTATAGGCTCAGTGTTTTTCGATTTCTGGGGAAAAATTATTCTTTGCCTAATCGTTTATTTATCGCGTTAAACCGCGTCTGCGCATGCCCTGGGACTCATACATGCCGAGAACCAGCGCCCTCGAGGCGCTTTATTTTTCGTCGGAAAAATGATATTTTCATGGGCTATAGGCTTACTGTTTTTTCGATTTTTGGGGAAAAATTATTCTTTGCCTAATCGTTTATTTATCGAGTTAAACGGCGTCTGCGCATCTCCTGGGACTCATACATGCTGAGAACCAGCGCCCTCGAGGCGCTTTATTTTTAGTCGGAAAAATGATATTTTCATGGGCTATAGGCTTAGTGTTTTTTTGATTTTTGGGGAAAAAATATTATTTCCCTAATCGTTTATTTATCGCGTTAAACCGCGTCTGCGCATGCCCTGGGACTCATACATGCCGAGAACCAGCGCCCTCGAGGCGCTTAATTTTTAGTCGGAAAAACGATATTTTCATGGGCTATAGGCTTAGTGTTTTTTCGATTTTCGGGGAAAAATTATTCTTTGGCTAATCGTTTATTTATCGCGTTAAACCGCGTCTGCGCATGCCCTGGGACTCATACATGCCGAGAACCAGCGCCCTCGAGGAGCTTTATTTTTCGTCGGAAAAATGATATTTTCATTGGCTTACTGTTTTAGCAATTTTTGGGGAAAAATTATTCTTTGCCTAATCGTTTATTTAACACGTTAAACGGCGTCTACGCATGGCCTGGGACTGATACAAGCCGAAAACCAGCGCCGTCGAGGCACTTTATTTTTCGTCGGAAAAATGTTATTTTCATGGCTTAGGCTTACTGTTTTTTCGATTTTCGGGGAAAAGTTATTCTTTGCCTAATCGTTTATTTATCGCGTTAAACCGCGTCTGCGCATGCCCTGGGACTCATACATGCCGAGAACCAGCGCCCTCGAGGCGCTTTACTTTTCGTCGGAAAAATGATATTTTCATGGGCTATAGGCTTAGTGTTTTTTCGATTTTTGGGGAAAAATAATTCTTTGCCTAATCGCTTATTTATCGAGTTAAACGACGTCTGCGCATGCCCTGGGACTCATACATGCCGAGAACCAGCGCCCTCGAGGCGCTTTATTTTTCGTCGGAAAAATGATATTTTCATGGGCTATAGGCTTAGTGTTTTTTCGATTTTTGGGGAAAAATTATTCTTCGCCTAATCGTTTATTTATCGCGTTAAACCGCGTCTGTGCATGCCCTGGTACTCATACATGCCGAGAACCAGCGCCCTCGAGGCGCTTTATTTTTCGTCGGAAAAATGATATTTTCATGGGCTATAGGCTTAGTGTTTTTTCGATTTTTTGGGAAAAATTATTCTTTGCCTAATCGTTTATTTATCCCGTTAAACCGCGTCTGCGCATGCCCTGGGACTCATACATGCCGAGAACCAGCGCCCTCGAGGAGCTTTATTTTTCGTCGGAAAAATGATATTTTCATGGGCTATAGGCTTAGTGTTTTTTCGATTTTTTGGGAAAAGTTATTCTTTGCCTAATCGTTTATTTATCGCGTTAAACCGCGTCTGCGCATGCCCTGGGACTCATACATGCCGAGAACCAGCGCCCTCGAGGCGCTTTACTTTTCGTCGGAAAAATGATATTTTCATGGGCTATAGGCTTAGTGTTTTTTTCGATTTTTGGGGAAAAATTATTCTTTGCCTAATCGTTTATTTATCGAGTTAAACGGGGTCTGCGCATGTCCTGGGACTCATACATGCCGAGAACCAGCGCCCTCGAGGCGCTTTATTTTTCGTCGGAAAAATGATATTTTCATGGGCTATAGGCTTAGTGTTTTTTCGATTTTTGGGGAAAAATTATTCTTTGCCTAATCGTTTATTTATCGCGTTAAACCGCGTCTGCGCATGCCCTGGGACTCATACATGCCGAGAACCAGCGCCCTCGAGGAGCTTTATTTTTCGTCGGAAAAATGATATTTTCATGGGCTATAGGCTTAGTGTTTTTTCGATTTTTGGGGAAAAATTATTCTTTGCCTAATCGTTTATTTATCGCGTTAAACCGCGTCTGCGCATGCCCTGGGACTCATACATGCCGAGAACCAGCGCCCTCGAGGCGCTTTATTTTTCGTCGGAAAAATGATATTTTCATGGGCTATAGGCTTAGTGTTTTTTCGATTTGTGGGGAAAAATTATTCTTTGCCTAATCGTTTATTTATCGCGTTAAACCGCGAATGCGCATGCCCTGGGACTCATACATGCCGAGAACCAGCGCCCTCGAGGCGCTTTATTTTTCGTCGGAAAAATGATATTTTCATGGGCTATAGGCTTAGTGTTTTTTCGATTTGTGGGGAAAAATTATTCTTTGCCTAATCGTTTATTTATCGCGTTAAACCACGAATGCGCATGCCCTGGGACTCATACACGCCGAGAACCAGCGCCCTCGAGGCGCTTTATTTTTCGTCGGAAAAATGATATTTTCATGGGCTATAGGCTTAGTGTTTTTTCGATTTGTGGGGAAAAATTATTCTTTGCCTAATCGTTTATTTATCGCGTTAAACCACGAATGCGCATGCCCTGGGACTCATACATGCCGAGAACCAGCGCCCTCGAGGCGCTTTATTTTTCGTCGGAAAAATGATATTTTCATGGGCTATAGGCTTAGTGTTTTTTCGATTTTTGGGGAAAAATTATTCTTTGCCTAATCGTTTATTTATCGCGTTAAACCGCGTCTGCGCATGCCCTGGGACTCATACGTGCCGAGAACCAGCGCCCTCGAGGCGCTTTATTTTTAGTCGGAAAAATGATATTTTCATGGGCTATAGGCTTAGTGTTTTTTCGATTTTTGGGGAAAAATTATTCTTCGCCTAATCGTTTATTTATCGCGTTAAACCGCGTCTGCGCATGCCCTGGGACTCATACATGCCGAGAACCAGCGCCCTCGAGGCGCTTTATTTTTCGTCGTAGAAATGATATTTTCATGGGCTATAGGCTTACTGTTTTTTCGATTTTTGGGGAAAAATTATTCTTTGCCTAATCGTTTATTTATCGCGTTAAACCGCGTCTGCGCATGCCCTGGGACTCATACGTGCCGAGAACCAGCGCCCTCGAGGCGCTTTATTTTTAGTCGGAAAAATGATATTTTCATGGGCTATAGGCTTAGTGTTTTTTCGATTTTTGGGGAAAAATTATTCTTTGCCTAATCGTTTATTTATCGCGTTAAACCGCGAACGCGCATGCCCTGGGACTCATACATGCCGAGAACCAGCGCCCTCGAGGCGCTTTATTTTTAGTCGGAAAAATGATATTTTCATGGGCTATAGGCTTAGTGTTTTTTCGATTTTTGGGGAAAAATTATTCTTTGCCTAATCGTTTATTTATCGCGTTAAACCGCGAATGCGCATGCCCTGGGACTCATACATGCCGAGAACCAGCGCCCTCGAGGCGCTTTATTTTTAGTCGGAAAAATGATATTTTCATGGGCTATAGGCTTAGTGTTTTTTTCGATTTTTGGGTAAAAATTATTCTTTGCCTAATCGTTTATTTATCGCATTAAACCGCGTCTGCGCATGCCCTGGGACTCATACGTGCCGAGAACCAGCGCCCTCGAGGCGCTTTATTTTTAGTCGGAAAAATGATATTTTCATGGGCTATAGGCTTACTGTTTTTTCCATTTTTGGGGAAAAATTATTCTTTGCCTAATCGTTTATTTATCGAGTTAAACGGCGTCTGCGCATCCCCTGGGACTCATACATGCTGAGAACCAGCGCCCTCGAGGCGCTTTATTTTTCGTCGGAAAAATGATATTTTCATTGGCTATAGGCTTACTGTTTTTTCCATTTTTGGGGAAAAATTATTCTTTGCCTAATCGTTTATTTATCGAGTTAAACGGCGTCTGCGCATCCCCTGGGACTCATACATGCTGAGAACCAGCGCCCTCGAGGCGCTTTATTTTTAGTCGGAAAAATGATATTTTCATGGGCTATAGGCTTAGTGTTTTTTTGATTTTTGGGGAAAAAATATTCTTTTCCTAATCGTTTATTTATCGCGTTAAACCGCGTCTGCGCATGGCCGGGGGCTGATACATGCCGAGAACCAGCGCCCTCGAGGCACTTTATTTTTTCGTCGGAAAAATGATATTTTCATGGGCTATAGGCTTACTGTTTTTGCAATTTTTGGGGAAAAATTATTCTTTGCCTAATCGTTTATTTAACGCGTTAAACCGCGTCTACGCATGGCCTGGGACTGATACAAGCCGAGAACCAGCGCCGTCGAGGCACTTTATTTTTCGACGGAAAAATGTTATTTTCATGGGCTATAGGCTTACTGTTTTTTCGATTTTCGGGGAAAAGTTATTCTTTGCCTAATCGTTTATTTATCGCGTTAAACCGCGTCTGCGCATGCCCTGGGACTCATACATGCCGAGAACCAGCGCCCTCGAGGCGCTTTACTTTTCGTCGGAAAAATGATATTTTCATGGGCTATAGGCTTAGTGTTTTTTTCGATTTTTGGGGAAAAATTATTCTTTGCCTAATCGCTTATTTATCGAGTTAAACGGCGTCTGCGCATGCCCTTGGACTCATACATGCCGAGAACCAGCGCCCTCGAGGCGCTTTATTTTTCGTCGGAAAAATGATATTTTCATGGGCTATAGGCTTAGTGTTTTTTCGATTTTTGGGGAAAAATTATTCTTCGCCTAATCGTTTATTTATCGCGTTAAACCGCGTCTGCGCATGCCCTGGGACTCATACATGCCGAGAACCAGCGCCCTCGAGGCGCTTTATTTTTCGTCGGAAAAATGATATTTTCATGGGCTATAGGCTTAGTGTTTTTTCGATTTTTTGGGAAAAATTATTCTTTGCCTAATCGTTTATTTATCGCGTTAAACCGCGTCTGCGCATGCCCTGGGACTCATACATGCCGAGAACCAGCGCCCTCGAAGCGCTTTATTTTTAGTCGGAAAAATGATATTTTCATGGGCTATAGGCTTAGTGTTTTTTCGATTTTTTGGGAAAAATTATTCTTTGCCTAATCGTTTATTTATTGCGTTAAACCGCGTCTGCGCATGCCCTGGGACTCATACATGCCGAGAACCAGCGCCCTCGAGGCGCTTTACTTTTCGTCGGAAAAATGATATTTTCATGGGCTATAGGCTTAGTGTTTTTTCGATTTTTGGGGAAAAATTATTCTTTGCCTAATCGTTTATTTATCGCGTTAAACCGCGTCTGCGCATGCCCTGGGACTCATACATGCCGAGAACCAGCGCCCTCGAGGCGCTTTATTTTTCGTCGGAAAAATGATATTTTCATGGGCTATAGGCTTAGTGTTTTTTCGATTTTTTGGGAAAAATTATTCTTTGCCTAATCGTTTATTTATCGCGTTAAACCGCGTCTGCGCATGCCCTGGGACTCATACATGCCGAGAACCAGCGCCCTCGAGGCGCTTTATTTTTCGCCGGAAAAATATTTTCATGGGCTATAGGCTTACTGTTTTTTCGATTTTTGGGGAAAAATTATTCTTTGCCTAATCGTTTATTTATCGAGTTAAACGGCGTCTGCGCATGCCCTGGGACTCATACATGCTGAGAACCAGCGCCCTCGAGGCGCTTTATTTTTAGTCGGAAAAATGATATTTTCATGGGCTATAGGCTTAGTGTTTTTTCGATTTCTTGGGAAAAATTATTCTTTGCCTAATCGTTTATTTATCGCGTTAAACCGCGTCTGCGCATGCCCTGGGACTCATACATGCCGAGAACCAGCGCCCTCGAGGCGCTTTATTTTTCGTCGGAAAAATGATATTTTCATGGGCTATAGGCTTAGTGTTTTTTCGATTTTTGGGGAAAAATTATTCTTTGCCTAATCGTTTATTTATCGCGTTAAACCGCGAATGCGCATGCCCTGGGACTCATACATGCCGAGAACCAGCGCCCTCGAGGTGCTTTATTTTTCGTCGGAAAAATGATATTTTCATCGGCTATAGGCTTAGTGTTTTTTTGATTTTTGGGGAAAAAATATTCTTTGCCTAATCGTTTATTTATCGCGTTAAACCGCGTCTGCGCATGCCCTGGGACTCATACATGCCGAGAACCAGCTCCCTCGAGGAGCTTTATTTTTCGTCGGAAAAATGATATTTTCATGGGCTATAGTTAGTGTTTTTTCGATTTTTGGGGAAAAATTATTCTTTGCCTAATCGTTTATTTATCGCGTTAAACCGCGTCTGCGCATGCCCTGGGACTCATACATGCCGAGAACCAGCGCCCTCGAGGCGCTTTATTTTTCGTCGGAAAAATGATATTTTCATGGGCTATAGGCTTAGTGTTTTTTCGATTTGTGGGGAAAAATTATTCTTTGCCTAATCGTTTATTTATCGCGTTAAACCGCGAATGCGCATGCCCTGGGACTCATACATGCCGAGAACCAGCGCCCTCGAGGCGCTTTATTTTTCGTCGGAAAAATGATATTTTCATGGGCTATAGGCTTAGTGTTTTTTCGATTTTTGGGGAAAAATTATTCTTTGCCTAATCGTTTATTTATCGCGTTAAACCGCGAACGCGCATGCCCTGGGACTCATACGTGCCGAGAACCAGCGCCCTCGAGGCGCTTTATTTTTAGTCGGAAAAATGATATTTTCATGGGCTATAGGCTTAGTGTTTTTTCGATTTTTGGGGAAAAATTATTCTTTGCCTAATCGTTTATTTATCGCGTTAAACCGCGTCTGCGCATGCCCTGGGACTCATACATGCCGAGAACCAGCGCCCTCGAGGCGCTTTATTTTTCGTCGGAGAAATGATATTTTCATGGGCTATAGGCTTACTGTTTTTTCGATTTTTGGGGAAAAATTATTCTTTGCCTAATCGTTTATTTATCGCGTTAAACCGCGTCTGCGCATGCCCTGGGACTCATACATGCCGAGAACCAGCGCCCTCGAGGCGCTTTATTTTTCGTCGGAAAAATGATATTTTCATGGGCTATAGGCTTAGTGTTTTTTCGATTTTTGGGGAAAAATTATTCTTTGCCTAATCGTTTATTTATCGCGTTAAACCGCGTCTGCGCATGCCCTGGGACTCATACATGCCGAGAACCAGCGCCCTCAAGGCGCTTTACTTTTCGTCGGAAAAATGATATTTTCATGGGCTATAGGCTTAGTGTTTTTTTCGATTTTTGGGGAAAAATTATTCTTTGCCTAATCGTTTATTTATCGAGTTAAACGGGGTCTGCGCATGTCCTGGGACTCATACATGCCGAGAACCAGCGCCCTCGAGGCGCTTTATTTTTCGTCGGAAAAATGATATTTTCATGGGCTATAGGCTTATGTTTTTTCGATTTTTGGGGAAAAATTATTCTTTGCCTAATCGTTTATTTATCGCGTTAAACCGCGTCTGCGCATGCCCTGGGACTCATACGTGCCGAGAACCAGCGCCCTCGAGGCGCTTTATTTTTAGTCGGAAAAATGATATTTTCATGGGCTATAGGCTTAGTGTTTTTTCGATTTTTGGGGAAAAATTATTCTTTGCCTAATCGTTTATTTATCGCGTTAAACCGCGTCTGCGCATGCCCTGGGACTCATACATGCCGAGAACCGGCGCCCTCGAGGCGCTTTATTTTTCGTCGGAGAAATGATATTTTCATGGGCTATAGGCTTACTGTTTTTTCGATTTTTGGGGAAAAATTATTCTTTGCCTAATCGTTTATTTATCGCGTTAAACCGCGTCTGCGCATGCCCTGGGACTCATACATGCCGAGAACCAGCGCCCTCGAGGCGCTTTATTTTTCGTCGGAAAAATGATATTTTCATGGGCTATAGGCTTAGTGTTTTTTCGATTTTTGGGGAAAAATTATTCTTTGCCTAATCGTTTATTTATCGCGTTAAACCGCGTCTGCGCATGCCCTGGGACTCATACGTGCCGAGAACCAGCGCCCTCGAGGCGCTTTATTTTTAGTCGGAAAAATGATATTTTCATGGGCTATAGGCTTAGTGTTTTTTCGATTTTTGGGGAAAAATTATTCTTTGCCTAATCGTTTATTTATCGCGTTAAACCGCGAACGCGCATGCCCTGGGACTCATACATGCCGAGAACCAGCGCCCTCGAGGCGCTTTATTTTTAGTCGGAAAAATGATATTTTCATGGGCTATAGGCTTAGTGTTTTTTCGATTTTTGGGGAAAAATTATTCTTTGCCTAATCGTTTATTTATCGCGTTAAACCGCGAATGCGCATGCCCTGGGACTCATACATGCCGAGAACCAGCGCCCTCGAGGCGCTTTATTTTTCGTCGGAAAAATGATATTTTCATGGGCTATAGGCTTAGTGTTTTTTCGATTTTTGGGTAAAAATTATTCTTTGCCTAATCGTTTATTTATCGCATTAAACCGCGTCTGCGCATGCCCTGGGACTCATACGTGCCGGGAACCAGCGCCCTCGAGGCGCTTTATTTTTAGTCGGAAAAATGATATTTTCATGGGCTATTATAGGCTCAGTGTTTTTTCCATTTTTGGGGAAAAATTATTCTTTGCCTAATCGTTTATTTATCGAGTTAAACGGCGTCTGCGCATCCCCTGGGACTCATACATGCTGAGAACCAGCGCCCTGGAGGCGCTTTATTTTTAGTCGGAAAAATGATATTTTCATGGGCTATAGGCTTAGTGTTTTTTTGATTTTTGGGGAAAAAATATTCTTTTCCTAATCGTTTATTTATCGCGTTAAACCGCGTCTGCGCATGCACTGGGACTCATACATGCCGAGAACCAGCGCCCTCGAGGCGCTTAATTTTTAGTCGGAAAAATGATATTTTCATGGGCTATAGGCTTAGTGTTTTTTCGATTTTCGGGGAAAAATTATTCTTTGGCTAATCGTTTATTTATCGCGTTAAACCGCGTCTGCGCATGGCCGGGGGCTAATACATGCCGAGAACCAGCGCCCTCGAGGCACTTTATTTTTTCGTCGGAAAAATGATGTTTTCATGGGCTATAGGCTTACTGTTTTTGCAATTTTTGGGGAAAAATTATTCTTTGCCTAATCGTTTATTTAACGCGTTAAACCGCGTCTACGCATGGCCTGGGACTGATACAAGCCGAGAACCAGCGCCGTCGAGGCACTTTATTTTTCGACGGAAAAATGTTATTTTCATGGGCTATAGGCTTACTGTTTTTTCGATTTTCGGGGAAAAGTTATTCTTTGCCTAATCGTTTATTTATCGCGTTAAACCGCGTCTACGCATGGCCTGGGACTGATACAAGCCGAGAACCAGCGCCGTCGAGGCACTTTATTTTTCGACGGAAAAATGATGTTTTCATGGGCTATAGGCTTACTGTTTTTTCGATTTTCGGGGAAAAGTTATTCTTTGCCTAATCGTTTATTTATCGCGTTAAACCGCGTCTGCGCATGCCCTGGGACTCATACATGCCGAGAACCAGCGCCCTCGAGGCGCTTTACTTTTCGTCGGAAAAATGATATTTTCATGGGCTATAGGCTTAGTGTTTTTTCGATTTTTGGGGAAAAATTATTCTTTGCCTAATCGCTTATTTATCGAGTTAAACGGCGTCTGCGCATGCCCTGGGACTCATACATGCCGAGAACCAGCGCCCTCGAGGCGCTTTATTTTTCGTCGGAAAAATGATATTTTCATGGGCTATATAGGCTTAGTGTTTTTTCGATTTTTGGGGAAAAATTATTCTTCGCCTAATCGTTTATTTATCGCGTTAAACCGCGTCTGCGCATGCCCTGGGACTCATACATGCCGAGAACCAGCGCCCTCGAGGCGCTTTATTGTTCGTCGGAAAAATGATATTTTCATGGGCTATAGGCTTAGTGTTTTTTCGATTTTCGGGGAAAAATTATTCTTTGGCTAATCGTTTATTTATCGAGTTAAACGGCGTCTGCGCATCCCCTGGGACTCATACATGCTGAGAACCAGCGCCCTCGAGGCGCTTTACGTTTCGTTGGAAAAATGATATTTTCATGGGCTATAGGCTTAGTGTTTTTTCGATTTTTGGGGAAAAATTATTCTTTGCCTAATCGCTTATTTATCGAGTTAAACGGCGTCTGCGCATGCCCTGGGACTCATACATGCCGAGAACCAGCGCCCTCGAGGCGCTTTATTTTTAGTCGGAAAAATGATATTTTCATGGGCTATTATAGGCTCAGTGTTTTTTCGATTTTTGGGGAAAAATTATTCTTTGCCTAATCGTTTATTTATCGCGTTAAACCGCGTCTGCGCATGCCCTGGGACTCATACATGCCGAGAACCAGCGCCCTCGAGGCGCTTTATTTTTAGTCGGAAAAATGATATTTTCATGGGCTATTATAGGCTCAGTGTTTTTTCGATTTTTGGGGAAAAATTATTCTTTGCCTAATCGTTTATTTATCGCGTTAAACCGCGTCTGCGCATGCCCTGGGACTCATACATGCCGAGAACCAGCGCCCTCGAGGCGCTTTATTGTTCGTCGGAAAAATGATATTTTCATGGGCTATAGGCTTACTGTTTTTTCCATTTTTGGGGAAAAATTATTCTTTGCCTAATCGTTTATTTATCGAGTTAA
The DNA here is from genome assembly GCF_050947875.1 of Dermacentor variabilis. Lineage (NCBI taxonomy): Eukaryota > Metazoa > Arthropoda > Arachnida > Ixodida > Ixodidae > Dermacentor > Dermacentor variabilis. The sequence goes on along the minus strand of NC_134578.1, from coordinate 43,553,483 downwards.
ACGGCGTCTGCGCATCCCCTGGGACTCATACATGCTGAGAACCAGCGCCCTCGAGGCGCTTTATTTTTAGTCGGAAAAATGATATTTTCATGGGCTATAGGCTTAGTGTTTTTTTGATTTTTGGGGAAAAAATATTCTTTTCCTAATCGTTTATTTATCGCGTTAAACCGCGTCTGCGCATGCCCTGGGACTCATACATGCCGAGAACCAGCGCCCTCGAGGCGCTTAATTTTTAGTCGGAAAAATGATATTTTCATGGGCTATAGGCTTAGTGTTTTTTCGATTTTCGGGGAAAAATTATTCTTTGGCTAATCGTTTATTTATCGCGTTAAACCGCGTCTGCGCATGGCCGGGGGCTGATACATGCCGAGAACCAGCGCCCTCGAGGCACTTTATTTTTTCGTCGGAAAAATGATATTTTCATGGGCTATAGGCTTACTGTTTTTGCAATTTTTGGGGAAAAATTATTCTTTGCCTAATCGTTTATTTAACGCGTTAAACCGCGTCTACGCATGGCCTGGGACTGATACAAGCCGAGAACCAGCGCCGTCGAGGCACTTTATTTTTCGACGGAAAAATGTTATTTTCATGGGCTATAGGCTTACTGTTTTTTCGATTTTCGGGGAAAAGTTATTCTTTGCCTAATCGTTTATTTATCGCGTTAAACCGCGTCTGCGCATGCCCTGGGACTCATACATGCCGAGAACCAGCGCCCTCGAGGCGCTTTACTTTTCGTCGGAAAAATGATATTTTCATGGGCTATAGGCTTAGTGTTTTTTCGATTTTTGGGGAAAAATTATTCTTTGCCTAATCGTTTATTGATCGCGTTAAACCGCGTCTGCGCATGCCCTGGGACTCATACATGCCGAGAACCAGCGCCCTCGAGGCGCTTAATTTTTAGTCGGAAAAATGATATTTTCATGGGCTATAGGCTTAGTGTTTTTTCGATTTTCGGGGAAAAATTATTCTTTGGCTAATCGTTTATTTATCGCGTTAAACCGCGTCTGCGCATGGCCGGGGGCTGATACATGCCGAGAACCAGCGCCCTCGAGGCACTTTATTTTTTCGTCGGAAAAATGATATTTTCATGGGCTATAGGCATACTGTTTTTGCAATTTTTGGGGAAAAATTATTCTTTGCCTAATCGTTTATTTAACGCGTTAAACCGCGTCTACGCATGGCCTGGGACTGATACAAGCCGAGAACCAGCGCCGTCGAGGCACTTTATTTTTCGACGGAAAAATGTTATTTTCATGGGCTATAGGCTTACTGTTTTTTCGATTTTCGGGGAAAAGTTATTCTTTGCCTAATCGTTTATTTATCGCATTAAACCGCGTCTGCGCATGCCCTGGGACTCATACATGCCGAGAACCAGCGCCCTCGAGGCGCTTTACTTTTCGTCGGAAAAATGATATTTTCATGGGCTATAGGCTTAGTGTTTTTTCGATTTTTTGGGAAAAATTATTCTTTGCCTAATCGTTTATTTATCGAGTTAAACGGCGTCTGCGCATGCATTGGGACTCATACATGCCGAGAACCAGCGCCCTCGAGGCGCTTTATTTTTCGTCGGAAAAATGATATTTTCATGGGCTATAGGCTTAGTGTTTTTTCGATTTTTGGGGAAAAATTATTCTTTGCCTAATCGTTTATTTATCGCGTTAAACCGCGTCTGCGCATGCCCTGGGACTCATACATGCCGAGAACCAGCGCCCTCGAGGCGCTTTATTTTTCGCCGGAAAAATGATATTTTCATGGGCTATAATCTTACTGTTTTTCCGATTTTTGGGGAAAAATTATTCTTTGCCTAATCGTTTATTTATCGAGTTAAACGGCGTCTGCGCATGCCCTGGGACTCATACATGCTGAGAACCAGCGCCCTCGAGGCGCTTTATTTTTAGTCGGAAAAATGATATTTTCATGGGCTATAGGCTTAGTGTTTTTTCGATTTTTTGGGAAAAATTATTCTTTGCCTAATCGTTTATTTATCGCGTTAAACCGCGTCTGCGCATGCCCTGGGACTCATACATGCCGAGAACCAGCGCCCTCGAGGCGCTTTATTTTTCGTCGGAAAAATGATATTTTCATTATAGGCTTAGTGTTTTTTCGATTTTTGGGGAAAAATTATTCTTTGCCTAATCGTTTATTTATCGCGTTAAACCGCGAATGCGCATGCCCTGGGACTCATACATGCCGAGAACCAGCGCCCTCGAGGTGCTTTATTTTTCGTCGGAAAAATGATATTTTCATGGGCTATAGGCTTAGTGTTTTTTCGATTTTTGGGGAAAAATTATTCTTTGCCTAATCGTTTATTTATCGCGTTAAACCGCGTCTGCGCATGGCCGGGGGCTGATACATGCCGAGAACCAGCGCCCTCGAGGCACTTTATTTTTTCGTCGGAAAAATGATATTTTCATGGGCTATAGGCTTACTGTTTTTGCAATTTTTGGGGAAAAATTATTCTTTGCCTAATCGTTTATTTAACGCGTTAAACGGCGTCTGCGCATGGCCTGGGACTGATACAAGCCGAGAACCAGCGCCCTCGAGGCGCTTTATTTTTCGTCGGAAAAATGATATTTTCATGGGCTATAGGCTTACTGTTTTTTCGATTTCTGGGGAAAAATTATTCTTTGCCTAATCGTTTATTTATCGCGTTAAACCGCGTCTGCGCATGCCCTGGGACTGATACAAGCCGAGAACCAGCACCCTCGAGGCGCTTTATTTTTCGTCGGAAAAATGTTATTTTCATGGGCTGTAGGCTTACTGTTTTTTCGATTTTCGGGGAAAAGTTATTCTTTGCCTAATCGTTTATTTATCGCGTTAAACCGCGTCTGCGCATGCCCTGGGACTGATACAAGCCGAGAACCAGCACCCTCGAGGCGCTTTATTTTTCGTCGGAAAAATGATATTTTCGTGGGCTATAGGCTTAGTGTTTTTTCGATTTTTTGGGAAAAATTATTCTTTGCCTAATCGGTTATTTATCGAGTTAAACGGCGTCTGCGCATGCCCTGGGACTCATATATGCCGAGAACCAGCGCCCTCGAGGCGCTTTATTTTTCGTCGGAAAAATGATATTTTCATGGGCTATAGGCTTACTGTTTTTTCGATTTCTGGGGAAAAATTATTCTTTGCCTAATCGTTTATTTATCGCGTTAAACCGCGTCTGCGCATGCCCTGGGATTGATACAAGCCGAGAACCAGCACCCTCGAGGCGCTTTATTTTTCGTCAGAAAAATGATATTTTCATGGGCTATAAGGCTTAGCGTTTTTTCGATTTTTGGGGAAAAATTATTCTTTGCCTAATTGTTTATTTATCGAGTTAAACGGCGTCTGCGCATGCCCTGGGACTGATACAAGCCGAGAACCAGCGCCCTCGAGGCGCTTTATTTTTCGTCGGAAAAATGATATTTTCATGGGCTATAGGCTTAGTGTTTTTTCGATTTTTTGGGAAAAATTATTCTTTGCCTAATCGGTTATTTATCGAGTTAAACGGCGTCTGCGCATGCCCTGGGACTGATACAAGCCGAGAACCAGCGCCCTCGAGGCGCTTTATTTTTCGTCGGAAAAATGATATTTTCATGGGCTATAGGCTTAGTGTTTTTTCGATTTTTGGGGAAAAATTATTCTTCGCCTAATCGTTTATTTATCGAGTTAAACGCCGTCTGCGCATGCCCTGGGACTCATACATGCCGAGAACCAGCGCCCTCGAGGCGCTTTATTTTTCGTCGGAAAAATGATATTTTCATGGGCTATAGGCTTAGTGTTCTTTCGATTTTTGGGGAAAATTATTCTTTGCCTAATCGGTTATTTATCGAGTTAAACGGCGTCTGCGCATGCCCTGGGACTCATACATGCCGAGAACCAGCGCCCTCGAGGCGCTTTATTTTTCGTCGGAAAAATGATATTTTCATGGGCTATAGGCTTACTATTTTTTCGATTTCTGGGGAAAAATTATTCTTTGCCTAATCGTTTATTTATCGCGTTAAACCGCGTCTGCGCATGCCCTGGGACTGATACAAGCCGAGAACCAGCACCCTCGAGGCGCTTTATTTTTCGTCGGAAAAATGATATTTTCATGGGCTATAGGCTTAGCGTTTTTTCGATTTTTGGGGAAAAATTATTCTTTGCCTAATTGTTTATTTATCGAGTTAAACGGCGTCTGCGCATGCCCTGGGACTGATACAAGCCGAGAACCAGCGCCCTCGAGGCGCTTTATTTTTCGTCGGAAAAATGATATTTTCATGGGCTATAGGCTTAGCGTTTTTTCGATTTTTTGGGAAAAATTATTCTTTGCCTAATCGGTTATTTATCGAGTTAAACGGCGTCTGCGCATGCCCTGGGACTCATACATGCTGAGAACCAGCGCCCTCGAGGCGCTTTATTTTTCGTCGGAAAAATGATATTTTCATGGGCTATAGGCTTAGCGTTTTTTCGATTTTTTGGGAAAAATTATTCTTTGCCTAATCGGTTATTTATCGAGTTAAACGGCGTCTGCGCATGCCCTGGGACTCATACATGCCGCGAACCAGCGCAGTCGAGGCGCTTTACTTTTCGTCGGAAAAATGATATTTTCATGGGCTATAGGCTTACTGTTTTTTCGATTTTTGGGGAAAAATTATTCTTTGCCTAATCGTTTATTTATCGAGTTAAACGGCGTCTGCGCATGCCCTGGGACTCATACATGCCGCGAACCAGCGCCCTCGAGGCGCTTTACTTTTCGTCGGAAAAATGATATTTTCATGGGCTTATAGGCTTAGTGTTTTTTCGATTTTTGGGGAAAAATTATTCTTCGCCTAATCGTTTATTTATCGCGTTAAACCGCGTCTGCGCATGCCCTGGGACTCATACATGCCGAGAACCAGCGCCCTCGAGGCGCTTTATTTTTCGTTGGAAAAATGATATTTTCATGGGCTATATAGGCTTACTGTTTTTTCGATTTTCGGGGAAAAGTATTCTTTGCCTAATCGTTTATTTATCGCGTTAAACCGCGTCTGCGCATGCCCTGGGACTCATACATGCCGCGAACCAGCGCCCTCGAGGCGCTTTACTTTTCGTCGGAAAAATGATATTTTCATGGGCTATAGGCTTAGTGTTTTTTCGATTTTTGGGGAAAAATTATTCTTCGCCTAATCGTTTATTTATCGCGTTAAACCGCGTCTGCGCATGCCCTGGGACTGATACGTGCCGAGAACCAGCGCCCTCGAGGCGCTTTATTTTTCGTCGGAAAAATCATATTTTCATGGGCAATAGGCTTAGTGTTTTTTCGATTTTTTGGGAAAAATTATTCTTTGCCTAATCGTTTATTTATCGCGTTAAACCGCGTCTGCGCATGCCCTGGGACTGATACAAGCCGAGAACCAGCACCCTCGAGGCGCTTTATTTTTAGTCGGAAAAATGATATTTTCATGGCTATAGGCTTAGTGTTTTTTCGATTTTTGGGGAAAAATTATTCTTTGCCTAATCGTTTATTTATCGCGTTAAACGGCGTCTGCGCATGCCCTTGGACTGATACAAGCCGAGAACCAGCGCCGTCCAGGCACATTATTTTTCGTCAGAAAAATGATATTTTCATGGGCTATATATAGGCTTACTGTTTTTTGGATTTTGGGGAAAAATTATTCTTTGCCTAATCGTTTATTTAACGCGTTAAACGGCGTCTGCGCATGCCCTGGGACTCATACAAGCCGAGAACCAGCGCCCTCGAAGCACTTTTTTTTTCGTCGGAAAAATGATATTTTCATGGGCTATAGGCTTACTGTTTTTTCGATTTTGGGGAAAAATTATTCTTTGCCTAATAGTTTATTTATCGCGTTAAACGGCGTCTGCGCATGCCCTGGGACTGATACAAGCCGAGAACCAGCGCCGTCCAGGCACATTATTTTTCGTAAGGAAAATGATATTTTCATGGGCTATATATAGGCTTACTGTTTTTTTCGATTTTAGGGGAAAAATTATTCTTTGCCTAATCGTTTATTTATCGCGTTAAACCGCGTCTGCGCATGCCCTGGGACTGATACAAGCCGAGAACCAGCGCCCTCGAAGCACTTTTTTTTTCGTCGGAAAAATGATATTTTCATGGGCTATATATAGGCTTACTGTTTTTTCGATTTCTGGGGAAAAACTATTCTTTGCCTAATCGTTTATTTAACGCGTTAAACGGCGTCTGCGCATGCCCTGGGACTCATACATGCCGAGAACCAGCGCCCTCGAGGCGCTTTATTTTTCGTCGGGAAAATGATATTTTCATGGGCTATATAAAGGCTTACTGTATTGTCGATTTTTGGGGAAAAATTATTCTTTGCCTAATTGTTTATTTATCGCGTTAAACCGCGTCTGCGCATGCCCTGGGACTGATACAAGCCGAGAACCAGCGCTCTCGAAGCACTTTATTTTTCGTCGGAAAAATGATATTTTCATGGGCTATAGGCTTACTGTTTTTTCGATTTTGGGGAAAAATTATTCTTTGCCTAATCGTTTATTTATCGCGTTAAACCGCGTCTGCGCATGCCCTGGGACTGATACATGACGAGAAGCAGCGCCGTCCAGGCACATTATTTTTCGTCGGAAAAATGATATTTTCATGGGCTATATATAGGCTTACTGTTTTTTCGATTTTTGGGGAAAAATTATTCTTTGCCTAATCGTTTATTTATCGCGTTAAATGGCGTCTGCGCATGCCCTGGGACTGATACATCCGGGAACCAGCGCCGTCCAGGCACATTATTTTTCGTCAGAAAAATGATATTTTTATGGGCTATATATAGGCTTACTGTTTTTTCGATTTTGGGGAAAATTATTCTTTGCCTAATCGTTTATTTAACGCGTTAAACGGCGTCTGCGCATGCCCTGGGACTGATACATGCCGAGAACCAGCGCCCTCGAAGCGCTTTATTTTTCGTCGGGAAAATGATATTTTCATGGGCTATTTATAGGCTTACTGTTTTTTCGATTTTTGGGGAAAAATTATTCTTTGCCTAATCTTTTATTTAACGCGTTAAATGGCGTCTGCGCATGCCCTGGGACTGATACAAGCCGAGAACCAGCGCCGTCCAGGCACTTTATTTTTCGCCGGAAAAATGATATTTTCATGGGCTATATATAGGCTTACTGTTTTTTCGATTTTTGGGGAAAAATTATTCTTTGCCTAATCGTTTATTTATCGCGTTAAACCGCGTCTGCGCATGCCCTGGGACTGATACAAGCCGAGATGCAGCGCCCTCGAAGCACTTTATTTTTCGTCGGAAAAATGATATTTTCATGGGCTATAGGCTTACTGTTTTTTCGATTTCCGGGGAAAAATTATTCTTTGCCTAATCTTTTATTTAACGCGTTAAACGGCGTCTGCGCATGCCCTGGGACTGATACAAGCCGAGAACCAGCGCCGTCCAGGCACATTATTTTTAGTCAGAAAAATGATATTTTCATGGGCTATATATAGGCTTACTGTTTTTTCGATTTTGGGGAAAAATTATTCTTTGCCTAATCGTTTATTTAACGCGTTAAACGACGTCTGCGCATGCCCTGAGACTCATACAAGCCGAGAACCAGCGCCCTCGAAGCACTTTTTTTTTCGTCGGAAAAATGATATTTTCATGGGCTATTATAGGCTTACTGTTTTTTCGATTTTGGGGAAAAATTATTCTTTGCCTAATCGTTTATTTATCGCGTTAAACGGCGTCTGCGCATGCCCTGGGACTGATACAAGCCGAGAACCGGCGCCCTCGAGGCGCTTTATTTTTCGTCGGGAAAATGATATTTTCATGGGCTATATATAGGCTTACTGTTTTGTCGATTTTTGGGGAAAAATTATTCTTTGCCTAATTGTTTATTTATCGCGTTAAACCGCGTCTGCGCATGCCCTGGGACTGATACAAGCCGAGAACCAGCGCCCTCGAAGCACTTTATTTTTCGTCGGAAAAATGATATTTTCATGGGCTATAGGCTTACTGTTTTTTCGATTTTGGGGAAAAATTATTCTTTGCCTAATCGTGTATTTGTCGCGTTAAACCGCGTCTGCGCATGCCCTGGGACTGATACATGACGAGAACCAGCGCCGTCCAGGCACATTATTTTTCGTCGGAAAAATGATATTTTCATGGGCTATATATAGGCTTACTGTTTTTTCGATTTTTGGGGAAAAATTATTCTTTGCCTAATCGTTTATTTATCGCGTTAAATGGCGTCTGCGCATGCCCTGGGACTGATACAAGCCGAGAACCAGCGCCGTCCAGGCACATTATTTTTCGTCAGAAAAATGATATTTTGATGGGCTATATATAGGCTTACTGTTTTTTCGATTTTGCGGAAAAATTATTCTTTGCCTAATCGTTTATTTAACGCGTTAAACGGCACCTGCGCATGGCCTGGGACTGATACATGACGAGAACCAGCGCCCTCGAGACACTTTATTTTTCGTCGGAAAAATGATATTTTCATGGGCTATATATAGGCTTACTGTTTTTTCGATTTTGGGGGAAAAATTATTCTTTGCCTAATGTTGTAGCTTCGACGGGGCGGCTGGACGAAAGGGTTATGCATGAGGCTTAAACGGCGGGGGCGCGCAGCGCTGCAAGAAAAGAGCCGGACTGATCCAGTCGGGGACAAGACAAAGAATGAATGTTTATTTCTGGGGAGGCAATTTACAGGAGGCACTTACAGCGTTTGGCGCTGAGTGGCGCCCTGATGTAAAGACCCAAAACCGAAACCAGAGATTACGGATACCACATCACCTCTCCCTTGAAAGGAAACATGATCTACTCGCTCTCCTCGCAACAAAAGTAAGTCACGAATCAAAGAACACATGTTAGTACTGTAACACACATGATTAGTGATACATTCTTACACAATAGAAAATGATATCTCTGGCTTCCCCATTTAAAAAAAACTCACATGAACACTGAATATGAGTTATTGCACTCCAGATCTGCAGTTCCAGGCCCCGTCTTGGGAGGATGATGAGATGCAGCCTTGCACAAACAGATAACACATAGAAAATTCACAAAGTACATAAGTATACTGTAACAACCATCTGTGTGCCTCCTGGGACAGCACTGATGGGAACTCCGCGAAGCCAGTCGACACATCGCGGGCTATTGCAACCGATGTGGTTCACCTCACCACATCGCATCCGATCCAGGCTGTCCAGCCAAGCACATTTCCTGCTGTGCGTGCAGAAACGTAGGACATTTCGCTTCAGTTTGCCGTTCGAGCAACGGAAAGCATCGAGCAACGTGGACAGCAACGTGGACATGGGTTACTGTAGTCGCGTCATTGGGTGGGTACAGCGGTTGAATAAAACTCGTTGACGCCAACTTGGAGCACCGGGTAAGCGCCATACGGTCTGTGTTGGTATTCAATAAACTTCCTTGACGTCAACTTAGGCCACTAGGTAATGTACCTGCAGGTTTGCGCTGATCTTCAACGAAACTCTTGGACACCTGCTTGGGTAACTAGGTATGTGTCATGCAGAATGTGCCATCCTACAATGACGAAACTGATCCCTGAAATTTTTCTCAAGTTCAGCGGAATTCAACTCACGTCACAAGCTTTTCTCAATGTTAACAACCTGACGCTTTAGCAGGCTGCGTCATAAATGCACTAGATATGCGCCGCTCTTCAATGAACGTCTTTCATGTCAAAGCTTTAGCGGGCTGCACCTTGAATGCACGGCGTATGTGTTACCCTTCAAGAAACCTGTCGCCAGCTCGAGTGGCCGAGTATGTGCCACTGTATCTGCGGCAAGCGAAGGAACGATTCTCAGCTTTCGCAGGCACCAGCGCGTCGCGCTTCTGGTACCGAGGACCGTGCGCGAACTTCTCAGTAGCGCCGCTAGGTGACGCAGTATGTCCGAAATGAAGTGCCGAGTGAAAAGCCCGCTTCCGGCGTGACGCCTTTCCCAGCGTTCTGAAGCACCTGCGCGCCCTTCCTTTCGGACGCCATGTGCAGGCTTGGCGGTGGTGCCACTAGATGCCGCCCTATGTTCTTAGGAAAGCGCTAAAGGGGAGTCCCGCTGTAGCAGATGCCTCATACATAACTCGTTTAGATGGTGACAATACGTTGTGCCGCTATATTGATTCAACACTAAACGTATTACCGTCGACAGTAGGCATGAGATGTGTTCTGCCGATTTTTTTTATTATTATGATGATGAAGAGTTTCAACAATAGGGGCTAGAAACGCAATGCTTGGAGTAATGTGATAGATAAACATTTATGGATTAACAAAACTAACATAGCTTATCTTTAACGCAAAGCTATATTGCGGTGGTTGCCTGGTACGAAAGACGACTGTTCTCGTTGTATTACCATCACCTCCAAGCGATATATTATTTTCTTCTAGCACCTCGCCGCCAACGTGATAGTGAGCGCGGCGAAGTTCACAGACTCAAAGTAACACTGAATTCGTATTGTGGGTTTTGCGATAAACAAAGCGACAAGAAAGGACGACACGGACGACGTGAGCGCCAACTCTCAGCTGGCAGGCTTATTAAAATGGACCCAAATCCACGGAGAAAGCACATCGTACATGTGACACCTGGAAGTGAAAACTACAAAAACGGAAAGTGCTGTTGAAGTGAAAACTTGGTGGTCGTTTCACTACGTACTTGCGATGCTTTCTGTATAAATTATCGTGCGCTTAAGCAAACATACCAGATGAGAGATCTTTCTTGTGTGTGGGTGATAAAGGCGGTGCGGCTTGACGCACGTCATCGACGAATCGTGAAAAAAAGTGGCAGGGTAGAAGCGGAATGTGTAAGAATTCCTACGAAGCACAGCCCTCGACTATAACGCCACTGCTATGAATCATAACAACTCGCCGCGTTTTCAGTTCTTGAGACAGCAAATTCCTGCATGTGAGTGCGGCATACTTCGCGTTTGGCGACGGCCTAGGCGGCTTTGATCCCAACGAAGGACCAAGATCAACAGAATTCTGTTACTTCAGTGTTGTGCATGAATAAGGCTGATGATGGCAGAGTGCACCCAGGAAATGTTTCTGTTATATCGGATATTTTTTTTTACCTATTCTAGCTGTTCAGGCTAATTTGTAGATGTATGAATGATATGAAATCGTACAGCGGCTTGCGTTCTTGACGCTTGCCGAGTAGTAGTTTGCGATCATTACCTGTATCACGTGATGCTTCATTTATGAATCGAAAGCGATTGCATCCACGAAACGTTCTCAAAACGGCAATGCGCAGTGCAACTTGCACGAGCTCGAAAAGTCGCGATGCATTTGCGCAGAATCGTTACATTATACGGGATTTGGATCAAGAAAATGTAACTAGTCTAAGTTATTGCAATTCCCGGCTGCGGCGGCCGCATTTCGATGGGGACGAAACGTGAAAACACCCGTGTGCTTAGATTTAGGTGCACGTTAAACAACCGCAGGTGGTCGAAATTTCCGGAGTCCTCCACTAAGGCGTGCCTCATAATCAGGAATGGTTTTGGCATCCAAAAGGCCATAATTTTTCAAAGTTATTGCAATTCTTTCTGTACTTTGTCATTTGTTTTGGTGGTGCTCCACCCTCCCTCGTCAATAGTAATCTCAATGTTATTCCGCAATTATTGCGTCCACGTAAACTGGAGGGATTATTCTTCGACGGTATTTCACAATGCTATACACTCGCTGTGTTAGCATTCAACAAATAAGCCAAATAAGCCGAAGGATGCACTACTCAGAAATGTACACGCGCGGTGTATGCAAATTTACAATTAAAATGTTTAAAAAGCAGCACTAACTACGGCAATGTCCTGGAGGCAACGCCCATGCACAATTTTCCTTTTTTCTTTAAAAGTGATTGCTGCCATGAACTATCGAACAAACCCAGCTGTTCCAAGATTTAGTACGCTTGTGTTGTAAAAAGCCCCCTCGTGCCCCCCCTCTAATTCTTAAGGAGAAATTAAAAAGTGGGGCGTCCCACAACCACAGGGTATTTTGAGGTACGCCATAGTAGAATGTTGTGGAACAACTTCATCTGAGATTCGTGCACAAAGGTTCGCTTACGTGCAAGCAAATCACCCTCTAAAGAGCGCTCCTGCGTTCCTTCGTCCAACGATGTGAATCTCCCTTCGCGTCTGCCTTGGCCAGTGTTCGAACCCGCGACTTCATGTTATGCAGCACAACGCCAGAGCCGCCATACCGCTGCGATTGTACACTTTATACAATGCACAGATATTGTGGATCTAGCCGTTGCCTATCTGTATATAACACAATATTCTCTAATAAATACTAATATTACCAGGTTTGCAATAAATAGGAACGTCATTTTACACAAAATACGTACTAATTATGGCAAGCAGAGCGTCAATTTTTCATCTATCGCATTCTGGAACACACTACCATTGCATATAAAAACACTTAGAATTCACGAATTTAAGAAACGATTAAAAGAGTACATTCTGTCGAATGCCTATGCCTAGTTCATACTCAACAATTCTTTCAGGCTGCCTTCATTTAATTTTCATCGACAAACCATTAGGTTTCTGTATCAGCCGTACATAGACATTCGAGTTAGCAAATTATACTGTGTTTGTCACGTCAGCTTCTCTGTTACTTTAATTATTGTCAACGAGATTGTGCTACAGTGCTTCTCTTTCTTGACATTTGTGCAGATGTAATTCTTCAATCATGTTGTTCGTACTAAAACATGTAATTCTTCCATGTTAACGATTTGTTGAAACTGCTGTAATTTTTGTTTTATTACGTTTACTTTGTAAAGGAGGTCCCATTGCAGTCTTAGACTTCGGGACCTCATTCTGCATATTAACATCTTGTAGACTTTCTAATCATCTCAGTAAAAACAGATTCCGATTCTGAAAAAAAAAACGATTCTGTGCTTTGTGTATTTTTGCGCATTTCATTAACTGACGATAAATTGCTTCCAATTTACCCTATGTAATGCAGTTCATGCAGCTAGGCAGAACCTGAAAATAGTCTACCTGTTCTTAAGCAAGAGAGAAAACAAAGAACATTTATTATGTCACTAAATAGGAGCAATGAAATAATTAAGTAAAGGTCCAAAGAAAATGGGAGTAACGCAACAGCCACTTAAAGAAGAACAGACGGTGAGAAAAACAAGAACAAATGAAAAAGCTGTTCTACACCCAGAAGGTGCATTTGTCCTCGGACCACAGCCTGTCACCGCGGGAGCACCCGAAAGTGGAGGCGAAGTGGGCAGAGTTGTTGGCCACACCGTTCACGACCTCATCTGCCAGAGGGTCGTCACAGTGCCCGAGCGCCCACAGCACGTAGAACAGCTCGTTGTTGCTGTACTGCTTCGTGAGGCGCGTTCCAAGGCCTATTTCATCGGCGAGGCTCCGTCGGTAGGCGTCAAAGAGGGGTTCCAGAATGGACGACTCGGTTACAACCTGGTCAGACATACGTAAATAAAGATTTGTCTCACTTCATGGTAACGTTCCAGTCTAATATATCAGGAAGCAGGCGCATCATGAGCTCAGTTGCATTAGACGACAAACACGATGAAGGAGACCAAGTTTTTTTTTGCTTAATGACGCAATAATCTTAAGAGCCGAGGGAATTGCCGCTTAGTTGCAAATTGCGCCCACAATTAGGGACACTACAGGTGCAATTTCGTCACCAACTTCGTCGCCGCCATGCTGTCCTAAATAAAATCCAAAGGGCGAAACCCACCAGCGTCCCGCACGCTATGGTGATGGCCACGTTATGTTTCGTGGATGAGAAGGTGAGGGGGAAGGATTGTGACGGCTTTATGAGCGCCATCTTGCCAGGCACTCTACGCTCAAGGTAGCGTTAACGAGTCCGCGCTGACCATAAAAAAAAAAACTCGCCGACAACTTTCTGTGGCATTGAAGGGAAAGCTAAGGAGGCAAAGCGCGCACAAGGTAGCGCGCTTCTGAAAATTATTCCGTGTTTTCATCCACGTTAGTTTAAGCTGGGGAAGACAAAACATCAACCACTCATTTTCAACAGGTCAATAAGATAAAACACACCACTAAATGTAAAAGTTGACCAATTTTGCGGCTTCTCCCTTCCGCGTCTTGGCAAACGCGAAACCGTCGCACGTGAAGCTGCGTCGATTCAGCGTCTGTTCCGAGCGACCAAAAGAACTGTCAAACACTGGCGGACTACTTGGCGCCGTAACACATGTGCAGCAGCCTCGCGCCCGTTGCTTTCCCTTCATTTCCACTGAATGTTGTCCGCGAATAAAGTCGAGGAAGAGACCTCGCGTCCTGTGCTAACCATGCCGCGGAAGGACGTGGCTGACCGCATTCTGGGTGAAGGAGAAAGAATGAGCGTGCAAGGGAGAGCGAATGCGGCTGGTGGCTTCACGCGCACTCCCGCCTAGAACTGGAGGTCGCGTAATCTCAGTTTTCGAGCCGCGCCACAACTGACATGGCGAAGCGAGTGGCAGCTGAGAGCGTTCATTATAGAACAAGCACGCAACCTCGCCGCTACCCGCGCACCTCATCAGCCGGTGTTGCGGGAGGGAGTGCTCGCAGTGATATCAGCTCGTGTTGGTTTGCCATCGTGTGATACGGTAAATATGTAGTTTGAAAGGGAATGTTCACTGCAATTTATACTGCTTGTGAAGCTACAAACCGCGCTCCATGTGCCTGCGCAATACTTTGCTATCGTTAGCAATGCATCGCCTATCGCTCTGAAGTTCAACGTCACCCCCCCCCCCCTTGTTTCTGCATGTTTCGATGACAATGCTGTTAAACGAACGCATCTGATGTAGTGCGGAAACAGAGAAAGACGTCAAAGCAAAATGCCGAAGAACACTCAATGAAATAAAATGTTTCCTTATTCCAATAAAATTCGCGGAATATGTGTGATGTTTCTGTACTTGCGCTTTGGAGCAGGCCTCATTTTCGAAACAGCGCGCGCACTGGAAACTTGTTTGGACTAAGGAGCGTCTTAGGAGGAATGAGCTTCAAACGTCTTGAAATTTGTAGTGAGCAAGGGGCTTGCATATGGACTGCTTACAATGATATTGCAAATGGGAGCGAGTTCCGCTTGATATAGACCGTTCAAGCACTCTTGTACTTTCTTTGACAAGCCTTGTACTCTCTTTGCCCGATTTGCATTTTCCCGCAAGTGAAATGCACCAAATAAACAACTACGACAGCAAAGTCAACAAAACTTGCATGCTGCTTCCTGCAATTCTGGCTTTGTTCCACAAGGAGAAACACTCTTGAAACAACATCAGAAACACTATAACGCGACGCAACATTCTGTAGGTGTGTGCGACCTTGTGACCGTAAGGAAGGAGTTCATGTTTTTTTTTTTACCGGCCGTTTTTTTATTTTTTTGCCTAGGTCGCTTGACTTTTACTTTCTGTAGACAAACATCACGACACGTGCAATTTAAAACTGCTACTGGCTACATGCTTACCCAAGGTTTTCTGCTCCGATTCCAAGAACATAATGGCAACGACATGCTTCATATTTTCTTTATAGATTAGAGGGGCAAGAAAAGTATTAAGGAACACAAATTTTTACGAACGCACCCTTCCGGCTACCGTCTTGCTCGACGCCATCTTGTTTTTGACGCAGTTGATGGCACGGTTGAGACGGTGCTGGCTCGCCCACCGCCATTTGTACACGCCTTGGCGGCGCGGCACCATGGCTCGCAGGATAGGTGCTCCGATGAGAACAGTCGCGAAAGGATCCGTGCTGTGGGTCACATTCATTATGACACTCGCCAGGCCTGGCGACACCACGATGGCCTTGCGATTTTTCACATATTGTGCCTGCAATAAGGGACGACAAAAGCGTCCACATTTCCTTGTGCAAATATCAAATGTCAAGAACACCACATACATCATCATTCTAAAGTCAAGCATTATGCCCGTTTCACAAATGATCGAGCCTCGATTGCCCTTGGAACTAGAGAGAACAATTTAGCCCCATAGTAAGACGGCACACACGAAACGTCCGACCAAGCAACGACACAAGTTCAGAATGCAGCACTTTCTTCTGAAAAAAAAAAGTATGCATCATTTAAGACAATTTCAAAGTATACATCATGGACGTAACACTCCCTAGCGGTGCGTATCCTGGCAGGCCCAAACCATGTCGTTGCCTCTATGGTGGCTTTTAGCTGTAAGAGGAGACGCATAGGCTTTATTGGACTCAGTAGAAAGCGCTGCCTTCCGAAATTGTGGCTTTCTTCATTCAGCACGGTGCTTGCATGTTTACAATCTGCGTCCGCGTTTTCAAGTTGGACTACATTTACCGAAGTCATGAATGACCCACTAGCTCTGCGGTACTTCTTAAGCAGGTGAGAACCAGCGCCATGTCTCCGAACATCGGAAGCCCCATATTGTCGTCATGAAGCTTAATCAGGATATACTGAGGAATGGTAGACATACTAGAACACTATCTGCATTGCGTTCGCTATGACAATTTTGAATTTAATTAAATCCACACTCCCTCTGAATGGAGAAGAGGAAAGGCTTCATAGAGCGTAAACGCTGCTGCACAGAAGACTGTTATTGGAGTGTTAACGACGGCCATAGCGACATTCTGTGCTTGTTAATGGGAACCCTCCAGAACCCTTGTCATGTGCCTCCCCGTGTCAGACTATACCGGGTCTCTACCACATCACTGATGTTTTGATTTACGGCGTATCTGAAATATTGCGGAAGCTTGGGAGAGTACACAGTTGGAAATGTCAAATCTTAAGAGCGCTAAAAAAGAAGTCAAGCCCAAAGTTGCTAGACCGGCGGTGTCCTTTAGCTGATTTTGTTACAAGAAGCACTAGGCCATGGAATGAGCTTACATTCAGCAACTATTGTGAGGTTACTTTATTTGATATCACCCGTCGTACACACAGACAACGCTAAACTTATTCAAGTAGTTTTTCGGCTTCAAGATTCCGATAGAGTGAGTGCTGACCCATTTATCCGTTTCTTGCATTCAAAAAACATGACATATTAATTAGCTTTCTTTTCTGCCTTGCATTTGCCCAGTAAATCTAGAGTTAGCGTCTGGTATGCAGTGGTATTGGTTATAATAACATTAGTGAAGTCTTGATCACGTTACCTACCATATGCGACAATTTCGGGAAGTGTTATGCTTGCATTAAAGACTGTCATGTCACTTGCTGTCCGGCGCACTTCTTGTGCTGTGCCCCCCCCCCCCCCTAACTTACTTAGGGCTTTTAACACATTTCACAATGCTTATATCTTAGGCTGCAGTTCCAGATTTTTGTAAACAACGTGTACTATCTATCTTATTGCGGGTGAATGAGAAAGTATACACACTCGGATAGGCATTGTTACTCTTTGGACAAGCATTTGTCTTCTGCGAATTTCTTCAAAAGAACAAGCCACTAGTGTTCAACGCGCGCCTCCCTTCAAGTAATCTTGGTGCGCATATCCCGAAATCATTTTGCGCATGATTGGTTAAGTTAGATACGCGGTTTATGAGTACCGATATCGACCCGGGGAATTTCTGCAGGCGAGGCTTCAAAACGAGCCAACATGCAGAAGGACACCAGCCGGCGAGTTCACTAGACATAAAAGAAAAATGCGCAGTTGTGGAAATCTAAGAGGCCACAGCGCGTCTTGCAAAGTGCACATTCGCTGCCCCCCCCCCTCATTCCTTTCATTCTACCACCATATTCCACATGTACTTCGAAGGTTAGTGTCTGGTTGTGTGAACTTGTCGCTGGAAATGAATGCCATAGCTTAGGTCCCCCTGATTCACTCCAGAACGCAGATTTAAAAAACACTGATGTGCACGTGAAAATAGTTGCTATGCCTTGTCCATCGTCATAGATAAAATCTTTCCAGCATGTCTGAAATATTCTGGCAGGAGAACGCACTGCGTTGTGTCACTAAAGTTATGCATTATATATGTATATATATATATATATATATATATATATATATATATATATATATATATATATATATATATATATATAAGATATAACTTTATATACCCCGGCAAATGCTATCAGTATAGCATGTCGTTTAGATTGATTCGTCAAGGTGCTGCATAGATTTTGCGCATAGCCTAAGCCCCAAAAATACATAAACAGGGGCTACAAAAATGACCGTAACCAGGAAACGCGTTTTGACTGTTATGTGTCCCAAGTAGGCAGCTGTTTACAATATGAACAGGTGCTTCTTTGCCAAAAAGGAGAGCCCTGGCATTAGATTAGTTGTACAGTTCAAGTTTCAACTGTGGGGCCTAGCTGATCCGACTGCTTCGTCTCAATTTCTTTTTTTGTTATGTAGCTAGGGAACTATGCATAAACAACTCACTATGGAATCAAACATGAAGTCTCACTGGCTTTTCCTGGATAAGGATGCTACTTCCTTCACCACTTCAGCTGCCTTAAATTGTAGCTTCGATGAAAGTGTCAGGTATACATGGCTGTTGCGGCTATGCGTTACTGCTGCTGAGCAGTGGCGTAGCCAAGGGTGGCACACCGGGCACGTGCCACCCCCCCCCCCTCCCTCCCCCTGATATCTCTCTGTTAGCATGTGGCCTTCTGAGCATCCCTGCCCTCTTCCTCCTACGTTGCGTGCGTGGTAAAGTTCGTGCCCCCTCCCCTGAACATAATTCCGGTACTTGCCTCGTTCATCCAACACAGGTTACGAGTACGGAAAAGAGCTATCTTCTCAGCGAACAGAACGCAACGTAGAAACGTCTCTCGCGCAACGTTGAAGATCCCCCGCGTCCAACCATAACTAGGTGGTTGACTTTGCCATTCGGTCGAAAGTTCTCACCACTGCTTTTTTTTTGCGGAAGAACTTCTGTGAAACTAGTGCAAATAATTTGCACAATTTTATTTTGTTCTCTTAACACCAGAAAGAGCTGCTTGTCCGAGGTTCTCCAATTTTTTACGGTGGTTTATTGCCATAGTTTTAATGTTACGATTCTTGCCCCATGTTTTGATAATCTGCTGTGGACAACGACCGGATGAACGGAATGCGTGCTTAACACCTGCGCCGTTTTACGTTTCAGAAAAAGTTGAGCCGCGTGCCCAACAAGCCCATAGAGCACCTAACAACACGGGCACGTCATTCTATATGTTCCGGAGTGCTACGGTATGCGCACTTTCATATTCGGTCTATGGGAGTGCCGGTAAGTATGTCCTTGTGTTTGGAAAAGTGGGCCATGTCTAGACCACCCGGCAGTTAGGGCAGCAAAGCATTTCAGGTGTGTTTAAAAAGTGGCGTCGAATGTACCAACGGCATAT
Source organism: Dermacentor variabilis (assembly GCF_050947875.1). Lineage (NCBI taxonomy): Eukaryota > Metazoa > Arthropoda > Arachnida > Ixodida > Ixodidae > Dermacentor > Dermacentor variabilis. The sequence goes on along the minus strand of NC_134578.1, from coordinate 43,534,289 downwards.
GCACTGATTAAGTACAAAACGCGCAATAATTAAGGCATTTGTAATTGTAAGGCTGACATACCGTTTGGAAGCGCTTGCGCCACGTAGTGACCACGCGCTCGAGAATCGAGCATAGAGATGTCTGAGAAACTCGTATGGATTTCCTCGGTAGCTCCGTTCTACAGTCGGGTAGATGAAAAGTTTCCCTTTCACTTTCATCCACCCTGTGGGCTTTCGAATATTTAACAAGGGTATCGAGCTAGTTCAGTGGAGACGCGGGTACTGTTGCACTTCATGTGTTACTGTGCTTTTCAGCAATTATAATAGCCTAAAACACGTGCAGTGGAGCTCCTGTTTGAGTAGTCACATTTGATAATCTGAGCTGCTTCTCGACCTACTTACGTGCATTCTCTGAAAAATTATGGTTGACTTGAACTCGGTACTAGGGCGCCTTTCGCGATTGTCACTGACGTTGTGACTAATTAGGAAAGTTGCGACGCTCCATTTACTGTCGTCAACTACACTAAGGGCATTCAGATTGATGGACTTGTTTACGCAAATCATTTTAAGGCGACGTTTTGTAATTAAACCGTATATCAGTAAAACTTGCTTAAGGAGACTATAATAATCTTATTAGAATGTATTTAATTAACAACTAATCCGAAATCGAACAATATTTTAACGGTAAGCCAAAAGCGAAAAATAACATGATACCGTCTATCTACACATGCACATTTTTTACCGCGTAAGAAATGTGGCCAGTACTAGCAGTCATTGCCCTCAGTGACTTCTGGCCGGCAGTTGTGCCAGTCCCCAGGCATGTGGCATGTCACGGGCACTCGCACGCGTTTACATGGCAAGTTTTGTGCAAAATAGTGATCGTGCCAGTGGTTCCAAATCTCCGTTCTAACAATTCTGCAGCCACTGGAGTGTCAGCTGAAAAATTTGTTTTTATCTTGTTCGACAAAATTACGTTAAGAGGCGTTCAGCATGTCCCTTGCAAATGCTTTTCGAATGTTGTTAAAAGCGATCATTTTCACAGCGGTTCTCGGGCCTCTCGCCCAATCTTGCGGTAACTTGCACAACTTCTCATGGCGTGGTACGACCCGTAAGACTCAATAAATCCTCTTTCTGGCTATTTGTAAAACCACGCTGCTGGCCTAGTTCCTGAAAGTATGCTGCGCTAAATAGCAAAGTGCATTGCAGTAATTCAGGTGTCTTCGCACACAAACAAGCTCCATGCCATCTGAAGGAATTAAATTCAGTCACAAAACTCGAAAATGTTGCACTTTGTTTTCGCTTAGCTTGCCAAGTTCTAATAAACGCATATTGCACCCGTCGCCCTCGCCGAATGTCACCGTCATCCGAGCCGCCAATGGACGCGGAGATGACGCAGACAAAAAAAATCCACGCAGAAACTCCTCTGGGAGTTATCTAAGTATGCGTAAGCAATGTGCCACTTGGGTATCCCCACACAGCCCGGTGTCATTATCAATGTTATGAAACTCCATACGACCAGTATAAACGACAGCCCTGCGGTTACACCAACTGCTGCGGACGGCGGCGTAGGGTGAACTGATTAGGCAAGCAAACTACAGCAGGTGGTGGCGCAAGGTGCGTTGATTGTTTTCCGATCATTGCTAGCGGACATCGCTCTTTAGCGCCTTATCAATCCGCGTCGAGGTATTATGAAGCACCTGCTCAACCGTTCCCCGGCGGCTGCTGCCTATGGCAGGACCACGCGGACCATATCATATCTTGCAAACGATATGCAATGACTACCGAGAGCGACGACTGCTGATAGCTTCGCGCGCGTTGTTCTTGCTGCTTCGCGTTGAAGATAGTCGCACGGGCCGATATCTTGAAAGCGATTTCCAAAGGTAGCAAAGTGCGGCCTGTGCTGAGAGCTTCGTGAGCGCTGTGTTCCCGCAGCTTCGTGAGCGCGGAAGCGACGGGAAGCACGAAGGTAATGTTGCTCACTGCTACGGGCTCTATTTTGAAAGCGATCGTCTTACGGGACGGACGGACTGCGTTTCGCGTTGGGTAAGCATAGAAATGATTACGCATTTAATAACGTCGCTTCGTTTAAGCTGGACAAAGTGCTGCCAGTACAACCTCAACAAGTAACACTGAATAACCTACGGCGTGGTATGCACGTAATACGGAAGCCTTTTTTTATGAACTCTGAATTAATTACGAAGGGACGTACCTCGGCGTTGAAGAGCGACATCAATGGCACGTCGCGGTGGCGCATGCTGTTGAGGAATTCAGCGTCAACTACTTCAAGGTGCCTCCGGACTGCCGCAGCTATGGAGGCGTTGAACTGGGCTACCTCGAGCGTGGCTGTAGTCCCGGCTGCGTCTGCTGCTCCGGATGCAGCTGTGGCTTCCAAAGCGGTTTTCGTTCTGCGACATGTGCCAACTCTCGAGAAACTGTCCCCAAACCAACTCTTATCTGGAAAATAGTGAGATTGTTTAACGTACTGTTGTTGAGCAGAGGTGATGTCACGTTCATGTGGGGTTTCACTGCCTGATCAGACGCGTTGTTGTGAATTACTTGCTCAGAAGAAGGAAAACTAGCGATGCATCTACGGCGATAACGGTGTCGGGAAGAGAAGCGCGAAAAAATTGACACAAATGCGTGCGCTTCATCGAAAGCACCAGCACAGCGTCTAGAACGCGAAGGCGACGTCGATGGTCATCACCTTTTTTGATAACCAGGCATCATAATCTAACATATTCTCCTTTCAGGAGAAGGGTGCCCCCGAGTAATTACTAGTCACCTGGCAGAGACCATGCTGAACCCGCGATATGCGCAAAATTGTGGTTCTTGGTTTCTTTTAACGCGACAGCGTTAAGGACCTCGTGTCGCAGAAAAGCAGCTGTCGTCGGTGTCGGCGTCAGCGGCGTTGGGCGTGAGCGATAAATCCCAGAAGGCCCTACAAAAATAAAAAAAAACATTTTGCAAAATTGGCTGGCGGGAATCGAACCAGGGTATCCGTAGTGTGAAACGGAGACGCTACCACTCAGCCACGAGTTTTTTTTTTCTTTATTGCCTGTTTGCAGCACAAACCAAGAGTGAGTGAGTAAAGACTTTATTTGAAAACAAGGTATTGACGGATGACCTTGTTGTTAGGCAGCCACGAGCCCCTGGGCCCGGGCGGCATACTCAGCTCTCTCGATGACCTTGGCCTGCAGGTCAGGGTCGGAGCTGAGCAACACGGCCTCCCACTGCTCAGTACTACTTATTTCGTGATTTGTGTGATTTTCGGCTGGGCACGACCACATAATATGGAATAGATCCGCTTTTTGCTTACAATGCTTACATGTATTAGGGTATTGGTCCGGGTAGTAGTAGTGATAGGCTACGGGGTTGGGGTAGGTGTTCGTCTGAAGTCGTCTCCAAGCTACTTCTTGTCGCTTGTTAAGCGATTTGTGTGCTGGCGGGTACGCTGCCCTGGCTAACCTGTAGTGCTGAGTTATTTCCTGGTAACTGACCATGCGATCCCTCCCTGACCCTAGCGTGAGCCGTCCGGGTGCTCGGTTGGCGAGTCCTCGAGCGGCGGTGTGGGCGGCATCGTTGCCGGGTAGGGAGGAGTGCGCTGGTGCCCAAATGATCTGGATTGGTCGTGGGTGTTGGTTTGTGTCTATTATGTGTTTTACGGGAGCCGAGACCCGACCTTTCGCAAAATTGCGTACTGCTGCTCTGGAATCGCTAATAATGTAATGACAATGTGTGGAGGCTATTGCCAGAGCGATAGCCGCCTCTTCCGCTGTTTCGGAGCTTCTGGTGCGAATTGAACCACCAGCGCGTATTTGACCTGAGGAGTCCACCAAGAACACATTCAAATGCTAAAACATGTCAACCACACTTTGGCTAACATTATATATTAAAATCGCTTCAGCTTGATCAGTTCATCAAGAATAGCCACCCACTCGGGAGGCTCACTCTGGGCACGATATATTTCCCGAATATACGCGACACTTTCGATGAAGTTTATTCTCGCCGGACGGGTATCGACATCCGAGTGTCGCACTGCCATTCTCGTTTTCCACAGACTGTGGAGGCCAAGGAGCATAAACATATCGTACGGAACTCCTCCTTCGTTATCGGTTGGCAAATATCGAATACCAAGAGGTGTAATCGGTAGTTCTTTTTTAAGTGTACGTTGTAAGATATCCCAATGAAATGTTGGGTTCCAGCAATCGATGAAAACGTGTTCAATGGTCTCTGGCTTTTTACAAAGTAAGCAGTTTACTGTCCATGGCACATATATTCCTTTTTCGTCTAACCATGTTTTTACGGGTAGCGTGTTTGTGTGTAGCCTAAAGAAAAACGTTTTTTGAGAGGGTCTAACTGGCATTTTTTTCACCCGTTTAAGTACATCATCTCCTTGGCCTCCCCAGTTTACAGACCTGTACAATGGTATTGGCAACATTGTATCAACTAAGTCTTTATACAGTGTTTTTCTTGTCACAGAGCACAGATATTCCATGGAAAACCGCACACGCAACATACGAAGTGAATCAACCACTTCGCGCAGATATCCCCTAATACTTCCTCCCTTCACATCACTGGTCGTTACAACATATTGCGGCAGTGCTTTTCCCAAACGAACTTGAATTACGAGTTCGATCGTTCAAAGCTGGGCAAAATCGCCTCTAGTGAATGCGGTGTTGCCGTAGAAACGTGCCTTCGAACGTTATACTGCGGTGTATATCGGTAATTATGACCATGTAAATTACAGAAGTCGCAGTTTCATGAGTAGCGAATTATGTTTCCCCTACATTTCTCCTGCGCTCTGCGCACAAGCAAGGCCATCTTGCGGCAAACACAGAAGACCCCCTCCTCGCAATGTATGGCGCTGCCCCGACACGTGGCGCGCCACTCGCCCCGTGATCGCGTCCGCCTTCATGACGCGTCGCGGCCCGGTCCATCGCGTGGCGATCGCGACGTTTGGCTCGCGTAGATAGTTAGAGTAGGTGGTGCGAACGGGGTGCGATAACGCTATCGCGTTCCACTCTTGAAGGCGAAGCTTAAGCGTCCTCCAATTTTTTGTTTTGTTTCCACTGCTTACCAGGAAGTTTCCTGATATTGCAGTACAAAAGTACTAGGGACCTAAAGATATCTGTTATCCGATTTCGCAGACATGTATGCCTCAATTGCTTCTACTTTGAGCGACAAAATAAACACAAAAATAAAAGTACATTTTTAAGCGGCAATCACTGCTTCTTTATTCTTCACCTGCTACTTGCAGGTGTGAAATCATCATATTCCTTGTGGAGAGCTTGCTCTCAATAATATACCACTTTAATTCTTTCTACTACCGCGGTGGTTGAGCGCCGGTTTCGAAATTCATTCCTCTACCTGTGAGCGATTGCCATATGCTTTTCCTTGGAAAGTCATTTAGCTAAAGGTCCCTGTCTTTTGTTTCTTCGTGTTTTACTTCCGCTTTATTTTATGTTCTTTGCCTTTTCTATTTTGCCTTTTCTGTTTTGCGCTTTCATTACATTCATATCGTTCTTTAAAAATCGTCTAGTACGCATGAAACCATGCCTCTGTATTTTCGTGAATAGCTTAATGATGCCGCACAATACATTTTGCATCCTCCTGAGACCCGCAAACGAAGGTAATTGTTCTTATATTGAGCAATCAATCGTTGGACGCTGCAACAACGAAGACAACGTTTACTTAGCGGAAAGCGATTCTTTTGGTAGTAGAAAGAACTGTGCTGCAAGTGAGCGTGTGCGGCAAAGTCGTAGTTTGTTTGAACGTCCCTATAGGAGATTTCTTGCAGCTCTTGCTTGTTCGGTGGTGTGTGTAAGAAACCAGGGACATTAAACATATTATTGCATGCATATTCCTTCTGGTAGAGTAACACGAGTAACAACACAAATAGGAGAGCGTATATCAGCGCAAAACGAATACGTATGAGAAAAAAAAACGCTATTATAGGTGCAACGGCCACTATATTGGAATGTTCCATCATAAAAAGACTGCATATATAGTTGTAATCGAACACAATTTAGAATACTAAATAGGTTAGCGAAAGTGAGCTCAGAACTTTAGGAGATTAATTAAAACAGTTGTATTGCTTTATGTAAGGGTTCTATAAGGGTATAAGAGTGTATAACGCAATATCCCTCAAGTGAAAAGTGTATAGCAGCTGTGTCTTACAAGTACTCATGTACGGTGCAGAAACCTGGAGGCCTACGAAAAGGGTTCTACTTAAATTGAGGATAACGCAACGAGCTAAGGAAAGAAGAATGATGGGTGTAACGTTAAGGGATAAGAAAAGAGCAGATTGGGTGAGGGAACTGACGCGAGTTGATGACATCTTAGTTAAAATAAAGAATAAGAAATGGGCAGGACATGTAATTAGGAGGGAAGATAACCGATGGTAATTAAGGGTGACGGAATGGATTCCAAGGAAAGGGAAGCGTAGCACGGGGCGGCAGAAGTTCGGTGGGCGGATGAGATGAAGAAATTTGCAGGGAAAACATGGCCACAATTAGTACATAAACGGGGTTGTTGGAGATCTGTGGGAGAGGCCTTTGCCCTGCAGTGGGCGTAACCAGGCTGATGACGATGATGATGATGATTATGATTGCTTTACGTCTCCGCCTGTTCAAAACATGCATGAAATGCACAATGAGGGAGCGTCGTCATCAGCCTTGCCTGTTGCGACGTGAGAGCCATCTCGGTACGCGGTCCTTGAGCGCCCAGCGAAGCAGCCAAGAAACGTGTGAGAGGACGTCATGCGGTCGTCGGATGGCTTCCTTCAGCGCCCGCCGCGCCGTCTTCGTGGTGTTGACGATGTAATGATCTTCCATTAGATTGAAGCATGCCTGAACACGGGCCTTTGGTGGTTCGTCGAACACGGCCTCGAAGATTCTGTTCGCCTACGTAGGAAATGCATATTTGTAAGACGAAAAATAGATGGATCATTCGACATGCACAATCCACAATTTCACCACCTTTACTCCCTCTGCTCTCAATCCATTTAGGGTAAACACAGGACACTTATAGAAATTCAACAGGTGCCACATGCGCTAACAATAACAGTGAAGCTGTGTCTATTTACGAAAGCTTTCTATTGACTTTTACAGCAAATCATTTAAGGGCTACTTCCCCAATATCGAGTCCACGTGCACAAAAAAAAACCCCGAATATAGTGCAATGCTTGGCTGACCCGCGGCGGAGGTGACGCAGGCGTTAAGCATTCCCCATACGTGAGTCAATCCCGAAGATACTGCAATACCGGGCCGACCCGCGGTGAAAGGGAAGCAGGTGTTAAGCACGCACTCTCCATACGTTGCCCGATCCCGAAGACAGTGCACTATCGGTCCAATCCATAGCGGATGATAAGCAGGCGTTGAGCACTCCCCACACGTAAGCCAATTCCGAAGATATTGCAATGCCGAGCTGACCAACGGCGGAGGTGAAGCAGGCGTTAAGCACTCCCCATACGTGGCCCGGTCCCGAAGGCAGTGCAATACCGGGCCAACCCGCGGTGGATGTGAAGCAGGTGTTAAACACTCCCCATACGTGAGCCGATCCCAAAGATATTGAAATTCCGAGGCTACCCACGGCAGAGGTGCAGTTCGCCATCAAAAGGCCCACATACACAGCTTCGCTGGTGATCCTTCTTCACAGAATGTAAGGGCACTGAGTTCTTTAGGTTATTTCTAGAGAACGTGTCTTTTCTGCCCTCATTAAGGCTCAGACTGTCGTTAGTTGTGGTGACATTGTTCTGTTTACTGTGCTATGTTGTTCTACAGAACAAAATAAATTGAAACACGTGTAATTGATTGTGCGCAGGTTTGCCAGCTCCTTTTATATTGTCATTTGTGTGCTTGCATTAACGATGAGAGCAGAAAGTACCAAATGTTTCTTTTTTACATTTAGTATAAGAGAAAGCTGTGCGAGTTAATAGTTCAACAAGCTGGCTCAACGCTGCGAGTAATAGAACCATGTAAATTTAGCTACACATAACAAGCGCTGACTAAAGTTTCAAGTCTTATCGAACCTTTCTCAGAACACAGGTACACATTGAAAAACGTTCATATATTAGTGCAAGACGACGCTCTAAGAACATGTCACGAGCTTGGCTAATGCTTGTCGAAGGCGTTTGGCGCACCTACCATAGGACCAAGAAGGGGCGAGAAGTAGATGACCTTCCAGTAGAGCTGGTATCGTTCCAGATGTTCGCCCGTCTCCATTCTCAAGTCCAAGGCGTAGTGGCATCGGGCGGCGCGAGCGACCCATTGGCAAGCGGCCGGTATCCACTCACGTGTAAAGAAGCCCTTCGCGGGTAATGTGGAGTCGTCGAGGCTGAGATTGTTCGTCAGGCTGCATAGAGCATTCAGGCGAGTGCGTCTCGTGTTTGAGTCTTCACACGGGCACCACTAGTGCACATTCAGATCGGGTCGGTCTCTGTTCCCATCAAAGAATTCGCGGCAATAGCAGTGATAGACACCGAGCACGACAGAGTCGCACATTGGACAATCGTTCGATAACATTACCGTGAACGCGACAAGGGCACTAAGAAGCACAAGACAGCATTTGTCCAAGCGGTGACAACTCGCCTGCTCGTTCTAACGTGATATGGCACACTGTGGTGTCTTCTAAGTGTTTGCCTTTGTTAATTAAATGCGAGAGCATTTCCTTGCCCATCCCTGCCCACTTTGGCCTGGGAATATAACTGGCCTGGATAGGATGGCTCGACAGCCGTTGTAAAAAAAGAAAATGTATAGATGAGGCAAGCGCTGAGTCCTATACAAGGAATCAAACCCCGATCCGCAGTGTGGTGAGTAAATATTTTTTCTTGGCACCACAGCAACTTTTATTTTCATAATTACCTTCATTACAGCACCACGTAAACGCATACAAGGGAGGTCACTTGGTGAAGAAAAATAATATTGCATCATTTGGAGAGACTGAGCATATTTAAAGGGCCCTCAAAGAGGATATCGCAGACACCAAACTGTCAAGCTCCTGAAACCACTCTGGCAGTTCAATCTTGTGCTTGAGGGCATCACGCGTGTACCTAAGACTTTCACTTATGTGTTCCCTCGCAGACCTTTTACCTACGCGGGCATTCCTGACATCCATACGCGTTCTGCACACGCTGCTCATACACAAAATCATTATCAAGTCAGCCGGTACTCCTACAGTTGTAGAAGGACACGTAATGGGTGCGATTTAGGAGGCGACGTATAGAATGGAACCCGAAGTGCTTCTCATTAGGCAGAAAAGGAAACAAAGTGTGCGAGGAGCCAGGGCTGGTCGCGAGCAAGGCCAGCTCCTTTTAATATAACGACACCTCCGCCTTCACAGCTACAAATAACGCGTTGCAAAATTAAGATATCTCCGTCAGCAGAACGGGTTCACTAAATGAAGCGACGGTGTGCTGAAAAACAACGTCTTCGCCATTCCGCCCAAAACTGGGGCAGCCAGAGACTTCATCCCTACACCTAAGACAGGTGGTGTAATAGGTCTTGCTTGTGCTAAAGATAAACAACATTTCAAAACGTTTCAATATGTACCACTATTTATCATTCACCGTCCCCTGATTGCGGACAGGACAAACAATAGAATTGAAGTTCAATAAATGTAAGTGTGTGGGGGTGTTCAACAGTGTTTGTTTGTGTGTGTAAATGCTCTCGCATCAACTTCGACAATCATGGTGAGGTAGGTCTCTGTCCATGTCTTACGCTGTGGAAAGTTTTCAAATGAGTCGTAAGAACACTAAGCATTGGTGATATTTAACAACAAAATAGTGATGTGGGAAGGCAATTACAATCGGCGAATGAATTTGGCAAACTTAAAGTAGCAGAGGGATTAACCCCTCATAATGATATTGTCAGCACAGTAAAGTTGGTTAAGGAGCTCTTTGTTGTAATGCTAAAGAACAACATACGCATGGTTCTGACAGACCTCAGTGCAGTTAGTAGCATGCATATTGTGACCGTGTTCATGCATTCACAACACTGCTCATTCATTTCCTTCCCAGTCTCGCTTGTAACGCACTGCTTGCCTACCCCTTGATGTGATCGAAGAATTCTGGCATGGTGCGGCGGCGTCCCGACTTGAAGAATCTGTCCGAGAGGGTCACCGGTGTCTTGGGCACGTTGTTAGTGCAGCCATCTAGCTTCTTTTCGTCCCAGTCGCTACCAAGGCACCGGAAATAGCAAAGAAAGAAGAAAAAAGACATAAAATTAGATAACCTAGTCCTGTTATGTTTAGGACACATCTTCGTGGGGCACGGTTAACTCCTGCTTTTGCTTAGGGTACATAAAGATTGCGTTGCGGGAAAACAAATGTTTGTGTAAGAACGCTGTTTTATTGAAGCATTCTGAAATAAATATCAAGGGTGACGTGCAACTCTTAGTGACCTATGTGTCCGTTCTTGTTTGCGTAGTTTCATTATTCACACTACGCATTTAGCAGCCTGACTACCAGAGGTGCAGCCAAGCCAGCATTAGTTGCTTTGAAAATATTTTGCTACCCTGTGGAACTTCAGATTTGGACATTTCTTTCATTTCTAGCAAGTGCAACGTAAAAGGTGTCATAAGCAAATTCTAGCAATATTGGGCAACAAATATGATATACAGCTTCTTCAACTAATTCGTGAACCCAAACACTGCAGCAGAATTCATTTTCGCAATGTCATAATTACTTGATATTTGTAATTGGTCCTTTTTGTTCCTGGAACATTACAGCCAATATTAACCGTATTTTGTATTTAAAAACATTTCTGTAAGCTGCAATAAAGTCCGAATAAATGAAAAGCCATTTTCAAAGAAAATACAAAAATGCAAGCACGACAGTTACATTTTACCGCTGTGAGATTCGTTATTCGAGAAATACAAAGCGAACTATAACGCACGCACTTCTTTCGTATAAAACTGAAAAAAGATATGCAGACCCCACGCCCACATTGTGACGCGAAGCTCTAGTCAAGCGGTTAATTAAATGCTTTAGAACAAACAGCGATGCATACGGTTTTGTTTAATATCATGCTATGCTACGTTTAATCTCATGGATTGTTCATGTTTATCTGCCACAAAGGTCTCAACTTTGTTGTTATGCAATTTTTATCTCTAGGCACTACAATGGTTTCAGGCAATGCGTCAATGCAAGCTCAAATTTACGCAGATGCACCGTGTCAGACGTGTCAGCAGCGATGCACATGGACGAAGACAACTTGTGATGGTTGTCAAGAGAAGACTGGTAATGACGAATGTATGCGACAAAGCATACTGCACGAATGTAGCAACATCAGGGGATTGTGCAAAGCTTGTGTCGTAGTGGGACGTGGCAATTCTGGAGGATCGGCCAAGAACGGGCACCTGTTGAGCGGCGCCTACTGAGCCACTAAATAAGGAAAAAATTCAAATACAAGAACCGCATCAATATATTTCACCATTGCAATAACAGGTCGATGTGTTTGGAGGTGCGTGTGAGTCGAAAATATAGGTTTAGGCTTTATGTCGGAGGTTACTTTTTTGTTGTTGTTCTGCTGAACTGAAATGGAACAAATTTGGTTAGCGTACACGAATATTATCAGCCAATTCGCTGGTGCTTTCATTCGGCGCACATGTAACCTTTTTTATGTAGTTCGGAAAATATGCCTGCTCTCATAGCGACTGAATCACCACAATCCAGCAGCCAAGCAGCGTCGCCATATCCGGGAAAGCAGGCAGAGAAAGCTTTGCTTTAACGTTGGGCCACAACACAGCACCCTTTGCTCTTTATGTATGCGATAGCCTACTTAGAAATTATGATTATGATATCTCGACAGCTGTGTCCGGGAGCGTAACAGGCGACATTGCAAGCTCTATTCTATCAAAGTGACGTTTCTATACTTGCATCTCTTACAAACTTGCAATTCTGCGCAAGCTGTCACGCGTTCACTCAGCCCACTTGAACTTTTCTTGCTCGTTAGATACGTCAAAAGTGCATGATGCCTGCTTATAGTGCTGCAGGAGAATGTGCAACGAATGGTGGCATCCAACCTATGTGTTCCAGCAAAGCAGCACAATGCTCGTCCCATTGTACTGCGACTACGTGCTTGCTTCTATCTAGCCAAAGCAGCTGTACGAAACATCTGCCACGTGCATCAGGCCCTCGGGACAGCTAGCGCTTTGAGACGCGGCGCAAGATGCCACAGCATGCGGAATAAGCTGACATTTTGTGTGTCAGGACGAATAGCTAGGATGAGTGTTAAGTCCGGCTTTAATGATATCAGCGTATCTATTTTTTGTTAGTGCCACAGATTCAATGCCAGGATGGCAAAGCATAATTGAAGGAGGGAAACTGTGAATGAAATGATCAATAAGTATCGGGAATAAGAAGAAGTCGTAAAACGGCACGCGATTCCGAAACAAAAACACGCGCGGAAAATTTTTAGAACAAAAACATTACATGGCAGTTTCTAAACGCACGAAATCAACGTCACATAATATCGGCCTTTTGCATTTGACAGCCTAATTATGTGAGCGCCAAAAATTCACACAGATAAGATACACGATGGCTAAGCACACCGGAAATTCCATGCTTAAAGGACTGCATCGATACTCCATTCTTTTTAAATTGTGTATTTCTCAATCGAGTGCTTTCGTTTCTTAAAGCTTTGAACATTTTAAGAGCATTTCAAAAATAAATGATAACTAGGCAAGAATGACCACTGCTTAACTTTCTCCTAAAACGTATTTTCTTGCTTCTTTTACATTATATGCCAAGATAGACAATTCCTGCGTTGCCACTGATTTCCCAAAGAGAATCATATCACTGACTACGTATACAGGGTAATTTCCCATATATATATGTATATATTCAATAACCCATAATCCACTAATATATCTTAAAGATGAAAACCGGGTTTTCCCTTCCAGAAGAAATGCTGGTACAAGTGCTCGAAAATTAGAGGCAGTATTTTCGCGGTGTTGGACGAGTTGTCGCGTTAAAACAGACTCGTATATCCTTTAAAATAATGTCCCGCAATCATTTCAGTTTATTGCACACAGGCCCATTCTTATACACTATTATGTATGACCGAACAGGATTATGATTAGAGGCATTTAAATTAGTGCAAAATGTACTGACACGCATTTTCAAAATTGGTAAAGTTTAATCACGGGCTCATATCTCGTAAAAATTATTACGCTCTGCAATTATGAAGGTTGAGATAACTTAGAACATTCTAGCTGTGTTACCAAAGTTGCCTCGTAGTACCGAACATTACATTGCCGGTATTGCTGAGAGGTCATGACGCAAAACAACATTAGCTGACGTCGTGAAGGAATAAGACCTGTAACATGGTGTCACTCATTAAAAAAACAAACATAAATTATCAAAACACGAGTGCGGCGTCTGTTTCTTTGACGGGATTCACGTGTGGCAGCTAAGTGATAACAAAACCGGCTCCAGCATCTGTGTCATGACGTCGCGATGAATCCATTCATCTATTTTGTCTGAAATTGCTTCGCAAAAGCAAGCGAAAAAGTAAACGATTGAGGGCACCCTTCCATGTTCCAGTATTCCCGATAAAGCTTGTTTTTCTTTTGTTAAAAATGTTCGGAAAGTCATTTGACGGAGAAAACTAAGACGAGTCGGCAATGTGATGTCAGTAATGTATTCCACAAAAATTACTAAAAATTTTATTACTGCGGTTAGGAAACTGTCATGGGAATACTGCGTTCTGATGTTCAGATGGCTTCAGCTACTCCTGCGGCGTTGTTTATCACCCTTTAATTCCTGAATTCGAAGTCAATAAACCAGCCTTTCCTACACAGGTAATCAGCGCAAATTGTTGCATAAATAAAGCAATTCTGTGATGAAACATACCACTTTGCCAAATCGCAAAGACGCCGGAAAATTCGCATATTTCCCATTATTTCCGTACTGGCTGATCCGTCGTTCCCGCAGCTCCCGCAAACACAAGCCCCGCGGTTTGCTCCCATAATTCTTGCGGCAAACTCTTTCGTTCAACGCAGCAACCGAAGCTGCTACCGCGACAGGACAACGCGCGAGCAGGCAAACTTACTATCTGATGTGGTCCTTGATCATGAGATCCACACCTTCCATGCAGCGCTTGAACAGCGAGTCCGAGTTCACCGGCAGCTGGCCTTCCGGGGTCTTGTGACGACCCAGGATGCGACGCATGCTCTCCATGAGCTTCTCCCTGCCCAGCTTGTACGGCGAGCGCGTTTTGGCGTCGCAAACGTGACGGTAGAAGTTGGTGCAGGGGGAGTTCCTGCGTGCGGCTTCCCTCCTGGGCACGCCACCCTCGTCCAGAAAAGACTGCAGCCAGCGGCAGCCCGGAGTGGAGCATAGCGTCGGCCGAAACGAGCTGTCAGCATCCGTCGGCTTGTACACGTGCTCCTGCGTTGGTTGCCTTCAACATCACTTCGCAATCAGCATTTAGACTAATGTGCACAGTGTGCAGTAGAAACAGATCCCCTCTTGCGGTCGTAAGAAAAAAATATAAGTGCCTCTTTCGGTCATATTGTTTTGAGGGCCGCATTCCCAAACAGCTGACGTGCCATTTCGCACAAAGAGCACGATGAGGTGAATTACTCCACCTGTATGCCGTCCAAGCAGTCGTATGTCTTATTTTCACACGTTTTGCGTGCGCAAAAACAAGCAGCCGAGATGGGAAGTGGGGTGGGGGGGGGGTTGAGATGCTCGGAGATTGGGGCGCCGCTTAAGGTCCTTATTTTCACCTGTTTTGCGTGCCCCGTGCGAAAGCAAGCAGCCGAAATGGGGAAAGGGCGGGGGGGGGGGGGTTCTTGGTGATTGGGGCGTCGTTCATACTCCCGGTGTCGCATGTAGTTTTTTGTCGAACTCGAGCCTTTCTTAGTTAAAACTTCCCCGACTTTCCGTAACAGTGGCTGCTATAGTGCCTTGCCGAATAATCGTGGGTCTCATTTCACGTAGTACGTGCGCGCGAGGCCATGCTCGCACGACAGCTTGCGCGCTCGCCAACTTCCATTAGGCCATCAACACAAGAATGAAACAGGAATCATAATGGCCAATCTTAGACGTGTTATTAGCATCATACTTCTCGCGGCATACACCTCTCTTCAGCATGCTTCCGTCGACAAACATCACCTTCGTCCTCGTAACACCACCTGCATTGGCGTCTGTTTGCATAACTGAGATTGCGAACGCTGAGCGCATAAATGTAACTATTGAATCAAATTACAGTTGGGACGACAAAGTGCGCATACATAATTATTGTATGAGCATACATGTTGCATAGATGATAATAACTGGACGGCTTTAGGCATCGCATTTACCTCTATCACGTTTATGTTAACGGCTTCGCTGAAGCTTCACATCGTAGTAGTTCGAACATGCTTGTTCGATCTGCAGATGTTTTTTATCTGGTGCTTTGTAGATGCGTGTTGTCACAATAAAGGTCTGATTTTGTTTGCTTCAGAGTATTAATCCAGTCACCTTTAAATACTGCATAGTCGGTATGCCCTATGACCCGGGCGTCCTTATTGGACTCCTACAAAGAAACTCTAATGAAGCATTCCTGACACAACTGTAACGTTGAAAACACAGGATATGAACTTATGTAGCAGGCCGGAGCGTCAAAAAATTTGTCAATCAGATATGCACCGAATACACTTGGTATCCCCGATTTGGCAAGAAAATGTACACCGAAACTGTATTACTAATCTAGAAAAACTCCCGTAAACAAGACAACAAATATTTGAGTGCAAATGAGATCTGAAACAAGTGCGTCGGACTCTACAAATCAAAAAGCCAGAGTCGTCAAACTCAACATAGCATTACTAAGGAGCAGGATGTCATGGCTTTTTGTATAGATGGACCTAGCTTTGCAAGTTTTGCAAGCAATTGTACTGCTCGAACGCCACCTACAGACTTCAAATGCTATAGACAACATTTGGTCACGTGCATACGAGAAGAAAAGAAATCAACCTAATAGCTCATATAAAGCACACGCTGAATTTCTTCGTTACGCCTCTTATTCTTCACACGACCATCATAACCCATTCAACAATTAATGTTGCGTATACGAAACGAACTAGAGTGGGAATCAAGCCACCTTTTTCGACCATGAGCCATCGTGAATACAGGGGTGCTGCTCCAAGCGGCCGCGGGTCCAGGTCAACGTATGCCTGAAACTGGCGTTTCCAGACCCATCTTCACTCAAAGATGTGCTAAACAGAAGTGTTAGGTCTAAGCAATAAATTACTCCTGCAAAGGCTGCGGAGTGTTGTAGGTGTGTTCTTTTTTTTAAGCCTGATTAGTGCATTACGCACTTCCGGAGGAACAGAAAGGGCAATCTTACAGTAAGTAGAATTTTCATAAGCGATAAAATACGTTCGGTAAACGCGAACTAAGAGTTGAGTTAATTGGTCGTTACCTCACAATATATATATATATATATATATATATATATATATATATATATATATATATATATATATATATATATATATATATAGGGGGCATTGTCCTCAAACTACCGTCGGTTTGTCAAGCTCGCCGTAGAGGAGCACTACAGATTAACTTGGCCACCAGGGTTTGGTTTTTCAACGTGCACACAATGCGACGCGCACGAGAGTTGCCTACATTCGGCCCCAATTGGAATGCGGCTACCTCGATCGTGATATAATCTTCGATTTGAGCTCAGCATCCCTGAACCGTAGACAATGACCTATACGGCAGCGCGTCTCAGAAGGCTCGGTCGGCGTCTGCTTGGAATTAGTTTCGCAGTGAACATCTATCGCACCGCGCTCTAAGGTGACCGAAGGCTCAACGATAGAAGTTTCGAAAACTACCGAGCGAACAGGCGAGATTAGATACAGGCAAAAATAGTGTGTAATTCAGTTCGTTACGCTGTACAGTTTTGAGAAGCGAGGCCGATGTTAGCTCAAGCACCGTGTATTCGCCTTGCGTTTGGTTGTGTTAGTTTAAAGGTTATGGGGTATCCTTAGAGGCATTCGCATTTTTGTTTCTATGTTAACGATAACAGACAGGCTAATTATATATGCGGCCTGAATATGAAGTACAAGTCAGAGAAAGCGTGGAGGCTTTTTAGGTTTGTGTATGCAGGCAGTGCCACCATTCATCTGGCTCCATAGACAGTGTGTAGCCTGCTGAGTGGATGTAACACAAAAATTCGCAGTTCCGCCAGAAAGGCGAAGACGCGATCGCGATAGCACAGTAGTTGATGATTGTACGAAGTAAGGATGGTAGTTTTATCGGCCGTACAAGCTTTTATACATTCGCTTCCAACTAAATTAACAATGATAGAGTATGTAAGAGTGACTCAACGAGGATGTAGAAAGAAACAGACACGCTAGACAGCACTGTCTGTGTGTATCTGCTTCTTTCTAAGTTCTTGTTCAGTCGCGCTTACACATTCTATCATTAATTAAAAGGAACTATCCCGTCAACGTGTTTTAACTAAATAACCAGCACGGTGTCACGCTCGCAAAGGTAAACATTAATACAAATAACTTGACGACAGCGGAAACTGTCTGAGAAAATGTTGGAGTTAGGTATCGCGGCAGCATCCGCGAGCCAGTTGACCTCCGCGCATCTGCCGCTTCAACGCGTACGAAACGTAGAAAGCACAGCGCATATGAAGCTACCGGCACTACGCGCACTCTGCAAACATCGCAGGATTGCTTTGAAGATGAGGCTCGTGCGGGCGCGCTTTGGCCCCGTCGCAGACCGCTTTCAAGACACTCGAGCGCCGGCAACGCGTCCCTATATGGCGTCCACCCAAGGCGTCTACTACGGCATCCGCGATTCGCGTGGCCAACGGCGTAGTACATAAGAATCGCCTGTAAAGCAGCACTCGGCCTGCCTGAAAGCACAAGCACGATCCGACTTAACGAATTAGGAATGATGAACACTTTCGAGGAATATGCAGCGGCCACTCTAATGGCGCAGCATGAACGGCTAAACACAACACCTTAGGGACGCTCGGTTTTACAGAGACTTCACTATCCACTGACCCCACAATATTGCGGCGACGAAACAATACTACTGCCATCTGAAATCCGAGAGCGGATCCATGTGGCGCCAATCCCCGTCACATGCACCCAGTCCATCATGCGGCACGGAGACACGCGCGGGCAGCCACCTTACTAAGGCGGCGAAGCGATCCGGATACTTACTTTACAGACGCGAGTTCGTACCACAAGAATACAAGCACCCTCAATACATTTGCAGCAGTCGTGACTAGCCAAGGACGAACAACCGTAGCAGCATCTATACACACGAAATCGGTTGCAACGGCCGAAGCTGTGGCCATAGCCCTGGCCATACGCGCCGCGGAAGCTAAGCGCCAATCGGTCTACGTGGTGACAGACTCGCAGGATCCTTTCCAAAAATCACTTCACACACAGACTCGCAGGACGCCTGCCGCTTTTTCTTCGGGGGGGGGGGGGGGGGGGAGGGGGCTTTACCGAGCTCAACGGCGTAGCAGACGCCGCGGTTACCTTTAATCTGTATGGAGCGGCGGGCGAAGAGGACATCGAGGCACCGTAGCAGACGCCGGACTAGAACGCCCCTCCTCTCTAGCCTCAGCTCTCTTCCTCGCGCGCCACAGGGGAGGGCACGTATCTTGGCCGCGTTCCTCGCTCGCGCAGGCGAGATTGAAGCGCGTTCGCCGGCTCACCCTCACAAGCTTTCACTCAAACGGAACCTCACGGCGAAGGCAGAAATGCGGCTGGAGTGTCCATATAATTGATATCGCAAGAAAATTGAAACGCCATTCCAAAGTGCGAAGTTTGCTGAGCAGCGAAGCTCTGTTGGGCGGCACAGCGGCGAGACTGCACGTACAACACAGAGTTACGCGGAACTGCTTGCCGCAGCAAACGCACACGTGATAGCAGAAGAATCGCACCGTCTGTCTTTCCTCTGATCGTTTTGCGTTGATTTTAGAGGGATCGTTGTGAAACCATAGTCTGTAGCACACCCGGCAGCTCGATCCAAAGTGACGGTCCAGGAAATCTCTCGGAAACCATCGTTGGCACCGGCGAAGTCGTTGTCATGGCCGTCGCGGCGTCGTCGCCGTCTACACGCCATCTCTCGCGCTCGGCGCCGTGGGCACGCTCTTTGTCCCGGGCAGCCGGATCGGCCCCAAGTCGGCGGCTGCATTCGGCGGCGTGGCATGGGCGCGTTCTTGTTCTCTCACGGCCACGTTGGCGACGTCGACGATGACGGTCACATTCTCACCGCTTCTCTCGGCGTCGTTCCTCGTAGTACATTCACTTTTCCTCGGCCGTACGAACCACTCGAGGCCGCGCCATGACAACGTCGGGATGAAATTGAGCCTCTATCCCTTTATCGGACAGGGACCCCTTCAAAGACAAGTCCTTTCATACGCAAGTGGCCTCTTCTGGGCTTCCACCTGGAGCAGTAGAGCTATCACTATAATAAGTCCTTGGGTCATCTCGTCGGCAACAAAGATGATGCCACGGAGTTTTCAAGCGACTACAAGAGTTCAGAAAATTAGTCAGGATAGCTACGCTAAAGGAGAACTCGCGTCTTGTACTGATGCAAATGAACACCGCTGTCCAGATTAGGCTAGAAATTGTAGTTTTATTTCCTCACAACGAGTCACCAAAAAAATGAGTTTTGGGGCTTCACGAGGCAAGAAACTGATAACAAATAGATTGCCTTACCTCACGTGACCTTCCACTTGCGCTTGCGTGTCGAAGGCTTCTGTTTCACATATTGAAATACAACAAACTTTTTCAGAAATTTTCTTGTGGCTTATACAACGCGTAGATACATCTCCAATAATCGAGAGTAGCAAGGTTACGCGGCCATCGCGTGGTGGCTTGGGGAGACGAAGACTTAAATCTGGCTTGCCCTGCTGTCGCCCGTGAAAACATCGAACTTAGGCTCTTATTCGCGAGGATTTATGTTCTACTCGCATATGCAAGATCCACGGCGCTGCTGTCTGCTTTACTATTGATGCGAAATGCAAGAACACTCCGGTACATGCATTTACGTGCACGTTAAAGCACCGCTCGTGGCCAAAAGTAGTCTGAAATCCCCTACAATAGCCCACCTCATAATCAGACCGTAATATGTTCAGTGAAATCTGAGAAATTACTCTTCTTTTTTTACGTAGAAAGTTCGGGAAAGACTTGTTAGATATTTTAATAAAGTATTTACATAATATTTTTGACCAATAATAATTTTGTCTTCAATGAGGATCCTATACATTTAACTCCTTAAAAAATAGCGGAAGCTTTAGAGATCGGTGAATCATGCGATGTAGTAGCATTTCTATGGCCAGTTTTGGTTCCACTCCTACCCTGTCGCGACGTCACGATACAGTAGGTTGTCATCGGTGACCACGACATTGCGGCGTTCTGATAGTCGCTATTGCTCCCTCTGTCAGCTCCTATGCTGCTGCTCTTTGTAAGGGCCGAGGTAGCAGCATACGCTAATGTACCGCGGTTCTGCAGGATATTTAAAAATGAAGCTCTCTCTTGCCGTTCTTGTTTACAAACAGCCCCCACCTGTTCCCGCCAAGTAAGTGCTACAATAGTTTAGAAAACATTCATTTTTCCGGAGGATACAAAGCGATTGTAGTGCTCTCTAATGTCTGCCCTTACGTATAGACGCCACATTTCTCCCAATGTCCGGCTTCTTAGGAGAATTACAGGCGAAACAAACGCACATTAGCTCGAGACACAGGACAGTCACTGGGAAAGACGAAGTCTTCCCCTTTTTTAGTCTCGTTGCTGTTCAGCTGCTTACCATGAAATAGCTTGCCCGAGCATCCCGTGGAATTGGCCGCGTTAGCACGTTCCTTTCCTTACAGGTGCCGGTGAGGCGCTTGCTGCGTGCGCGTCGTTCAGGTTCCTCTCGGAAGTGTGCCTTAGGTGCGCTTTGGGAATCGCCTTTCCGCGGTTTCCCGTGACTGCCACCGCCACGACTCGAACACTTGCAGGGACAGCACTTGGCGCACATCTTTGGATCCGGACAACCGCCTCTATTCGAAAACTTTGTTTCTCTGTCACTGTGGCATTGTCCCGTGGCGACGCCTCCATCACCACCTGCGCTTAAACACGTACGACTACATCGACGAACGATTCACTATAACGGACGGCGTTATCAGTTGATTATTTGTTTGCTTGCTGAATCGATTCATTCGTTCGTGGCAAATAACGCCACAGAGCAATATTACACATATAGGATTCGAGAGGCATCTGGTGATGGGAGCTATAGGGAAATAGAATAATTTTGACTCCAAGTTGTTCTTGAGCGTGACCCCGAATTTAAATATACGAGTGCTTTTAGACTTGGCACCATCAGAATGCGGTAGCTGCCGGTAATCGAACTTGCAACTTCATTGTCGTGGCAGTAGCAGTGAAGGTCTAAGTCCTATCATGCAAATAAGAGGGGCAAAGGAAGGCTGGCCTCTCTATCTATACAAACTGTACAGCGTCCAAAGTAATCTGCCATTGAATGAACAATTTTCAAAACATGAAAAAAATGCTGTCCCGCGTTCGGCTTGATGGCAACAACGCACCTTTCACTGTAGCAGCCCACATATGACGATTGAATGAAAAAAAAAGCGATTTGCCTTATACACGGTGTCCATGCTTTGTACAAGACGCTTATATGTAAGGCCTGTGTATGAAGGTTACCACACATTACCTGAATGATGAACACCAGGGTGGGCAGCACCATCTTCCCGTCCCACTAAGTCGCTGTACTTGCCATGGTCGGCGTGATGGTAGGCATCGTACCGCTCTGCTTGGCCGCCTTCGTTGTACCCGGCCGGTTCATACGTCTGCCCTGCGTAGTGCTCATCCACGTTTCGTTCTGGCGCCGCTTGTCCGGCCGGCTGCGCAGCAAGTGATTAGGAGCATACACCTTGAGCACGAATAGAAGCGCGGAACTACACAAAAATCACTTAAACGTTTTATATTTCCTCTTCTTCCGAATTGGCTCGCTCACCGACGCACTGCCGTTATCGTAACGGCGGATCGCTCGGCGCAACGAATGCCAAACGCATAATATAGAATGATAAAGTATGTTGCGAAAATGAGTTATTAAACACTCTTCCTGACGTATTTTATCACACAAATTAGAAGCGTGGGATTTTGGCGGTGTGTCTATTGCTGTTCTACAAAATTTTCAATCCTCAAAAATCTTAAAAAGTAAAAGAAAGAGCAGTTGAATAATTGTTCTCACATGCTCTATTGCCTTAACAGAAGAAAGTAAGTACAAAAAATATTTCCATATTGTAATTAAGCCCCAAAAAAAACACTGGAGCAAATTTGACAGGTTCCCGCTATAAAAAAAAAACGGCAGCGCCCATCGCACAATGACTGTCGACGCTAATGCGCGTAGCATTGAATCAGTTAGCGACATAGCGCAAGGCCACCGTCAAAACGAGTTATGTATTAGGCACCTACTGCAGTGGGACTTCACTTTTGCACTTCCTTAGGAGGCCTCAACGCCATCTAGCGCCACCGTCAGGAAGCCTGATCGTGGCCTCCAAGATCCATGCCTCGGCGCGTGCGAACGTGGAGAAAGGCGTGATACGTCAACCACGCTCGCCTCTCGTGTTTTTTTTCTTTTCTGGACACGCTGTGCCTTCTACTGGCACTACCGAGAAGTACACGCGTGGACTCCAAGAAGCGAAGCATGGCGCGCAGATGCCATGCTTGTGCCAGCATGCTGAGAATTGTGGCCTGGCTTGCCGCACACCCAGTGTCCCAGATTGTCGAGGGGTTCATTGAAGAGTGGCACATGCCCAGGGCATTCATGGTGCAGCACGCTCAAGCGTTGGCGTGAAAGGTGTTCATTGTAAACAAAAACCCACGCCCAGTGCATTTGTGGCGCCACCTGCTAATGCGTCGTGTTGCGGTCCTTGAGGAACCTAGCGACATAGGCTCGACTCCGCTCAGCATCGCAGGAATTTGAGGGATCTTTTTTCGGGATTGTAGAGCGGCCCATTCCCTGTGGCACATATCTTTTTACCCCATATACCCCAAGTTATATAACCAAGTAAGCCAAATTAACATCAAAGAGGTTCATTGAGGTCAACCACAGACCAGGTAACACATACGCAGTGTTCGAAATGACCCCAGAGATTTTCTTCGAACAGCGGTACCTACCCATTGCCGCATTTACTGTGACCCGACGTCGGCGCGAAAGAGGTTTGTTGAAGAGTGGCACATGTATACACATTGCCAAATACTCAGTGACCCAATTAGTTCAGACGGTTGGTTTTTAACCTTGTTTTCTCAGTTGGGCAGCCCTGCGCGCTACCTCATCGACCACGAACCCATTGACACAGGTGGGTGGCAAAATGGTTAGATACAAGCATGTATAGATAGATTAAAGCATAGCCTACATACTTGAAGCACACATAAAGCCTACATAGATTGAAGCACACATAAATAGACCCTCCACCCCATAAAGTGTGTGAAGTCGCCTAATAATGGTTATGCATTGGAAGAATAACGACAATTTTTTTTACTAGCCGACATCTCACCAGGCTTAGGACCAATGCACTGTAGCAATTTTTCTTGTTCCACTGTATGGCTTTTTAAAAGAACGTGGCTCACGATCGGTTGACCTTGGTGATAACGCCAGCTGAGTATAGTTCGGATAACTGACGAAGCTCAAAAATGAAGGTACTAGGACTATAATCGCTGAATTATCGCGGTCAAGTTTACTTTTGTAATTCATAATATACTTGCTTCTTTAAATATAGGTCGTAAGCCACTTTCGTCAAGATCATTGTATTGGGATCGTTGCAGTAGTAAGCTATCGAGTCACTTCTTGTACTTAAAATATTAGCGTATTAACGCTGTATTTTCGTCGCAGCATCAAAGTGTGAAGTGTTATTCCGATGTGTCTGCAAAGCGCTGCCTACAAGGGCCAACGCTGCGTCTTACTTCCATAGCTTTCACCCACACACTAATCGTTCTCTTCAAAAGTCGATAAAGCATATCGGCCCGTGGACGCTTCTCTCGTTAATCAACACACACCTAGGAGTAGGCTAACCTTACTTGGCAGAAGTAATGTGCCGCGGTGCAGATTTCTCCTGCGGCGTATACTCACATTGGCGTTGGTGTCGAAAGGTATCCGCGGCGCCACCACCCACAAGCTGAACAGAATGATGTCGATGACTATCAACCAGCGAAGGAGTCGTGAACCACCCTTGACTATCTTCTCCTTCTGGAGTCTCCATGCGATCCTCTCTTCATTGGTCTTCTCCCGACGAAGCAGGAGCATGGACAGTGTCCAACACGTTTCCTTCCAAACCATGGTTTGTTGATAGCAGACAGGCTGGGAGCACAACAAAAATTGCGAGGAAATAGCCTTTCGATTGGTGGATAGGCTTATTGCTGCTGTCAGTGTTCCTTTCATCCACCCGTGTGCCGTAGTTAGACTGGCGTTGCGCTGCTAAGTCCGGGCGCGAGGTCAGAGCCTCGGCCGCTGCGCACGCATTTTGATGAACGCGAAATGCAAGAATGCCCACGTACCTTCCACTGCGTGCGCGTTATGTAACCCCGGGAGGTCAAAACTGTAGCACTAGAATCGTAAATTCCCACTGGTTATTCGCTCTAAATGAAATATGATCTGTCCCACTGCGCTTTCACTTTCAGCACCAATACAACCAACTGGTGCTCCTTTCGACTGGTTAAATTCTTCATATGGCAATGCAGCTCACGGCGCCATAAAGGGCGTCCGTCCAAGGCTCCACAAAATATATGGCTTAGAAGTTCAAGAACTATGAAGGTTTTAGCAGACGTCCGATTGGACTACAAGGATATATACTTTACTGTTGGGCCATGTGATGTCTTATAAAATTAAACCATGTGTGCTGCATAAAAGATATATTTTTAACGTAATGTGAGTACACTTACAGTTTTCTGCTGCTATTAAAAATTTATATTTACATTAAGGATTTTACATGCCAAACCTACGATCTGATTGTGAGACACGCCGTAGTGGAGGACTCTGTAAATTTGGACCACCTGGATTTCATTAACGTGCAGCTAAATCGAAGGACGCGGGTGTTCTAGCTCGATCCAAATGGGTCGCGAAACTTCGGGCGAAAGGCGGCTCAGAACAACTTGTCACTGACATCAGCAAGTGTGGTTACGGGAGCAGCGATAGAAGTGCGACTATGCTTGGATGAAACATAAAGTGGGAAAGAAAATGTTTTTAATGAAAGAGAGACCCAGTTATTCATTCACCGAAAAG
The DNA here is from genome assembly GCF_050947875.1 of Dermacentor variabilis. Classification (NCBI taxonomy): domain Eukaryota; kingdom Metazoa; phylum Arthropoda; class Arachnida; order Ixodida; family Ixodidae; genus Dermacentor; species Dermacentor variabilis. Next base: position 43,509,065 of record NC_134578.1, on the reverse strand, counting down.
AAAACTCCTTATGAATTTTATATATGCGTGAAGAGTAAAGAAAAGACAAATATATTTGATTTTATAATTATCAATACGCGTTGACGCCGCTGTCGCTTGCAAAGCAATGTAGCTATTGAAGTGTTCGGAAAGGCGTGTTCGCAAAGTTCACCTGTTTCAACACGCCCCCCTAACAAGTTGTGCTCTTTTGCTTGTCGATGTTTGTCTGAATGTGGTGATGCGGGTATCTTCATTCTTTAACCTGTTCATCTAAAGGTAGTGAGCTCGGACTGCCAGATAATTGCTTACTTTAGTTGTTTTCGTGCGACCGCGCAGTCCAACGGGCTCCCCGCCCGACGATACAACCAGCACTCTGCACCTAAAGTTTTCGTCGGCCTCCAAAGAAAGTATGTTTCGTTCAGGGGTGCGATTTCGACACCCATACGGCTGACCTTTTCGTGCATCGCTTTCTGAGCTGAAAGGTTGAAAAGCCCATCATGTCGAATGGCGGGGGATTAAAATATACTGATCTAATGGCAGAGAACCAAAACAAATTTCACGCCTTTGAGAAGGAAATGACGTCACTTCTGTTTTAACGTATATGGCGTCACATTCTTTTTTTTTCCGCCGGAAGTGTTTCCTCCTAGTACAGATGGCGCTAAGCCGCATGAACTGCTGACAGACCGCCATGTTTTGAACGTATGGGCTTTTATGGAAGCTTTGCTACTAGGTATATTTACCTTGGATGTTCTCGAATTTCGTCCCCATCGAAATGCGGCCGCCGCGGCCGGGGTTCGATATAGTCGGTTTCTTTGGATGTCATGAAGTTTGCGCTTGTACACTTCCAGACGCTCCTTGCCGGCATGAGGACAATTAGCTTCCTGAACAGGCATATAAGCTTTATAAAAGTAAGCTCTTGGGTTGGTTGGTCTGACAAGACTTTTTGCAAAGGGGAGCGCAGAAGCATTACGGAAGAAAACAGACGTACAGTCAACAAAAGAAGTTTGCGGGATGCGCGAGCGCGTGGCAAAGCGACCCTCCTCCCCTTCCAGCGGTGAATCCCTGGTGTCGAGACCGACGCCTGCACGCATGCGCGTCCCTCTGAGACTGCAAGCGTGCATGTTTCCGCGCTTCCTATTTGCGTGCCCGGCGATATCCGAATGTAGCGGCGAGATAGCCCACCTGCGATATGCGCCGTGGCTGCTTCGACAGGCAGAACTTCGTTTATACAACGGAAATGAATTGTCCATTTTCGTCTTGCCGGTCTCCTTGTATAGAGCGCGTCTTCTGACACGATCTTCTGTGGTAGAATGCACCGTTCGTAAAAAGAAAGAAACAACGAAGATTGGCCACGAGAAGGTGCGGCCCAGAAAAAAAAATGACTTGTTGCCTTCGCCACCGGGCCAGACCTATGCGTCAGCGCTCGTGACTCGACAAAGCGGCCGCAGTGGCGCCCGCAAGTTCACGCTTCTAAACACCTTTCACACAGTTTCGCCTGTCGAAGCCGTCACAGCGAATTTCGCAAGATGGTTACCTCGCGGCTACATTCGGATATCGCCGGGCGCGCAAGGAGAAAACGCGAAAACATGCACGCTTGCAGTCTCAGAGGGACGCGCATGCGTGCAGACGTCGGTCTCGACACCAGGGGTTCACCGCTGGAAGGGGAGGAGGGTCGCTTTGCCACGCGTTTGCGCATGCCGCAAACTTTTGCTGTACTGTACCTGGATAGGAAAGACGCTCACTTGCAACTAAGTACATTTTCAGAGACAGACAACCAGGAACGTTATTGCGCATGTGCTGCCATGGAGAATTTTGAAAACAATTCGATTTTTTAAATAACAAACCGCTCAACATATGGGGCGCCCATCACCTCTTCAATAATGAACGCTCGTGTGGGTGTGGGCTGGTGTGGATGAAGTGGCCTGGCAGAAATCGTTTCAAAAATCTTCGGGGAGAGGGCGAGGCGTGGGCCCTAACTTCAGCCAAGGGCGAGGAACATAAATTCCTTGTCTATCAGAAGCACTGACGCCGCACTAATGCAAAGGTTAGCGTGAGATTGAATCTGACCAGCCTCGAGGATTTCCCTTTCGAGTCTGCGCTTGAATCTGCTTATAATCTTGGTTTTATGGAAAAGGGTTTTACAGCCACAATCCCTGCATTGCGCAGGAAGGTGCGTGGTGTTGCTCAGGGCCTTTGAAAATGAAGAATGCTCTCTTAGCCTGAGATTTATACAGCGCCCCGTCTGCCCAACGCAAACTTTCCCACAGTCGAGTGGTGTCTTATATACCACTTCGACGGCAGAAGAGACGAGGGGTTTCGTGTGTTTGTTTTCACAAGTCTTGTTCTTCTTTTGGCCGTTTGCAAGGGCGCAGAACCAAGAATGCTTGAGAGAAGCTGTGATGACGAGGTCAACGACGTGTTTTTGTCCGATCTTTTTTTAGGCTGTGTGAAGTTGTGTGGACACATGGCATAACGACAAACTTGTTTGTCCTTCGGCGTGGCATAGCACTGAGTGAAGCCTGGAGCTTACTAAAGGCGCTTCCTAAAGGAGCTTCCTAAATTCATCAGGTCTGGCAATTTTGAACTTACAAGCGCAGAGCATACAATGCGTGCTAAGTAACGTGTTCACAACGAATTACATCGCCACGCGGCGCGGAAAAGTCTGAAATTTCAAACCGAACGCCGTTTTCTCTTTCCCTCCCGGCGACCGCGTTCCAAGCCGGACAACGACGTGCTCGTGTTCGCAGTGTGACCTCCCTCATGGTGACACGTGACTTGGATAATTGTTCGAGGCAACATCTGTCATTTGTGTGATCTATTGCTTGAATTCAGGAATTGAAGTTTAGGGAAATAATAAAATACACAAACGGTATGTCTGCGTGTTTTTTCGTGTTACTTCGCATCGAAGCAAGAGATGTACTTCCGCTTCGTGCGCTTGTTTCCACGGTCGTGCAGTCACGTGGGTAGGTACTGAAACTATGTCATTTTCTACCGTATTCCATAGCGTGATCATGCTCTGCGATCCGCTTTGTTCTGCCTCAGTATTCGTGTAGCACTAAACTCTATGGCTAGTCATGTGTCCTGCGTCACGAATTCCTGCGTATAACCAAAATTTGCTATGGGGCCAGGTGAGGGGCCCTCACCAGGCCCCATAGCGATGAACCCACTGCGACTAGCACACTCGAAGGGAATCCCGAAACTTTCAGACGAGACACTTATGGGTGAAAACTCTTGTTTCCTGTCCAGGTCTCATTCTTTCCACAACGCTTCTGCGCTTCCCTTTGTAAAAATTCAAGTCATATAAGCGTTTGCCCATGTGAGCAGCTCTTTGTCAACCTAATCATTTTGTTGGCAGCACTATTGCTGATATGACGACCGACATATCAGTGTAGTCACAAAGTAAAAGACACAAAACGTTTACACATATTGACCCGTGGAGCCACTTATTGGAGTAAAAAGAATCACGACATGGCGAAAAAGAAACACGTTTTGTGTCGCAGCAATGTTTTGAAAAACTTCAGTACAAGAACGCGTTAGACAAAACTTATAATCATAGCAAGGCGTAAACATTATTTCCTTCACGTCATTGGGTGCAAAACAAAAACAACGGTACTGAAGCACCTGTGCACTGAGGTAGTGAATCTGCAAGACAGTAAAAGGAAATGCGAAACATGTGTGAAAAGTGCCAGATGCATGGCCAAAATAGCTTGGAATGTGCATAATGCGCTCGCTGTTGTCATCGGTGTACGAAACTGCGGTATAAACAGCGCGATGTGATGCGAATCGTAGGCGAAGTTTTTCTCCTCTCATGCCCTCCTCACATGCCCTTATGCCATGTCCCTCCCGTTTAACGGCGAACGCAGTGAAATAAGTTTGTCAGCAAAGCGTTCGCCTACTTCTTCCTTATTTTCCGTGTTATCTCTACAACAAGAAGAAAGCAGTTCCCGTTCATCATCTAGCATTTAATATTTTGCCATTTTTAATCATTAATCTATTTGTTTATGTGACGGGCTAACCTATTAATGTCAATAAGCATAGGAGAGTCGACATCAAATATTGACAGCCTCGATACAAGACACCATATGAAGAAAGGCTCCACAGTGATTTTGTCGAGTGCGATGACGCTCGTGACACTTGCCAAGTGTTGCTGGCTAGGTGTCTGGCTTAATTAAGATTTATTGGTTACACGCGGCAAAACAACATATGGACTTTGTTGCCAAAGGGTAGCTGCCGATATAGCCTTCTGAAAAACGAATCGAACATTCAGTTTAAGAGCGTTCTTGCGTTCAGTTACTATAAGAATGTGGATATCGTTGCCGGAATGGAACACGCGTCCTCGTTGTCAGCAGCATCCGCAGGCACCGCGCAGCCGTGACAGAAGACCAATAACTACCACACTCAAAGAGCAATACCTTTTTCCGATGTATTATTTGTCGCGAGAAACGTGCGGAGTGGCTGTGAGAACGATGGTGACATAATTTTATATGAATACCCATGAGCACTTCCAGCTTGTGGCCATGGAGGCCTAGATGGGTTAAAGTTGTACGTGACGGGCAGGCTATACACGTGAAATTACGGCGCATCAACGTTATCTCTTACATCAGAATAAGTATGCATTACATATGGCAGCTAGCTCGCCCCATTATCAAGAAGTTTAAGTGAGAAAAAATTGGAGGACGCTTAAGCTTCGCCTTCAAGAGTGGAACGCGACAGCGTTCCTGTCGACCCGCCAAGTGGTGTAAGACAATGCGCTACGGCGCAGTGATGACTTACGAGGGGCCCCGCATCGGACTTAGCACCCACCAATCACGCAGTGAGCGTCGAGCAACGCAGCGTTCGGCGCGGCAACGAAACGTGCGCCTGAGCAAGCGGAACGAACCAAAGAACTCGGTGTCTCGGAACGTCGTGATCGGCACGGACAACCGGGCGGCGACGCGCCTCGCACCGGTCCCCGCACAGCCCCAATGCTACACTCGGATGGATGGATGGATATTATGAGCGTCCCCTTTGGAACGGGGCGGTGTGTTGCGCCACCAAGCTCTTGCTACTATACTGCCTAGTATCCTACCTAGGCTAAACAATGAAAAAAGAAAGAAAAGACTCTGAACTACCAAGCCCAAATTTTCTGATCCCCTATTGCGAACTGTGCTTTTGTACGTCTCCGTCTTTTGTCGTTTCCATACTTTTCTTCCACCAATCCTCCAGTCGCCTCTTACTAATGTCTATTGCGGACATGTTTGCTTTACCATTGCTCCCATTACCCAATGCGCGCCTGGCGCGCCACCTGTCGGGGCAGCGCAGTACATTGCGAGGAGGGGGTCTTCTGTGTTTGCCGCTAGATGGCTCTGCGTGTGCGGAAAGCGCAGAAGAAATGTAGCGGAAACGTACTTCGCTACGCGTTTAACTGCGACTTCTGTAATTTACATTGGCATAATTACCGATATACACAGCAGTATAACTTTCTACGGCACGTTTGTAGGTCAACACCGCATTCACTAGAGGCGTTTTTGCCCCGGTTTCAACGATCGAACTCATGGCTGAGGGTAGCGTCTCCACCTTATACTTCGGAGACCCTGGTTCGATTCCCACCCTGCCCATCTTGCAAGTTCTTTTTATTTATAAATTGCCTTCCAGGATTTTTCGCTCATGGCCAACGCCGCCGACACCGACGACACACCGGCTTTTCTGCGACACAAGCTCCTTAACGCTATCGCGTTAAAATGAAAGCAAGAGATCGAGAAGAGGGATAGGAAGAGGACCACCGCTATCTCCCATGTATTTGGCCGCGACAATATTTGCTCCCGAATTCTGTAGCATTTCGCTTAACACGCGTTTAATTCCAGTGGCTTTACATTGCAATCAGTGCAAAATTCGCACACAACCATGGTACACTCCTTTTTTACGCACAGCTATTGGCGTTTTACATATCACTGTTAAAAAAGCAGTGAGCTTACACATTACACTAAAAAGCGAGTTTTAGCTTGTCGCGAAGCGTATTGCTTTTTGAAGAATACGTATTCACCAGAAACGCAAACGTGCCTGACCTGATAGGTGGAGCCTCCAGTACACGTTGGGGGGAAGTAAACTACATTGAATAACTGTTCTATTACTTTCATGAACCAGTAATTGGTATGGTAATTAAATGTATTTAATGGAAGTAAGTGTAATCTATTTGGTTTATTTTTTTCTGTAACGTGTACCCGTCTGGTCTAGTCTGCGCCAGTGTACGGTGAAAAGTGAGCCAAGTTCAGCTGGCCATAACATCAGGCGTCGACCGAGCGAATGACGGAGACGATCATCGATGCCTCGCCAAAACGGGCGCCCGTGTGCGCAACCTATTGCAGCAGATGAGCGGGTGCTGCGTGCCAAACGAATTGGACGGCCCGAGAGCTGCCCTCGAATGAATACGCATAGCCCGCAGGGCGTTCCGGGTCCGGATTTCCGCGAGGCCACTGCCGGGCCGCTCTGCTTGCAGCCGAGCAGAGCGCATTGATGCGTGGCCACGTCTCGCCGGCCTTCCCACAGTCGGCCGTCGCTCCATTTCGCGCTGGAGTGCGTCGAGGAAGCGTGGCCAATGGCCGCGTTTTGTAGCGCGTTCACCACGGCAAGGTCGTCTCGCCGTGCAACTTTGCGGCAGATGCTCGGAGAGCGCTGGCTACTGCGTCATACGCGATAAATTAGCGCAAGCATTGTGTGTGCCTAAGCGAGATTGCAGTGTTCCCAAAGCAACTCAAGCGCAGGCACATTACGAAGCCGGTGAAATCATGGGAGAAGTAAATTGATGGCTTTAATTAATTGTAGAATTATTAAGGTACAGCGAAGTAAAACTGATCCAAGAATAAGCTGCCGCAAGTTGTAGCCGAACCTACATCTTTGATATCAGACGTGCGGTCCTTTACGAATTAGGCTACAGCGGTGCCACCATCGTCCCATAAATTTCTTGTGTATCTGTGTTTCTGTACATTATTAGCCCATCGAGGGTTAGGCAGCGCTACCCATGGCTATAGCCGTGAATGTGGCACTAATCTTTAATGCGAAAACATTATATGGCTCCGGTGACGTTGCCGCAGATGGCACAAGAAGTCACGTGGTCCCGGAGACGCGTTCGCACATGCCACTGCTCCTGCGTTCGTCGCCATCTTCTTGCACATCTATCTAGAAGCAGGTTTAAAAAAAATTAAATCTCCTTGTCTGGGTCCAATGCCGCTCATCTTAACAGCGTCCCGATACTGCGCCTCCCTCTGCGAAGGCGCTGACAGCTGTGGCCTACCGCAAGTCGGTGCGGTGGATTGGGTGAGTTCTGTCCGGCACTGCGATGGAAGAACCTTCAACCTCGGCTTCTCAGTCGGTGGCTGCGCCCGGTTTCTTTGGACGTCCATACAGTACGCGAACGTGGCCGACACTCATGATGCGATAAATAATACAAGGCAACGTGAAAACGATACCATTACCTTTCGTAAAACGAGTCATCATTGGGAAGACGTCACAGTGCTTTCGCATTCATCCACGTAGGGATACCTAAGTGCGCTTGATTTATTTGTTCTTCTTGCTGGTAGCAAACAGCTCGAGCAATAGCAACGAAAGTGTCCCTTGTGTATCAGTTCTTGGAGAATGCCAGAAATCACAAACTGGAAGCACCAGCGGATATATGGAGACTATTTTCACGCACACACAACGAAACGTGCCTGCTGAAAGGTTCTAAGCGATCCTTTTCGTGGGTACTAGCACTTTCGCATAGAAATTTAGCGTTTTTCAGTGAACATATGGTACCTAATGAAGCTTCACCGCATTTTACCTTTTCGTTGGTGTATACTGGTTCAGTTGTTTTGCAAGCCCTAAAGCGTGCTGCGTAACTACAGTTTCTGCTTCTGGTCTACAGTACTGCAGCTGATACAAATACAGCTGAGTACCCGCCGTGGTTGCTCAGTGGCTATGGTGTTGGGCTGCTGAGCCCGAGGTCGCGGGATCGAATCCCGGCCACGGCGGCCGCATTTCGATGGGGGCGAAATGCGAAAACACCCGTGTGCTTAGATTTAGGTGCACGTTAAAGATCCCCAGGTGGTCAAAATTTCCGGAGTCCTCCACTACGGCGTGCCTCATAATCAGAAAGTGGTTTTGGTACGTAAAACCCCATATATTATTACAAATACAGCTGAGCTTTCTAGAAGCAGCGTAGCAATGGTCCAACGCCATATGACGATGCGACTGTGTCGAAATTAAGAACGAGTGCTTGTGATATTTGCCCGCAAATAAAATTTGTCTGATTCTTAACATGTGCGTGCGCAAAGATCCAACGAAAAAATACAAGACTAAGTAGACACAACCCCGCACTACCATCATTGAACATATTCGTACCCCACTGTGGCAGCAGCACGAAAACTGCAGAGATCTGGGTCAGGGCTTACCAGGTCCTTCCACGTAAAGCGTGTCGCGCTTTTCTTTTTGACGCATCAGCGAGCAAACCGGACGCAAGTAAGAAACACAAAATGTCAAAATTGTCTCGGGGACAAGCTGACATGTGACGTTTACCTCGTCAGCCTTCTTGCTTCGGAGCACATTGTGCACTGGCAGCTTTACACCTATCGTCGTATCAGCTCTCTGGTAAATTTGATTTCCCTGTCGTTCTTTCAAAAAGTTAGGCAAGCGTTTTTTAAACCCCAGACGCTGAACCATTAGTATAACAAAAAATACAATCGCATCGATTGAAGAAGTGACGTTGTCTGCACGGTATAGTTAATTTTCACTATGCAGTGAAGATATGCTCTTTGATACAAGCATGATGTGATGAAAATGTACGTGGTAACAAAACTCGGAAAGCCTCGCACACATTTTGATACGTGCATGTATATTTGTCTGTCATGCTAACCTCCATGTGGGCTTTGACGTGTCGCCACGAGTCGCTGACGGAAGTGTCGACTTTATGGCAAAGCAAATACGGAAACCAGATCGTGAATAGGCAATGTTACTGCATCTTCTGAAGATAAAGTGTGCAACAATTCAGTGTGACCGAAGTAGACATCGCTTACCTGCATGGGGTGATGCAACCTGGCGTTGTGCGAAAGTGGACTTTTCTTTGCAACGCGAGTCACTGCAGCTCGCTGTATATTCTTTCCAATGGCTTCGAAAAGTTCCGAAATACAAAAGGCACAATGAACAGGATGCGCACGAGCGCTTGGACGTCCTGTTTTCTGTTTGCGTGTAGCGTGTGCTATTGGTATGCTTTGCCTTTCCTCTTGCGCGCTAAAATGCATTTGCGCTGCGCTTACTCCCGCGATAGTACTTTGGGTGTGATACTGGAAGGGCAATGGAGCGCCCCCAGAACGAGCAGCAGGTGGGTCAAGAAGAGCAAGACGACAGCAGTGGCATTGATAACAACGTCGAAATCTGTTAACTTCTGGTGATCTCCGCTGGCCAAGTTTCATCATGGTAAATATGATCTGAGTAATACTAGATGATGTACATTTAGCAGTGATTGCTGCTAAAATATTGCGGAAACTCATATAGCTTGTTTAGAACATATGCTGGTAATAAAAGGGTTTTCTAGATGGCTTCCAGAAGTGATGTTCAGTGCTAATCACTGCTCAGGTACAGACTTATACGAGTGGCCTACCAACCTAGAAACATGACACAAGGCCTGAGCTGAGAGTATTACATCGATAAAAATGTCGAAGCTTTCCGGTAGTAATTTCATTTCCTCATACTTTAGTTATTGTTGAGTAATGTGATATGCACTGCATGAACATGATTTTTTTCTTGTAACTTTTAGTACTACTGATTCGAAGGTATCGAGGATTCGTGTCATGTTCTACACGAATAAATACGGCACTAAATTTTTTGCTTTGCCTCGCGCAGCGACCCTGTTTTGCTTCGCATGGCTGCGCACGCTCTGCATATCCGGTACCGACGCGCATGCTTAGGCAGCCTCTCTCTCATTTTGCTCCTAACATAATTACTACTACTCATTCTGAATTTGTATTTCATGTCCCTTTCCATCATCGCCCCTTCTATTCCGCAACATAGAGCTTCTTCGCACATACAAAAATTATTCTCGCTCATTTTTTTTCTCTGCTTAAAGAACACAGAATGACCAAATGAGAGTTTATTTGTGAATGCCACAACGTAGCTAACGCAGGCGTCTGGCACTATTCAACCTTATGCGATACAATGATACAGTGGTTCTGACATCCTACTGCTGATCATAAAGTCAAAAGTTTCATTACTGGGCGCTGCCACTGCATTCTCAACAAAACAAATGCAAATCATCTCATTGACCATGTAACCTGTGTAACCTTATTTGTTAAGAAGCCCCAGGCAGAAAAACAGTTGCTGTATCCTTTCACTGCTTGGTCTCAGTGGCAGGGGCGCTGTTCTGCGATATCAGACGCGATCAGTAAATGGAGAAATGTATGAGAATGCAACTCCTTTCAGCTAGCCTGAGAGATGAGCATGATTGAAATGCTTGCCTCGTTAGTTAAGACGCGTTGTGAGGGAGCAGGGTTGACAGTTAAATAACCTGGCGCTCATCATACTCCAAAATGCTCAGCAGAAGCGAAGCACTATCAGTGTTAGTACACCCGCCACGGTTTAGCAGCGGCTATAGCGCAGCGCAGCGGAGCGCGACGCCACGTCATTGAGTGTCGTCGGGGGAGTTGCACCTTAAAAGGAGGCAAAATGCACATACTTTTGTATTCTTACGTTTATGCTCACTTTAAAAGAACACCAGCTCGTCAAAATTAGTGCGGAGTTCTCCCACTGCAGCCTGTTTCGTATTCAGATTATAGTTTTGGCATTTGAAAAACTAGTATTTATTTTTGTCAGCGTCCATTTTTCTCCGAACAAGGTCGCCATGTCACCACCCAAAAGACTCCATTTATTTGAGCCGCAAGGTAATGATGGTGATCAGCCTCACGCGATTTCATCATCTGTGTTTTAATAACTCCTCGATGTAGGACTTATTATTATGTTTCGCACTTGCATGGGGCAGCCATCAAGCAAATGTGAAAACGCAATATGAACGGTCATTTGATAAAACAGTATCAGATTTCAAGAGTTCACAATGCGTAGAAAATTAGTTTTATTCAACCTGATAACTGAGTAGTAAGCTATTGAGCATGCATTTAGCAGCAGCCACCGAATGAGGGGCATACCCCTCTGAATAAAATGGGGACGACGTGATAACTTTTCACAATCTCGCTAGGAATCTTATGCACTCCATTTACTGGTTATATATGTCACTGAAATAGTCCCTTAGAGTGAAAAATGGCGAAGTTGTCATTGAAGGCACGAAAGCGCGCTACGTTTAGCAAAATCCTCACAAAGATACCAATATTGCTCACTAGATATATCTATGAATTCATTCAGATGCAACAACAATCGACCATCTTCGTGCCGCTGTTATCGGCGATCCGAGTGGTAAAAGGAAAATACAATCCTATAGCTTTCCACGTGGAAGCCACGGAAGCGCACTTAACCTTTCTTTCGCCATAAGGCGTTAACTAAGTAATGTCCGTACTGTTGGGAGCTCTTAATGTTGCTCACATATACGATAGACGAAGGGGCACTCCGGTCGCGAGTACATCGATTCCGGTTGAAACCCATCAGATCTGCAAAATAAGTTATGCGGATCCCAGGCACTGTAGGAATCTACGTAAGCGAAGCTTCGTATGCTCTTTGCTTTGACTGACGATCATTAGCGGTGATGTAGGTGGCAAATGTGCAATTTCTTCAGCTTCTCCTACGACACGAGAGTGGTGAATCGATGTCAAACGTTACCTTGCGTACACCGCTGCTCTTTGTCTGCGTAGTCTGAATGCCATCGACGCTGAGTCCATGTTTCGAAGCCATTCTGCCGGCCCGCATTTACATGCTACTGCTGCATACGTGGCCTGCACGCTGTTGATACGCCAGCTCCAAGCGCTCTCTTCAGGCTACGGACGATTGTAATGTTTACGCTATCACAGCCCAATACGCGATCTCTACAGCCCAGCACCTGCATTTTTTGTAGCATTGGAGAGCAAGCAGAGCGCGTGCCACACGCACAAAGTGTGAAAAGATGCCGCGGCGGCACCAGCCAGGAGGGATGGATGGATGGATGGATGGATGAATGGATGGCTGTTATGAGCGTCCCCTTTGGAACGGGACGGTGGGTCGCGCCACCAAGCTCTTGCTATTATACTGCCTAATGCCCTACCTAGATTAAACAATAAAAAATAAAATAAAAACGCTATGAACTCCCACAACCAAATTTTCTGATCCCCTATTGCGAACTGTGCTTTTGTACGGCTGCGTTTTTGTCGTTTCCCTGCTTTTATTCCACCAATTCTCCAATCGCCTCTTACTAATCCCTAATGCGGACTTGTTTACTTTTCCACTGCTCTCGCTGAACTCAAGGGCTTCAAGGAGGCCAGTGGTGCCTAAATTGACCGCTGGGTAGACGTCTTCACATTCTAATAAAACATGCTCCATAGTTTCCCTAGCTTTACCGCAGCAAGCACATAATATTCTTCCTACTAATATCTCGCTTTATAGGTGCGTGTTCTAAGGCACCCCGATCTCGCTTCAAAAAGTAATGAGGTTCCCTTTGAGTTACCATAAAATGTCCCTTTCCTGATTTCGTTTTCGCTCTTAAGTAGTTACTCATGGCAGCTTTCTTTTCCATTTTTGCCACCCATGAGATTACTTCGGCCTTCCTGACTTTTTGCTTCACGTTCTTTGTTGCTGTGTTGCCCACCCTACAGGCCGCATACTTGCTGGTACGCTTCCTAGTCCTTTTCCTCCACTGTGAATCTGTTTTTTTCTGTACAGATACCTCAACACTCTCCCAGCCCATTCACTTTCTTCCATATTCATCAGTCGTTCTTCATACTCAATTTTACTGCGAGCTTCCCTCACTTTAAAACTATCATATCACCTTGCATAGCTTCATTTGTAGTCTTCACGTGAGCGCCCAGTGCGAGGCGACCCACTGATGTTTGGTTCACATCGAGTCCTGATTGTACTCCGGATTTAAAGCAAACAACCGCATTTCCAAAAGTTAGTCCTGGAACCATTACACCTTTCCACATACCTCGGAGCACCTCATACCTATTGTATCCTCATAGCGCTCTGCGCTTCATTATGGCTGTCGTTCTCTTCCCCTTCACGGTTATTGTTTTTTCCTGTGTTTCCCTATATCTATTGCCTTCGTTTATCTATATACAAAGGTATTTATATTCTGTTATCCGAAATATTTCCTGGCCCTGTATCGCCACTGTCTGTTCACTGTTTTCATTGAATACCATAACAGCTGATTTTCTAACAGTAAATTTCAAACCTAAATTGTTGCCTTCGTGTCTACAGATATTAGCCAGACGTTGAAAATCACTTTGCCCTGTTAGCTGGCAACACAATACTGTCGGCATAAAATAAACCTGAAAGCTGCTGCTCTACTACTGTACCCGCCTGTTTGTATGAGAAATTAAAACGGATATTACTTCCTTCTAGAGCCCTCTAATCATAAACAGCACTGGGGATAAAGGGCACTCCTGCCTAAGTCCCTTGTTAATATGAACTTTCTCCTCGCTCCTCATCCCCTCCCATTCAACGCAAACGGTATTTCCTAGGTAAATCTCTCTCAGAATCAGTAGACAATCGTCACCAAAGCCTTCCCCTTCAAGAATGTCTCATAAAAGGTTGTGGTCCACGTTCTCATAGGCTCCTGTAATGTCTAAAAATGCCACATATAACGGTGTGCTTTCTACGTTTTATATTTCAATAGACTGAGTAAGAACAAATAATTTATCATCTAAACGCCTACCTATTCTGAAGCCTTTCTGAAGTCCTCCCAAAATCCCATCATTCTCTGCCCATGCTTGAAGCTTTAATTTGATTGCTTGCATTACTAGGCTGTATATTACCGATGCAATGGTCAACGGCCTATGCGAGTGAATTCTACCTTTATCCTACTTACGTTTAAATATAAAATCCATTCTAATTTGCCGCCAACTGTCTGGTATTCATCTATCTTTTAAACTTTTTCCTACTGCTTTCACCAGAGCTTCCTTACTTTTTGGGTTTAGTTCATTAATCAGCCTAACGGGAACCTCGTCTAGTCCTGTGGCTGTGCGCTTAGGAATTTTCTCTTCGGCTTTCTTCCAGTTGACATTTATCAGCACCAGCTCCTTTTCCACCTGGGTCTCTTTCATGCTCTGTTTTTCTGTAATTACAACCTCGGTATTGCCTTGGGAAGATTCAGCTGTTGTTTTTCGGATGTAATTAATGGCCACTTCTCCTTCCAGTCTGTTTTCATCTTCTTCCAGGATAAGTTATTGTATTGTTGTTGACTTCCTGCCTAATAATTTTATGTGGTTACAAAAATATTCTAGGTGCGGCCTTCTTTTTCTTCGGGATGCCTGGAGGCGAGTGCGATCTGATGGTGTTGCGAGAAACCCAGCGGCGCGAGCGAGCAAGACCCCAGCAGCAACAGCAGCAGCGCCCGGAAAGTCGGGAGAATAGGCAAAGAAAGCTCTGCTTTCTAAACTCGGTCACTCGCTGTTGGCGCTGTCAGCCTACCTAGATAATTGCGCTTTTACCTTCTACCCTCCACTCCATATTAACTTTCCCATTGCCCATAGAAACATAGAAATAATAACACTCTGTCCACCTGCTGTTACGCGAGCATTGTTTTCCAAACCCTTAATGTGAGATTTCGCTCGCTGTCAGGAATCCGCAAAGAGAAAACGCAATGTTACGACGAAGTAAATAGTGATTTGCGAATATAAACTTGACATACTTGAAATTAAATCTTAAGAAAGTGAACCAGACACTACGAGGGAATACTCACGTTCTTGCGGGCTTGTGTCAGACCTTTCTGTGTGTCTCAAACGCCAGCGGAAGCTGCAGATCCTTAGAAATACGTCGAGCAGAATGCTAGATGATAGCGCTACAAGCACTTCATTCTTGTTCTTTCTTGTGTTTCAGAGCAATGATATTTACCCACTACGCGTTCTTGGCCAAGAATAGATGATTGTGATATTTTCTGCTAAATAATTAGGTAAATCAAACTCAGTATATTAAAGTGCTGCTGTGCGTACTTTCTTGAGAAAGAATAAAGATCTACGTATCCTGTTATCCTGCTTCGTCCTGTTCATTTCACCGTTTGCCAATTGTAACACTCTCAGCCTTGTGTTAAAAAAATGCATTGCTCTAGTATTTATGTCTAGACCCTATTACCTGAGGAATGTACCTAAACTGTATTGCTAACGATATTAAGTTGATAATATTTGACTGCGCAACGTGAGTGAGATTTGAGAGTGTGAGTGGCTTATCGGTTTTCATTAAGCAGGCCAGCAGCAGACCGTTTCACGAGTATCTTCATAAAGTGCCCTATGGAACATTTTACGCAGATATGATTATTAACTTGCATGGGCTGCTGAAACTTATGAACGGCTCAAACAGCCGAGATAAGTTGCTGAGAGAGTTCAATTTACTAGCGCCTTTAATGCACTATCAATACACAGAAATACCATAATAACGACAAAATGGTTTAGACAACGCTTTGTTGTGGTTGGTTTATTTCCTTCGTTGATAATGTACAGCTACTTCATCTTGCAAGGATGTAACAAACGGACACTTTGATGGACACAACAACACCATTTTTAAAGGCCTGCCATCAATGCTTTCTATATGAATGTACTCTCGGCGCGGCCGTCTTTGTCTTTGTGTTTGAGTAAGCATCACACGTGAGTGAAGAAGAAAGGAAGGAGGAGGTGATCTGTCGGTCATTGTAACCACCCAGAAACAAGTAGCTTACGGCAGGAAAACCCGAGAGGTCGAATGGCAAGCTAATATAAACATTTCTTTTTTACACTTCTAAACCCTGCTGCCCTAAGGAATATAACAAAAGAGTATTTACAAGTATGCAAACACATTTCTTTCGTGCAGGAAGTCTAATAATGGCTAAAAAGAAGTGGCGTAAACAAGTTGAATGTGGAGGATTCAACAAGAGACAATAGAACAACAGTATTATTGAATTATCTCATGTCTTCTTTGACCACAGTGTGTAAAAAATATCCAATTGTAGGGTAACGTGCACATTCGCACCATGCTGAGGGTGACTTTGATGTTTCCGCCGAGGCTTTGCACAACATTGATGGCCCATTGTGAGTGTAACGCGCTAGTGATCATCACAGTATGTAAAAAAAAACTGCAGCCATAATTGAGAAAAGATGACATCAAATTTGTGCCACGAATTGGAACAAACTTGGCTGTTGCTAAGATGATACCCGCGATGAGGAACAAAAGCCATCGATGGAATGTAGTGAGTGTGAGACGCTGCGACAAATAGCGCAACTAACAAATTAAACGCGGCTGATGGAAACACACGTTCTAAACGGTTGGTATCTGAACCTAAGTTTCTAGGACAAAAGGGCTACTTCTTAGGACTTGTCCAGCGCACTGCGTAGTCGCTCCGATCAACAAGCAGCGCCTGCTCACCGCGGAAGAGCTCAAATCGAGCGAAGTGTTCGGCGTCGTGAACTGCGCACATTCTTCAGGGTTCGCGGCGTCGCAGGGTCCCGATGTGTCGCACAGCCTGACGTCGTACAGGACGGCGTCACCCGTATGAGAAAGGACCGGCTCCCACAATATCCGAGTCTCTGTGGGCGACGCAGCGACGATGGAGGCGTTCCTTGGTGTGTCAGGAGCTGGAGAAGAGAGCAAACAGTGTGTGTTGAAAGCACAACAATGCAGACGAGCAGCATATGCTGACGTCGTGACGAAAAAAAAAGGCGAACGCCAGAAAACGTGCTCAGAGAAAGAGATGACACCACCAGCGCTGCGCTGTCAGCTGTACCCCTGTTCCTTTTTATGTGTGTGCTTGTGTGCGCGCTGTATTTCGGTTGCGAAAGATGCAACAAGACCAGGACTCAGCTCTGCTGACGTCATGAATATGCAGCAACACAGCAGTCGCACTCCTTCTATGAAAAAAAAAGTATAAGCTGGTCGCGTGACGTTGCTCTAAATACAAATGTATTCTATTTCTAGAAGCATTCAATTAGGTTTTACACGCCAAGGATTGTCCTAGAAATCGACGTACATCAGAAAAAAAGGCGGGGTCAATTTCGCGAGAGTTACTTGTTTCTTAGACGCACACAGCTTGTTATACTGCTGACACAAACGTAGCCATGAATTTTCTCTGACGGAATAAAGGGTAGACCTACTTTAAGAGCATAAACCAAATTACCATATCGGAACAAACTAACCAGCATATCTGAGTAGGTTGGTCTAAAAAGCAAATCAGCAAACAAAAAAGAAACGTTGAGAATTGAAAGGGCATTTTAAGACCTTCGTTTCGAGACTGATTATTGGAAATATTTTCGTGTACTGTCGTTCATGTACCCCTGAAGACATATTTCGCAGCATTCTACCCTGCCTGAATACCACGTTATCGTGACTTTTTTTCACACCATTCCTATGAAAAAAAGTATCCACAGCTTGAGGATGTAATATACTGCAAAGCGCACACCAATAAATGACCTTAAACAATAATAGTCTGTATTATTATTGATTCGTACTTTTGCGCTAATGGTTCGCAAGAACCATTCCATAAGGTTAATTATTTTATTTGCATTTCTACTCGTGCGCAGTTGAGAAGTTCATGTTTCGTAAACATATACTATAATACGGTCGCTTTCAGGTGAGGTTTCAATTAAATGTCTTCAGCACAATCACTACACTATTGCTAATCCATACAACAGCGCCTCAAATTAAGGGAGTTATGAAGTCAGTTGTCTAAAGTTTCTTGAAGTTTAGAGCTTTTTGCGCATGTGGAGGCGCTGCTGACGCTGTCCGTCGGTTCTGGAGTTCCCCTTAACTCTCTCGTACTCGCTTGCTTTCGATTTTTTGCGTGGATTATCCGGGGAACATCAGAAAAGCATTTCTGTTACCTAAAAAAAAACAGGCGGGTAAGAAAAGGGAATGAAGTTGCTGCAAAGGGACGCTAACTTGATATGTTTGGCGAGAGAGTGAGTGAAGGACAGTACTTCGCAGTATACGGAAGAGATTTCTAAACAATTGTGGCCTTCGTACATGGTCCCTTAGGGTGGGCAGTACTTCTCTGAGGCATTGCACAGTCCGTTCAGCACAATCCTATAAACGATGTCTGTTGATAGAGGCCTGATACGGTGAAAAAAGTGGGAAGAACGCATGCTTGGTCATGCATTGGATGCTCCAGCTTGCTGCACTAATACATGTGACTGAATACTACTCGCAGGGTTTCTAGTTAGCCACCGCAAATTGGAGGGATCGCGTAGTGTTGGATATAGTCGAACGAGTCGTCGCGCCTGGCATATGGCTCGCGAAGAGAACGCATTAGAATATGGACCGGTAATAGAAGAGTCACGTCTTTATCCTTTTGTATATACCCAAAGCCCTTCTGATCAGACGTATGGTATAGGAGTGTTTAACATGCGCCACAACTACAGAAAACTAAGTCGCAACATTAACTTATTGCCGTTTGTTTGCGGTGCGCGTATGTTCCCATTTGGCGGGCATTTCTGTTTAGTTGCTTTCAAGGTGATGTCACGGCAATACCTAATAACGCTCAGTCTTTTCTGTGCATGCACTGCACGTGACATGCCCGATATTTTTTTCCACGTTTCTACTATAAAATTCATGGTTTGGTTGCACAGCCTAACCTTATGAAGTGAGCGAAGGTCAGTGAAAATTTTGTTGCTTTGTATCTATCGCACTTCTTTCTCTTCTAATGACACTGAGCATAAAGTAAATGAGACATACCACTTCACAGAAACACAAACACTTGCCTCCTGAATGGTTCATAGGCGCATCAACTGCGTAGATATGCGCATAACGCGAGTAAATGCTGCGGCTTCGGAAGACGACGAATTGCGTCAGAGGCACGATAATACAGTGTGTCACCTGTGAAACGTGATGTTTCCTGTCCTCCTTGATAAAGTGTGTTCTACAATCCTGAATCTAAAATCACGTTAGCTTCGGGCTAGATACTATTTACGCTTATCACATTAATCTCGCTGCTTCATATATTGCGGAAGTAGTAAGCAATATAATTATTCTCATTTTTAAATGTGGCACCTTTCATAACGAACTTAAGAAGGCCAAGTTAATCCCGGAGCATAAAAAGGTGATATTACAGAGGTAGTAAACTATCGAAAAAGGTGACATTACAGAGGTAGTAAACTATCGCACATTCTCTATTCTGCCCTCAAATAACAAAATTATTGAAAAATTCTTTCCGAAACGTATTACCAAGTACCTTGACAAATTTAGGTTGCTAAAGCCTTGCCACTTCGGTTTCCATGCAGGTAGTTCACACAATTTTGCTTTACTATCAGTAATCGATTTCTTAGTCTTCCAACGAAAACTGCGGTTTCATCAGTTCTGTATTTCTCGATTTTTACCTTGGACACCGTTAATCACAATAATTTATGTACTAACCTATAATCATTGGGTATATATGCTCTACCTTTAGTATTTCTAAAAGATTACTTACTTGATCGTGAACAATCAGTCTGCATAAGTAGCGTTTATTCAAATGTTAAGGTCATTAATCAAGGAGCACCGCAGGGCTCAACATTGAGCCTTCTTTGTTTGGTATCTACAATAATGATTTACGTGACTGCAATAATATTTCTAATAATGTGTTTTACGCTGATGATACCACCATTTCCATGTCACATAAATCATTTAAAATGCTAATCACTAAGCGGAAGAACGAATTGACCAAATTTATTCAATCGTATTCTTTGAACAACCCAATTTGAACCCAGTTAAAATTCAGTTCATGATTTTTAAAGCAACTCAACAAGTTCTCCATTATCTAACGCAAGTATCCATAGGCCATCGTTTAATCCCAGCCCCTGATTGTGTAACTTTCCTTGGCATAATATTAGACCCTAACCTGAAGTTTAATAATTATATTGCTTATGTAAAAAAAAGACTTTTGGTATAAGAGCTCTCATTAAATCTCGTCCACTTTTTTCTGTTCATGCCTTATTGTCTTTATACTTTGCCTTCAACACAGTCATATCACATATGGCATTATTTATATGGCCAATGAGAAATACATATAACTGCCACATTTCCTCATACAGCACATTCTGAACCAGGCCATTCGCATTATACCAACAGTTCTTTTTCCTGTAATGGTGCTCCGCTCCTTCAGGCTTCGTATATATTCTTCGTATACCTGGCTTGTTTATATTTCATTTACCTATCACTCTATTTAAATGAATTAACGAACAGCTCGCGTGCCAGTTAATGGACTGTAGGTTGCTCACAAATACCAACATTACTTGGTTTGCCCATATTCACAACTTTCTATTACCTAACTGCAACACGTACCATGGCAAAATGACTTCCTCCTCCTCAGCGACTAAAATGTCGAATAACTTAGCCCATGCTTTTTAATCACCAAGATATTTGCATGCATTCAAGTATGAACTTAAATTTCCATTTTGTGTAACTTGTTGTCCTGATTAATTTGTTTGCATAAAAAGAGTGCGCTTCATTTGTAAGATAGGTTTATACAATTTAGATGGTTAATGTGCGAAATTTGTCATTTTACATGCACGACTCCTTGCATAAAAATCGAACGTGTTCCTTCTCACTGCTTCGTTCGCTTTTTATTTACTTGCGGATTTTACAATTTTCCACTGCTGTTTTAATTATTAGTTTTGTACCGATCGTCCTGTAATCGAGGGTGCCGCTGCAGTCACTTGACATTGGGACCCTCGCCAGTCAACTACTAACTACAATCTGTTTATTTTGAATGACCAATAAACTGAAACTGACTTATTTCCAGTTTCCCATGCAGGTAGGCAGGCGCAAACTGGCGACAGGAAAGCAACACACATGCTTTCCAAGAGCTCTTCCATTCCTGCCACGCGCCCGGCATTCGCATGTGTTACAAAGCGCCACTACGCGAACACCTGCTCGCTTAATGTGCAACATTTATTATTCCGATTTCCGGAAAATATTTTGCAGCTCAATGTACCGCCGGAAATATAATAATAAACGCTACTGCGGAGAACTCGGGACACACTTGAAGTAAACAGGAAACGTAAGGTTGGTGGCTGGTGAACGAGAAACACAATGACGTACTGCCTCAAATAAAGAATTAATGTATCTATAGCAGAATTACAGAAATTGGTGGCAGAAAGACAATGACAATCGCGAAATGTCAGTAAGCAATACTGCACACCGTGTGCTGCTTCAACGCGTATGTGAATTGGTTAACTGCTGTCATTGTGGCGGCGGTGGTGTTGTTACGAGAGCCGTTTGCCTTGAAGCCTTCACAGGTAATCAAAGCTCCAAAGTATATTTTCAATGTTATGCAACACTGGGCAGTGTGTGAAACTAAGGTAAGAGATAGACTTGCCGAGGATGATCCCTAAAGCTAGAAAATATACCTCTATAGTATCAAATATACGTCCTGCCATGAAGGCTAGGAAAATAATTTGGAGGATTGACGTAGAATCTTTGCAATGTCCCAAAGTGCTTTAATATGGCCGACAGAGTGACAACTGCATGATATCGTACGGAATCATGCGGACGTCTTCTTGAGGTGGAATGTGTAAAGAATGATTTTGCTTTATAGTGTGTCTATGTGGATTTACCTTTTTTCACAGTTTCACTTCAAAAGCGCACGTCGTCATTTGGCTTGAATAACTGTGCTCCACACGCGCTTTCATGGTAACCAGTGCTATGTTGCTAGGTCTCAGGGCGACCATTGTAAAAATCACGTTCCCTGACATTTCCGAGTTGAACTGCAGAACTCCGCCTTTTCTTCCGTTACCGCCACAGATCAATATTGATTGACTGTAGCGCCGTATGATGAAACGCGGAGTCAAAGTAACCCGAATTGTAACTATTTTGTGATGTAAGCTTCTCTTTAGGTCTCGTCTCTCTAGGTTCAGGAGTGAAAATTAAAGTAAAACCATACGGTTACACTAATCAGTTTGTCATGGCTTGCGAACAGCCTCAGAGAGCACAAACAAGATTACAGAAGCACAAAGACTATCACAAAAGCGCCTGAAAACTGAATTTTCATTTTACGGTCACATAAACTAAGTGGTCGCTTGTAAGCAGCAATCTGATTACACACATTTGCCAGAACATACGTTGAAAACAAGATACCGCAACTACTGCAGGTTCGTGGCTCATCCGCGTAGGTAACACACTCGTTGATACTATAACAAAATGCACGCTGACACCATGCTCCCTCAGCCAATTTGAGCCTGGAGCGCACCCACGATTCCTCTAGTCAGTCAATCCGCGCAGAGCGCTAGATCTGATTCCCAAGAAGGGGTGCAAGCGCTGACTCTACAATGCAAGCGCAGATGTGGAAAGGGGGAGGTTACTGGCTGCGCGAGGATTTGCATTGCGGGAACTGCCGGCAATCGCTACTTCCAAGCGCAGAGTATAGAAAGGGTTTAACGCTAACATATTTAGATATGTCGTGTAGCTCGGCACCATTCAAAGCGCAGCGCGAGACATGTACACAAGGCGACCGCCACCTACACTGAAAAGGACGGAAGCCCGTTGCCCGGGAGCCACCCAGTTCAAACGCTAGGCCGGCCTACCCATAACCCCCTCCCCCCCTCAAAACGTCTCGAAATAAACTTGGAAAGCATTAAGAATCACACACTAAGTCCATATCACAAAAGAACTTCAGGAGGAAACGTGACATGATCAGGTTGAAGGTACAGTGTCCTCGGGGAAGCAACATGTCGCCCATGCTAGCGTAGATCTTTAGAGGTTACTTTTGTTTCATCCTTTTTGTGTTCTTTTAATCTGTCTATGCTTGCACACATAAGTACCAGTGAAAGAGCATTGTAGCTATGCTGTTTAGATTATATCTAAGCTCAAAAACTGTCTGTTGGGCCGACATATGTCGCGAGTCGCGGTGTTTTTGATATGATCCCACTTACTCTTCGTGCTCTCTGGCGCCACTTGCAAGCAAATTAAAATCCCTCCTGTCGCTTACCGTATCCCGGGAAGAAGATGGGGAGGCGTAATCTGTCGGAATACTTCGCAGCACCGTGTCCCCGAGGGAGGTTGAGCACGCGCACTGTTACGGTGACGTTCGTGCAGGGTTCGACGCCACCACACGTGAGGCGCGTCTGGTCGGGCCTCAGGAGTGTTCCGTTGGCGCATAGTCCCGCCCTGCGCTTTCCGTCGCCATCGTCATCACCGCTGGCGGCCCTGGCACTGACCTGCACCCAGTATTGGTCGACGATGCCTTCGGGCTGCTCCCAAGCCACGGTAAATGTTCCATTTTCAGCGGACACCAACGTGAGATTTGTCACATTGGGTGGATCTGCATGGGAGGAAACCTGGCTCTCACCAAAACGTGTTCCCCAAAATAAAAAAAAAACATTGGGATAACAAAGCCTAAGCCTGATATTTTTTTTTGAACAGCTGCATTTTTAACCCTGTTCTGCAGTGACTTCTCTGCTGATCATGATGCCTCACTAGATATACCTGGCTTAGAAAAGCATAAAAGCAAGAACTACCGTAGGAAATCAGTGCCAGCGAATCTAATTACCTCATATATGCAGATTTGTAACTATGCTTCACTGATTCTCTCTGGAAGTTGTAGAAGTCCACATATTGATTCACAGTGAGATAAGGCGTCTGAGCGACAGTTTCAAAGCCTACCAGCTGAGGTGCCTAAAGTCTCTTAGACACGGCAACAAAATAATCTTTCAGTAATTCCTTCACTTCCCTCGCATAAATGTGATTTAAATTTATAAGTTTGAAGATCCACAAGGTCCGCAAAATACATAGAATTTGTTATTAATGGCTCTCGCATAACAAGAATGCTGTTTCGGAAATTTCGGAAATTTTATTAGTTTCCCGTTGTCTTTCTTTTTTGGTTGAATATTGTTACTTCATAAAGAAAGTTCACACCAGAAAATGCTAAGAAGTTCGAAAAGAATTCGGGACGTTTCTTATTCCCACACTTACATGTTATCTGTATAACTTGCGAACTATAAAGATAGGCATGAGATTAGGTGTATTTTCTTCTAGGTAGAGAGCAAGGAAGAGCCACTTACCAGGATCCCTGTTGCCCTGAAAACGAAAAAAAAAAAAACTCAGTATGACGGTGCATGAATAATCCCTGTGTAGGTACATTTCAAGTAAACACACTTATCTTAGTGCGCGTGTAACGCTCTTGCAGAAGAAGAACCTCGCGCGAAGCTTCGGTAAATAGTTTTACTTAAGCTTTTTATGCTCCATAATAATTTCGAATAATCCACCCTTTTCTTTGCCAATCCCCCATCGTGGGTGGGCGCCACACGCATCACAGGCTACAAAAACAACAACTACTTAAGCTTCATGCAAAGATACACAATTGTGTTCAAAATTGTATTTTTTACGACTGATTTATTTGTCGACTTTTTGCTGTAATGGAAACCCAAGTTTACATGGCCTCGTCGTATGTGAGAGAAATGCAGTTATGACTTGAGGATTGATGCAGCTATTTGCAAGTGGTGAAGCAGCCACTGTTATCAGTTTGAAGTGCTCGGCAGCCAAATCAGAACTCTTGGTCTTTAAACATCGCAGAAAAGGTCGCAAACCAAGAGGTTACATTCCGGAAGATGAGCCAAGAGTGTGCTTATACACTCATGAAGGATCCGCAGTCAGGCTAGTTGAAACAATCTAGGTTCTTGGGTATCACATAGACGGAAACAATGCTAACTATAGAACAATACAACACATCTCGAATAAAACAGATGAAGTCATTAGGTTACTAAGGAGAATTACCAATAGACACAGAGGCTTCGGAGAGGACAGCGCTTTGAGGCTAATACACGCCTTTGCTCTCTGTCACTTCACTTATGTGGCTGGATTATTTAAATGGAAGCAGGCAGAACTTAACAAACTTAATGTGATGCTCAGGAAGCTCGTTAAAATAGCTCTAGGGATACCCAGTAACGCTGCAACTGACAAACTCATGAGTCTAGAGGTGAACAACACAATGGAAGAAATCGCGGAGGCCCAACAGCTAGCGCAACACGAAAGATTGACAAAATCACGAGCTGGCAGGACCATATTACAGGCAATAGGTGCAGAACTGAATACATCAAGAAGCCCAATAGAGACTGAAGTAGAATTAAGGGCTGACGTTAAAAACAAGATCAGAACCAACCCTCTCCCCAGAAACATGCATCCAGAATATAATGTCGAAAGGAGAAAGGCAAGAGCTAAAGCACTCTTGCAGGAAATAGAACAGCAGAACCAATTGGCACCTACAGTTGATGCAGCCTGGGTGAAAGGTAAAGAAGCATATACGGCCATTGTCTCAAATTATCAAGGGAAGGTGCAAGATGCTATCACTATTTTTACCAAGGACCCCATGGTTGCGGAACAAATGGCAATTGCTCTAGCCATCAGGAGTAATAAGTGGGCCTGCATTTACAGTGATTCGAAATCCGCTATAAAGTGTTTTGATAAAGGCTACGTAGCTGGTGTTGCAGCTAAACTTTTTGAAAACATTGGGATTATGAGAACTGAAATTCGATGGTTTCCTGCGCATATGGGAAAAGTGGACGAGAGTCGGATAAACCTCAATGAGGTTGCTCATGACTTGGCACGAGGACTTGCTAACCGTGACAGTCACAACCGAGCCGTTCACCATCAAGCCAGGGAATATAGAGATCATTTAATAACATACAATAACATTACCAAACACTACTATTTAGGACGCAGGCAATTCCCATTGCCACATTCAAAACTGAACAGGGCTCAGGCAGTCTCACTACGCTTATTGCAAACAGGTACATATCCCACACCGCACACTATTAATAAAATATATCCAGAGAGGGAAATTAAGATGGACTGCAACGATTGTAATGGCATCATTGGAATCAGACATATGCTGGCGGGGTGCCCCGCGACTCTCCCCAACCTCGTTGAAGAATGGACACAGTGGGAGAAAAGGATTCAAAGCTCATTGTTTCAGGACCAACTAAGGGCCGTCCAAAGGGCCCATGATGTCGCTGAAAGGCTTGGCCTGACAGTGCCAACGTGGGAGCGGCCCACCTTGACTGAAGAAGTCGAGCCTCCGGACCTCATTCCAATAAATGTTTTCACACACACACACACACACACACACACTGTTATCAGATGCATATGCACAGAGAAGCAATAAAGATATAGCGATTCCTTTTGAACACTTCAATCACTCACGAAGACCTGCGCGATCGACGCACTGAAACTATGCGACCAAGAAGAGCTGCTGCCGACTGCACTCGACGTGATCTCCTTTTCTTTTTTTAGTAAATTACCTTTGACCCACAAATTTTCTTTGTGCTTGCGATATCCGAACCAAACGTCAGTGGGATACCGTCTGCTATATATCTGGCGAGATGCGTACGTCAAACGGCGAAATGTGCAAGGCTTGGTGCTGAACTATACAACTCAACGACTGTAATACGACACGTAATCAGCATAAACTGAAATGCAGTGCTTGTCGGATTGGCTCACTTTGCAAAGCCCCTCAATACCCTTGCGAGGTGAAATATCCATTGGCTAAAGCTTCGGCTCAACATGTGGCTAAGTTTCAGTTGCAGCAGCTCGGGTATCGACCCGATTGCTAAGAGGCTATTTCGGCGAAGGGCCCTTATTACTGTCACACTGTCTCTTGAATTGGCCCATCTTATATGGCAAACGAATTTCGACAGAGTACATTCTACTATACATGTCGGCTATAATGCGACGAACATCAAAGCAATGTCGTGACACACCCTACTACCAAATTCCTCCCTTCTGTGGAGCTGGTGTTTTTAGTTTTTCGTTACCGACACTTAAACTCCTGTGTATTTCAACGCTTCTCGTCTAATGTACTCTCTAGTTCACTTTATGTATGCACGCTCTGCTGTTTTTTTGCCGATTTGCTCATATATCTGTAGCTGAGTTCTTCATTATCTGTTGCGACTTGTTTACTTCTTGCCTTTGACAATAGCAAGCAGTGTGTGTACTTAGAGGTCTGCAATTGCTTTTTTGTAAATTTTCCTGAAACTGCTTACATTAAAAAACAATGTAAGCTCAAAATTTACATCTGTGACTCTATAGCAAGAATAGATATGACAGTTCTTTAGGACGAATCTCTTAGGATATCCAAAGTGCACCAATTATGTTTATAAATATACAGCGTCCGTGAGCTTGTTCCAATGTTTAAACTGTCGAGCATGACGATTACGCGTCAGTGCATCTGTTGGAATTCGACAAAAAAATGAAAAGTCGTGGCTTGTTTTCGTCAGCCGACGAAAACAAGCAAGCCCAGCAAGAGCCCAGCTGTTATTAGCTTCGCCTCGCTTGCAAACTGGGAGCTACGCGCTGTAAGCTACGTCACAATGAACATTTGACGCTGTGTCGACATCGACACGCCCGAATTTTATATTGGCTTACGGAGTGGCAAATTTGATTATCAAGATCTCAGAAAAGAAGTACTCCAGGAGAATCAAACAAAATGAAGCTCTATTCAACTGTCATACGATTGCCTTTTCGAATGCATATATGTATAATGTGAATACAAAGAAAATTCAAAATTTTTTGTTACCAATGAGTTTGGTGAGTCTAATTCGCCGCGGAAATTCTATTCGCCGACGCGCATAAAACACCAGTGGAAGCAGATTGCATAGCTAGCACGGTATTTCAAAAAATACAATAACCTTAATTTTGAAGGCTATATATATATATATATATATATATATATATATATATATATATATATATATATATATATATATATATATATATATATATATATATATATGCGTGTGTGAATGCGTTATTTCGGTCGAGGTCGGCCCCATTATATCGGCGCACTAACTTTAAAAACGGCCTGGTTCATATGCTATGCACGTATTTTGTGACATCTAGCGTTAGTCTGACGGACGGTTATCACACACACGTTTGTGAACGTTTTGTAAATTGTATTTAGGTTTAACTTGTTAAGGGCAGCCTTCCGTACACTTCCGGCTTGGCTTTAGTTGCGTTTTTGCAACTATTGCTCCCGACGTAAATGATCTGCACCAGCACGTGTCATACGGCGATGTGGCAGAATTTCCAGTGTCAGGAGTTGCGTTTTGGGCACACGTCAAGAAGTTCGAAAAATATAAATCTCTGACGTCAAAACAAATTGTGATACGGCGCTTTTGTACTGGGTTCGAAGAAAGTTGGGCACAGTACGTCCACAATTATTTACCTTACGATTCCTAGCTAAACCTAAGCCACCATCCAAAATTGCACTTTTCCTAATTACACATATTACGTCACTCGTTAGAAAAACGAAACATTACGATTAATTAGGGCTAAACTCTACGAGTGCTGATCACCCCGGTGTAAAATTCGCAAGAAAAGTTCTCATGTAAACAGTTATGCTTACCCAGGACACTCCGGCGAACAGCACCACGAGGAGAATCAAAAGCAGAATCAGAACTGGCAAACCAATCTTCAGCGCGATTGACGGCGGCGAGCAGCGTCCCCTTGGATATCGCTGTTGCGGAGACAGCATTGCCACAGCAGGCACTACGTCCGAAAGCGCAAGTGACAACGGTTCGCGTCCTAGCTGACGCTCAAAGCACGGGACTTGTGAATGCGCACCGTGTGCCGCGAACCTATGTCGAGCGAACCGGTAGCCAAGGTGCGCGCGAGCGCGAGCTTATAATCCTGACGTCCGGAACACGTGGCGACGACGCCATACATTGCGGGGGGAACTTGCAGATTGCGCGCGCCGGGAAACACGGAGCCGATATGAGGCGCCGCGCCACACCTCTGAAAACGCGCAGCCAGTCGACGCCGATACGCGTTGCCTAGTATGCGCGCGCACACTGGATGTGGGAGAGATCTCTCTGCGCAGCTTCCGGTACTGCAGGGCACGGATCCGTGAGAGCGTAGACTTTCGCGAAGTAGCCTTGAGATTTCACTAACGCGTCACACGCGATGTTCTGTCCTGGATCGTATACCTCTAGTATACGATCAACCCGAAACAAAAAAAAAAAAAAAAAAAGAAAGGCGGCAAGCTCGTTACTCTTCTCTGTTAGGTGAAATTTTGACGTT
The DNA here is from genome assembly GCF_050947875.1 of Dermacentor variabilis. NCBI lineage: Eukaryota > Metazoa > Arthropoda > Arachnida > Ixodida > Ixodidae > Dermacentor > Dermacentor variabilis. The sequence continues at coordinate 43,480,001 of NC_134578.1, read as the reverse complement.
CTGTTTCGAAATTTTCAGGTCTGAACTACAAGGTTAACTCAATCGGTCAGTACTGCCGTTGAACGTGCTGGAGGTAAGCTAATGCTAGAGATCACGCGTAGAAAATAAAATAAAACGAGGAAATCAAGGAAGAACGCAACGCAACGTCATTATCGTTGCGCAGTTAGTTGGTAACTGCGCCTGTCCGGTGTTGCTTATAGCGAAGCGAGTTGCGTGCTGTCACAACACGGCGCAAACTGGCCGGACCTGCACTGGAGAGAGGGCAGCCACGCGCTTCTGCGGCGACCTTGCCCCGGGGAGGCAAACAGGCACTTCCCTTTCCATGGTTTTGCTTTCTCCTTCCTTTCCGTCTCTGTCTGTGTCTGGAGGACGCGACGGACGAGCGGCATTTGTCCGCTTTCAAAAGAGAACTCCACTCACCATTTCAACAGTGGCTCACGTACCCGCGTTCCGTTGCTTCTTTGTCATGCGACCGGCGCATCTCCGCTTCCTGTCATCACTGCTGCCTCACACTTTTGTTGCCCCACATGAGTAAACAGCGAGATACAGAAAGAGAGAGAGAGGGAGAGACATTTTGAGTTTTAACAAGAAACAGGCTAGCACGCAACGCTGAACGAAAGCAGGAATGAGAGTACGTGACCGCGCCATACCCTTTGCCCCTCCCCCCTACAAAGCCGGCTGAACTAGGCCGGAAAATCTGGGTCAACACACACACACGCATATATATATATATATATATATATATATATATATATATATATATATATATATATATGTGTGTGTGTGTGTGTGTACTTTAGAAATGGCATAGAGAGCTCAGAAGCACACAGCTGTAGATACCATATATGAAAGGCGGATTTCCGCTAATTTCATTTTTTTTACGTTCAGTTCGATATGACAGCTTGTCATGACTCGTTAACAGCTGGCATGTATCCACTTAATTGGAAATAAAAGCGTTGCTTGCCCTGTGCCTTAAGCGCTCACTTTCAAAATACAAAGCGTGTGGTCACAGGTGGAACAGGTTGATTGCGGAAAAACAATAGTTTCACTCATCTGATGCTGAACCGTAGATTCGAGTCATTTCGTAGCGGTGCAGGAAAGGTCATTTTAATTGGTAATGTTTGATCAACATGAGCCAATTGTGCATTTCAGGAGCAGAACAATTTTGAGCCCAAGATAAATGCAATTTTATTGGCTAGACTTATTGGCTAGACTTAGCCAAATGCGAGCTTCTCGCATTGTTTACTGACATACTTCGGCATCATTTTGTCACTGAGCAGTCAGTGGTTCCATATATTCCTGGGATACATTCGCTTCCGCGCACGGAATTAACTCGGTAAAACTGCGGTAAAACCTTTTTTTCGGCTCCAGAAAGTATTACGACCACTCGCACAGTCTGCGATATTTTGTTTGTTTTTATGTATGTATGTATGTATGTATGTATGTATGTATGTATGTATGTATGTATGCATGTATGTATGTATGTATGTATGTATGTATGTATGTATGTATGTATGTATGTATGTATGTATGTATGTATGTATGTATGTATGTATGTATGTATGTATGTACGTACGTACGTATGTACGTATGTATGTATGTATGTATGTATGTATGTATGTATGTATGTATGTATGTATGTATGTATGTATGTATGTATGTATGTGTGTGTTTGTGTGTGTGTGTTATGCACTTATATTAACACTATCGCAATTTGTTCCTGCGTGTGCATTAAAAAGTTCTTAATTCACTTTTATGAAAATAAGTAGTCACACACCTCGCAGACAATGCAGAGCAAAAATTAATCATAATAGTGACGCACTGTCCGGAGCTTCTGCTCGGTCCAATAACCCTTGTTGACAGTATGACTACATTCTAGTCTGGGATGGCAATAGTTTGAACTCAGAGGCAACTCAAGCTGCAAAATCAAGTAAAATCCCGTCCAACAATCGGTCCTCTGGCGATAGCTGTGCGGAAAAGCCGTATACCGATAAAATATCGCTGTGTGGGCCGTTCTGTTTACCTGCACTCTGTGGTAAAGGCAGTATGCTGAAAAAGCGTTGAGACCCGCTATCAGACAGCACTTTGAATAAACGAGTGCTTCGTTTCCTTTTGTTGTTTTACACTTTTGTCTGGAAACCCTACGCATAGTGCCTTTCTATATGCATTGTGCTTTTCTATAGCTATGATATTCGTCATCAGTAGTCACTTGGACTCTTGCATCAGTTTAAGCTACGTTCCTACACAAGCGAAATCATCCCAAAGTTACGTGGACTGTGCCTAGGCGTTTTTTTTTCTTTGCCAAATCATCCATTTATCGCAATGTTCCATCAAGGACGGCGTTTTTAATACTGCGTGCTCTGTCAGTGGCCGGCTTTGACACTGAAGAGTATTGGTAATTTCAAAAGAAGAATATTATTCTACCGCTTTCTAAAAATTGCCCTGGAGTCACAGTAGTCGCGTGAACGTGGGACAACTTACGTGCATTGGTTCCCACGCACTTTATAGAAGAGGTAGCACCTAGAAACCCCAATGCCTGAACCCATTGCTATGAAAGGGATTTGAGATCGAAATGCACACCCACGTGCGTAACGTACACAAACCCAAACACACGCACACCGGAACACATACACATGCGCACAGCTACACATACACGTACGCGCAAACGTACAAGAAGAGAAACTAGCACGAGGACTCAGCACAAAAGCGTCAAAGGTATAGCTACAGGTTATTCGCCCTGACATTCAGCTGTAAGCATGAAGTAAACCAGACGTCTCTTTTTTTCAGCTGAGGCACTCAAGGCGGCCGTTTCTTTTCAACTAGGACGTAAACAAGGCTGGGAAACAAGGGGACCAGAAGGAAGGATACAGTACGCGTACATTTCATGTCCCCAACTTTTCAAGCTTTGTTCACCGCTTACACCTACAAGGCGGATTGTCGACTTTTATTCTTCAAAGTTATTTATCTGTAAATGACTCCTGGTCTAAAAATGAAAGGTATTTAGAGTAATTAAAAAGCTCATGACAGAATCGAAGATCTTGGGAGCCTGGCCTTACAGTTCTTTAGCCCAGAAAGCAGTTCGAGCGCTTTTTCGCTACCTGAGGGCCACAGACTTGAGTGCCCGACTATAGACACCCTACACCTAAGTTCTCTCTCTCTCTTTCACTCCCCATTCCCCTCCCAACGTGTAGGGTAGCAAACTGGACTCAGTCTGGTTAACCTCCCTGGCTTTCCGTCTTCCCTTCTCTCTCTCTCTCATGAAAGAATATTCTTCCGGCTCAATGAGGTGCGTTAATGTGTCTCAATTTATACGTAAGTGCGCAATGAAGTTTTGCAGTTGTTATTCAGGACTCGTATTACCCTGTGGCCGATGACGATGCTTTTCTGATACGAGCTTTTCACATGCTGCAAAGGAGCGTATTTTGACGAAAGGGTGGTATGGTCAGCCTCAAATGTTGTGCACCCAGCTGGACTTTTGTGAAAGACCAGGCTCTCAAGAGGCAGACGACTACTGCGAACGTTGATCCCAACAAAATATGTCAAGGTGTTCAGAGTTCATTCTTATACCAGTAACACAAAGTTACACGTTGAATAATTCGGTGCTACAGCACAAGTCACGTTAAACTTATAGGGGGTGTAAGGAAAGCTCTTGCAGTCCTTCAGAATGAGCTAATCGCTTATCGTGCGCCTCCTAAGATGGCGGTGGTCCGGCTTCAGTTTTAAAAGAATATTTCCGATTAAACAATTTCTTTGTAAAACAGCAGTGACGACAACTCGCTTGCGCTAGCGCATGCGCGAGATAGACACTTTATTCGCGGGTGCCGCCATATTATGTACCTAGTGGCGCCATCTATGAGCTGTTGGCATGCTCGCTTGGGCGAAAGCTCTGTTTTGGATGACAGGTATAGCCTCGGTGACAGTTGCTGGGGGTTGTTCTCGGGCTAGAGCGGTCTGTTTAGTGTGACATCTTCCACGTTGGAAACAATTCTTGCGACGTGCTGAAGAGATTTAAAGCGGCACGGTGGGATTTTCTGCTACCGGTGAGGCGGACGGAGCACCCAGCGCGATGTGTGCGCGTGTGTTACAGCTTCGTGCATTAGTTGTGAATTTTTGAAAATTAGTTTCCCGATTGTGCCCTTACTGCAACATTCTACATGTAGTTCTATGCTGGGCCCCAACACCAATGACTATAGTTGAGAAATATTACGCGACGATCGAAGCAACGTGTGTACTTTTATGCAACGGAACAAGCTTTGTTGTTTATTCGATAAGCGTTCAAATCGTTATCCCCGATACACTGCACGACTACACCGTTTGTTGGATGCAGTTTCCGCCCATGAATTATATAGTTGATATATTCGCACTCTATAGCTTCAATAACGCTTGTCGAGCGGCCGGCTGCGGACTGCGCGAACTTTCGAAGCAGTGGTAGCTGATGGGCTATTGATTACGTTGTTTTATAACGCACGGGTCGAGGATGCGACATGACAATACGTCGCGTTATTGCGGCGTAAGTCCCTTTTATTGCGATCGCAATTATATGGACCCTCCAAGCGATTTTTCGCCTTCGTGGACGCAGCCCCTGCCAGCGCCGGCGTTGCCATGAGGCTCCGCATATATGCCGCCATATGTATGCCGTGAAGGGTATGTACACATACGCCATAGGAGGTTTACCATGAAGCTTAAATAGTTCACAACACTTACAGACGCAGCGGCTAATGATGCCCGTCGCAAGTTTGGATGGACTAGAGAAAACTCCACATACTGTAATTACCGCTGGATCCATATGATGTATAGTGGATCCGCGATGGCCTCTTACGAACTGACATCAGGTAATTTACTCAGAGAACTAGCAAGGCATTTCCTAACTGTTCCGCAGCACGGGATGGCAATACATTCAAGCAGCGGCAAGTAAGCTCGCCAAAGCCAGACGCTGGACCAGAAGGTATATTCGTAAGCGTCCTTGCACAAGCAATATAAGACCTATCCCCAACCAGCAAACAGAAAAAAAGAGTGACAAAGCAAAGCTACGTGCTTTAAAATTGGTCGAAACGTACACTGCAGGCTTAGCAGTCATGAGTGGCAGTTTTCCTGATATGCTTAAAGAAAGCACGCAATCATTCCGTTCTGCCCGTACGACAAAAAACTTAGGCGTGACCTTAGGCGACAGGAAGGTATCGATGTGGATTAGATAGCGTACGGGAAAAGGCGATACTATAGTTGACAATAATTGTTCCCAATTTAACCTTCCGAATTTGTTTATGCTAACGAATACTTCTCTTCCACTGGTCGAGTAACCTCCGGTGTACCGCAAGGGTCGGTTCTAGGACCATTATTATTTTTAATTTATATTAATGACCTCCCAGACCAAATTAAATCATCAATTATGTTATTCGCAGATGACTGTGTTCTCTATCGTGTCATTTCTAACTTTGGCGACTGCGATACTCTTCAATCAGACATTGGCATAGTAACATCGTGGTGTGCTAGATCCCAAATGAAGCTCAATTCTAATAAATGTAAGGCGATGCGTGTGTCCCGTGTTATAAGAAATACCACCTTTCCTACGTACAATATTAACAACATGCCTGTAGAAAATGTATCATCATACAAATATCTTGGTATCTACATTACGCACAATCTTACATGGAACATTCATATAAATTACATTTACGGTAACGCTAATCGCATGCTTGGGTTTCTACGGCGTAATTTTTCATCGGCAACTGCAGCTGTCAAGTTATTTCTGTACAAATCCTTAGTGAGGCCTAAACTTGAATATGCATGCTCCATTTTCGACCCGTCTACTCTAAAGCTAAAGAACACCATCGAATCCATTCAAAACCGAGCTGCTCGTTTTATTCTTTCGAATTATTCTCGTCATGCAAGTATCTCATCAATGAAACTAACCCTTGACTTGCCTAACCTAGATTTACGTCGTAAATATTTTCGCCTATGCCTTTTTCACAAGATTTATTACTCTAACGAAACACTTAAGGATGAACTAATCTCCCCGCCATCATACATATCGTCACGCACGGATCATCGTTTCAAGGTTGAAGTTCCAACTTGTCGCACCAACGTTTATTTTGATTCCTTTATACCAAGAACGACGAATGACTGGAACCGCCTCCCTGCCTCCATCACTGCCATTTCTGACGCCACGAACTTCAAGAATATTGTTAACGAATATGTTTGTAATAATCACCACTCCTCTCTGTAATGCCTCCGGGCCTTGAGAGTATGACAATAAATAAATAAATAAATAAATAAATAAATAAATAAATAAATAAATAAATAAATTGGAAGGGAAAACTTGAGCTGGGTTAGTCATGTAATGCGTATGGGACAACCGGCATCCTTAAGAGTTACAATTAACGTGCGGATGTACTCAGAGAAGCACACTTCATGCGCGCTACCTACTACCCACCTTCCATGTGGTATTTTTGCATTCGTTTGGAGTTCGCGAGAGTGCGTATTCTTAACCTGAAAACCAACGAGCCCAGCGAGAATACTTTTCTTCAAGTGAGTTGCCTTGTGAGCGCCCTCAGCCCGATCAATGAAAAGGAGTTGGGCTGTGCCACACAACGGTGCCGGTGCCTCCTGTCAAACCATGCTTCGACTGATGGAACCTCAATCGGATACGCCTTTCGGCGTACCGCGAACCGAGAGAAACAAGTCATGCGTACGGATTATAAAATGCACTATATGTCACTTCCTTTCTAAGACAACAAATCCGACGTTAACTGCTTGAACATCTCGCGCACCCATATTACGCAGTTTGCGTAGATTTTCACCTATATGGTGCGGGGATTCGAGAAACCGTTTTTATTGTGGTTTAGAACTCATAGAGTCGTTCCCCAAGTGTCGCTGCCAGAGAGCGAGTGGTTTCGACGTGCGCAGGACGAACATTATGCGTCAATTTGGAGAAAAACAACGCCAGCTGCGGCTTCGGTTCTGTGCGGTCAAGTGGCAGTAATTGAATCCGGCTCTGTTGGCTATGTGAAACGAAAATAATGAAGCAGTTGTTTGACTCTTCCAATCCTTTGCGTCGAGAATTACGACACAGGCGATATCCTGCAGCTGTAGTTCGTATTACAATGTTCACTAAAAGATATGAACGCACTCACCAACTTTAGCGCGTTGTTGATAAGCCAACGACGTCAATTTCTGTGGCTCTCTTGCGACGCTTCGGAGACGTCACTTCTACGCCTTCGCTATCGTGATAAATGCAGCAGTTGTTGAAATATTTATTTAAATAATTGCGGTCTCCACCCTCTGGAAGTCGATTTATCAAAGCGGGGTAAAGGAAAATGGAGGAGGCTGGTTTAAGGTTGCCCACCATTTTTGCTTCGCTTGAAGAAACTAGTAACCACTGGTATACAAAGCACCGTCTCTCGGGTTGACCAGTAGAAAGACGCCAGGAGTTCGAGTTCCGAGGCCTCGACGTAACGAAGAAGGTCCGAATTACCTGAAGTACCTTGATCACGAGTATTTTGCTGGCTTCTTATGTTATTGTACAAGTTGGCCCTACGCCTTATCTTGCTGGCTACCTTATAACCACTGATATATACTTTTGACTTCTTCACCCCCCAAAAGTTTTTTTCTTTGACCATAATGAAACGCCTGCAATACTATACAAATAAACGAACAATCATAAATAACGCATTGTCCATCGACGGTGTTTAATGAGCTCTGAGCCGTCTCAGAACACGTGCAATGGATCTCGCAGGTGGCTTTCAGGACAGCAGCGACAGGGGATTGACTTCCAGGTCTGAACGCGCAATTCCTAGCTCGGCAGGCTGGCGTAAATGATGTGTCAGCTTCAACGCGTTGCACGCGCTTGCCTTCAACCTGGGCGAAATCCCGGAATTTTCTGGGGAAAGGTGGCTGAGTGCAGCCCGTTGAAGCACCTCCGCATCCACCTAGACAGTATCGATTGGTAACGGTCGTCAGGGACCTGTGCTCGAGTCGCTGGGGAGCCGGAAAGAAGTTTCCTGCAAGAGACTTGGTCAGTTGGTTGTCGGCGACCATAGGATTAGCTGGTATTCATGCGAGAGGGTCAGTGTTGTCAGTGTGGTCAATTTCGTCTGCCACAACCTGTTGCACCACTCCCCCCCCCCCGAACATGTGCGTGTCAATGCTATCTAGCCTGTATTTCTGCCAGAGCGCTCTTCCAGCTGCGTATCATAAGTGATCCAGTGCAGCATTGCACTTTGTAACGCCTTGTTGTTACCAGTTTCCTACAATTATTACTAGAATGATTACTGGGGAAAACATGGGGAGCGCGAGAGATGGAAATTCAAGACGATGAGTAAAAGGAGAACAAGGTGAAAGCAGGAGGCAACGGTTCGACAAGTGGACTTGTCTTCTTCAAGGCAACATATACACCCTTTCCTCTTCACAAGAACCCCACCTATATATACTGTGGCGAGGAAAGCATACGTCGCCTTGAAGAAGTCAAGTCCACTTGTCGAAACGTTGCCTCCTGCTTTCACCTTGTTCTAGTTTTGCTCATCGAAGGAAAACTGGTGGCTTAGCGTGTGCGGAAGCTGCAAAAGTGCTGGGTCAGCCACTATGGCTATCAGGGGTAACCCATAGATCTTCCCGAACATTGTCGCTGTGTTTTCAAGCGGCTCTGTAAATAGGCGATGTTCAAGTTATGGCCGCCGTGACCTACCTTCGGTTGCTGCCACTGATCTTGGCGTCTGCAGTGCGAGATAGCAACATATTTTAATGTATTTCTGTTACTGTCAGGTAACCCTCGCACAGAGGTGCGGATATTACATAACTATGAATCACTTTCCACCAAATAATACTGTAATATTTCAACTATTCGCAAAGAGTTACGCATGATCACAGAAACCTAATACGTACTTGCCTTAGAAGTACAGCGACCGATAGGAAAATGAGCATGTCGCAGCGTAATATAGCGATTACAATTTCTTGGGAAATTTAGCCACCTTCCGGTTTGTTGGTTTGTATATAATCTCTTTTACCCTGTGCCTCATGTTGTTTATTGGCTTGTGCCATTAGCTGTGTGCTGACTGCTGATTTGCTGAGTGGACATCTGGTGCCACATGGTTTGCACCCAAACAGGCAAATTATAACTCATCTCTGGCGTCTTTTTCGAGTGAGGTCTGAACGCCTTGCATGTTTTCGGAAAGTAGGGCCAGAGGCCACATCTCCGAGCCATTGTAGCCTCCTGCCATTCCACTCTTCCATGTGAGTTCAAACCTGCTGGCAGATAACTGTGTCCTTTGTGGTGTCTCTGGAAATACCAAGTGTGCCTCTCCATTCCGTGAATTGGAAAGAAGTCCATCTTCCCGACTTGTACCCTGAATCAAGCCACTGCACATCTAGTACATGATCCCAACTATCAATCGAGTTCACATTTGCACAGATTGCTCCTACTTTAAGGACAGTGTGGTAGTTATTCCGCCGGAGTCAATCTTCAAGAAGTTGAAGATTAGCCTCGTCAGAACATAAACAGGGTTGAAACATGTCGCGCTCTGTAGAGCAGTGCTTTATTTACATCAACTGTCACCCAATAACTGCTCTAAACTCTGCGATTTAAAGGCAGTCCGGCAATCGCTCTTATCAGCTCCGTGTCGTGGTCCACACGAACGATTGGTGGTAGGCATACGATAACACTACCATCGAGCAGTGGACAAAGGCCACGATATAGAATTTCAGTGGTTCATAAGAAGTGCGACATCCTTGGCATTGAGAGAAGCGACAAGGCAGCCAGCGAGGCACGTGGAAAGTGTGAGCGCACGTCGATACCATTGTCGAGAACGGATGTAGCGTGGTACCTCAGCAGTCTTGCTATAATAAACCTATAAGAAAATGTAATACACGAGAGTTCACCAACTAGCACTTCATTGCAAAAGACGCACATATGAGATTGCAACTTTCACACAATTTTATTGGACGGGAAAAACGTTACTGTGCCAACGGCGACTAAGTGCTTTCTAAGTGCGACTAACTGCATATTCATTCCTTATTGGAATCACGTAAAGTGCTACTTGACGCACAAGGAGTGTAGAAGAAACGATCAAACCTCTTCTGTGTGAGTGTCCAACATACAAAAATAAACGATTTCTCGTCGGACAGTTTTAGGGCACTTAGATGACAGGCCGTTCATATAACAGAATGTATTGGGACCATGGCCTCGTTTGTTTGCTATGTACGAAGCCACAAAAGCGCGGCCTCGTTTCCTTAATTTCACAAGCTCATATTACTGCTTGTGAATGATTCAGCGATGATTGCTTGATTGTGTGTGTGTGTGCAAACTAGACACTTCTCTCTTCTCATCTCAGCCTACCACTTTCAGGATGGCTTACCTCCCAGCCTTTCCCTTATGACTTTACACTGTTCCTCTCGTTTCTGTGTATGTCATATTTACGTGTTCCCCTTTGTGACCCTTGCCTCAGAATGTGTCGGCCAAATGGGCACAAGAGACATGTAGCCCTAAATATATTAAAGTGATCGCACCCTATCTATTACTGACTCTCCTGAGTCATGCGCGCCCGCTTGATGTATTGCCATTGCGACAAAGTTGCAGCCAGGAAAATAGAGATGGTGGAGCTACCGTGTTTCAATTGGAATGCAGTAAATACAACAATAAATATTTGTCCTGGTATCATTTGTCACGGCGGCTGGCAGCAAAATTGCCAATTCGCGCATCTGATGATGTGTCCTTAAGGTTCAGCGATTTACGGATGAGATAAGGTTAAGGCACCGGCATGCAATTATTGTCCATATAATCAATTTAGTACATAAAAGATCACTTACATCTATCATAGGAATGACTGATGATCGCATTACCGTCACCAAATATTTCCAAAGAATGGTGGCTATGCTAATTAGAGTCACAATTCAGATCGGAATCCGAAGGACGATTTTAATGATGTATTCATGCGCATTCGCGAAGAAGTTGGCAAACTAAACAACAAGAATCATGCACGTACGCACTCAGTCATTCTCAGTAACTGAAAACGCTAGACGTGTGCTACCTACAATCCGTCCTCGGTTCCATTTCTGTCTTTATTCTAGATTGCGGTAGGGCATGTTTCACATATGTAACGCAACGACTCAAGTGGAAAGTTATTGAAACAAGCTCGTTCCTTAGCTGGCTCAGCACAATGTATGAAGAGAAGGTGACAGCGCTTCCTTAGCTGATTCAGCACAACCTATAAAGAGAAGGTAACAGAGCTACACATATTTTCCTGTACCTCCTAGCAATCATAAATTAAGCAAACATGTGAAACGAGCTTCCTCTGCATCCACTGATGATTCCGCAGGTGGGAAACCTTCAGCAGCATAGAAAGAAATACTCAAAACAAGTACTGATTGTACTGTACGTCACTTCTTTTGTAACAAAATGAATCAAATGTTGCCTTCTTGAATATCTTGCACATCCATTGTTTGTAATTTGCTGAGTTTTCAACCTATATTGGGCGGGGATTTCAGAAACGGCTATTCAAGCTGATCGTCAGTTCATACAATTGTTGCTCATGTGTCGCTGCCACAGAGCGACAAGTGCAGACGTGGAGAAAATGATCACTTTAGGCGTCGGTAAAAACACCATGCCAGCAGCGGCTTCATCTCGGTTGGGCCTAGTGGTGAAGCTCGGATCCGGTTCCGTCGGTTCTGAGAAAGAAAAAAAAATTAAAAGTAATGCCCCCTGTGAAACACAACACTAAAAAGTAAACATTGCAAGTACGTAACGCTCTTGTCCCGGAGGTCATCTGCTGATGCAGCAGATGACCTCCAGGACTGGAGCTGCATATGGCCGATTCCCAGTTCTGAAGGAGAACATTGACGCGGCGGGCTGGGGTGAGAACTGAGTGCCTGACGACGAGTCGCTGGCACGTACTTACAGAGCGGGTGAACCTCCCCGGCAGACGAGTAAGCTTGTCCAGGATCCAGTTAAACTGATCGAACTGGTGCTTATCACGCAGCATTTTCTATCACCACTCTTCAACCTCCTCTACTTTTCTGTTTCTCTCTTCCCCTTTACGCCACTAAGGAGTAGCAGGCGAGAAACACGTTCCTCCTGCGAATCTCTCCACATTTCCACTTATTAAATATTTCTCTCTCTCTCTCTGGGAGAAGGCTTCGGAGAATGTCCCGTTAAGTCACATTCGCCTCCACCAGGACAGTGTCCCGGTCGACGGGGTCGTCAGGCACGTGTCCGAGTCTCGCACTGGTAGGAGACAAGTTTCCTTGCCAGAGAGTCAAGTCATGTGTTTACCAGTGACCACAGCGTGGCCGGGCTTCTATACTAGCCAGACATGTGGCAAGCTTGGTAGGCCATTCTTACCACACTTGTGTGCAGCATACATGCCTATTTCGCAAGTCTAGGTGGGCACAGGATTTAATGGAAGTCAATGAGTCTGTGCAAAATAGCGAGACGGGTTATTTTTGAGTGCGCCTATGGACAGGAACGCAGGCAGATTCCGCTTCTAGCCCTCCTGGATTTGAGATTGACAGCCTCAGTGGCCACCCCTTTCTTGAGACACCTTGCGCAGCATGTGCAAAAAGGCAAATACCTCAAAAATATTTCAAGGAAATACAAGCAACATAAAGGCTATATGCGCCAAAAGGAAATGTAAGCCAACTACATAGGAATCTTTCAAATCATTTTCATTTGTACGCATTTAGGCACCCTCGACCCGAGTTGACAAGGTTGTCCTTTGTTTTGCATAAAATCACGTGTGCCTAGCAGAAGCCCAGCTTCTGCTAGGCACACAGCTAATGGAGGTGCTGAGCATTATTCTCTAAGAGTAATGAATATCGTTTTGAATTAGATGTCCTTAAGTTTCCACTTTATCTCATTGAGAGAGTACACTAAGTGAATGCAGTTGCAAGTGAATGGTTCTAAATTCTACATGGGTTATGGGTGCCGATGTGTTTTCAGAACTTGTCGGGATTGTTGCCGTGCACCGCCCCAAGGCAGTCACCTCAACACAGCAGCTAGCGAGGAATGTCGATGAGGGCTCAGACCAGATTGGGACCTGTGGGCCGACGCTTTCGGGTCGCGACTTCCCCACTAGGTCAAGAAATAAATAAAATGCTCTATGCGAGCTCGAATAAACTTCATAATTTCTTCTCCTGAGTCATTTTCATGATTCAAAATTGCGCCCTCTCACAACCGCGCTGGGTAGCGAGAAAACACTTTGCATGAGTAGAATTATTTACACGGGCAATTCAATCATGAACTAAACTTAAAATTTAAAAAAAATTTAACTGGCACACAATAATTTTCACATCTATGGCAATGATGTGCACTCGGGTCTTGAGGGAGCGGAACACCTTTTACATATTAAAAGTACAAGGCAAAACGGTTGATAAGTCTGAACCGAAAACAAAGGAGAACTTCAAAATCGTGGGAAAACACGGGGAAGATGGTGGGAGATGGAAATTCAAAACGATGACCAAAACGAAAACAAGATAAAAGCGGGAGCCGATGTTTCAACAAGTGGACTTATCTTCTTCAAGGTGACATAAAGTTTGTGCCGAGAACAGCATATGTCGCCTTGAAAAAGATAAGTCCACTTCTGGAAACGTTGGCCCCGCTTTTACATTGTTCTCGTTTTGCTCATTGCAAAATCGTTTATTACATGAGCACCGTGATAATAGGTAAACAAAGTGTCTTGTATATTCACGATAACGTCTCTTCGAGAGGCGACACAATTTCATGTTTCAAGAGAACCTGCAAGATCCAGAGTTCAAGAAGGTAGATGTCGAAAATCGCGCACGTGAGGTTACGACGTTGTGTGCATCTATTTATTTCTGCGCTAAATGTTCGCGCTCAATTTTAGAGCGGTAATTAAGCCGTACGACGCGGCGTGCCGTCTTAGGCTTGTGCTTTTAATTCCCAAGACATGTTTACGTTTAGGCATTATGCAAGGGCACTTCTAGCTCTGATAACGTGTACGGGCGTGCATATACGTGTGCGTTCTTTTGTATTAAAGTTCAGTTGGTAGTCAGCGCTTGCCATCTTGGTTGTTTTTACGTCTTTGTCTGTCGGTCGCGCTGTGCACATCGTAATAGATTGCCAACTAGGCCAGTCTCACACCTTGCTTCAACAAAATGAAGTATTGAATTCAAGGTCTTGGGCTCCAGACAAAACAGCTGCCACGCGTCGAGGTGCGGTCAGACGCACGGATGGAATCGGGGGAGCTATGGCATTCATCTGGGCCCAGAGTGTACCATTACAGGTGTAGATGTATGCAAGTTACACCATCGTGAATGCCCCTACTGCAGCTCGGTACTGAAACGGTTGGTGCAGCTTAGGCGGGAACTCTTGTGCCCGCGTTACGCATTGGGAGAATGTTGCTTGGTATATGAAGAGGAAATATTTCAGAGCACAGCAATGCTTCGATGATATATACCTGGAAAAAATAAGTAGACGTTGTAGTACCCAGTATGCTTAAGAAAATGTCGCGTGTCTGGCTGAGCAAGATAGGGAAATGTACCAACAAATGAGAGAAAATTTGTTAAGACAAGATTAAAAAATAACCATTAGTCACAACCGGTAAATGAACAAAAGAAGTTGACAATTACGTTCTGCTACTATGCGCGCACAGATGTTAGGAAGAGTTCAACGCGCGAGTGCCGTGTTTTCCAGAGTAATGTCTGCTCCCGCTGTTTAGTCGACATGGGCAAATTTGAGCCTAAATTTAAAAAAAAATTTCTTGATAGTTCGTATCCTGTTTATAGTCTGTAGGGATGACCTTCGAGAGAAATGGCACTGTTTTGTCATTTCTTAAACCGGTAAACAGTAGGTAAACAAACATTTTATTGTCAATCAGTACAACCTTGACTCCTATGTTGGACTATATTTAATAAGAGTAAATACTAAAATACATCAAATTCACTCTCGTCATGTCTCCCAGAATTAAGACAAGTTAAGCACGTCGTATTCGACGAACAGTGCTCGGTGTTTCATTACCTTCAGAATGATTAGCTGGTGCGCATTTCAGACTACGCTGAACTTGAAAAATGCAGCGAAGGTGCAGCACTCGCTGGCATACAGTCACAGTATTTCAGATCATCATCATCCTCCTCATCATCATCATCATCCTGGCTACGCCTACTGCAGGGCAAATGCCTCTCCCATACTTCTTCAACTACCCCGGTCATGTGCCAATTGTGACCATGTTATCCCTGCAGACTTCTTAATCTCATCCGCCAACCTAACTTTCTGTCGCCCCCTGCTACGCTTCCCTTCTCTTGGGATCGAGTCCGTAACCCTTAATGACCACTGGTTATCTTGCCTCCTCATTACATGTCTTGCCCATGCCCCCCCCCCCATATCTTTTTCTTAATTTCAACTAAGATGTCCTTTACTCGCGCTTGTTCCTTCACCCAATCTGCTCTTTTCCTTTAACGTTACACCCGTACTTCTTTTCATAGTATTTCAGATATTACAGCGCATATTTGGGACAGCCTAAGAATATCCGAGCTGTCAAGATGAGTCGGAAATATTGCTCGTGCGCAACAACTAACTTTACGAAGCTAATTTTGATATGTGATTTATTACGAGAAACGTTCCCAGGTGCAGCTGACCTCGTTATCTTCAAGCACGCATCAGCTCTTAAGAAAACAAATCTAGTCCGCGTCCATGGATCGTCCACATCCTACAAAATTCCTTTCATGCTTCTATTGTCCGCTGACTATTGTCCGGAAAATAGGGTACACATTTGTGCTGGCTGTAACCCCAAGTGGGTGGAAATTCCGCGGGGGAATGCCACGAGAAAAGATAACCGCACCACCGGATAATTCGCTCGGGCAAGCAGTTTTTATTCGCTTTGTCGCTTTGCGCTTGTGTGGGGATATGCCGATATCGTTTGCTTCCCGGGCACACAATCGTTAGCCATCGGCGTGGTATGCCAAGCCGAAGCGCTAAGGCTGGAAGCATATCGCGTGTCTTCTTTGACAGCCAACTTATGGGGCTTGGCGCACCTTTTAGGCACGGTACAGAATCTATGATAATGACTGCTTTGAACTTGCAAGTACAACCCCATGTCACTGGTTTCTAACAAACTGGTAATTACCAAAGTATACACGTGACAAATAAGTAATTTATTTCTTTCTCTGATACTGTTTATTCTTGTGGACACTCAAGGTATACTGCCTCTGTCCGGAGGTTCAATTTAAGAATAAACGCATTTGATGTGAATGCTTACTCCAAAACAAAATTAGAGCCGCTCAGTGAGATAGCACGATATTGCAGTGCAATTTCACTTCTACTTCCAGGTACTCGAGCCGCTGATTTGTATGTCTTTTTTGACGTATACGCTCTGCAAAAATGTGTAAGAGAAGAAGTATTCTGCACTCAGTGCTGATTTCTGTAAAATTAGAACTAAGTACGTCAATTGTTGCTTAGTAGCTACACGTAAGAAGTGCCTTTTCCTTGATTCTATTCAGTTCATATCTTGGACCGTTTACGGCCCACCTACATGGCCGCCGTGAAGTCCCGACCATTTACAGAAGGCCGAGAAGATTCGCAAGGGAATCGCTGCTTTACCCCGACATGTTTGCTACATGCCCTGCGCGTTCAAGCATATCCCCGGTCGAAGCGTTTTATATATCTATCAGAGCACGAATAGGTTAATTCAGCGAAATTAGGTTAATTGAGCACAATTAGGCTACCAGAGCACAATTACGTCAATAATATATAGGAATTAAAGACACGAAAATAATATTTTGCATCACGCATTTCGCAGTGCTCTTATCTTACTTCGAAAGCCTTGAAAAATAAAAAAAAGCTTGCAAACCTTACTCGAAACGTGTCACTACTGATTATTTATCTGCCTAGACGGACACCACTTCCCCCAAAACACCAAAGCAATTCATTCCTTAATTACAGTACTTAATATATTTAACCTCTCAGTTGCTCCCTACCCCCCGCGTATGCAGCCAACCTGACTCTTGATCGGTTAAGATCCCTGCTTTCTTGATATGCCTCTCCCTCTCTCTGTCAGTTAGCTTTACGATCCACGTTCATAATGGAGAGCTGAAGGAAATTGTCATAAAAGTCAAGTTCCTGTTTCTACCTTTTAAAGCTAATATGCACACTGAAACAATTACGGCCAAATTATTTGTTAAGTTTACCTGATTATGCACGCAGCAGTGCGAAGTGTAGCTAGCGGTGTAACCTCTGTGACGTAGTTGGACGGCATAAAATCAAGCTTGGCCATGTGACCCGAAACACGGTCCGTCTCACCCTTGTTGCTGAGCTGACTATGCGTCCGATCTAGAGTTGCGCCAAGTGCGAATCGTACTAAGATCGTCGAAAGAAGAAAATGTTACGGCAATAACCTTTTGCACCAAGCTTTTACGTCACAGAGCGTTTACACAGGGGGCCGCGTTTCGTGGTGCCTGGTGCGCAATGACGTAATTTAGGGGAATATTTCGATACCACTTATTTCGCTCTAAATAGCCATTTCTGAACTCTGTAAGCACTGACTTAGATTTTGATGATAAATCCCTCCTGTTTTACAGTATAGACAAGGGCAGGTATTAGCAAATTGAGAGTTACTAAATTACTAAGTGCAATTAGTTTATTGGTAGTTGAATTGCTATGGATATTCTTGCAAAAGATTGCCCGCCTGGGAAGATAATTATTTGGTTCTGACGTAATTTGTGTAACTTTTGCAAGGCTTACTTTTAGAAACGGTGTTATAAGTGAAAAGGAAAACAAAATAAAACACACTGCATAGGTTAAGCGGATGCAAGTCACACGAATAACGGAGCCTGCATGCAGCACACTCACCAGCCGGCGTCTTTATCACGATAGACTTTGTTGTGGCAGCTTCTTCACAGTCGTCCAGCTCGTTGACGAATGTGACAGTGCAGTTGTATTCTGTAGCCGGTTCGAGCCCTTTCAGCGTGACCGTAGATGACTTCCCTCCGTGGTCATCGCAACTGAAGTGGCGTTCTTGGTCTGCACCCGACAGCGTGCCGTAGCAGGAATCCAGCAGCCCGTTCTTCTCCTCTGGTACGAAGACGACGACTTCGACTGACCTAGCACCAGTGGCCGTGCCCCAGAGCTCGAAATCTCCCGGTGCTGCGTGCCAGACCCCCAATGCCCAGATGCGGTCAAAGGCAATGCATGAGGCCGCGAATTGAGGTTATAGCCATGCGGGCTTTAACGGCGTAGAAGCAGTGCTTAAGACAATACCCGACCGAGTGATGTAGATGGCAGATCCGGAGGGGGTTTCGTGCCTCTATTAAGTCATGCGCGTTGCTTAGTACAACGTTGGACGTCGACATGGACTTGCACTAAAAGTATATCGGCTTGTTTTTTTTTGTCTGGTTGTTTTATATTAAAAGGACTGTTTAGGGAGTCTCTAGGATTGGAGACCGAACAACTCGCAGATGTCTCCACAAGAACCCGACATTTTTCCATTGTTGCTGAGTATGTAAACTCCGCTGTCAATGTTAATGGACCATAAGAGACGAAAGAAGTCGAATATTTCAGCGCTGGGAGCGAATCCTCGTACTCAGTGGCCATGTGCACAAAAGCCTCTCATGCTAGAATTGTTCGTAAGGGCAAATATTACTGAATCTTGATGCAGGACATTTTGTTAGTAAAGACAGCCCGGCAATAACAAACGTCACTGACAAATGAAAATCCTTGGGGAATTCTGCCCCAAATTCACAGCCTGTACAACTAAACGCGAGTAAAATCTTGTTGAGCGGTTTTGCTGGCTATGGTCACAGGCTGCTCAAGAAATTGACGCGTCCTGCGCTCCCGCCACGTGTGCAGCATTTCGACTGAGTGCATTTGAATAAGGTTGTCTCAGCTGAAACAGCTGTCCACTGTGAAATTTATTTTCATAGACTGCTGAAGGAAGTTCCAAAACCAAACGGCGGGCCATCGCAGCAGATTGATAATATTGCGTTGCCTGTAAAATTTATTTGGAAGCTTTTCGCAGTGCATAACTTATACTACACACGTCCAAATAAATGTTTATCTTTGATAACAAACCAAATCAAACATTTATTCATCATCTAAGATCCTGGCAGCACAGATAAAAAGCAAAATTACAATAGCTTCACGGGTTCTTATATGCTTCGTATTGCGGAAGAAGAATGCGTGTAATGTTTAAAATGTATCTTCAGTCTTATTAACTAAGAATAACATAGATACGCGACAAAAGTGAAAAAAGTGTACTTACCAGCCCGAGGCTCAATCTGGAAGTGGTATAAAAGAAAAGAAGAAACTGGTTTTTATCCAGGCTGAAGGAGGCGAACCGCTGCAGAGTGCAGCTGCACAAATTATAAGACTAAAACTTCAATACGCCGTGTATTCTTGTGAAAGCAGTTTCATTTTTCATATCTTTCTTCTGCATAGCACAATCGTATTCATTGAGCGAGATTACTCAAATAGGGGGACATTACTTTCACGAGAGATTGAAATGCATAATGAAATAGATAATAAGATTCACTCAAGAAGTGTTCAACTAATTACTCTAAGATACTTATTTCAACTTGCGAATTGTGCAACGTCAGATAGCCGTATCTACAAGAAATTAATTCCGAAAATGGCACCAGAATTTCGATATATTCAATCCAGAGTGTGTGACGAAGAGAGCTAGCGTTGCCATTACATTATTACTTAAGTGCAGAAAACGGCACTCTGTTAACAGATTAGGTGAAACAACAACGAATTTTTGCACCGTAAAGGGTGGAACATAATTCAAAATAATATCCACGTCTTCGAGTAATCCCCATCAATGAATAAAACTGCTTTATGTTTCACAGCCAAGTTAAAAAAAAATATGTTGGTAGTTTTCGCAGTGACCCCGGATATATCTCCTCAATCAATGTTTAGTGAGATGCTTTTGTTTAAAGTGGCACCGCAACTGGCTTCCAATCGGCGTACATTTCCATCAAAGAAGGCAGTCGTTGTACAGATCATAGTCACCGCATCTGAAGACCTGTCTTTCTGATTGTAGTTCATCGCACTCAAAAACATAGAGGCACCGGGCTGTACTATGTACATGACGCCGCTTTAACGTGCGTTGCCGTGCCAGGAAGCATCAATTATTATCAGAAGAAATTGCATAAAAGGTTTTTTTAACAGCAATGACCTGTGCTTTAGAATAAAGGCATGCCACACAAAGGCCTACAGATTAAACATTTTACACCCTTAAGGGTGTTTTAAGGGTGTTTTGTCGCGCGGTAGCACCCTTACCGTTAGAGCCCTAAAAAATTTATAGACGACCAACGGCGGATCTCTGACGAGATGTGCGATGACAAAAGACGTAGTTTAAAACTATGTAATCATTCTGACAGCCTTGGGCGCACAGAAATATCCGACAAGAGAATTTCACAGGGAGAGATAGGAAACTCTCCTGTCGGATATTTATATGCGCTCAAGGCTGCCAGAATGATTACATAGTTTTAAACTACGTCTTTTGTTATCGCACGTCTCGTTAGAGCTCCGCTGTCGTCCTCTATAAATGTTTGTAAGGCCCTAACGGTAAGGGTGTTACAGAGCGACAAGAAAACACCCTTAAAGGTGTAAAAAAGTTTAGAGTGTACGGAAGGCACGTTTTGTTTCCTGTCTTGTCACAATATCCTCATGCGGTACGTACATGAGTGAGAAACATGGTTGCATCAAATGCAAAGTCAAGGAGCACATCGGCTCATCTGCCAGCTGTTATGTGCAGTTTATACTAACCATGACAATAGGTACCCGTAGAGGTATATTATTGGTGGGGAATAATATTGTTGAATGAAAGAGCAGCGTTCCACCTATAATTATTTTTCTATTTCAAATTGATCGCAAAATATAAAGCTTTGCCTACACTGTATTTGCCATTAGCCACTGGCTGCAGCAGTGCATTCACGAAATTGCAATTGGCTACAATGTACGTACATAAGGAAATACGACATAGATGTTAAAAAAGACACTCATGCATAAGATACAGGAAGACCTATAAAAATGTCAAAACGGGTAATTAGCCAAGGAAATCTTGCTGTTATTTAATGTCAGTACTATTTGAAATGTGAGAAATTGGGCGTATTAATTTATTTAAGTGTGGAATGTTAATGGTAGGCGTCGAACAGGTTCAAGTTGCGTCACGATAGTTCATCACCAATATTCCAGGTCAGCAAAGAAACACAGGAGAACGGAATGAACAAAGCACGAAGAATGTTTGACTGCAAGCATTTCCGTGCCGGTGAAACAGTGTAACAGCTAGATGCAAACTTTTCACCAAATACTTTGACCAACTACTTTCTAAATGTCATCGCCCGTATAAGTATTTGTGAAGAATAACACCGACATAACTATGTGACTCAGTGCGTCCAAGTGGATATTGAATAATGTACGCTGTAATACAACCGCAAGTGACGGTTTCGGACCTCGAATAAAGATTGCGTGTTTGCTTATTTGCTTATTTTATTATTAAGTAACCTTTTACTGTGTAAGCTAATGAAAAATTTTAGATAATTTCAACGTGCGCCTTGTCTACCTCTTTGATGCTGCTACCGCTATTATCATAAAATTATCATCGACTTACATCAGTTAGCTTACGAAATTTAAAGAGAATGTGGCGAAAGTCATTGACTCAAATCGTAAAAATGGAACGGGCCCAGTACGGACCCTTTGGCCGTCATACTCGGATACACTAAGTTAATTAAGTTATGAGATCCATGGCCACTACTCGTTCGCGATTACTAACTACGGAGTGACTCAAGAACAGTTGGTACGAAACCAATAGCTGCTTAACAGTAGACAGTATATTATGATAATTATATATATATATATATATATATATATATATATATATATATATATATATATATATATATATATATATATATATATGATTCAGTAATATAAAGCTAGCTTGTTTGGTGATGCTTCATACGTACGTTAATCTCACATTGCTCAAATTGTTCAATACCTTCACGTCACTGTTTAGATTAGCTTGATATTTGGAGGACTAAAAAACCTGATTATCTCGTTTGTCCCTGGTAGACTATAACCAGTATAAGCAAAATAAAGAGTAGCAACTTACATTTGAAGTTCTAGCAAGCGCAACCAATACAGCCACAATGGCACTTTTCGCAGTCCATCGTCGCGTCATAGTGTCCCGCCGAAAAGCTGCCATGGCCAAGCAAGACCTAAGAACACAGAGAAACGCGGTAGCTGTGCGGCTCCTTTGTCCCGACTGGAGAGCTCCAGTCGCTGCAACAACCAATCTTGCGGCTACGAACAGCGCGCGCTCTACCGCAGGCTGCTTTTACATATCCGCCGACGACCGTCCTACGTGCGTGTGACCAGAGTTGCTCATGTCTTACGCAGCGAACGCCCCGGAAAATACAGGCGCCGCCGCCGTTTATTGCTGCTTTTCCTTTTTTACGGTATCTAATCGCAGCGCGAACGGAAGAAAATAAGCTCGCCGGGGTTTTTCAGTGGTGGCGCTCCGATCGGTACTTCAATTGGACGAGTCGCCATAGAGAAAGAAATTCAACAAGAGAGGTCACTCGGCGAAAAGTGACAACACAAAATACGTCGCGTTAGCACTAATGTCGACCGTGTGCTGCCGCGAGGATCGAAAAAAAAAGAACAATGTAGAATGATGTTTCAAGGCATTGTTTTATTTGTTTTGTTCTTTCCCGGCAAAACTAAAAATATCTGCGTATAAATTAGGTTCTACTTTGCGACTGATAACCCTGTCACACGGCACATGTAATGTCATTCGCAACGAATGAGATTGCGTGTGAATTTCATTTTTGTTGCTTCTACACGGGCACAGTGAATGACATTCTCAGGGAGGGGCATTCACCCATTGAATGAGTTTCCCGATCTCCGGAAAGCGCGGCTTAAGTGATCTCAACGACAGAGGCTTGGCAAAAACTTACGAAATTGACAAGTAAAAACGCAATGTAATCACAGTAAAGGCTGCTATAATTGCAACTATGAAATTTTTAATAATTTTACGACGTATATCAAGATAGTTGAAGTTTGTGCAGCTATATTCTTATTCCCAGTTTCCGACTGTGCGCTAGACTCTCTTCTCGGCCATGTTTACAAACACTCGTCTGCATTTTTTTTTTCAATTTTCTCATATTGTTTTTAAAGTGGTGCCACGCTAAAGCCTATCTACCAACCACGGAAGCCAACTCTGCAGCTTCTTCCGCGGATAATGAGAAGCGAAAAGCGCGCTGTACCGAAGACGAGTCGCGCGCGCTGTTGGAAGTGTGGGAAGACCACCTAAACGGTTCGCGCAGGCCGAAGCGTAACCTGAAATTGTTCATGTCGATGACCGACTGCCTGGGTGCCGGTAAACATCACCATCAATTGCTAATGTCATTTTGTATAACCGTGTAGGCCGGCACGCAAGACCGCAATGACATTCGGTATGAATGTCACTTGCTGCGAATGACATTACACATGCCGTGCGACAGATGCATTAGTTTTCTTGAGTTACGTAGCGACAGGCCAATGACACGCCAGATGTATGCGTCATGCGTCATACACGCAGCCGAAGCGAGCGAGGCCGGCTGCGCATGTGAGCGTTGGCTTGTTCATGACCTGTTTGCCTATTCTTTTTTTTTTATTTAGCCTGGTTGTTGGGCTCCCGGCGTATTCTTGCGTTGCTTCTGGACTACAACACGTCACCACATCACTCTTGGACTAAAGCAAGAGGAGAAATTTTGTTTGACAGCCTGCGACACATTTTAAGCAATTGGGCTCACGGCACGGAACCTAGACTTGCGCCGTTGTTGGCGAAAAACAGCTCAACGTCTTGACGCAGTTGAATCAATAACTCGTTGTGGGAGAGGTTTGCAACGCTTTCTGTGAGTCCCACATTATTGTGGCTAATTTCTATTGGTTTTTGAGCGCTCTCGCCGCGCTGGTGTTGTGACGCCGTTACGTAAAAGCAGTTCGGTCGGGTGACGTAGTTAGTTTCGCGTGTACAGAAACTTACTGGGACAAGTTTGTGACGGTTTGTCTGACACCGAGAATTATTGTAAATAATTTAGTTACTTCTGGAATACTTTTGAGGCAGGCTCGCCGCGCTTGGCGTTGTGACGCACTTAGTGAAAATAAGTTCGGCCTTGTGTGCGACGCAGTTAGTTTGGAGTCTTCTAAATCTTAGTGAGACAAGTTCGTGACAATTTTTATGGCGCCGCAACAACATGTACCGTCTTTCGGTACTCACGCCCGTCGAAAAGGCGACGAGCAATGGCCAAGAGTGATAAGACAGGAATGTGTAGCTTGTGCCAGCCAGAACGCGCAAAATATAACAACAAGGACCTCAAACACCAGGAACTTGTAACTCGAAAATTCTGTCTTCTGAAGGACTGAAAAGAGGCTTTCACCCACGCATTTTTCTTGAGTGCGAGCAGAAGGAATTCTCCGAGCGCGTAGGATAATCTGGTTGAAAGTCTCTGTTGTTGGAAACACTGTGTATACGTATAGCATAGCATCGCGTCAGGTTGAAGCCAAGTTCTTCTGTAAATGCGCGGTCGCCAGCGCATTTGTGCTCTTAAAGTGCAGGAAATAAGGCCCGGGAAGAGGGGGATGCGAGGAAATCGGATGTTTTCGTGATATGTTCGGTATTGTTTGCGATGGGTCGGCTATTTTCTACGCCATGTACGTAAAAGCGAACTACTTTTATTTGTAATGCTGCCCATTCGCCACTTTCGCACGTTTCGCCTCTACGCGTATTATTCCTATAAGACGTTAATACCAATATGACGCATGCTTGTAATTTTTTCAGCTGCCCTCGTTTCTTGCAGCTTCGTACGGGAACTACTGCTGCTTACCTGGTGCCACAACGCTGGATGAATGCATAAAAAGCCGGGAACGAGCTTTTATATTTAGTAAGATGAACGTTTCCTGGTTTTAGAATATGGCTTTCGTCTTTATGAAATTGCGCTTGGCAGATATTCGATGAAGGCTTGTAAAAGCGTTCGAAACCACTTTTACCTAATGATAAAACGATTCTGCACCAAGATCGCGTGTGATTAAGCAGTATAAGCAAAAAAAATTAAGACAGGCCACGCTGATTAGCGCAGCAGTCGTAACGCGTTCCAGCTAGCGTTCAAAGCGCGCGGCCATAACCGAAACCGGAAGTGTGGTTACGGTGTAAATGGCGGCGGCCTGGAGCGCTCCAGGCAAACGGTGGCTAGGCTCTGTATGAGTGTGCACTCTTGTTAATTTCTTTCTATAGGGGGTCGTGTTGTGTGATAGCTAGCAGGGCTCTGTACCGGCATACACCACTCTCTTATTGTGAGCGCTACGCGGCATTACTGTTTGCTGCAACAAGCACATGTTTGTTTGAAAGGTGGAGCTTAGGCTTCCCTTTAGTCTTGGCATTCAACTAGCAATAAACTGCAGATTTTGTGTCAAGGGGAGCGCTTCTCGGCTACATTTGCCAGGCGCTTCGAGCGCCGTATGATGCACCCATATTTTTTTTTATCTCAAAAGGGTGTCTTCAATAATTACTTTGCACGAAAGACTTTTCAGTTCTATATTTCGATACAGGTAGCTATCGATATTACGCCCCTACGTGACGCAAAAGTTAAGTTAGACATTATGTGGCGATAGTGCCAACGCGAAGTCCCAGTGCGAGTTGCAACATGAATCACAAGATATATGTGTGGGTAGCCGGCCCAATTTCATAGCTCATTGGACAACCTGAGTTTGCATACATAGGCCGAACGAGACGCGTTAGCTTAGAAAGCGCACACTAAGTTGCATAATAGACTGCAACATCTTGAACATATTGCGCACGAGGCACCCGATAGTGCCACGTCCGTTGATATGTTCATTACGTTTGCGTTCCCGTTGGTTACACTGACAACAGACAGTTTTAGAATAGCATTCTTTGCCTTATGTGCGCTCAACGCAAGCACCCTTGCGGGTTCTTATGGTGCGCGTCCCTTCAAGGCATTTAGTTTAACATGCGGGAACGCATACGCAAGGAAGACGCTTAGAGTTTCTCTATATGCTCTCCTTGTGGAGGGACCTTTTTCATCCGCGAGGTAGTAGCAGTGCGTTTATGACCCCAGAGAACTTCCGGTCAGCCGTTTTCGACAATCTAGTTAGCCAAGAAAAAGGAAGTATTTTGTCGAATAGCGTACTGTGGGCACATATTCTTGATGATTTCAGATATAAAGAACGTGCGCCGCGCATCGAGCTCATGTATGAGCTTTTTTGTTTGACTTGACAATTCAATTCACTTGTCAACCACTGCAACTATGCAGCAAAACTGGTGCCATCTGGAGGGTTGTATTAATTTTTAGGCTATTCTAACTTGCGTTCCAGAGGGTTTAACCGGTAAACTCCTGGGAACGCGGTTTGCAAGCATGAAAAGAGCCTATACAAACGCATCTAAGCTCAGGATATTGTAACAAACTCTCCTGCTGTTAAGAAGAGGCTTCTCGTTCAGGCATACGGACGCCGGAATCACCGAACGATTTCAGAAATTAGAGCCGCCATGCGCCCACTACTAACGCTTCAGGTGAGTTCAGAGGAAGCGAAAGCTCATTACAATAGTTTCTGGCGGTCAGTGAGAGCGAGAGCGTAGCCATGACGAGGATTCCCGCTGAAGCGGGAGCCACGGGTGCCACCATGTTCGGCAACACTATTTTTATTTGCGTACGTAAACATACGAAAGGTAAACTCGCCAAATAACGTACGTTATCACAGTGCACGTAAACCAGAAAAAAACAAATAACGTTCGGAGAACAAGCACTGATGACAACGTTATTTCTTTATGCACGCAAAGAGCTTACCTTTGGTTCCAAACGCTATTTAAAGACTGCCTGTTATGCAAATCGCACGTACCCTCGCTGAAATGCCAATAGTTTTAAACATACGTAAGGGACCGTACATTCTCGTATGTAGCAGCTAATACAGAAAGAAAGCAACACGAAGGATTTCCCTAGTGCCGACTTGTCGACTACCAAGATGTCGTGTGTTCTTATTTGGAGACTGCGCGCCTTTACAGCAAACAATATCGCATAGTATAAATGAACAAACTGTGTTATGTATTGATGTATATGTTTTCAACCGTATTCAGGACAAGACGTCCGATCTAAAGGCATCTCATCAAATGCGACAATTATGTCTCAAATTTAGACGTCAGACCCGCCACTACGATACTTTGTGCAAATACCGAAGCGAATATGCCCAGGCAACAGCGTCGCATTGGAGCGACTTGCACGTTTCAGACGTAGTCTGCAATAGAGCAAACTTGCTTCTTTAGTGACCAGCAGAAAAACCATGAACAGAAATCACACGACGCACCTACATTAAAGACAGCCGCCGCGAGCGTTGCGATGACGAGCATTCATGATTTATTGGGCTTACAAATATAGTTACCTTCCAAAGCGGTACGTTGCAAGCATCTTTTGGCTATGCATAGCCCATGAATTTGAAAATATTAGACATCGCGTAGTCTAGTGTGACAGGAGACCGCAGTAGAACAATACTTATGCAGAGAAAAAGAAAATTCCATGATTCGTAAAACTTTATCTGAACAAATCGTACTGGGTGGAGCCATTGGGTTGTAGGGTTCCTTCTTACTGAAATCTTTCCACAACTTGTCCACGCCAATGCGATAAACAGCTTACGTGTGAATACTAAGTTGAGTCCATGCAAAGGCACATTGCAGACACGTTTAGCAAGAGTGGTGTCTGTCTTGTTCAAACACTATCTGAGAACTCAACGACCAAATGAATTTATATATAAAAGCAGCAATTTTCATACCTCAATGATCACTTCCGGCAGTTTCGCGTTGGAGCATAAACTTCTACCCCTACCTTTCATGGGTAATCCCTGCGGGCTAACAGAAGCAGTTCAAACATTCCAACAGTGGTCTATTAAAAACTGACACCTTCTAGTGGACGAACCCTAGCATATGCGCCCTTCGCTCTATGCTCAGAACAGCGCTTTCGTTGCTCAGTTTAATGGCATGCGACTCCGTTATGTCACTTACTCCTATTTTTTTGGCACATTGGTTCGGGTTGGGTGAGTTGGGTTGGGTTTGTGTTGGGCACAATGTCAGAAACAAAACGCAATCAACATTTGATCATCAGACGAGTGAAGCTTGTGGCCACACTGATCGCACCAACAGGGGTAGCCTATATATTTTGCAGTCTAGAAACTTCCTCAATTCGAAACTTTACAATAACTCAAGAAAGTGGTCGACAACGCCAGCCCTCAAGCGAAGGGCTGACTGCGCATCAGTCGCATCTTCCGGCGATTTATGACTAAAAGTCTAACGATTGCTTTACCTTATTTACACCAACGCATTAGAGTAAATATACGTTATTCAACGAACTCCCTGTCGAAGAAAACACCGGGGACCATTATTGCAACGTGGTGTGTTCTCCAGCGCTATTTCACACAATTCAGAAACAACTTCCGAGTTGACGCATGGCAGCTTTGAGGTCCGGATAAATCTCGCTTGCTATCAAACGCAGCGGCAGGAAACTCGTCGCGTGTGCGTCTCTTGGTGCACAAGAACGCGTCATAAACTCACTACTGGACTTCATATGCATAACTCAGCGCGTATGATACCACCGTACGGTTGAGTCATTACCTCCGACGGAGGCTACGATTGCTAGCAACTTTCGCAACAACATCGCAGCGCCTCCTTGAAGCGTTCACCTCTACGGTCACTAATGGTTTTTAGTTATAAGATGCCAAAACGTCGAATAGGAGCAAGAGGGATTAGCCCAAAGCTTCAAACCAATCAGTCGCTCTTACTGCGTATGATTGCTCAAGCCGTTGCCATTATTGAACGACACTACACAGAAACCTTCCGCAGGCTATAACTAGATAAGGGGTCTTTTAGAAAAGCATTTTATTGTGCTGGACCGAAGACTGTGCTAGGTAACCTGATTTAGTAATCACACACTCCTTTGGAGGGATAAGCCTAAACACACCCTACACAACACGCCTCATTCCACATCATTCTGCTCTACACACATTACGCGACGATAGCATGAGAATTCAAGCATCCTTAATGCAGTTGGCGCACCTGATTTTTGAGATGTGCGCATTTCAACAACACATGGAGCAGCCCTTAAAAAAAAAAGAAATTTTTA
Source organism: Dermacentor variabilis (assembly GCF_050947875.1). Classification (NCBI taxonomy): domain Eukaryota; kingdom Metazoa; phylum Arthropoda; class Arachnida; order Ixodida; family Ixodidae; genus Dermacentor; species Dermacentor variabilis. The sequence continues at coordinate 43,450,901 of NC_134578.1, read as the reverse complement.
TTGAACTTTCACAAGGCACTTTCTCATTTCTCACAACACACTTTCTCATTTCATTGGTCAAATGGAAAAGAAGATATATGGGACACTGAAGAAAGTGCACTTCAGTTGGTCTCCCGTCTATAACGCACTTTTTTGCCACGTACGTTTATACAGCGCATGGGAGGTATGTGTGGTAATGGTCTGACTGCTTCAAGTTAGAGGTCCTTGGCTTTTGTAATAACACCAGGTGCTCCTAACGCACTTGAAATGAATATTGAAAAAGATAAAAACACAACTTTTGCTAACATGTTTGAAATAAAGTACAATAAATTCATTATAAAGAAAATTACATGCCTCGGCAATGCCATGAGGCACATATAAAAAGCAATTCGGTTGTCACAGTAGAAAGAGCTACAAGAAACTACGACTCCACAATTGACACTCCATGTGTTATCTGTCAACTTCACCTATCGATCCACCGGTCCTCATTCTTTGCACGACAATTAATAGCGCCAGATACAATGCGGAAGGCCAATTCATTTTTACATGTGGAAATCCAAAAAGATCATGCAGTACACCACTGGGCACAGTCGGCAAGCTGCAGAGATTTAACACTCTTTCATCATGAACATCCCCTAAATGAAATATAAATGGGTTTCATGCAACAACATATAAAAGTTCTGATGTAATTTGCTCTTATTTGTCTTTGCCTTCTGTGGAGAAGACTTCGCATGGATATAGAATGGTGTCTCGTGAAGAAAAAAAAATTAGAGAGACCCGTCAAAGTTGTTATGACGTCAGCGGACAAATCAACGTATCGAATAAAGCAAATGAAAACGCAAGGAGATCGCGCCAGTGACCCCCTACTTATGATCAAGGTCAAGGTATTCCCGGTTCCTTGATCATTCGATAGTTGCGGCACTGCGTCACTATAGTGTGAAATTTGTCTTTGGCAACGTATTATATCACCATTGTACATGCCCACTATGATAAGTGGTGCTTCTTCCTATATACAATGCAATCGTCATCGCAGTAGTGCCACATTCTTTCACAAGATACCCTCATCGCGCTAACCTTTGTTACTAGCGCCATACTTCAAGGCCTCATGAGGGCACAGCGATGCGCAGCTGCGATGACAATATGTTCTCGTCTTGCACGCGTCAGCCTATTATCTGTGGCTGCGCATTCAGTGGTGCTGTAACTGTAGCCCACGCAGGGGTAGAACAGCTGCTACACAGAGAAAGAGCACTGCAGGCACCGGAAGCAAAGCCACGCCAGCGGCCATGTAGGGTCGATCGTGCGACCGCGGCTCCCAGGTTTCTTGATTCCAATCGCGTTCCACCGGTTCTGCGCACAAAGAAAGGGTACACAAATCGGGATAGGTTACTTGAAGTGAGCTTAAGACTGCTCCATCACTTCGTAGGATGATGGTAAAACGTGCATCCAGACACACACGGAACATAAAGGCGGTCAATGTGCCCATACCGCAGTCGAGCCATATTCACTGCATAGAGTCTGCGTGTTGCACTGGAACATGAAAGGAAAATGCTGACACTTGCTTTACTTTTTTGACATGGCAACGCAAGGCACAATGCTCCGGTATTGGATCCTGCACCTAACCGCACGTGAACAACAACGATGTCGAAGAGGAATGCTATAACCTGACAGACGATAATACGGTAATAACGCCTACTAAAAACAGAGTGTGCTGGAATGTGCGCAGTTATGTGTAGCTGTGGCCGCACATCACTGACAACGCTGAAGTCATGTAAATGAGAGTGCTAGAACACATTCTACCAGACGGCAGATTCTTACATATCAGCTAGCACTTTCAATAACGAAGTCGAACTGGGGCATTATCATGTTAGATAAAAAAAAACCAAGTAAAGCGGAGAAGTAAGAAGCGTAAACGTGATTCTAGCTTCTTATAAAACTAACTTGTATTGTTCTTTATATACGTAAACTTATCCTTTATGAGTGATAAGCGAAGGAACAGCAGGTGCAATTTAAAAGCGAACACAACACTGCAATTTTTTTTTCCGGATTTGGCCATCTCCAATCTTCCTGTTAGCTAATCAACGACATATCGACAATCTCCTAATATAGCTTTGCTAAGATTCACAACTTTCTTTTGAGTTCCTTCTTCGGTATGACCCCATCAGTCCTTTATATTGACAAACTAAAAATAAAAACTTAAATTTGCTACTTTTTCACTGCTACATGCGGACGCTGGCGATACAGTTTCTCGTTCCAGTTTGTTAAACAGTTTTCTCCCTGGATCGGCCAGAAAAATCAAATTACAAAAAAATGCTTTCCTGTAGAACCTGGTACACAAAAAGGACTTCAGTGCGAACACTTGGTACCTATACGATCGTCAGCAACTAATTTTTTACTAGTTCTTCATTTTCTTCTCCGTGGCAGGCAAGTAGCTCCAGAATTAGTAAAAGAAATTTGCGCGAAGACGCTGAGGCCACAAACCTTTTAGCGTGTTCAACATCCTTCCACGATTGCTAGTGCTTACATAGCAGTTCTTGTTTGCTGCTACACAACAGTAGTGAAAGGTGCTACGCCTAAGAGTGCCACACTACAAAGTTGACCACTCAGTACAGCCTCCCCGTTAGACTAGGCCCTTAGGAATCAGATGGTGCATAAAGGAGGGTAGTTCTTTGGATCGTGCATAAAGGTGCGGTGGTAGCCTATGATACTGCGTGCAAAGCAGCATATTCTATTTGAGTTCACACCACGTACACTCACCTTCGGGCGTTCTGACAGAGATCGATTTCCGTGTGGCCATCTCCCGACCGTCGTAGAGGTTTGCAAATGTTACGGTGCAGTTGTATTCCGTTCCCGGTTGCAGCGAGCTCAGAGTAATCGTGGACGACTTGCCGCCGTATTCGTTGCAGAGAAAGTTTATTTCACTTCCTGGGCCACGCATTGTGCCGTAACATTTTTCCAAGGCACCGTTCTTAACTTCAGGCACAAAGACCTCAATTTCCACAGTCCTGGAATCGGTGGCAGTGGCATATACCATGAAGTCCCCTGGTGCTGTGAGGAAGAGCGAAAATCACAGTCACAGGAAAGGTTGTGATAGTCTCGAAATTAGTGTCTACTCTTGTAATCTGCATCTCTGCCAAAAGATTGAGCTTCCCCTAAACACCTAGGCACATGTATGAATCTCGAACGCTGTGCGTTTTTTGTTCACTTTGTGAACATCTTCATTGTCGGGAAAGAGGATTCCACAGCGTTTGTCGCGTCGCATTCACAATATCCAACTGATATAAACGACGCAGGCGAAAAAAAGATAGTGTCCTTGCGAGTGCGGTTTTTTTTAACAAAATGTCCCTAATTTTTCTTCTCAGTGTCTTTTCTGTGCTGTTACTTACGAATCTTTTCAAACGAGTCTATCTTGTGAACAAAGTATTGAACTCAACATAATCTGTTGTCGCATAACTCTAAAACCTAATTTCGGAACCAAGGTGTAATATTTCAACCCTAGAGTGAAATAAATGCATGCTATAGTATTTTTATTGCAGACATTTATTTTCTCCTACATGACATTCCACTCTAATAGAGTGGCTATCACGTTTGCTTTAAATACTGTGCAAGCTATATGCAAGGTATTGTTTTGAATGAAGAAATATTCGGATATGTTATGTGACCTGTGTTAGCAGTTAACGTCCACTCCATCGACAGCACTTTTTGTACGTTGAACTGTGAATACGGTCAACTAAACGAACAAAGCTACGACGAAACCAGTCTGACCAATCGGCAGGATATATTGACTGCGGCTAAATCTCGACGATCCTAACTGTACCTAAATATATTGTAATCATATCACCGGCTGCATCAGCGAGTTGGCTGTGCCCCAGCAGAAAAAGTAAGCCTGAGATAATCTGTAGATATTGTTGATCGGATTTTGTTCCCATTGCCAGTGGCAATACCCTTATCTTGCATGCAGTCGCTTGATAATGAAATTTAGGTCGGTTTTCGGATGTCCGTGTAAGACGCAATTGGTGAATGTAACTTGCATTGGCCTTGGCAACATAATTGGTGAAGTTCGATGCCCGTACTAGATACACATTGCTTATACAGCACTTGCACCTCGTCATTGTTCCTTTATCGATGCACGTGTTAGCGCTGCTATATTTTTCAAATCAAATAGAAGATATACGTTTACTTGAACTTACTGATGGAAATAGCACGCTATTTCAAGTATTCTTCAACGGACGTTTAATAATTTATCTATTTGAGTGCGAAAGAATTTAGTCAGAAAGATGAAACAAGTGAAAACATGTTACAAAGTGTCCTAAGGCTAACTATACAAAGTATGATCTCACAGTGGACATTTGCTATTCGAAAAACAGAATTTTCGGTGCATCCTTGCGCACAGCAAGTAAGCATAGGCCTGATCTGGAGCACCACTAAGTCATAAAAGTTCTGACTGGAAAAAAGAGAAGTGACGAAGCAATCCATGGGCGAATTACTCCAGTTTACAGTGTGCCTTCCCCAATCGTCTGAAGTGTACCGAATGAATTGCATGAGCCTGGACAAAGCTGGCCATTAACTGGGCTTATTTAGTATGAGTTATACAGCGGTGCATGAAAGTCCTCTCTATTATAGCGCGCCTTCGGATAAGGACTATTGCCGTGGGCTTGGCGTTTAAGTTGCTTGCTCGGCTTTTCCCTCGTCCTGGCCGAAATTCGAGCTGCGTGCCGGGTCAATCTGAGTGGGGTCGCGTTGAGCACGCACGTTGTTTATGTCTTCTTTCAAGCGCTCTCTTTGATTCTAGAGTTCGCTTGGGTTCAGGAATCACAGTTTAAAACTACAGCATATTCTACCACTTGTAAGTAAAGCAGGGAGGTCCTCTAAACTCCTTATCTTCGCGGAGGGTTTAAATTTCGGTCCTGTAGGCGCCACACTAAAGAAGCGCTATCTCAGTTCCCGTAGTCTTCTTACGCTGTTCCCACGCCTAGACGAATCAGCTAGCCCAATGTCTAGTCCTTTTGCTAAGAAGACACTGACTTATTATCAGTTCCTAGAAACCCATAGATAACGGTATCCCTCTTACAATGTATTATTAAATGTGATGATCTTCGTAAAAAATTAAAACACCAACCCTTTATGTAACTTTATTGTAACATTATTGTTACGGTACATAAGTTATTCTAATAAATTACCAAATACAACAGCAATAGCCACTAAATCTGGGATAACATAGGATCATTTCTTCATCTGTCTTCACCAAACCGCACACTGAGCAAACTTACTACAGCAACAAGGGTAGTAATGGAAGCAACGGATATCGCAAATGAATTCAATGTTTTTTTTTCTGTCTTACACATGATCATTCACCAGATAGTATACCAGATGTATTTGCATGCTCACATGATCTTGAAAATGGCTCTTGGAATAAGGGTACTAATTTTAACGCGCTCGCACGTTGCACAAAACATAAGAACTTCTACATCATTACGCATTTACACATTGCACTTGTAACACTGCATCTCAGTTTTAGGAAACACACATTCCACGCACATGACACACCTACAGCATTTACAAAATGAAGCCTTCAGGGTCATCAAATTTATGCAATACTGATTTTCACTTCCTTAAAAATACCAACATTACGTTACATACTCCAGCTCAATTGGTTGTACTAATATACCGCAAACGAATCCATGGAATTATTTTAGATATATTTATTATATATGCTTTTACCAACACTAAGAATACGAGATTTCCCTTTAGCAACAATTTTTTATTCGCTCGTATAAACACTAAATATGGAATGTGTACGGCCCCGGTTACGGCCATTAAATACTATAATAAATTACAACCCCATAAAAAGCCTGCCGCACATGAAGATTCTAGAGATATACCAAGAAATGTTTAGTTACAGCAATACTGGCTACGTACTCATTCTTATAAACGCATCAACTTTACAAAATTATTTTACAGCTTTCAATGAATCTGTACTCGACTAGCTTCTCTACTTGACTAGTGTATAGGCTTTAATCTCTATCTTTCATTGTCGTCTTGATATTTTTCTTAAAAATGTTTAGTTTTTTATTGCGTAGCATAAATTTCACTTGTACTTCGCATACTTTAAGCATATTTTTGTTTCTAATTATCTGTTGCACTAACCTCCTGTCCTCTGATATACGCCATTCCTATGTTTCCTTAACGTGTCCATTACATTTTCATTTACTGATGCACAGTATCTATTTCATTTGCTTGTGTTTGACTTGAACTTCAATTATTGTAAGCACGTTTCTTGCATTTGATTATCTGGTTCACTAATTTCGTGTAATTTTATGTCTGTCACTGCTATTTTGCTATAATGTATTGATTACTAGATCGTTAACTGAGTAATAGGAGGTGCCCCAGACAGTTTATATAACTCTGGTACCTCCTTCTGTAGTAATGATAAATGATGGAACAAATAAAAAAATGGCTTACACTTGCTCAAGTAAAGACAAAAAGAATTATGCCACCCACTATCACGCTCTCATGGCGACCAGGCAGAATCGTTCAGTAGCTCAACTTCAAAATATTGTCAGCTCAATCATTTCATTTCGCCTCCTTTCCAAGTTTCGCGCGATGACCGTTTTTTTTCCTTGAAGCATCGAACATGATAGTGGATACGATATTAAAACCTGAGATCACTGCGGCCGCCGAACATTCGCGCCTGCAACGGCGCTAAAGTAACTCGTATTACGAGCGTCGCTATCTTCATCGTTCCAGTGGAGCCTGTTGCGTAGTTTCTTAGAAATCAAGTCACCCGAAATTCGACCACACATATGCGCGAAATAGAATCCCATTTGCGGCTTCGCTTGCGACACATGAACTGGTGCACGAAAACGGTCTCGAAACACAGTTCAACCAAACACACCCTAAGATCGCCCAGCATCAAAGAGATAAATCATATGCTCACCGAAAGAAGGTGTACGAATTTCGGCAGCCTCCGGCGTGCTTCTAAGGATGTCGTTGCCGCAGCGGGTGGTAGTCGTTACAAGGACGCAGTAGGACGTGTCCACAGTGCTCTCGAAGTGTAGGGAAGTATCAGGTGTGTTAAACTCCCGGCAGGTGGACACTTCGGATCCAGCGTCACACGAATCGAACGTGTAGCACACTTTTACTGCGTATTCGTCGAGCACGCCCGTGTAGGCAACAGGCGGATCCCATGAAATCCGGCTCTGCGAAGGCGATTCAGGAGCCACGGTGATGTTTTTCGGTGGATCCGGATCTACAGGAAGTAGAAACGCATATGATTTTTGGGTTACGTGTAATCTTTTTAGCTACAAACATTTGTTAGCACGTCTCTACTGTAACATTTCCTGCGGCAGTTAAAAAAGTGTGCGCTTGGTGCTTGCACAGCAGCGTTCCCTCTTAAACGGAACAGCTAATTAATACTTCTCCATCAATTTCAAATTAGATATAGCATGACGACCCGCAGATAACTTTTTCTTGCGTGAATACGTGCCTATCACATGATTTTGATGATCACACTTTTCTCTGATGAACGTGAAGAAATGCTAGAATGGTGTTGCATTAAGGGTTAAACGTACCGCACATTTAATCAGAAACTTAGACATGGACATACTGTGGCTCCTTTGACCCGCAACAAGCTTTTCGACCTTGTTACAGTAATTTTTATAACAAGGCGAATGGCTTTACTCGTATTTTAGGGCCGTTTTTTGTCATTCACTGATATGCCCACAGCCGAAATTGGAAATAATAAATGCCGCAACTTATGAGACATCTCACTGCCAGCTCATATATGGCACTATGAAAAATGTACAGCACGAACGAAAATTGTTCATGTTAAATAAATAACATCACATGTTTAACGAAAACGAATGATATTGTGATCGGCAACTGAAAATGTGATATACGAGTTTCTGAAGTGCTGTGTATGTCTTAGGAATGTTCCTGGTGCCACACCAAGTTTATTACATTACTTAATCCGCGAGAAGTATTTCATTTTGACGTTCCGTCGCCGGGAACACTTAAGGAAGTCTCACTGCCTGAGGTTCTCGCATTATATTCGCTACTATAGAAGCACGAGAGCGGCTTGTCTTATCCGCCATGGTGGCTTAGCGGCTATGGTGTTGCGTTGCTAAGCACGAGGTCACGGGATCAAATCCTGGCAGCGGTGGCCGCATTTAGATGCTGGTGAAATGTAGAAACGCCCGTGACCCGCGCGTTTGGGGCACGTCAAGCAACCCCAAGTGGTCAAAATTATACTGGAGTCGCTCATTTATAAACTCGTGCCTTATAATCAAATCCAGGTCTTGTCATGTCAAACTCCAGAATTGAATTCAATTCAGCGTAGTGTCAGGCACACAGTCTCTGCTGAATATTTCATAAGAAATATTTTTAGGCCTCTCTAAGGGGTGAAATACCCTCAAGCAGCAAATAAATCAAGATCAACTTTAAATCGTGTTCGTAATGGCCAAAAAATGTTACAAGTAGTTCGAAAGCTGTAAGCAAAGCTGCTATGGCCACTGCTTATCCACGCTTGCCATCTCATCCTCAGTGAGCTTATTCACATGACTGTGAAAGCATTGCTAGCAACGTTACCACACAGGAGCATGCCGAGCTAGTTGTCTGCTAAAAATCTTGCTGAGATCAAAGCGCTATACATCCATGCAATACTGCTGCAACGGTGGATATAGTTCAATGGAAAATGACTTTATTTAATAAACGGCAGAGAGATCGGCCTTAACGGCCTTAAGGTAACTGATCTAGCTGGCTACTCCGTACGTGTAAACAGGAAAGGGGAGAGGAAGAGTGTTGTTTACAGACCCACATGAAACACGACAAATCAAATGCTGCCGGAAAAAGAAAATCAGAAATGGAAATTGGCAAACGATGAACAGAACGAAGCGGTGGAGGGATGCGCAAATGACACTTCCGTACACATGGTTGAGGCTGTGTCATCGTTTTCTGTTTGTTAGTCATAATCATATAAAGAAACATACCCGCATCGCCTGCACAAGCGTACTATTCTATACAAATGAGTAACCATGAAGATCATCTTCCTGTCCAATTTCTAGTGTATTTATTTGTACATGTGTAATCTACTACTCCTGAAAGTGCTAGCTAACGGCACTAATGGACGAAGCGTCGGATATTTTACCACATGCGTCTCGTAATACGAACGCTCAGAAGAAAGCAACTTGCCAAGAAACGTCCGATTGCTACCTCATGACATCGAAGTGGTCAAATTTGAGACCTTCACTATGCACTGAGAGAGAACATAAGATTATTCGAGTGGCTCGACTTCCTTTTTCTTAGTCACAATCGTAGGACGAAACTGATAACAAAGCCGAAATCTGCAATGGAAAAAAGAATTGTCAAGTTTTACTGCAACCTAGGAGTAATAAGATAAAGGGAGCCGAAAGTGGTCGACAGGATAACGTGCCGCAGGTGAGATCTCAACTGCGACATGACATATTTTCGTCCAGTTTCATATTCATTTTACTGTAGGTTCTGCATTCTTAAATAAAAACCGTATGATCTTCTTAAGAATACAACATAGATTTCCTAAATTCAGAAACATTCCGCACGATCTACGAGCACAAAAAAAGCCAGAGAAATTCGGTGACAGCTTGACTTCAACGGAGAAATGGCTATTCTGGACACAGTCAACTGCAGCCTAGCTTAGCTTTCGAGCCAATCAGAGCAGACGTAGCCAACCCATAAGTCAGTCAGAAATGACAAAATGCTAAATCGTACAATTAGGTAGAGCTCATGCAGGCTAGTGCTGTTCAAAATCTCGGCAATGCAGGGATCTGATAATGTGAATATTATATTCATGTTCCGTTCCTTCTTTTGCACACTGTACGAATCTCGTTATAACGGATCGACCTGGCATAAGACATGGATGGCAAGAAAGGAACAGAATACAGCGCAAGGAATCGCTGCGGTATACTGGTCCAACTAACCTTCGCGGCCCCAGTGCGATAGTGCCAGTTTTGTGTTAATAGTGGCTTAATCGTGCCCTTTCTGCATAGGCATAACTGAATGAAGCATTAATTTCACAGCAGCTACATTGCCTCAGTGACATCGAAACAGAAAGAAGAAGATCAGGACACGCAAGCCCTAGCCGGCATGCAGGAGTTGCGGCGGTATGGACACATACGCCTGCTTCGTTGCAGTTCTTTTACAGCGAAGCTCTCTTCGTGTACCCTCTCGGACTTTGCTCACTGCAGCTGCTGCCTTGTGGAATAGCTCACACAACGACACCACTCACAAAACGTACCGGCTTATGTCTAGCTTTATCAGCACTGCCCCTACCTACAGATGCGTCTGTGGCTGGTTCAGTTGTGTACGTATTCGAGCAGTGAAAAAACAAAAGGTGCTTAAATATTGTTACGGCAACAAAGAATATGCCTTCAAGGGCACATAATCTAGGACTTCTTTCGCCGGATTTCGCGCGTCTTCGCGGTTGGTTTCGTCTCGCCAAAATGGGAGCCATTTTTGAAAATAGGGCATAGGTAAAGTGGACCGACCTTAGAGGAAATGTTACAGCAAAGTGAGCTGAGGCCAGAGACAACGTAATCGAGACAAGTGGTGGGGTGTCCCCGTCTTTCCGTCTTAACAGGAAGACGCGTAACCTCTATGCTGCAACACGCTGTAATCAGTTTTACTACGCTAAGCACGAGGTCACCGGATCAAATCCCGGCCGCGGCGGCCGCATTTTTACGGGGCGAAATGCAAAAAGCAAAAGCATGTGTACAGTGCATTGGGTGCACGTTAAAGAACCACACGTGATGAAAATTCATCCGGAGTCCCTCACTACGGTGCACCTCGAAAACGGATTGTGGTTTTGGCGCGTGAAAATCCATATTTAAGTTTGATTTGTTGTATCTCATGACGTGATCAGTTACTGATAATTTAACAAAACGCTTTACGAGAGCTTCGATATATATATATATATATATATATATATATATATATATATATATATATATATATATATATATATATTTGGCGTAATACGCTGGAGTTTCAGGCTAGCGCATCGAGTTACCGTTACCCTTTGCTTTCGTTCCCCTGCCATCCAACTACTGCGACCGACTCGAGATACAGCGACTCAACCGCTGGATTTATCCTCCCCCTCACAGAAAGCGCAGCACTGAAGAGGCAGTAGCTCTCAGACTTTTTCAGACCAACACATTTCCAAACTTACACAGATACAGTAAACTGTTCCCACATACATATCGCAGCATCTGGCCCTGCTGCTGCGACAGACGCCCTACACTCTTTCACATATCGTGGGCGCGCGGGGCAAACCTCCACACTTAAAGACGCCTAGCACGGCATTTGAGCAGTGGGAGGTACAGCTGACCGGCGATACCCTGGCGGGACAAAAATCTCTCGTCCAGTAAGTACGTCGAGCAGCAATGGCCAGTGGAGTCCTGGAGTGAGGACCCCACCCACTCGACCTCAAGAGCAACGACCTTGATGGTCCAATTAAATGTTTTCTCTCTCTCTCTCTCTCTCTCTTGCTTACTCGACAACGTGCTGCCGTGACATCAAGCACACGGAGAGCGCGCCTTCTGAAGTTCAAGATAGGGACGGCTCTCGCAATACTCTCGCGATGCTCTTGCGATGGACTCAGCCAGTGTACAGTTTTTTTTATAGCACAGTAGCACTCTTCCTGAGCGCCTCGCAGTACGCTTAACCAAAATATACGCTCAAGCTTCCCGGATCAAGATGTCCAGAGCTGACTGACACATGTGCTTAAGCGCGTGCTTCACCTGATCTACGACTGTGGTTTTATTTGCCAGAAGGACAAGGAAAGATTAGTTAATTGACCAAACGCTGACATTTGCTGCATGTTTGAAGGTGTTACACACATTTGTGATCACCCTACCGCATTATTAGCGCTCTGTCTGGCACTCTGCTATTCTTCTGACGCTGAGGAAGGTGCCTGTATGAGATGACAAATTGGGAGCCTAACTCCTTGCGCTATCTTATTTTCTTATAGCGCAAGCCTGACACGGACAACAGAAGGCACATCTGACACACACAGCGCTGTGTGTGTCAGATGTGCCTTGCGCTATAACAAAATAAGATATGCCGTACCAACAAGCCCCTATTGCTATCCTTGTGCTAAACGTGTACAGAAATGCGTTCTATCTTTCGGAAATTCTAAACGGGTCTAGAACAAGCTGATAACGACACCGCCTTTTTTTCAAAAAATAAGTCTATAGGAGAGGTCGGTATGCTGGATGATGTCGGATAATCTTTCTCGCTTAGGGTGTACGATACATAATAAAGATGAGCCAGTTCAAACAGACGAGCAAGGATACACACACCGCAATAACACATTTCTCGTACCCACACTGTAATATGTGAGCTATCACATATATCGGTTGCATGGCGTTTTCTTCGCATCCGGTGTTGCTAACTGTATTTCAAATTTTATAAGTGAGATCCATTAGTAACCCAGCTTGGTCAGTGTTGTTACTAACTCTACCGTGACCAACTCCATGTATATCAAGGGAGTAAATAGTGTGACAACTAAGTAGCAATTACCACGACCCCACTTTTTTCTTTCGGGAGTGTAATTTTCACCTGGAACAATCACACTCGCCTTTTCCTGGTATGAAGATGCCCTGCAGGATGACGGCCGCTGACGTGCGTTCCGGTGGACCCGTGACGTGGGTGCGTACATTAAGGCTCACATTGGAGCAGGCATCGATGTGTCCGCAGGTGACCTGCGTCCGGTCCGGGTGCATGATGGTGCCATTGGTGCAGGTTCCGACGCGGTGCGGTGTCGTGAGCCCGCCGCCAGCTGCGCCACTGCCGTCGTCCATAACCTCGATCCAGTAGTAGTCGAAGCGTCCCTCTGGCCGGTCCCACGTCGCGGTGAACGAGTCGCCCGCGACTGCCACCAAGCTTAGGTTGGCCACTTCAGGGGGCACTGCGATCACGTGCGCGAAGGTTAAATTGAATCGATACGCAAGCGGTTCGTTGCATTCATGCTTACCGGTTGGTTCTCAAAAAAATGCGTTCAAAATTGCCTAGAAATACCGAAGGTCAGATAGTGAGATGATTTTTCTCTTGGTGACTTGCGTCACAGAGGCACGAATTTCGCAATGACTATGTAGTATCTGCTCAAGTAGTTATGCAATAAAGAATAAAGAGCCTTCTAATTTGTTTCGATGGAAGACTTCAAGAGCACCATCTGAGTAGCTCGTAACCGTTTCAGTAATCGCAAAAGCGTGACGCAGCTAAGTTTTACAGCTTAATGAATGCCGGTCAATTCTCAGACAGAAAAAGCGAAACCAGGGGCCATGGAGGCGCTGCGGGTTTTATTGTTGCGCTGCTAAGCCTGAGGGTGTGGGATAGAATTCCGTCCGCGACTACCGCATTTCAATGGTGGCGAAATTTAAAAACACGTGTGTACCATGCTTTGGGTGCATGTGAAAGAGCCCGAAATAAAAAAAAAAGTAGCCCGGAGGCGTCCGCCACTCCGTACCTCGTAACCATATTGTCATCTTGGCAACACTGTTAAAACCTGAGAAATTAAATTTAATGCGAAAGTGAACAGCAGAATAGCGCAACTGCCACGCCCTTAGCAGATGACCACGAGTGACGTCACTGCCTGCACTTCGAAGTTGGGCAAGTATCAAGCCAGCGTCCTTATGAAGCTACGATCTGGATTCTTTGATGCTTGACCAACGGTGAAGTAAAGGCATTCAAGTCACACATGGACTTCTAGTGACAGCGTAACAGCTGCGCTCTACAGCTGTTCAGATTCGTTTCACTGGATGGAATTTGCCGGAATTCGTTAAACTATAAAATCAGAGTCAATATTGTGAAATTTTTGAAGCGGTTATGAGTTTCTCGGATGGCACCCTTGAAGTCCCCCATTGGCACCAGACGTCTTTGCTCCTTTGGTAAACAAAAAGTAATTAGCCCAATTGCTTGCATAACTACTGCACCAAGGTCTATTTAGTGTAAGCCTCTGTTGTGAGAGTAATCTCGAGGAAATCATTTAAACGTTGCATCATTTAAAATCATTTTGTAAACGTCCCTGTATATACCAAATATAGCGAGTATAAGAAGGGCTCGGAGGAATAATGTTGCCTCGAAGAGTGCGCGAGCGCGTCAGCAGAAGAAAACAATAAACAATAAATAATTGACTCGTATATTTCACCAAAGACACCATGGGTGCCCCGTATCACCCAGATATACGGGGAAAATTTACTGTTTTGTAATTATTTGCAGCGATCATAATTACTCCAGCAGCGTCAAACTTTTCCCACATATAATCCATAAGAATTGGCCAATTTCCGCTCAATGTAAGCTCTGTGCCACTGCCACTCTTTATAGGAGATTGTAAAAACAGAGCGGATCACAACGGTATGGCGCTTTCCGGCACTTCTTTAGTTCTTTCTTTTTAGAAATATCGTATTTAATTGATACTTTAGAAAGTTCGGCTACACAGGAAACGTAAGATCTATTCTGCCGGATCTTTCTTGTCCAGTATTTTTATGCGGGAACATGACACCCATGGCAAAAATTTTCTGAAGGTACCTAAAGAAATGTTCACATGTAGGCAGTGCCTGCTCACCTTTAAATATATGAATATATATCTCATATTTATTCGTCCGTCCACCCACAAGGATCTCTAAAGCTTTAGGAAGAATGAAGAAGACCCGTCACTGAAGTTCAGCAGAAATGGCGTTTCGCTGCTGACCTGCATGGCGTGAATTTGATTTTGTCCGCGGCGGCTGCATTCTGACGAAAGCACAATTAAGGAAAATTCGTGAACCGTGCATTGCATGCACGTTAAGGAAACCTGGGTGGTCATAACGACGGCGTACCTCATAATCAGGTCATTTTCAAGGCCCGTAATGCCCCAGAGTATCTTTTTTTTTGTTTTTATCGCGAGCAAGTTTACCTTTCCAAGAGCTCCACGGTACAATACACGCAACAATACAGAGTTTGGCATGTGTGCCAGTTTACTAAACGCATGCGGACTGGACGATTTGCCGGATGAGCGAAGGCTCGGAAGAGAGTGGCCTACACGGCGCAGCCACCTGGTAGCGCAATGCTCAACCAGAAAAAATACAGAGCTAATATCGAAGAAGTGCGTTTTACTTCAGTGCTCCATTTACGTTTCAGCAGCTGCGTAACCGTGTTCGTAATTACGTCCCTGCTGATAAAAAAAAAACGTATGCCACCATCGAAGTAGAATGCACCTGCTAATTGCTGTAATGGCACTGTGCTTGACTCGTTGGTCTCTGCGCCACCAAGTGGGTGCACCCCCCTCTCCCCTTCATCTGCCATTGCACCCAATATGCCTGCGTTTGGCAGAATACTGAACAGGTTAAAACTATAGTAATCATCAGTTTCACCTGCAGTATGTAAAGGTAAGTGAAAAATTGACTTACTTGGGTATTCTTTCTCCTGAAAACAGAATAAATAAAAGCGAGTATCAGGATATGTTTCGTGGCGCTAAGTACATATTCGATCAGTACCCTACAAAGAAAAAAAAAAGGGTTTGCACTTCACTTCGTAGAAGCACCCGCTTAACAGAAAGTAGAGCTAAATCAAATCTTGCTGTTTTCTTTGGTTTGCGTCACCGGACGTTTTTCTTTAATTTGCAGCACGTTAGTTCTTTCTGTCAATTGAATTTTTTAAACTTATTTTTAGTGTTTACCGTTTATGGTGGCTTACATTCAATGCACTCACTTGTATTCACAAGTTTTTAACAACAGTTGCCAGAAGCCTATCTATTCAGTGAGGTAACATTTTCCACAGAAATCGCTTTCAGTATTATTGAAACATACCAAAAGGATCTGCATGGTTTTCCAAGAATCTGCTAATCGGTTAACATGTGAAGTACAACGCGGAAAAGCAGTGGCCCTTTCCTCTCTGAACGATTTCATTAAAATAAAAGAAAATCATTTTGTTCAATAGGAACGTGTCCTAACTGTAAAGCTTTTTCTTGAGGCATGTAAATAGAAAACGGTGAGTAAATAAAGGGAATCAACCTCGGAGGTGCAAAAGCATACGCAACCACTGTCTATACTGCATCTCACAAGTCGTCGGCACCGCTGCTGAAGCTGCAATGCGTACACATGCTCATTATCCTTGCGCCGTTGAATATAGTGCCAGGCGTACCTATCTGACTATTGACAGGATCTGAGAGTATTGTTTTTTTTGGTGACTGGTACATGACCTTGGAGCATGATACGTATGACATGTTAAGACCTTTGCGGAAGCACGTCGTGTGGCGCGAATTAAGAAGCCGCTGAGCAGTCAACGCCGCGCGGATGTACATTTCTCAAGGGGCATTCAGTTTTACTATTGGATAAGGAACCCTGCAGCTTCCATATTGCTACGAACGACATGACAGATAGAGTATATATAAGTAACATGGGACCGCATTTCCAAAGCTCTTCGTTTTTATGTACTTTTTGACATCGGTCGGCCGCATTCGCTAAGAGTATTCTAAGGATCAGGGTTGGCTTGAATTTGATTTTGCGAACAGTTCGGGCGTAACATGCCGTGAATACAGGCCCTGAATCCACTCTTATTCAAAAAACATTCACTGTCAATTTGCGCTAAACGTTGAGAGCAGCGAGCCAGAATCCTTGTGATCTTAATATGGCGACGAACTTCAAACTTCTTTGTAAATGCTTATTTGTATAAACATTTTAGTCTGTGCCTGCTCGTGAAAATTTGATATACGGCCCACTTGACCATAGAAGATTCTATTTCTTTCGATCTCCACTGTGTCAACTTATGCACGCATTACGTATGTTCATCTGAACGTTAATTAGCAATTCTCTTGGCAACTAGCGTCTCGTAATTTGCAGACATGGATATTAGTTAGATTGTTACTTTAACATAACGAGACTTGCGCCAGTTAGACTAAAACAAGCCACACGTCGGAAATTAATACCTCCTGCAGAACTATAGTTTGCAGATGCCCTTCATTTAGCGTCCTGCAGATATTTAAAAGTAAAATTGATTAGGGTATATTAGTTAACCAGTAACGCTTTGTTGCGAACGCCATGCATGAGCTACTGAGAAAGTGTAGGGAAATTCTTCGCAACTGTGTTCGTAAGCCGCACCCGTAAACCCGTAACTGCATGCTTTCAATTGATAAAGCGATGTCAGTAGAATATCAAGAATATTGTGATTGTTCTTTTACAACAATTCACAACATTTACAACAATTCAGGGCCGTTACCAGGCGTCAGTGTGCGAATATGACACTGACGAAATAGTTCTGCGGAAACCCGCAAGGTGGAGAGAGGTGAATAATAAAGGTAAAATTAAGCATCGACCCGTTGGTAGAAATTGCTACAAAGGAAACCCATACGGGTTCCTCGAAAGAAAAGCCTCGCAGTTGAAGAAAAATTCGTGCTGGTCCGGGACTCGATCGATCCCAATAAGGCATAAGACTTCTTTATATATATATATATATACTATCTTATCTTTAATTTAAAATTCAAGTGGTGTCTGCTTGCTGGCTTCTTATGCGAGCACCTCAGAGACTTTCCTTTTTTGTTCACGACTGCGGTCGTGAGCACAGCATCGCTGTATTAAATGCAATATTTCCTGCCTTCTCCAATCAGCAGCTTACTTTAATACTTAGTTCGTCAAAACATCGGGCGAGCGCTCCATCAGCAGCAACACCCACCGGAGCGACCGCGTGTGATCGCTATAATTAGCCGAGATACGGCAGTCGCCAGAATCGACAAGCGTATCGCCCGAGCACACGCCTGCACCACACACACGACTTCCTACGCCAACGTCAAGAACGAGATGCGTCTCGATACGGAAGATCAAATCTACGTGTAACGCCCGCGAAAGAGACATTCACGCCACCGCCCGATCGAGGCTCATGCGTATTCTGCGCACGTCTTGACTTCGGTGTGCCGCGACGTTATCGGAGCACACATCGCTCGAAGGAATGTGACCTCGCACGACTTGGAAAAGAGTTGTAGAGTGCAGCAGGGAGCCGGTGCGTTCCTTCGGCTGCCGCGGCGTGGGATCAACACAGATGCGTGGCAAGAGCGCGGTGCCCCGGCACGTTCCCACGCGCCCGCGCGATCACACAGAGCTTCAGCGAGACTGTCACTTGTGCTCGCGATAAGAGAATAGAACGAAATATGCAGATACAACGCACGTTCTGAAATCAAGCTGAGCGTAGCTTTTGTTTTAGTTACAGCGAACTTACATAGGAATTCGCTAAGAGCCGCATACATATACAAATATTCGGAACCAACAATGCAGCCCGTTCTCGCATAACTAAATAAAGTATGTTAGGTTTAACAGAAATGCTTATACATAAAACAGTAGGTACACCAGGAAGTTACCTGCCCGGCATGTTATCCTTTGTCAAGAAAGGCAAAACAAAACAGCGAGAACAAAATTACACCGGGTGTCGTCCTTTTAACCCTGAACTAAGACTCGATGCTGGGTAATTGCCTTCCTGCGTTTATTAGTTCCGCTAATGCGGGTGTAGCAATGTCTACAGATCAGTACAGGTGCACCTGTCAGAGATGAACACTCCCATGCTCAGTGACGCAGAAAAAGCTTGTTGACAGTGTAAGATGAACTTGCCACAACAACACACCCTCCCCCGGGAACATTCTCGACTAATAAAGTAATGGACGTTACAACGGCTGTATATTAAAAAAATACATTGGTTTTTCTGGGTACCTCACCAGGTAATGAAGTTGTTTACCAGTCCCACCTTTCAATGCTGAAAATATTAGTTTTGAATTGGTTTTATTGGGCGAACTTGTGCCCTCAAAAGCAGGCAACACTCAAAGAACAACGATAGCGGCAAACACACTCGGCGATCGTCGAAAATCCGATCAGCGGGTGAAGAGCGTTGGCTTTTATACATCAGTCGTCTAACGTTCCAGAGTAATCGCTGGGAGCCGTGTGTCTTCCACACAGTTCTACACTATTGGCGTTGCGTATACATGCAATCAGATTACACCATGTTCGGTGACAGACAGCGGATCGAACCATCGACAACATTCCAGAACGTTCCGATACATACCGGCGCGTCCTGCGCTGTGCGATAACATTTGTCAGGCGGTGAACCGCGGTCGCCCGCTAAAGATAGACAAGTACACGTATCAATATTACTTCCACGATAGAATGCGTAAGCGCGACTCTAAGAGGACATAGAAAGAAATAGACACGAAGATAGCGCTACTTTCAACTGCAGATTTTTTCCGACGCACCGATAAATATATACTGGACGAGCGGAAACAAACGCGACAAAAAGGAACATTCAGTGGTACAGGTCGGTGAACTGTATACATGTCTAAAGCATGATAAAAACACATACTGCAATAGTTACAATAATAAACCGAGGAATCTTATGTTTTTCAGGTAGTAACATTGATGGTTTGGCTCATGCACCTTTCTCCTAATTTTGCAAATTCATAGACCTCCACAACCTGCCTTATTATCCTGCTATGATCCCTATAAAAATAGAAGTAACTTGAAACATAGTTTTGCAGGGACAATCTCGACAATGATTTCCCGAATGGCCCGATACCAATCTAGCGACATTATATTGATGCTCTTTTTGTCTTATTGGTGCATCTGCCACTTTGACTAACATATGCTGTACCGCGGGAAAGCGGAATGGCATATACAACGTTGTGAGCGCAGGGCACAAATTGTTTGGGATGTTGAGTAGAACACAGCACGAGATAAGAAAGAACTCTCAGTGGTGCATGTCGATGAACTGTAGACGTGTTTATGGCATGATCAAAACATACAGTGCAAGTGCTTCTACTTTGTATGAGGCTCATAACAGGTAGACACGGGAGATAGTGGAGGCCTATGAAATTGCAACAAATAGCAGAAAGGTACTTGAGCTAGCCAGCAGTGTCGCTATCTGAAAAAGAGATACGATTGCTCGGTTTATTGCTGTAACTATTACAGTGCGCTGCCTGGTGCCAAAGGCCTAGTCAGGTGACTTTTAGTGCGCCTTTTGCCTTGGCACCAAGACAAACCTCTATTGAGGGTTGTTTTGTCAATAAACAAACAAACAAACAAGCATGCGTTCCCTTTGTTATTCTCTGAATTAAATTGTATGTATAGCTTCCGTAGACGCTCAAGGGCAGAGAAAACCAGGTCCACCCCTGACTTGCATGCGTCATTCAGAGACTAAAAATTAATAAACGTCACTAATTAACCTCGGGCCATTTGGCCAATCATTGCCGCAATTTTCCCTGCAAACCCATGTTTGAAAGTGCTTCTACTTTTTACGGGGCTCATACCCGAATGACACGAGAGATTGTGGAGGCCTATGAAATTGCAAAAAAAAAAATTAGAAGAACGCGGCTTGAGCTAGCCATCAGTGTCGCTATCTGAAAAAGAGATACCATTGCTTGGTTTATTGCTGCAGCTATTAAAGTGTATGTTTTGGTGATGCCTTAGACAAGTGTAGAGTTCACCGGCATGCACCACTGAATGTTTTTTTGTCTCGTTTCTTTTCGCTCAATCGGTATACATTTATCGATGCGTGAGAAATTAAAACATACAGTTGAAAGTAGCGCTGTCCCTGTCTTCCTTTCTTTATACTTGCTCATTCAGTCGCGCTTACACATTCTATCATGGATTCAAACCAACTAGCTCGCCAACGAGTTTTAACCAAATTCCTTCCACGAAATGTCACAGACCAATACTAGAATTGTCGTCGCATCTACACTAAAGTAGTTTGCATTCAAATTTGTTTAATTGATCTTGGAGTTGTGTATGAGAAATGCGGAAAATCCTAGGGGCCCGACGTTTGTTCGTCACTGCCACATGAAGCGAAAAGAAAATTTGAAGCCAAGGATGCAAAGAGAAAATCACTTCGTTTTTTTTTAAATCAAAGCTGAAGGGAAATAAGTGCGAACCAAAAAAGCAAGTTGCTTCCAGTGGGGGCCCAACCCACAACCTCCACATTGCGCGTGCGATGCTCTCCCATTGAACTACGGCGACGGCTGTCCTGCCGTCCACGTTCTTGGACATTTACTACTGTTTATGTACCTGCGCAAGATTTGACCCTGAGAGGATTTTGGCATTTGCAATTCTTACTGCAAATCGCACTGTTTCTTACTTCATGAAAATATTGTTTATTATTTTATTTATGCCAGCCACCCTGCTAAGATTGTCATCGTTTGAATAGAAGCGTATAATAATAAATTATTAGAAAAAAATAAGGTGAACCCATTGGCATGACGAAAACGCTGCTCAGAGCTATTACTATGAAGACTACAGTGTGTAATTGACAAACCGCATCCTTTCTTCGTGATGTCAAGGAAGTGAAAGGAAATGCACCTCTTGTGCCGCTCCGTAAGATTCAGCCGAAGGAGCACCACGGCTGCCGCAGCGAGTATACAGCCGGCTGGCTTAAGCATATTCCCCGTTGGCTGCAATTCAATGCCACCAGCCACTAATTTATTCAGGCCGGCATTACCAACAACCCACTGCTGCTCTTGGTCAGACGTCCACGATAGAATCTCGCTGGCCATGGATGGCCTGCGACTGAGCGCACAGCCTCTGATCTCTTATCGGTCGCACGACAACGAATACAGCCGAATGAAGCCTGTAAACTCTTTTTTGGGAAAAGTATACCGTGCGGTTCTTGATATCATTCGTGCCAAGTACACTTGGAGATTATCCGTGTATCTCGGAAAGGAGGTCTCCATTATTATGCTATGTTAATTAGAACTCAGCACTACTCAGCGAAAAACAAAAGCAAACAAACATTTTAGCTATCGCTCAAAGTTAGTTCGTAATGGCGGTTAAGCTACCATCAGGGAGGCGATATGTTCCTTGAAAAAGTTTACGTCCGTGTGCGTCAGAATCACGCTAATTAGCGCCGACCTGAAGGGATTGCGTCAAGTCCTCAACTCTGTTGACATATCGCCTAAGGTCGGAAATAGAAGAAGCTCGAGCGCATCCAAAAAAGATAAGTCGGTGACCATGGTGAATAAAAATAACATCGTCCAACGTGTCGCAATAGTTCTTACTCTTCTAAGGACATTATACTCTTTGGGGGTACTTACCCTTAGAACTAACGCATGCTTTTTTTAATGTTGAAATCAATATTCTAGTTCAATTTCGAGCAAAACATTGTATTATGTTTTTCCTCAAAGGGCCAAGCTATGTCAGAACCACTTTGAGAAAGGTCACATACTCGATGAGTGCCCTAGATGCTGGCGACGTTCTGGGTCCAGCTTTTGCCTCCACCTGCCCATTGCAAATGTTCTGCGTGTTGCCCAATCTGGGATGCGTAACTGTGCCATTCCAAGAAACGCGCTAATTCCCAAGTACCGATCACTGGAAGTCACTTTAGCGACGAAAAATAATGCCACGTCCTCACTAGTTGCGGCGTTCTACTGCTACGAATGAAAACGAGGACTCGATTACCAGTCATGCCGGCTGCATCTTGCAATGAAGCTCAGTGCAAAGAACACACGTATACCATGCTTTGCGCACTCGTTTAAGAACACCGCGTTGTTCAAATGAATCCGCATACCCAACTGCCGTGTCCTGCTTAGATCGCCAGCTGCTTTAGTACGTTATACTACTAAATTTTCCCCTATATGACGCCTGCGTATAAACCCGAACGATGAAAATCCTATGCTAGGCGTCATTCTTAGACTTATTTCGTATGTTCGGCACTTCGACACTGTTTGTGTTTTTGTTTACTCGCTTCCTGGTCATTCCACTTCATAAGATGTTCTGTACGAACCGGTGAAATACTGGCAAGACGCATCGTGGCAATTTTTATCACTTTTTTTTCTGTATGCAAGGCTCCTCGGTTTTCTGTCACCGTTAGACCTAGCGTTCACGGGACTAGCGTTGTTGTGTACGAATGTACGTGCACTACAGGCCGTGACAGCTGGCGCGTTTTTTTCTCACCAAAGCCAGCTGCATTGTTCGCCTGACTGAGCTAGAATGTTGAATTTATGGCTACCACAAGGGAGGGAGGGTGGTGGCGAAGGGGAGAGTATTTGCCACACTGAGTCGTGCAGATGACGCAATTTGACTTGTGCTTTAGTCTCGGGCTGCCAGCTGCAACGTCATCAGATCTGCTTCCACGCAAAGCAGAACCTGAATTTCCGCAGCGAACACAGGTGAAGCCTTTGATAAAACAGCAGCGAGTGGAAACCCGCACGCTGCGGCTCAGGTTTAGCGGCATGTGGGATGTTTCGTCGTTCTCCACATGACTCCATATGTTAGCTTGCGTTTTCTGCATGACTCAAAGAAGTGAACGCGGATTTCACATCAGTTCGACATGATGACTGACAAGATAGTCAGGGACAACATACGGAGCCGAAAGCCCGAACAGGAAGCGTTTCTCGTGCGCTAGTGCCAAGATTAACGCAGCATGAAATGAAGGTCACCTAGTATGGCAGCTTACACTTCCCTCGAAAAGGAAATATGTATATTTTACCAAGTATGAAGGCTTTTGGAAAGCCAAGCAAAGAGCTAAACAAAAGACTGGTGGCGAAGCCTACCGCAACATAACGCTATCTACTTTTCGTGGTTGCTGGCAGCGATTTAACAGATTATAAGTGATGAATATTGCATTCTAAAATGAGCAACATGGTGACAACAGGAGCTATTCATTATTATACTGCTGTGCGCAAACTACAAACGAGGACCGAATGCAAATGTAATGTACAGTATCTTGCGTCCTCGTTTGTTTTGTGCGCGCTGCAGTATCATAACGATTTCTTGACAACTTGCCCAGCTTTCAGTACTATTACAAGAGCCTTTCATTTCTAAACGTTGACCAAGTGTATAATATACCAGAAACAAACACGAAAACAAACTACGCGACGTACAACCGGCGTCCGCGCAGACATTTCGGCGCCAAATTAGGTTGTTGCAGTTTGATCTTCGTCAACTTCGTTAATTATTAAACCTGCTAAAGAAAATAAAAGGAAATAAAATTCCGATCGAGTGCTCCACAGGTGAAAAGTGGTTAGAAATTCCCTTCGGTGTTTCTGCAGGGCAGATCCACGTACTGCTCTTTTGTGCGAGCAACCCACGCTACGCACAAACATTGCATGTGCTAAGCTACTTGGCATGTCCTTTCTTCCGACGTTTTGCTTTCCCTTATACGCTGTAGCCAAGGCAAGAAAGGAGCACGTGAAACGCTGAACTAAGCACGCTGGCGGGTGTACCAACGGCTATGTAGCCGTGTGCTTATCGCAGTCGCTGTAGATATCGCGAGGAAGAATTCTGTCGACGTGAGGCGGTCGCTTTTATCTCACTCTGCTCATCCGTCGGCGATGCGGGATGCTGCGAGAGGCCGCTTTCTCTGATAGCTGCAGCGTATCGCGAACAAACAATGAAACGTGCCGTTGTTGCATTTTGTGCAGGCGATGCAGCATGCGACCTAAGAAGATGGTAAAGGTCGCTGGTGCATATGCCATAAAGCCACGTATCAACACCAGCTCTATATAAGGCGATGTATACGTTTAGTCGTAAAACAATTTACAGTTGCAATGAGTTAGTTGCAGTATTTTGGTAAATGTCCTGCAATTAGCATTACTTAACAATACTCTAACAACCAGATGAATGAATCACATTAGAGTTATATTTCTTAAGCTCTTTGCTTTCTGCAGCTGACACCTTCCCCAGCATCTCGTTACTTACAAGCGCCACTCCACGTTCACATGCACAGTAAACACGAACGGGGGACAGCAAAAAAAAAAAGATCAGACAAGCGCTGCTATTGCTACAGTTTGGCACAGTTATGGCAATGACACGATATTGATAACAAGTAGCTTCGCGAATCTGTGGGCTTCTTTGTTTCAGAGAAAAAAAAAGACATTCTCTATAGCCAGAAAAGCGTGAAGGAACCTTCACGCTACATGAACTGATCGCTTGTGCATATTCTCACCTGACCGTTGAGAGCAGACACGAATGACTGCAGCGTTTGGATACATGTTGTGGACGACTTATAGTGACTTTCCTTTGCAGTACGTTGAGACTAAGAAAATATATCTACCGCTTTATCTGTATTATAACGTGCGCAATAGCCTTACACTTTTCACTCCTCGGGATCGGTCCGTAGCAAAATGCACCACAGACCTTGAACGCATTCTAGAGCTAAATTTGGCACCACCACTTTTCAACCGCGGGAATAACCACGTGTAGTGGTGTACATTTCTGCGAGTCATCGCCCCTTCGTTGAGAAAACAGCTTGGGGCTTTTAAAAATAGTTATTTCGTGTCCAGTTTTTCTTCAACCTGGCTTTGTTATATTTGACTGGAGCAATCATTAGGGTTTCGTAGTCTCCTAGTTCATTTTAGCGCGTAATTTGTTGCTTAGAAAGCAATAAGACGACATTGGAATAGCACTACGACTTGATATTTCGCCAGAAGTAGGCACTGTGTGCATTTCTGTTCGCATTGGCGGCCAACGCGGCATATTATAGTCGAATGAATGGTCGTGCCATTATAAACAAGATGCGCAAGTGGATTTTGAAATTATTTTACACAATTAACCGCTCGTAGTCTGTAGGATGGTATTTACTATTCAATTACCTGCAAAACACTTTTTGCCCTATCACATTTGTTCCCGCATAGACACAGCCACAGCAGATGGATAGCGTGCGCTTGAAACGCGAAGGCAGAGCTCTTTGGGCACATCACAGGGTCCTGAGGAAAACGTTAAGCAATCCGTGAACACCGTTGCACGATGAAGTCTCCACATGGTTCCCAGGGTAATTATTTTCTTATTTTAAGCACTTAATAATGTTATACTGGTGAAACTAGAAAATAGCACCAAGTTTAGGCTAGTTGAAAGTAATTCGAGGTGGCGCAAAATATTTAAGGTTGCTAACGTAAGAAACAAAACAAAGCACAAAAGGCCGTGTGAATAAGAGAGGCAAAATAACGTGAAAAAGAAAATCAAGGTGTTATATATCAAATTTTGTCTGCGCAGAGCCACACTTCCTGCGACTCGCACATGAACTAGCATCAATACTTCTTTTAGTTTGCTTAGTGCGATTCACGCTGCCGCAGACGAGGACCTTTCTCACAGCCTTTGCCAATGAAATGTTGTTCATAGCACCTCGCAAAACAATTGTTTCACCTGTTGTTTTACGAAGTAGGAACGTATTAGGCATTTCCTGTGTATAGGTGCTGCCTCGGGCCCGCAGATTCAAATAACGCAAAGTCAACGAGAATGAGATGACGCGCAATGCATTTACTGATTGTTGTATATTAACTAAGCCCTTTGGTCAGTGATATTGCAGCGCGGAATGAAGGGGTACACTGCATAGTGCTTCAGTTGCCGAGCATATACATCACACATCGACAAAGGCCGCTTCGGCATGCCTGTGCGCCTTTTTACGGTTTCTTGTGGCAGCCTGCGAACGCTTGATAGTTGTATGGTATCAGCATAAGCTGCACACTAAAGTACCTCTAATGTGAAGAAAAATCTGATAAGAAATGAAAAATGTTGATATGCGCACGTTGAATTGAAATGCAAAATATTTTTCGTATACCTGCCACCTTGTTATTGAGAAAAAGTTATGCTAACTAAATGCATTCAGTATAGCTGCGGCAGGGAACATAAATTCGTCCATATGTTTAATGCTTGTCTTGAATACTTTCGCCCCTGATATGAAGTGAAACTATAAAATCGGAGTGTCGACCGCGAACACGATGCCAAACTTCAGCGAAATTGACAGGCTTTTTAGAAAAAAAAAGGGATAAAGGACACACGCAGCACCTGATTCGGCGTTGCTGCCTGTTCTCACGTAGGCTGCAGCGTCATCCGTCTATTGACATGTTCAGACTTCAACAACACAAGACCAAGTTACTAACACTACTTGAACAAGTTTACACACACGAAGTGTAAAAGCGAATTTTGCATGCCCGGGCTCTCTTTGAGTCTCGATGGGGCTTCCGCGTCAAAACCTCTGTTCTTCGTGCTCGGTGAAGGCAAGATACGCAAAGCGTCTAATGACTTGGAAAGTTGTTTCTAATACTTTAAAGCAATACTGCAGTATATTATCACATTATGTTATTATTCGAACGCTAATGGTACAGAGGATACACCGAGAAATTTAAGAACATTTTTTCTTGGTCACTTATTCTGGCGAGCCGCTGGCTTTTTCTAACAACGATATATGTGGCATCGTTCGCTACGGATCGTTTATCGGCTGTCTGGCAACTATGTATTCATCCGCCGTGACTCTACGCTAAGCTGTTCGATTTAACAGTTGCATGCAGCCATAAGGCTGGAAAATCTTTAAATGTAAACTGCGCTTGGCTAATCTCCCGCTTGTATATCAAGCACACACACACATACACACACACCTTACGAATAATACCTAATCGAACTCTGTATCCCAAGCATATGCAACGTCACCAACTATCGGCGAGCTACTAAAAACACGTTTATTTTGCCACTAAAGTTGCCTGCAGTTCCCGCCAGCTCATGTGTTATGTTCTTTTTTTCTCATAATAGCATAAACATATACCTTTCTGCAAGCAACAACGTCAGAAGCGATAACGAATAAAGCACACTCACCTTGACAAAGCGCAGAAGAAGCACTATAGCCACGACGGCAAACGCAAGAAAAATAGAAGCGAACACGGCAGATTTCACTATCGTTCTTTTCGTCAATCGGGGTGTTTTGTGCTGTGATCCTTGCGGTGGCACAACTGATGACGCAGGGTTCAGACCACCGAACCTATTACCGGATGGTCCCGAATGCACATACTGAACATACGGCGGCGGTGTTTCCTTCAAGTCTGGATACGGCGGGGGCAGTTCTGAGTAAACTGGTGGAATGTCCGTCGCCAGTGCAAGCTCCCGTTCTTTAGAGGTAGCCATGGTCTTTTCTGTCAGTTGATGAATTTTGCAATCAAAATGCCGGGATAATGGGCAGTATCGTAGGGAAGTGAAAGATGGTCTTATTTGTGAGAAAGGTACAAACACAAAACGCGGGATCAGAACCGGATAAAACTTGAACAAGTCGCTAATACGAAACTTCACCACGCCTACTCAGCTTGGCCGGATGCGGTAGAAATACGAAACTATGGCGCTTCCAAGAATGCGGACACTTCGTGCGCAAAACCGCCGAGAGGCTTCCGCATGAAGTACTGGCGGTGTAGGAAATGTGGCCACACGTGATCACTGGCGACGAAGCAGCACACACGGTCAGGTCCAGAGAGGTTCGTTGAGCTTCGGAACACTTCGCGCGATGCGAGCGGAAACAAGGCTTAGCTCAGTGCGCGACCCGAAACGAGAGCAGACGAGTGATCAAAACAACGCGTCTGTTGCGTCTGCGCCCGCCCGCACAAGCGGCGGCTGCTGCTGCTGCTGCTGCTGCGGCGCCTGGCGTAGGCAGGGGCAGGCTCGCTGGCCTCGCACCGCGAGCGGATTCCGCGGTGGTTGGGAGAGAAGGAAAGTCGTATGGTAAAGAGCGCAGGCAGAGTTTCGTGATATCGCAGCGGCGAGAGCTAAACGCAACACCGGCCGAGCCGCCGCCACCGCTCGACGGCGTCTGCGCCCACTGTGGCAAAAGCGGTAGTTGCGTCACGTCGCGCCGTCGGTTGCTTGGCGGGAACGGGAGAATCAGTGCGGATGACGGTGAACGGCAGCGGAGGATGTAACCTGGTTTTCCGGTTGGCTCTATTTATTTGCGCACGAATCTGCGGGGGCCGATTCTGGAGAGTCGTTTGCAAGTTTTCAACCTTATGTAAAATTCTTCGAGGAGTTAGCATGACTAAATGAGAGGGGGGCGGGGAGCGTAAATCAACGCAAGTCAAGCGAGGAAGAATAGAGAAGACGAGAACCTATAAATGTGTCGTAGAGTTTCTTTTTTGAGTTAGAAAAAGAAATGAAAGCTTCCAGCAAATTATTTAGTGCTTTAAAAATCGTCGTCATCGTCAATATTAAGATCAGAACTATCTTTACTGCCGTTCGGGCGTAGCTTCCTTTGGAAGAAGATAAATTTACGGATAGGCAATATGCTTCCATCGGTGCCAAGTGAGAGCAGTGATAGAGGTGTTTTCATACTGGAGCCAAAAACAACTGTGACCTGCATCCAGCCATTAAAAATATATATTTTTTCTTTAAATGCAATTAGAAGAGAATTTCAGGCACGAAACTGCAGAACATGAAAGCGAGAGCAATAAACTAGAGTTTAAGAGTATGGGACATGATGCTTAATGCGGCTAGCTGGTAAGACAATTAGTAATGCGAGAAAATGTTTGCCTACTTCAGGAATCTTCAGTATGCCTATCTATCTATCTATCTATCTATCTATCTATCTATCTATCTATCTATCTATCTATCTATCTATCTATCTATCTATCTATCTATCTATCTATCTATCTATCTATCTATCGAACATATTACGCCAACTCAGCGCGCACGCCCTAGGCCACTTTTGCAAGCGCGGTCCATAGCGACCTTGGCCGATACCTGAGAACAGTGTAGGTGCACATACCCGCAGCAACGCGTGTTACTATAAATCGTAGAAAAACGTGCCTTAAGCAACAAATTGTGTCGCTAAATTGCTTAAGTGCTAATCGCACAAAGGTCACCAGCCATCGCTAGATGGGTTCGTCGCGAGTTTTTTTGATTATTTATTTCAGACATGTTTAGTCTGAACGGCCGAACCGAAGGAAGCGCTGTGGTAAGGCAAGGTTCACAATGCAGACAATATGCGGTGAGCGTAACTATGAGCCTGAATTTAATGTAGTGTTTACAACTTCCTGCCGGAAGTCAGCGCTTTTAGTTTTATTTTGTGTCACATATTTCTCTGCCGTGTATTCTGCACAATCTGTAACAGGCTTTTGCGCTTGTACAGAGGCAGCCGATCAGCTACACTATTGCTTTGCGAAATGCAATGTGTAAACAGGGCGGCCCTCGGAATCTTTCATTTTTACAGACAGCTTTTAGGCCTTGCACACTTAACGACAACAGGCCCCTTTGCAGTTACGTTCGGCTGAGTTAACAACGCGAAACTAAGGCATAATCAAATATTTACCTAGGGGATTCATTGTACCTAACGCAAAAGTTATTCTGGCACTCTTTTCTTAGTACTCTGCTGCATTTGAAATGTAAATATTTGCAACAAATTTGCTTCAATGCTGCCGTACATAAGACTGTTCCAATTTCATTTGATTTATATTGTCTGGGAATCGATGGATCCACCATGTGGTATTAGAACAAAACCCATTTTACCAGCGTATCAGGGTTAAAATAAGTTGTTAATCATGGTTTTCTTCAACTCTTTGGCGTCAACGATAGAAACGATGGAAGACGGAAAGAAATTCTATCATGTTCAGTTGCCGAAACTGCTCAAGTCTAACCCCCGTAAATTCTGGTCTTTCATATCTCCTGGCTCTTCTTCTTCCACATCTTTTAAACTCAACAACAGTGTTGTTAACGATCCATTAGAGATTTCAGAAGCGTTTAATACATATTTTCAGTCAGTATTCGCCTCGGATGATTCCAGTCGTTCAACATTTGCAACTAACGATTCATATGCAATTGATGATATCAACATTAGCCTAGAAGGTGTTTTGAATCTCACACTAAACTTAGATACTAAAAAGCCAGCCGGCCCTGATGGAATTCCGAATTCCTTTTTAGTACGATTCTCGCAATGGACATCTAAATATCTGTTTATTATATGTCAGAAGTCCCTTAATAGTGGCGTTGTGCCTTCTTCCTGGAAAAGAGCTAAAGTACTACCTTTATATAAATCTGGTGACAGGCAGCTCTTATCTAACTATAGGCCCATTTCTTTAAATGCAACCTCATGTAAAATACTAGAACACATAATCTATAAGCATATAATACTGTTCCTTGAAAATAATAACCTATTGAACAGCTTTCAGCACGGCTTCAGGCGCGGTTTTAGTACTGTAACACAACTTACGGAGTTCACTCATGACCTTTCCCATTACAGATTGACACCATTTTCATTGACTTTAGCAAAGCTTTTGACACTGTATTACATTCTAAATTGCTTTTGAAACTCCATCCCTATTGCAAAAACCAGCGCCACTGGGACCCAGTGCGCCGGATTATGGGCCCAGTGCAGCGCGCTGGACGCTGGGGCGCTGGGAAGGCGCTGGGAAGGCGCGGCGTACTGGGAGCCACTGGCTACTCGTGCGAAAAACAGCTCTAGCTCGTTAAATATGCGGTGCCTGGACACCGTATATATTTTTTTGAATACAGAAAGCAAGGAAGAGCGCTTTAGTGCAATAAAAAAAAAGAAAAGAAAACGTAAAAATAAAACCGCTCTGACAAGGATTCGAACTACCCACCTACACATCCCATGACCGGCACTTTACCACTACGCCACGCCAGCAGACGGAAATTTACGGATAGTTTGCCATGTCAAAGCCGAGAAGCAGTTTGTTTCGCAGAGCTACGTCTCGTACAGCCATAGTGGATGCGCTATCGCCCAGCAACTAAAACTCACGCCTGTACCAGAAATAAAAAGTTGCTGTCCGTATTCAGCAGTATGCTTGGAAGTGCCACACCATCGATTTTCACTTGTGATTGCTATTTTAACTACCCGCGCCGAGATCGCTCCCCACCGAAGCTTAGGCCTAGCGTATCCGCCGAGTCCGTCCTCTGGGCGTGTCTAGGCGCAGGAATCAAGAAATCTAACAAGGATAAATCACTCTGTATGCCAGCTTTCGCATCGATGTTCTTAAATAAACATTTTTTTCATGTCTACAGTGCCAGCATAAGAAGCGATGACCGCAGATGTGACGCGTCATAAACACAGGTATGTGTGCTATCGCCGAAGGCTCCCAGCACTAGCCCGCGCTTCTCTGACGAAGATTGATGACTAGCCAGGCGTCTTGACTGAAAGGCATCACTGCACTAAGGAAACGGTGCATATCCTTTACGTGAAAAACAAGAAATGGCTATCGAAATCGGCAGTAACAGGCCATACACCATCCCGGGTCAGCGGTTCATTTAGGACTTTTTCTCGAAGTTAAAACAGCAATCGAAAGTGCAAATCGATGGTGTGACACTTCCAAGCATACTGCGAAATACGGACAGCAACTTTTTCTTGCTGGTACAGGCGTGAGATTTAGTTGCTGGGCGATAGCGCATCAACCATGGCTGTACGAGACGTAGCTCTGCGAAACAAACTGCTTCTCGGGTTTGACATGGCAAATTATCCGCGAAGTTCCGTCTGCTGGCGTGGCGTAGTGGTAAAGTGCCGGGCTTGGAATCTGTAGGTCGGTAGTTCGAATCTTTGTCCGAGCGGTTTTATTTTTACGTTTTTTTTTTCTTTTTTTTTATTGCACTAAAGCGCTCTTCCTTGCTTTCTGTATTCAAAAAAATATATACGGTGTCCAGGCACCGCATATTTAACGCGCTAGAGCTGTTTTTCGCACGAGTAGCCAGTGCCTCCCAGTACGCCGCGCCTTCCCAGCGCCCCAGCGTCCAGCGCGCTGCACTGGGCCCATAATCCGGCGCACTGGGTCCCAGTGGCGCTGGTTTTTGCAATAGGGATAATATTCTAAATAACCCTCAGTTAGTGTCTTGGATTTCCAGTTTCCTTTCTTTGCGTTCCCAATTCGTGTGCTATGATTCTGCGGATTTGTCGGTAGTCGATGTCACCTCAGGAGTCCCACAGGGATCCGTACTTGGCCCTCTACTATTATTATTGTTCATTAACGACCTTCCAGACCATGTTACTTCTAAAATACGCCACTATGCAGATGATTGTGTTATGTACAGCCCAGTTGACTCACTCGCTGATCATCAGCGCCTTAAAGATTCCTTTGTTTCATTTTGTGACTGGTGTGCGACTTGGAAAATGAGCATAAATTTTGATAAAACTGTTCTAATGTCTTTTACTCACAGACACATGCCCGTATGTTATGATTATATATGCAACGGTGTACCGCTAACACGAGTTTTTCAATACAAATATTTAGGCGTCATTTTTACACTCACCTTGTCTTGGTCTAAACATATAGATTACATTTGTAGTAAAGCGTAAAAAAAACTTCGTTACATTCGCCGGACGTTGTCTCCTGCTCCGAGGGACACTAAATTAGTAACATATAAAACACTGATTCGCCCAATTTTAGAATATGCTTCCTCCGTATGGAGCCCATATAAACGATGTGAAATCAATTGTATTGAGTCTGTCCAGAGGAAGGCTATTCGTTTTGTTTACCGTCTATTCGACCGAGACTTTTCACCGTCAGCTGCTCTTACGGAATTAGGCCTCCAGTTTCTTTCTAGGCGGCGGCACATAGAATCTCTGAAGATTTTCTATTCTTATAAGAACTCTCTTTGTCACCTATCAGATCCCTCCCTTTTAATGCCTGCTTGCCCGACTTCAACTAGAGCTTATCACGCCTCTAATATCAGACCACTCCATCCACGCACTAACACTTTCAAATACAGTTTTTTTCCCCGCATGATTGAACAGAGGAATTTGTTACCTGCCGAAGTTCGTTTGTTACCGATTTCTCAATTTTTAAATGCTATTGCTGATGTATAGTTCCTTCAGATTTTTATATTTCGTTTGTTACCCATTTCTCAATTTTTAAAATGCTATTGCTGATTCCTTCACATCTTTATATTTCTATGTTCTTGTTTCTCCATGTCATAATCAGTTTTCTTCGCATGTAATCCCACTCCTGCCATAGCCCTAACGGGCTGCAGTATGTATAAATAAAAAAAAATAAAATTCGCGTAAATGCTTCGCGTGTTAACAAAATAAATGAATTGAGAATTTTATAAAGTAGTGTGACTTTAGTACGCCGTGTAACATTCTGTAATAATAATAAGTAAATTTAGGTATTTAGGAGCCGTACTGATGCAGACCCGGCGATATCGCTATTAATTCATGTCAGATGGTTTCGAGTGAATTCATTGTTTCACTGGCTTACATGTATTTCATAAACGGAAAGATGGTCATCGTGCATTTTTACAGGAACAATATTGTTTAGTAACGATATCAATTCATGGTTACCTTTCACGACTTAAAAGTTCCTTGAGGAAATCAGATCCCAATTTCTAGTTTGTTTATCAACTGCTCTCAATGGACCAGGAAATGACGGATATGACCACACGTTTCAGCACTTTAGAAACTCACTAAGAAAGTGTATCTATATATTTACACTGCGCAGTGATTTATAGAGGATTCCCACCACTGCAACTGAAACAACTTGTTTGGTTAGCGTACTAGAGACTTGTCTGTTGGCGCGTAAAATCGATCCCGGCGAAACTACCTACATTTCTATGGTTTCTACTTAGTCATTTGACACCACTCCACCGCCTGGACACCCAGATGAGCCCTGACGGCATTCAACTCGCACCTCAGCTCCGAAGACACTCTAAGGACAGGCAACTCGAGATTATCGTTAAGTTTGCATCGTTCAAAGCTAATGAATCACTTCTTTCTAAAGGCCAAAACTTCAAACGTAGCGTAGGTGAAGACCTTTCGCGCCGTGTTCCAAACTGCCGGAAACACGTTGTCGCTTTTGCCAGGGCAAAGTAAACGTCTTTTGCCCTGAGGTTTGAAACATTGCACAATGGCCTAAAACATTACGTTTTTGATGAAACTGCAGAATCTGTAAAAGCAATATCTTAAAAATCAACTCATCCTTGCTGGCCACCACTCTATCCACCGCCTTCTCCTCGTGCTAACATTTGGGTATCGGTAATCTATACTAACATTCACATTCCTGCCGAAACACAATAACGTATCAAACATTATAATATCGTCACGAAACAATGTACTTATATTAACCGAAACGTGGTTGCACAACGATATCACTAACTCGGAGGTTCTGTTTGAGGTACCCGATTTTCTTATTCGCTTGGATCGCAAAGATTTTCGCGGAGGAACAGTTCTAATCGCAGTCAACGAGCACTTGCCTTGTCGCGTCAAATTTGGAAATGATGTGGGTTATGTGGCGGGCTTGACCACTGATACTATTAATTGGTTTGTGTTATAGGCCACTTCGTACTAATCCTGACTTTCCCTGCAACCTTAAGAAAGTTCCAAAACCACCTAGTTTCGAAGCACACTAAAGCAGTCATCGTCGTATTTGGGGATTTCAGTTCCCCCAATATCGACTTGAGTAATCAACCTCACCATATAATTAATCAAGAAGAGCCGAAAGATTTCATTGATCTTCGCCTTAATTTTAACGTAACCCAACTTGTATCTGAACTGCCACGAGTCGCAGGGGAACAGCTAACACTCTGGACCTCGTACTGACCACTCATCCTGACTTCCTTAAATCTATTATTTGCCTCCGAGAAATGAGTGACCGTAAAGTAATACATGCTAGTTTTAACTTCTCGCCTGCAATAAAACAAACACCACAGCAATGGAATAGGCTATATGATAAGGGAAACTACAAAGCAATCAACACTGAAGTAACTATCTTTTCGTTGGTCTTTGAAACGACCTTTTATCAAGAAGCGTAAGTGAACACTTGGCACTTTTCAAACATACAATTATCGAACTAACAAATAAATACTTCCCAACATGGAGTTTTCGAAAAAGTTTGTTGAGAAACCCTGGTCAATGCCTCTTCTACTAGATGCCTGCCGCGTGAGCCGAGAAGCTGGTTCCTGCCCCTCCCCTCTTTACTCTCCCCCACCCGGGGTAACCCGGGTCGGCTGCGAGCACTAGCTGCGGTGGCCGCTGCAAACCTAAATCACGTAGCCCAGCCTCCGAGATTTTAGCGGCGTCTGTTGCGATCCCGGAGGCAGGACCCACAATCTCTCGTCAAATGGTTAGTCGAGCGCGCGCCAGCCTAGTAATCGTCACTTCCTCCGCAACAGGAGGTGGGTCGGCTGCGAGCGCCGTCTCTCCACGACTACCCTGAACTTAGGGAACCTCCGCTTCGATGGGAAGACTAGCGTTGCGGCAGTTATCTAGTAAAGGAGGCATTGCCCTGATTCACAAGGACACTAAAAACACTCGAAAACAAAAAAGCATTCGATAAAGTTCCTCATCGACTTCATTCCTTCATTCATTCATTCACTCAGCTTTCCGCATTTATTTCGCAATGATGCGACGCACCGAGTTGTTCATTAAGGCAATAGCACAAACCCGGCTGCATTATAGCTAATTGTGATGAGCGATAATGGTGGATCAAGTGAATGGATCCGTAGATGATGCAGCTTCAGAGGCGCATACACCCACACCATTTCTCTGCAAAGGCAGTGTGTGTAATGAAGCTGAAACACAAGGGGAAATGATGCAACAATGCCGCTGTGTGAGTCATTTTTTGCTTCGCTGATGCAGCGCGATAAGTTTCCCGCCCGGATGATGTGGGAACGAGTTAGGAAGCGGGAAAGTGATAACGCTAGCTTTACGGCGCATGCTGAGCGTCTAAAGAAAAAAAAACGGGGAACTAATTAGTGCAACGGCAAACAGCAGATTGCGCTCTAACAACGCGTCTTAAAGTGGGAGACTGCTGGACAGGGCAGCAGCATTAAAGTTTTCTTTACGATCCTTCTGGGACCTTCTTGGTCGTGGCTGTTGGGTGCTGCTGCCACATGTCCGAATAGCTGATGCTTGAAAGAAGATTAATTACATGCTCAACGGTCGCAGTACAGCAGGGCCATGCCCTAATCATTAGGCTACAGTCGCATCTACACATCTTTCATGCCAATGCCATGTAGCTCTTGCAGATGAACACCCCGTGTTTCACATGGCGCACAACGGGTGTGCGACAGCACGTACACGCGCGTGCGTTTTCTTCAAGCCAAAGAAGAAGGGATGATCAATGGGCAAACTTATTGTATATGATTACCCGCTTAACGAAAGCTTCCTTTCCCATACGTTCCAATGTAAGTGTTGCATCTGCTGATGACATGGCAGCGAAAACCCGACAGGCTTGTCGATTCGGTGCTCACCGAAGTATTTACACCGCGACAGCATAGGCTTCGACATCCGCACCACCATCCTTTAAAAAAATTAAATTAGATTATAGGGCTTTATGTGCCAAAAGAACGATCTGATTATGAGGCACGCCGTAGTGGTGGATTCCGGAAATTTGGAACACATGGGGGGGGGGGGGCTGTTTCACGTGCACCTAAATCAACGCAGAAACCTGTTTTCGCATATCGTCCCCATCGAAATGCGACCTCAGCGGTTGAACACCATAGCCACTATAAGCAACCACGGCGGGGACCATCTTTTCAAGAACAACTTGTATGCAAGGTGCTATAAGTCTGCTTGATGGGACTGTCAAAGGCTAGCCCGTCGTCACGAGAATCAGGGCCAACGTTTTTCCAGCATTGAACCAAATTGGTTCTACTTTGCAGAACCGTGTCTCGAGGCTGGCTACTCATACAGTAGCCAGCCTCGAGACACGACATTTGAGCAGCGGCAACTCTTGGAAGCTGCTGAAAAGTTGATGAATAGTTTTGTTGATACGGTTTAAAGTAGTTGTACAACTGCGCGAGAAATCCCAGCTATTATATACTGACGAAAACCTGTCCCAGAAGTACTCCTATTGGCTCAAGAAATATCTATAAGCAGGCAATGGATGCGTCGAAGCCCGGCGCAAATCTGTTGCCATCTACCGACTGTGTTTTTGTAGTAGAACAAAATGAATAAGAACCGGCTATGCTTTTCCTGTAGCGCTCCTTTGAAATACTGAATCCTGGATTAGCACGTCCTCTCGTGATATGACATAAACTGCAGTTTCTCAGCTATTGCTAATGCTGTTTTTACACATGAATATAATGCGGCCACTATGGCGAGATGATACTGAATCGAGCTTCATAAATTTTTGTACCTTCCTACTTCGAGTCTTAGGGGAATCTTTGCTCGACTAGTTACTGCTTCACGATGTGGTGGTGTGTCGTCTTATTGCATTCGGCGTGAAAAGATGGACAGCGCAAAGCCATAGTATAGAAGGTGGTTATTGGGGGAAAGTGGAGGACAGCAGCAATAAACCAATATTCATTGCTGTTCACCGTGGTCGAAAGATGGCGTCGGGATATCTATTTCAGTGAAAGTTCAGCATTTTCTTTATTTACTTGAAAAATTATTGTTATCACTACTAATGCGGACATCCAAAATAGAAACGCTTCATATGTAGAACGTCGTTAGACATTCAAACTGCTTTGAAAGCAACGATAATTCCGAAGCACGTCGCTTCAGTATGTGCACTCACACGCATGCACGCGCCCGCACACGATCATTGAGTAGAGCCCGAAAACGAGATGTATGGTGTGCACAAGCTAGGCCTAGGCCCACAGATGCCAGCAAGCGCGCTCTCTTTAAGGAAATGCTAAGGCGTACATCAGCCGTCAATCCATCGGTTTAGGCAGATATATTGATCCATCAGTCTGTGCTGGAAAAATGGCAAAGAAATGGAGAAGCAGGTTTATGATGTGAAGCAAATTGCTTTGCTTCTGCGCTCCATTTTGAAATGAATGCTACACGAAAAATGTGTTATCGTAACAAGCCAACAGAGCATCGCACAGAGCATCGCACGCGTAATGCGAAGACGTGGGGTCGTTCACCACTGGCGGTAAGTTGTTTTTTCATCCGCTTTCATATACATTAATTTATGATTTCTTTATTTCAATTAGTTAGTACAAGTAATTTCCGTTATGTTGTCCTTGGTGTTTTTGTTTGTGGGCTTCTTATGATATTATTGGTAAAAATCGGGCCCCTTGGTTAGCCCGCTTTTCCTCACGAATAAAGTCTGTCATATAACCACTCTCCGATAGATCTCAATATATTACCTTGACTATAAATAATTGAGAGCCTAAGCATTGCTAACCAGGATTTTGATGGCAGCCGCTACGTTTCTCCCGTAAACAGCAGAATTTCTCGGTATATATGAAAATACACGGGTTTCAAACGGGATAGTCATTGAATAATTCATAAAGAATAGTTTGATACTGCTCACGTAGAATATTTTTAATGGGATGTAACGGCGCTGTGCCTTGTCGTGGTGTTGGAGCATCGCTCGGCGTATATCAAAGCAAAGAGTGAATAACACATAGATGTTATTGAACAAGATATATAGTGTGAACCACTGCGAGTACCAATTCTACGTGATTTTGGTTCTTGTGTAGTAGGGAAACACAAGAACCTTGTGTGTGTTTATTGAAGTTTGTCTCGGCTTTCTATAACCGCGCCTTAAGCTTCAAGAGTAATAGAAAAGTCTCTAAGAATAAAAAATAAAGCAGTTTTAAAGCATTTACCAACTGGAGGCCGAAAAATTTCACAGCTAAAGACAATGAGATAAACTCTCACCTTCAGATTAGATGAGATGAGTATCACCGTCACCGCAGTAGCCACGGTGAGAAAGGTGGCTGGCAGAATCACTTTCACAAGTTTGAAACGAATCCACCGACGAACATGCACTTTTGCTGGTGTGGTCCCTTGAGGTGTCGTCTCGTCGAGATCGAGATCTTCGAACGTATCGGAAGAGGTGTTCACTGGCACGTATTGAACATATGGTGGGGTCCGTTTATCCTTCACCATTTTGAACGGATACATAGGAAACGCCCTGAGACAACTAATTCGTCGGAATTAAAAAAAAAGAGATTACTGTGTCTGGCAACCTCCTTTTCCGTCGCCAGGCGCGCGTCCGTCAACGCACGAAAGTTACATTTAGAGCTCAGTCCACAAAACGTCCACATGCACACCGTGCCCGCGGCTGACCTTCAAACGCCTGCTCCGCAGTGCTGCATCACCGTATACTTGTAGACGTCGAGTGAGGGCACCACAAGCCACAGCTTGTACGCCTCTTTTCACCCTTTGCAACTACACTTACATACCTCAGGTTCAGGCTCAACGAATATTTTCGTATGAATGCACGCACGGAATGCGGGAAAATCAGGGTTGAAGCGCTGACATCAGTTGCTCTGACAAAGAGGACAGAAGCGTTGGGAACGGCACCTATCTTCCACTCAATGTCAAAGAACATGTGCGAGCAAGCGCTGTTACAAGAGAGCCCTGTCTGCTGGAGAAGGAAAGGAGAGAGCGAAAGAGAGGAGGGGGCAGTAATAGACTACATAATCAGTTGAGAGAAAACACCCTAGCAACGATAGACG
Organism: Dermacentor variabilis; assembly: GCF_050947875.1. NCBI lineage: Eukaryota > Metazoa > Arthropoda > Arachnida > Ixodida > Ixodidae > Dermacentor > Dermacentor variabilis. The sequence goes on along the minus strand of NC_134578.1, from coordinate 43,410,849 downwards.
GATGTGCCTGTTTGCGACGTTGCGGCGGAACTCCTCGCAACTATCAGGTTACGCGTCGTCGCACGCTCAGCTGATGTCGCCAGGAACGGTGCATCCGGTGTCGGACTTTTTTTTTGCGTCAGCTAACGTGGTCTGCTGTTAACGTTAACGGACTTCGAATTTGTGTAAAGTCAGCCGCTTCCTTTCATTTTAACTTCATCCGAAGACAAAAAATTTGCGAAGGGGATGCCGTTCAGCGAATAGTTGGAAAAATAAAACACGTGCGACATAGAATTCCGACTTGGAGCACGAATGTAAGTTATTAGATCAAACAAAACAGATTTCGACGCAAATATTCCGAAGGGTTGTCTACCCGCATACATAATTAAGAAGCTTTATTTCTTACAATATGGCTGGAGGTGGCACTCATAGTAAGAAAATGAAGCCGGCGCCTCGTGCTATTCGCATTTTATCACTAAATTTGTTTCTAAAATGAGCTGCGAGTCAAAAATGTTTAAAGCGGTATCCAACGCATGCAAAATGCTATATAGGCAAAAAAAAGAATCGATTGTCGCTTCTAAGAACAGGAGTGAGCACCGATAAGCGCTTTATGGTGGACATAAACAAAGTAGCCTGTTGCTCAAAGCCCCCGCTCAGAAAAGGTCGCAGCCCAGTCTCATATTTTCGTCTTCAGATAGATATAAATTATGATCCATGAAGCCGCTTGAAAAAACAAAGCAATAAACTGTTTTTCGTAGCATTCCGGCGTTAATGTGCTGCATGATACCACTGTGTTCTTTTTTTAATGATCCCTGTCCTTGGCGGAGGCGAAGATATGTTTCTGGCATGAAATACTTACGAGATGCGCTAGTATATTTGACACGGACACGTTGAAGGGTGCGTACAAGATGAGGTGCCAATTTCTCATGCTACGAAATTGAACTCAAAAGGTCACTTCGCTAGAGAACGTGGTAATGATTATTCATTGGACCCGGGTAAATTGAGTGCATCGGCACTTTGCAGTCGTAGGCGGGCCATCGCGATAGCCTTTTGTTACCGCGTTGTAATGAGTAGCTCTCCTAGTCAGCAACTGCATCTTCACGCTAATTTTCTCGACAGACAAGTAGACACGCACACGTAGACATACATATACATCTTGATTTCATAAAAATAGAGAGAGAGAGATGCAAATGAGAGAAAGGCAGGGAGGTTAACCAGACTTAAAACCTCCGGTTTGCTACCCTGCACTAGGGGAAGGGAAAGGGGAAGTAAAGACGGAAAGAAGAGCGTGACAAAAATGAAAGCGTGAGAAAAAAAAATATGAAAAGGGATGAAATGGGGTCCTTATAGTCTTTCTAATAGGCCACTGTCACGTAGAAAAGTCAACAAAGCCTTGACCGACTTTTGCTGCGACGACAGTTCACGTCGGCATTCCAAAACTGACTGTTCTGAAAGTGGCCTGTCGTCAAGGCGTGCCAACGTGGTCGCTAGTGACAGCCGGTGCGCGCTGTATTGAGGACAGTGGCAGAGCACGTGTTCGATGGTCTCCTCGCCGCCGCAGTGTCTGCAAGCCGCGCTGTCGTCCATACCGACTCGGAAGGCGAAGGATCTTGTATAGGCGACACCAAGCCACAGTCGGAAAAGTACTGCTGTTTCTAGTCGAGAGAGTTCAGATGGTGGTCGAAGTCGAAGGGATGGGTCCAGTCGGTGTAGACGTGTATGCTGTAAGCTTGGTGTGTTCCATAAAGTTTTGATGGATTCATTTGCAAGCACACAAATTTTCGTTGCAGCGTCTGTTCTTGAGAATGGAATGGAGTCTTGCAAGCCCTCCTCATGTGCAGATCGTGCTGCTGCGTCGGCAAGTTCATTGCTCATTATGCCACAGTGGCTTGGAATCCACTGAAACGTGATGTCGTGTCCTTGCTCGACGAGGTGGTGAAGCAGCAGTCTGATTTCTAGAACTAGTTGTTCGTGGGGTCCTCGGCGTAAGGGAGAAACCAAACAATGAAGTGCAGCCTTGGAGTCAGTGAACACGCTCCATTTCTTGGGTAGTTCTTCAGAAATTACCCGAAGTGCACAACGAATAGCAGCAAGCTCCGCGGCAGTCGATGTAGTCTGGTGAGAGAGTCGAATCTTTATGGTGGAAGGTTTTGCAGGAAAGATCACCGATCCTGCAGACCCATTCACCGTGGTTGAAGCGTCAGTATACAGATGATGATGATCGTTGTACGTCTCGTACAGCAAGAGCAGTGAAAGCTGCTTGAGTGCTGGAGACGAGAGTTGGGCTTTTGTTCGTATGCCTGGTACGATAAGTCGAACCTTTGCTTGAGCCAAGCACCATGGTGGAAACGGAACTGTCGCTGGAGCTGTATAACCTGATGGAAGGTATGCACGATAGGGCAGGACAGTTGCACAAAAGGAAGCGCGTGGTCGATCCTCTGGCAGTGAGGCTAGATGATGGGCAGGGGCTCGAGCAAGGTGTCTTACGTGTGCTCTGAGTGCTTCCATGACTATATGGGTCTTGGCTGGGAAATCGTGTGCAATCGCAATGGTTTCAGCCGTTGATGAACACCGCGGCAATCCAAGACACACTTGTCAAATACCAAAAGTGCGAACGCATCCACATATACTAAGAAAATTGGTTATGTCCAACAAGAATTTTCGCACTTTTAGCCTTGCTGGGTTCGATATTTTCTTAATTTTGCTCCCAAATTTTCGGTAGCTCAAGTCAAAACGCATAGAATATACATATAGACAACCAGTCACAATGAAGTAAACACATGAAAGCGGGTAATAAGCAGAACAAGGACGTCACCATACAGGCTTTCGCAGCAGTATTGTGTTGTGCAATGAAAATCTTCAAGCTGTGCTTCTGCAAGCAGGTAAGTGGAAGCCCCTTGTTATATAAAATTGTTGACTTAAAATATCTTTACGGCAATGCAAGCTGCAACGTTTGCCTTCGTTTGCTATATATAGTGACTTGCTTGCTCAAGGCTCTAGATAAAAATTAAGATACGCCTTGGGAAACCATGACGTCATGACGCCGCGTCAGAGTCGGATTAACAGTGAAACTGGCTCTCGCAGAGCTATTATAATAAATGTTTTAGCCGCTATGTCCTGCGAATAGTTTGATGCAAAAGCTTCACACGGCTCATTGAGCGAAAAAGCTGGCGTCTTTAGCAGCGAAATGGCACCTAAATTACTATTGGCTGCGGCGCCACGTCACAGGCGCGTCTCTACGGAGAAGAGTGGGCGAAAGGGTTCACATGCAACCGCAGTAGCTCGATGGGTATCGCCTGGTCGGTGGCATGCAGCGTTTGCACTGCAGGCCGCTGTTCTTTGCTGGCTTGGGCAGCGCGTGCCGCAATGGCACATTACACACAAAACTCAAAGGACCGCTCAGCAGCCTTTAAATTGAAGATGAATGATTTCGCTTACACAACTCACACGAAGTGCTTAGTGTCTTCGGATTTTTTTTTTCTAAGGTCGAGAACTCCCGAACCTTCATTTAATGCAACAAGTAACAGTCGAAAATAACATGCCCGTACGCCGCTACACTCATATTCTTTGGCACTCTCAGAATGATTTCATTTGAACGGCATTGCCTGTCACCACCATGCATCGCGATTGGCGCCGATTGCCAGCACAAGCACATTTTCATTGAATGTACGTGAGAGTCCTATAATACTTTCTTTAACGTTATTACATGACCGAGGACGGGGGTTTTCATGACTCGGATAATGTTTCCCTTCGTGCTTATCTTGAATATCCAATATTTTTTATACTATATATTTAAAATATAGACGCGGTTTGAAGCAGAATATCGTTCAATGATCATCAAGAGAACGGCCACTGAGTACAATGCGCTACCCCAGCCTGCATATTTTACTTCAAGAAGTCACAGTATTCAAATATGAATTGATGCAGTGGTATTCACAGTGTTGATAGAAATATTTTTATGGCGTTATCGCCGGAGATGTCTGCTTTTTGAAACAAATCAATGTGCTACCTACTTAATTAAGTGATGACATCTTTCATTCCACGACGCCTTTGTGACATACCTGCTTGGTTCATCGTCCATTGTCTACATTGTATTTCGTTATTTTTCTATAATTTCTGGAAATACGGTTGGCTGCAGCACCGAAGCGCTAGGTGAAATGAAAACAGAAAACAAAATTGTTTTTCTTTGAGCGTCACATGTCCACTTCCACCGACGAAACGCTTTTTCAGGGGCCCAAGGGAATGACGAAGGAAATTTGGCCGTCTGCCGGCGTTGAAGCGTTAGGCCAACGTCCCAGCCAGCAAGGTGATAACGCAAGCTGCTTGCGGGGCCGACCGGCCGTGACTTCAGAGAGGTGATGAAAAGCGGGGTGCCACGACATCGACGACAGAGACGCTCTTTTCTCAGCCAGTATCGGTTTCAAGGAGCCTGCCAAGCGGAACTAATTGTTCGCATAGCTCCCACATGAAATCAGCTATTGAAACAGTTATCGTTGGGTTAGGTAGCGTCGAGTGCGGGCCCCAAAGTACTCATTTGCTGTTGTCACCCATTTTGGATAATTAGAAAGTAATTGCCGTAACATCGCTAATTAAAGACGCAATTGCGGAAATTGCTCTGCATCTAAAGGCTGCCGATGCGTACACTCGAATGGTAAACATCAAGTTAGCGTAATTTAGATTTTTCTCATTTTAAAAATTTGGTCCAGCTAAAGAAAGTGCATATTGTATAGTCAAAACTGGATCTCAGCGTTTGTTGCAGCACTTGATTTCGGCAAGGATATGTAGATTTACAATGCGCAAGCCTAATAATTTTTTATCTGAGGTGCTGCTCGCGGCAGCTGCCGGGACTTGCATGCACTTGGCACTAACTGTCTCTGCCAATTCTGGATAGGTGTCGCTAACGTACTGCGGCAGTTCTAAAGCCGACGCCAAGCGGGAAACTTAAAATGTGGAGGTAATGAAGTTGTAGTTAGGTAGCGTTTCATGGCGCAAAAGCAATTGAGGCTATGATGTGGCAACGACAAGGTGAAACGTTCTAGTGGGCGGTAGAGCAGCCAAATTATTATCCCAGTTTGTTCTAGAAGTCCATTGCCTGTAAAAATTTTAAAACAGCGTCAGGGGATACAATTGTGTTTTTAGAAAGGATCAAAACGGGATGCATTGGTGTTAGTGGTTTTTTTTTAAGTTCGCGAAAATACTTCTGTGTTTCCCTCTCCAGAGCAGGGCACCTTATTAGAATGTGGTTCATGTTAAGGAATTGCTGGCACGCATTACACAATGGTGCGTCTTCATTTCTCCATACAAATTGTGCGTGAGATGTGTGTGTCCAATGCAAATGGGGACATAAAATTATTTCCATAAGACGTTCTTGGTGGTTACATTCCTTTCATTCTTTGAGGATGGGTTTTATGATAGAGCCCTTGAAATGAATCTTTGTTTCCAATAATATTTCGTGCACCGCCATAGATGCACGCTTGCCTGCTTTCCTTCATTTCCAGGAATGCCTGCGTCTCTTTGGACGCAGCAGATACTGATTTTTCGCGCATTTTTTTTTCGGTTTTGACCCGTAAGCCTGAAATTCCACCCAACACTGGTTGGCAGTCTGATTTTGTACGAAGAGCCTTCAGAGCGCTGAGTGCATCGGTGTACACGACTGCCTTTTTATAGTTCCCTGTCCAATTTTGCATATAATTTTGTCCAACGCTGTATATGAAGCATATACTTCAGTTGTAAAAACCGAGACAAACTGTGGCAATTAGTCACAGTTGCCCAATTGTTTGTGCACCATTGCACTACCGACATGTTTTCTGGCTTTGAACCATCGGTGTAAAACTTATATGTAGTTACTGCACTTTCCCTGCACTTTTCAAAATATTGTAATATGTGCTTTTGCAGTTTCTCCTTTTTCCTGTGATATGCAAGAACAATATCACAAAAAAATGTTCAAGACCATACCATGGAGCTAGCGTGGTATTTGGGCAACATAAAGCGCCTCGTTCGGTACATTATATACCGCGCATATTTCTTCAAACATGAGAGCAAGTGGTCTTAATGTGGGTGGTTGGTTTATGTAGTGTATTCCATTTGTGGTGTCAGATAAAATAGTGCGGCATATGTGATTCGGTACCGCTCTAGTTCTTAAGACATATGACATTGTGAGCAATGCTATTCGGTGTTCCAGGCAGGGTTCATTGCTTACGTTGTATATGCTTTTGAGAGCCAAAGTTCTGTACGCGCCGGTGGCTGGAAGCAATCCGTGATTATGTGTGGATCGAGCTGTTTGAGACACGACTGCCTTGCCGATCCATAAACTACGTAGCCGTAATCAAGTATGATTTCTACTATTAAGCAGTGAATGCGTAAAAGGCACGTTCGGTTGGCTTCCCAATGCCTTCGTGATAGAACCTGCAGGATATTGAGTGTTTTGTTTGCATTGTTTTTTACGCTTTTCATTCGGGCAAGAAAGTTCAGTTTAGCATTATGTAATCCCTAATTTTTTTTTGTTCTGCCTTAACTGGTAGGGGCTTTCATTCAAGTTTAGTAGCGGGTCTGGGTGCAAACCGTGCTTCTGCGAAAACAGAACAGCGAACGATTTTTTGTGAAAAAAAATCTTCACCTGCCCATTTTGTCAGTTTATTTGTGGTTTTCCGGACTTGCCTTTCGCATGTAGACAAGCTAGCAGCTTGGCGTGCAATCTGAAGGTCGTCGACATATAATGAGTACGTGATGCAAGCGAGCATTACTGCATTTATAGAGTTTATATTCACAACGAAAAGTGTTGTACTCAGCACACAAGATTGTGGAACGCCATTTTTTTAACAATAGTGCGCGAGTGCATTGTGCGTAAGCGTACATGGATTGTTCGATTTCGTGACAGCAGGCGTCGCAGCCCACTAAACGCCTGCTGACGCAGGCACCCCCGCGGATCGTTTATGTAATGAGTAAAATTTGTCCACATAGTTGTCTTCTCTCTTTAATTCAACGAAAATCCATAGATAATTTAGCAATTGAATTGCGCGCGATCACAACGGAAAAATAGTTTAACACCAAATTGAAGACTGTTCATTTGATTTCCCGCAGTGCAAGAAATGCACGTGCGAAAATGCCTTTTTATTTACCTTTCCTGGCAATATACCATATAGGTTGGTTCAGGATGGCAAGTTATATATCAACAGAAACCGCCTGCTCCATACAGAGACAGGGCTTACGAAGCGTACGTCCATAAATAAACAAAACAATTCCGGAAAAAAGCAGGGTATATTATTCCTGAAAACCTCAATACTTATTGCTCATTGGCATATATTGAAATTTACGCGTTATTCGCGGCAACATCAAGCGTCATATCCTCTTGAAATCAGCTCGAAGGTTTCCAGCAGTTTTCAGATGTGGGTTTTCAAACTATGCGTGGGAATGCATTGTTGCTTCTGTAATTGTTGAGCTTCAATGCAGAAAAAAGGTTTCGTTAAGAAAGTGAAACGGCAAGTCAGACAGCGCCCAGCCCGAAATTGGGGATAGTTCCAGAATTCTTTTAAAGTGAACGTACATAGCGAAATCCCAATAGCTTCATTTTGTAGCTTCTAATATGGGCGCTGATCTAGTTAGTTTTAATGTTCATAACTTAATATTTGGTAATCTTTCGAATGCGTGTTTCGAATTTATTACAAGCAATGTCCTCAATTCAAGTAATCCTGATAATTGAGTGCATAGGTGCTTTTCTCTAAATTAAGCGCCTGAAAATGAGAAATGAAACAGGTGGTTTATTCACATGGGGTTCTGACACTGCGGAGTGAGAAACATTCGCTTAAACAGTACCTCTGAAATTGAACTGATAATTGGTCGATCTTGTGCTCAAAAAGCAGAGAAACGCAGGATAAAGCTCAAGAACAGTTTACTCTCTATAAGGCGTGTTTTGTTTCCAAACAATAGTCGTCATCTGTCGTGCTTGCGTTTCGTTTTTTGGAAACAATGCACTGGCTACTTTTCTATCAGGAGTGCTATGTCACGTTGATAACGTTCAAGTCGTTCTTCACCGGGAAATACACCAAGGGCGCGCAGCGTTAAACAAAGGAATGACGTGCACGACAGCTGAAGATTATTGTTTCGTGACAATATCAGCCAGAAAAGTTGCAATATTTCTTAGATTGAATGACAACCAGGATAGTGGCGACCATCGCCAGGGGTCACCGAATCAAATGACATCGCTCGGCTTCACTCATTATTTGTGCATGTCACTGTTCTTGCGTGCTTTATTTTACAATCAAGAGCATTCCATGGGGCTGGTGCTGGTTCGAGAATTTAATACTGAAATCTAGACGTGTTATTTAGCAGATCAGGAGGAGCCCATCCTGCTTTCGTGGAAGTGACGACAATATTAGCGCATGTTGTGGTGCAGCAGACATGCCGGATGAAATGGCTGACATAAATGTGTACGGCAGCTTCGGTGAATGGAATCGCTAGCCGAATTCAAACAGAGCTCATGAGGCAATGCTTCTTGGTTTTTGAGGCTTCATCTGAAAGGGAAGCTTTAACAATTATGAATTTCTGTTCATGGCACAGCATTCTACTGCACGAAGTCCAAGCAAGTGAGCCCTCTCTAAAACACTCGTCCCCGACACACACCACACATTCGCAAATAGTTTTTATTCTGATTATATTTCTAAAATCACATGATGCACATGGCCAGTCCAGGTGAATTGCGTTGGCATTGAAGTTCCAGCAATCTCAAATTGCTTGACGCACAAATTTCGGAAAGTGCAGCAGGGAACTTAAGTGCGTCTTGCAGCGCATTTCACAAGAGTGTATCTCGAAGTAACGCTTCTCTCAAAAGTTTATGGCGGTCACCACACTATTATAATGGATATCACCGAAGCTGATACAGTAAATGATGCTGTTCGCAAGGATCCAACCAATTTTCTAGACAACGAATATGTGTATCTTTTGTCTTTGTTGATGCTGGGCTCTTGATTCGCATGTAATTGACTTTTTTGGTGTGTCCGTAGTCTACTAAGGTCCTACGCTATAGTAATTTCTTGGCATGTGCGAATATCTAGGGAATTTCGAGAGATCGTTTGAATAAATTACTTGAATGGTCATCTGCAAAGCCTCCAAAGTAGAATATCACATTACTGTTGAATTGAATAAATTGAATACAAATTGAATAAAAAACATAACTTAATATGCATTTGTATGGAGATACGTGAACGTTGGTATTTCTCATGCAAGTGATTTGTGTATCATCGAAAAATTCACTTGAAAGGTGGGCTAGCGCTCTGCCAGTGTGAGATTCCAAATGAGGTTCACATGCTTGAGAAGATTTGCAACACACACAGACACACGCAAACACACACACACACACACACACACACACACACACACACACACACACACACACACACACGTATATATATATATATATATATACACACGCAGAGACTGAGAGGCAGATTTTACAAAGTTGCAGAATTTTCGCACAGCGGCGAAACTGGTATTTTGAACAAGGAATGCCCATGTGGCGAACAATTTGACAACTCTTGCACTGTCTACCACAAGTCTTCCTAGTGAAACGCTGGCTACAACGGCATCTATTGTTCATTCATTGGCAAACACTTGAAATAAAACGGTAGTACGTATAATGTTATTTTAATATGAGGACGGTATATTGTATCGTTTGTATGTTCTTTGTGCTCATGGCCGATGTATATTGCAGAAGTTTAGGGACGCCACATTAGTCGTTGCCCAAATAGTTGGTTCTCCAAGATTTGTTTCGTTCGTCAGATTATTATCGGTGCAGCAGTTCCTCTTCTTTTACATGCTACGACAGTGTTCGTTTTTTTACGCCGTCTGCGTGGTCGCATGCATTTAAGGAGGTATCGGATGGCCTTCAAGAAGATGGCAAAAAGACAGGTCAAGAAATATGCCAACGCTGCGTTGTTCCTCCACTCGCTGTCAGCATTCACCGGAGCTGGGGCAAAATAAAGAAGGATGTTCATGTAATGTAGATAATTAATTATGCACACAGAGAATCACCTAGGCGGAGCATTCTGGTTACCACAGCCTTAAAAATATTTGATAGCAAACATTTGAGGCATTATGATAGCAGCCCTCATTTTATAGCTCCTCTGTAGATATTGGTATATATGTTCTGGCTGACACGTAGTCTCTACTGATGTATGACTGAATAATATCGCTGTATTAGATCTCCAGTCTAAAAGATGCTTGTAGAAGCTGTGTCGAAATATTCCATCTAATCTCTATATATGTACGCACAAAACAAAGCCACTGCTTTGTAGCTTAAGCAAAATAATATTTATTTAACGTTTTCGGTATATTTGCTTCTCAAAATCGTCGTAGACGATTGTACCATGTGCGACATGATTATAGTATGCATCCCTAAAGCTGGCAATGTAAATACCACGGCTTCCTAGGATGGAAGAAGCTTTTTTGACATCGAATGTGTCGATATGTTTTTTCTCATGAGACTTGCAAACCACGTAGGTAACAGCTCTGGCCGTGCCACTAGGCAACTGACATCGCGCGCTAAACTTATGTTGTAGCCGGCAGGAATGTCCAGAAAATTTCAGGACCGTGCTTGCAGGAAGCGACCATACGCGTTCTTTGTATTCCTTCATAGTTCTCACTTGCTGTAGTCGTGACTGAGATCACTTGCGAGTGCCGATCTCCCAGCCACCATGCTTATTGGCAAAAGTAACACTGAAGACGTATTCTCTTCCCGGATGTAGCCGCTTTAGCGCAACTATTGATGCATTTCCACCGAGATTGTTGCTGCTTAAGGTCCGTCCCAATCCCAAAATCCCAATAAAGAAAGGCGTCAGGCAGGGAGATACGAAATCTCCAATGCTATTCACATCGTGTTTACAGGACGTATTCAGAGACCTGGATTGGGAAGAATTGGGGATAAAAGTTAATGGAGAATACCTTAGCAACTTGCGATTCGCTGATGATATTGCCTTGCTTAGTAACTTAGTAACCGTGACACGTGTGCTCGTGATATCTTTGAGGCATTTGCAGTGTACTGCTAGGGACATGCATGTGTAAGCTGGCCGTCCGTTTCCTTGGCTGGCAAACATATTATCACTTGACTGAGAAAACTAACCGGCCAGTTCTCTTTCCTCCTAAAGAGATATGCACGGTTCTAAGCTCGTTTTTAGAACCTTCTTTAATTCAATTTTCTTTCACGCATATACCGGATGTTTAGGCGAGCACTTTCAAAACTTTTTCAAAAAATTGACTGAGACAGATGACAGTTGTACTCCATGAGCTGGTCTACTCGAACAGGTGAACAGTGCGTGCAGAAAGAATTGAGAACCTTGATTGACTAATTACCAAAATCCCCTAATTATATTATAGGTAATTACCTTTTGGCACACATTGCAATTTACAAATTCTGATAGTGTCTGAAATAACATGCAACAATATTCAAAAAGGTGCAAATGCCACGTAGAACAGAACCAAGGTAATATTGGTAGCCGTCACTCGGAGACTTAATTTTGTTGCGCCTAATTATAATAATATTCGTAATAAATAATAAACTTTCGAAATATAATGGTTAGACGAAAGTGCGAACGACAAATTTGTAGAGCCCAATAAAAAACTACCCATACAATTTTCTGCTGCTCAATACATCATACATAAAAGAGTTTTTTCCAGCGTCAAGGAAGCCCGCAAATTCCTGCAAAATTGCCGCGTAATTGGCCGCGAGAGGCATTTTGCGTGTATTCATGGGGTACTTTCACGCTCGGAAAAATTTATGTAGCACGCATTTAGCAACTGAAAGCTGTATCGGCAGTTTTTCATTTCACTCAATTTTCTCTTTGATGATGATGATGTGTGGTGTTTTGTGGCACAAGGGCCAGGTTTGGCCAAAGAGCGCCATGACACGTGGTAATGTTGACGATGTATTATGGAAAATGTGAGTTGGCTGTTAAGTGGCCTAAAAATATTCGCTGTAAAGTTCGTAAAATCTACGTGCTATAAAATTATGGCGATGACTAATGACGAATACTATGAACATTTAAAATCCATCGTAGAAGAATGATGGAAAATATAAAATATATAAGAAGGTAATATTACTTGGAGCACTGCTGTCTCGCCAGATCCCTTGAAACACAAGGGCCTAGAGGCATGTGCTATACCAAAGAGCTATCACAGCGGCATCCTCTGAAGAGAGGACCCGCTACGAATGTGTGGGGCTAAGGACATGCAATACAACATCTTTCAGTAAACCTAGGACGGCGTTGGTGTCAAAGAGTGGTTCTGGACCAAGTAACATAACAGGATGAAGGGGGATGTGCTGCCGGTATGCTAGGAAAAAATGTTTCCTTCTCTTAGATTCGGCTGCCCGACACTCCAGGAGGACGTGGAGGACGGTCAGCCTCTCCCCGCATCTACCGCAGGTTGGAGGATCATTTTCAGTGAGTAAAAAGTTATGTGTGCCAAATGTGTGTCCTATTCTGAGGCGACAGAATAGGACATCTGTTCGCCGTAATTTTGTTACGGAGGGCCAAGAACCTAACTGTGGCTTTATAACGTGCAGTTTGTTATTTACTTCTGCGTCCCACTTACGTTGCCAGTGGTTTCGCAGTTTCCTTCTTAAAAAGGCTTCAGGTCTGTGACAGGGACCGAAGCTGTAGAATTAACTGTATGCAATGAAATTGATGTGGCCATCTGGTCTGCTAGAACGTTGCCCTCGATGCCCCTATGTCCAGGCCCCCAGCATATAATGACATGCTGGTTAGACATATACGCTCTACAGAGAATGGAATAGAGCTCAGTAATTACGGGGTTTCTGTGTTTACAGTGTGACTTCAAGGCTTTTACGACGCTTAGGGAGTCTGTAAATAAAATTGTTTTTTGAATATTTGATTTTCTGATATGTTTCACAGCCGACAATAGTGCATGGGCCTCAGCCGTAAATATGCTTGTTTCAGGGTGCAGTACACCGGATTCCGAGAAGGAGGGGCCAATGGCTGCGTAGGACACCCCGGCATGCGGCTTAGAAGCGTCTGTGTAAAACTCTGTGCACGAGTAGTTGTACTGGAGCTCCAAGAAGTGCATATTTATATGTGTCTCTGGCGCATGTTTAGTGACCTGTATAAAGGATGTGTCACATTCTATCAGTTGCCACTCCCAGGGCGGTACTAGCTTAGCTAGAGGCATTAGGCGTTGTTCGAGAACTGGGACATCCATTCCCGTGCAAATTTCTCTTGCACGCAGTGAGAGAGGATGTCTCATAGAGGGTCTGGTATGAAAAAGTGTTTCACACGTCAAGTCGTTAACAGTTGCGAAACACGGATGTTCCTTATTAGAGCGAACCTTGAGAAAATACGTTAAGCTGATGTTTATTCTCTGAAGAAGGAGTGGCCACTCATCTGACTCTACATATAGGCTTTCAACAGGGCTTGTTCTAAATGCGCCAGTGGCCAGACGGATACCCAGATGGTGAACGGGGTCTAACATCTTAAGCGCGCTCAGTGCGGCAGAGTGATATACTACGGCACCATAATCTGACCGTGATCGAACTAGGCTTTTGTAAATATTCAATAAACACTGTCTGTCGCTACCCCACGTTGTGTGGGATAGGGTTTTAAGTAAGTTCATTGTTCTAAGACATTTTTCTTTAAGTTGTTTTAGGTGAGGAATGAAAGTGAGCCTGGAGTCAAGAATAACACCAAGGAATTTGTGTTCTTTGTTGACAGGAATTTGTTGTCCGCCCAGTTCTACACAAGGATCTGGGACCAGGCTTCTCTTTCTTGTGAAGAGAACACAAGAACTTTTGTGGGGGTTGACCTTAAATCCGTTTTGGTCTGCCCATTTGTACACTTTGTTTAAGCCCTGCTGTACCTGTCTTTCGCATACTGTGAGGTTGCAGGATTTGAAGCCTATTTGTATATCGTCTACGTATACGGAATAAAAAATGGCAGGTGGTACTGAAGCACGTAGTGCGCTCATCTTAACGATGAAGAGAGTGCAGCTGAGCACGCCGCCCTGGGGTACACCAGCTTCCTGGGTAAAAGGACGTGACAGTGCATTACCGACTTTTACACGGAAGGTATGGTTTGACAAATAGCTTTCAATTAGGTTCAGCATATTTCCACGGATTCTCATTTCTGACAGGTCTCGCAAGATCCCGTGACGCCATGCCATGTCATACGCTTTTTCCATGTCGAGGAAGATCGATAGGAAATACTGTTTATGTATAAATGCATCGTGGATATTTCCTTCAATGCGCACAAGGTGATCGATTGTGGACCGCCCTTCTCTAAAGCCACTCTGAAAATGATCGAGCATATTGCTGAGTTCAAGGAAATGTACAAGTCTGCGGTTAACCATTTTTTCAAAAATCATAGACAGACAGCTTGTTAGAGCTATCGGACGATAACTTGCCGCCAAGGACGGGTCTTTACCCTGCTTAAGAACACGGACCCCAATCGCTTCTTTCCATGTGAATGGGAGGTACCCCGTAGTCCAAATAACGTTGAAAAGTGTGAGTAGTGTAAGTTTGGTGTCAATATGTAAGTTTCTGATCATGTCATACATGATCCTTTCAGGTCCCGGTGTAGTGGTTTTGCATGTGTTCAAAGCAGCTGTCGACTCAGCAATATTGAAAAGCCGGTTATATGGTTCATTAGGTCTAGATTTTCGTATTATTGGCTTACATTCTTCTATTTGTTTGTATTTCAAAAAGGATTGCGAATAATGGTTTGAACTCGACACGCTCTCAAATTGTTGCCCAAGTGAGTCTGCCTGATCCTTCAGTGTTTCACCTTGTGTGTTTACCAAAAGAAGTGAATATGTTTGTCGCCCTTTTATTCTATTAACCCTGTTCCAGACTTTGGCCTCGTCTGTATATGAGTTGATACAGGATCAAAACTTCTGCCAGCTCTCTCTTCTAGCCTGTCGGCGGGTTCGCCTGTCTTGTGATTTTACTTTTTTTAAAGTTGATAAGATTCTCCGCAGTGGTGGAGGCGCCTAGCAACCCCCACGCTTTGTTTTGTTTCTTTCGAGCGATCCTACAATCGTCGTTCCACCATGGGACACGACGTTTACATGCCTAGCCATTTACTTGTGATATGCATTTATATGCGGCATCTATTATGAAGGCTGTGAAAAACTCCACAGAAGCATCAATTCCTAACGGAGACATGTCAGCCCATGAGCTACTAGTTAAGTTTCAGAATTTCTCCCAGTCTGCTGTGTCAGTCTTCTACCTGGGAGCCTGTGGTGGATATTCGTTTTATTTAAGCGTTCTTAATAGTATAGGGAAGTGGTCGCTTCCGTAAGGATTGTTCGTAACTTCCCATTCGAGTTCAGGCAGTATGGACAGGGAAACTATACTAAGATCTATTGAAGAAAAGGTTCTGTTTGCTAGAGAATAATATGTGGGTGCCTTCTTATTCAGCAGACACGCACCAGAAGAGAAAAGGAACTGTTCGACAAGACGACCTCGCGCGTCTACACGAGAGTCGCCCCACAGGCAGTTATGCGCATTGAAATCCCCAAGAACAACATAAGGTTCTGGCAATTGATCTATGAAGGACTGAAATACATGTTTGCTTAGCTTGTAGTGGGGGGTATATAAAGCGAGCAAATAGTGATCAGTTTGTTTAGCAAAACAACTCGAACCGCCACTGCTTCAAGGGCCGTTCGTAGCTGTATATGTTGACACGCTATACTTTTTTGAATTACAATTGCAACACCGCCCGATGATGCGATTGCATCATCGCGATCTTTGCGAAAAGTAACATGCTGTCGGAGAAAGTTTGTGTGTTGTGATTTTAGGTATGTTTCCTGTAGACACAGCACTATTGGATTGTGTTTGTGGATAATCTCTTGAACATCATCAAGGTTCCTAAGAAGACCTCTGACGTTCCATTGCATGATTTTGTATCCATATTGGAGGTCAATAGGTGCTGTTTGTACAGAAACAGAAGTAGTGATTATGTAAATTACAGAAATTACATTACAGAGCCCTTTCGAGGCCCTGTAACGGGAGTTCTGTTTTTTCTGGAGCGTTCGAGGGAGCCTCGGCGCTCCTTAGGTGCTTGGTGGGACTTGAGGATAGGTGTTGTGTCCATTGCCTCTAGTGAAGCTCCGGACACGCGCTCTTGCGAGCGAGAGGTTTTCAGGGGGAGTCCCGCCTTGAAGGGCAAGACCCTTGCGTCCACCAGCCCTGAGGTCGATGGGGCTCCCTGAGGGATTTGGCTGCGCCGGCTGTTGTCAGCGCTGGAAAGGGCCGAGGGGGTTGGAGCAGCCTCGGCTACGCCCACCTTCGGGGTCGATGGTCCGTTCTCCTCGGTTGACGGAGCAGCGCTAGCTGCAACCGCCGCGGGGGCAGATGGCGTAACTGCCGACTCATGGCTTGTGGGTCGGACAGCCGCCGGAGGCCGCTGTGACGCTGCCGCCTGACGCGCCACTTCGGCAAAGCTGGCCTTATGAAGGTATGCAACCCGCCTGCGTGCCTCTTTGAATGATATGTTTTCTTTTACTTTATAGTAACTATTTCTTTTTCTTTCTTCCAAGACGGGCATGACCGCGAGTATGCGGCATGCTTGCCATCACAGTTCACGCAGTGTGGAGCGTTTTCGCACGTTTCAGAGGCATGGTCACGGGAACTACATTTTGCGCATGTCTGGCGGCCTCGGCAGTTCTGTGAGCGGTGGCCGAATCGCTGGCGCTTAAAGCATCGTAGGGGATTTGGAATGTACAGTCTCACTCGGATTTTCACATACCCTGTCTCGATAGTGTCGGGTAGGTTGCTTGAGCCAAATGTAAGTATTAGGTGCATGGTATTGATTTCTTTTCCGTCACATCTTATTTTAATTCTCTAAACATTGATCACGTTCTCATCATTCCAACCCTCTAGAAGTTCAGCTTCAGAAAATTCTAGCAGATCAGCATCGGATACAACGCCACGGGTAGTATTCTGGTACGGTGTGGGGTCACTGTGACTGGAACACCCCCAAAAGATACAAGTTTGGACAGTTTTTCATATTGTTTCTGATCGCGGAGCTCTAGGAGAAGATCACCGCTAGCCATTTTTGATGCTTTGTATCCGGGACCGAAAACTTCTGTCAGAGATTTCGAGACAACGAAAGGTGAGATCATTCTTACCGTCTTCTCAGGCTTATCAGAGTGGATGACATGAAAGCAGGGAAAGTTTTGTGTACTATTGTCAAAAAATTCAAGACATCTTGGGTGCGCCCTCGTTTCTGAGGGCGATCAGGAAGTTTGGGGAAATCAGTTTCCGTGAAAATATAGAAAATTCGGCAGCAGCGCCGACCGCGCACCACGGAGCCCAACGAGGGGACGCGGCAAAGCTTGCATACAAGTCTGCACGACGCCAGTCGTACGCCGCCACTATAAGGAAATATGGTGTACCCAAGGTTGGATAGCCACACAGGGTTAACCCTTGCCACCAAGAAGAAGGAAGTAAATAGAAGAGAGAAGGAGACGGGAAAGGTGGAAAGTAAGGGAAAGACGAAGGTTGTAGGAAGCGAGAGACAGGAAAAGGCGACTGCCGATTTCCTCCGGGTGGGTCAGTCCGGGGGTGCCGTCTACGTGAAGCAGAGGCCAAAGAGGTGTGTTGCCTCCGCTGGGGGGCCTTAAAGGTCCGAACACCCGGCATCGGCTCAACCTCCAGGATCCCGCTTTCCCCGGACACGGCTAAGCCGCGCACGGCAACACGCGGAAGGGTCCAACCCTCGTGTGCTCGGGTACGTGGCGTCGCAACACACCAAACGCCTGCTGACGCAGACGCCCCTGCGGGAAATTTTCTCTTTAACACTTTTCATCTAATTATGTTTGTTCAGTTGAATAACCAATTAAAACTAATTATTTAACTAGGCAAAATAAAAAATAGTTTCATTATCTTCAAGCTACGGCCGCAACATTACCAATGTTCTGTCCACCTACGAGGCATTCGAATGCTTTTAATCTTTGTCTAATGTTAGGTGGGACAACTCGTATAAAGACAACGCCGTGAAAAGGCGCGACGACGACGGCACGACGAGATTTAAGTGGCAACGTTGGAATGATGATTACTATATGAAGATGATGATGGTAGATTGTATGACAACTATGGTATGAAAGAACTGGAAAACTATGACTGTTTGACGACGACTATATTACGACAATGGTGCAACTATGACGGCGGGACAATGACGGCCTGTGGTGAGGATCTGATAACGAAGCTGGAATGACGGCAACGAGTAGGCTACGGCCGCACCATTGCGAAGACGATGATGTCGCTAAATGAGAATACGATGTACCATGAATTTTTGCCACGTCTATCATCTAGCGCGTTATGTGTAATTATGGTTAGCTTTCTTGCGGAACATCCCAAAATTGTGACAAGTATGTTTATTTGTACCCTCGTTCGTGTGAACTTGGGTGCCTAACCATTGGACGCAAGGTAAGTGCCCCCTCTTCAGTGAGCCCTTTCTTAAGAATATATGGCACGCTTCAATCAACAACTTGCACGCCAAGTGGGCTAACCGGACTGGTGCTACTCAATACGTAGCACTCTTGAATTAAGATTTTATTCGGCTATGGGGAAAATTAAACCCGCTTCATATACATTCTGGCAATCTCGTCTGAATATATAATCAGACACGCCCCACATGTGGTCTTCACTAAATTGCGTGGTTTTGCTGCGAAAACGATGCTTTCATGATGAGGCACGCCGTAGTAGGGGATTCCGGAATAATGTTGAGCACCAGGGGATGTTCAGCGACTGCCCAATGCATAGCACATGGGGGTTTTTGGATTTCGCCGCCACCGAAATGCGGCCGCTGCGGCCGAGCTTCCGTTCAGCGCCATTGGGCGGCGTTAAATGTGGCGCCGCTAGATGCCACAGCGTGTCCTGAGAGAAATGCGAAAGAGTAGTCCGAGTGTTCACTCGACACACGTCATGCCCTTGGCACTGGCAATATGGAGTGAGATTACATTGCTGCAACCCTAATTGTAATAATCTCAACAGTCATCGTGAAATAGCATTTGCCAGTCATTTCGGATTTCCACCTCATCAAAGAGAAAAGAAAATTTGGCATCACCTTTTCCTCCATCAGTGTTAGCATTGGCAGCGTTCACCCCCATCAAGGTAATATTTTTTCAGGACACCATACGAAAAACACTATAGCTGGGTCTTCTTTATGATGTTTTGACTTTTAGGAGACCATTACCATTCCAAAGGAGCAGGTCCTATCCGCTTTTTCCTCAAGCTCACTAAGTTGCAACACTTTCAGGTCCCGTTGTGTACCATTTCTGCTTGCCCTCAAGACAAAGATCTTTAGGTCGTCATTAATATTTTTAGTGGGTAATTGCAGAAATACGAAGTCTGTGTCATTGCGGTATTCGGCGGCTGTGGTTCGATACCATAATTGATCACGCATTTTTTGCAGCAATATGGGAAAACTTCACCCGCTTTGAAAGTATATAGCAGGAAATTTGAGGTTTGTTGAGTATTTGTGTTCTCGCTGCAGTGCACAGGGAACAGCAGAGGAGTATTAGGTTTAGAATCGTCGCCTTGATGAACGAGTGTGCAAGATTAGACGTGACACGCGCGCGTTGCTGTCGAAACGTCGCATCATCACAGTTTAACGACATAGCACCCTGTCGCTTACCGGGCGTGAGGCGTTCCACTGCCGCTACTGTACATTCAAAGCTCTTTGTACCCATACTGTTGTGAAAGGCTTTTGACGTAGTTACCCAATCTTTGCAGCTTGAAAAATTGTCTTGGTACAACATAAATAAAACGGTTGTTGAGTGGATAAAGGAATAATTAAATTGTATGACGCAACGCGGTGTCGTTAGCGGTAAACGGTGGCATGATGTTCATGTGTCATCGGGGGTGCCTCGAGGTTCAGATTTGGGTCTGCATTTGTTTTCGTTATACATGAATGACATTGTCTTTGGGATATGTTCTTTTATCCGATTGTTTGTGGATGACCACGTTTGGTATCGTGTTATGAAAGGTCTCGATGATTACAATGAAGTACAGAAGGATTTAGACAAGGTTGCGGAGTGGTGTGATAAATGGGGCATGGGTATACAGTTTGATAAAACTGTGAAGATGTGCTTTACGAGACAAAGGGTACCAAACGTATGTACGTATAGCATTAACGGGACAAACATTGCCTCTATGTGCGAATATATACACGTTGGTCTATACTTGACCCCTCAACTACGCTGGCACCATCTAGGTATATATATATTTGCTAAGGCGTGCAGACTCCTTGCTATGTTACGTAGAAATGCGAAACGTTTTCCGTTAGAAAAAAAGTATCTACTTTAAAAGACAAACATAAGGCAATACTCGAAAATGCTTGTAACATCTGGGACCCCTGAACTGTGACAGACATAATGAAACTTGAAAGAGTACAAAGCTTAAATACTCGTTTGATGGCTCGAAATTATACTCGGTACTTTATCGCATCCCAAACAAATAAAAACTTAGGCTGGAATATACTTGAAAGTCGTAGAAAGACCTTTAGATTAGAATTTTCGCACAATATATATCATTCTAAAACCGGCCTCAATCATGATATGTACATAGGGGCACCAGAGTACACTTCTGCAAGGGGCGATCACCAACTTAAAGAGTATAAATCTAGAACAGAGCTTTCTAAGATGCCTTTTTTCCTAAGACGGTCAGTGAATGGAGCAGGTTGCTTCGCGTTGTTGTATCAACATTTTCTAGTGATGCCTTTGCTTCAGCCGTGTGATTTACGTATACATTATATACTATGGGCTTGCGTCACGAGAACCGTGTTCTTTCGCTTTGCGCATGTACGATTATGCTCTGCTTATCTTTTTTTGAATCAGCGATTTGCCCTGAACTGTAATTTTTCTCTTCATATGTTCTATAATAATTGCTTTATTTGTTAATGATATATGTTCTCACCCCTCCCCACTGCAATGCCAAACTGGTGAGGAGAGTAATCTGATAAATAAATTAATAATAAATGCAACTCGTGCCTGGCTCTTTTATGTGATATGCCCCCAAAAGTTCCCTTGCTAAGGTATCGCCACTCCCGCCAATTATCTCAATATCACGCAGTAGTGGCTCACATTTGCCTGCCAAGCAAGCCATGCAATGCACCGGTAAATTCGCACAACTTTTGTTAATCATAGGCAAATCAGTTCAAGTTTAGTACACGACTTATCGTTTCTTGAATTCCTAAGACTATTTTCCTGTTAGCGTATACAATGTATTCATGACATTGTTAGGCTGTTCGACACAGAAAGGAGGACTGGGACGCTGCACTTCCTAGGCACTTTTTTGAAGCGGTGACATTACTAGTCAAGAGATGGAGCAAGAACCCCGAATTTTTCAATGTGATTTATTATTTTTTATTCTTATTATCGAGTTGTAGTGACGGTGAAGAATACACCAGCCAAGTTGTGAATGCTGAAACTTTTTTTTTAGTGGGCGAACTTGTGGCCACAGAAGAAAGTTACACTTAAAGCAAAACGATATCAGCGAATACTGTCGGCGATCGTCACAATGTGATGAGCGGGTCACGTGCACCGGCTTTTATAGATGAGTCAGCGAACGTTCCAGAGTAATCGCTTGTGCCCACGTGTCTTCCAGAAAGTACCACACAATTTTCTTCGCTGATACAGTAAGGTTGCATAAGGTTCGGTGACATCAGACAATGGTTAGAAACGTTGATAACAATCGAGAAATTTCTGATACATGCAGGCGCGTCCTGCAGTGAGCGATAATACTCTATATTTCTTAGCCGGTGAAAGATACACGTGTCATAATGCCCATGTGCCACCCATCTGTGGAGTTTGGTTCACCGATGAGGCTCTCCATCATCAGAGCAGTGATTATTATGTCAGGACCATGCTGTCACCTTTCTTCTATTGCTCTCGGGCACCCATGTCAGACGCCGACCTAGAAATGGCACCATAAGCGCCCTCCAAAAAAAAACAATAGAAGAGCGGGCACTGTGATAAAGAACGTTCATGAGGTCTGGCATCGGAACATTAGAAATATGACATGGACAAGCCGCTCAATCTATGATTAAAGGCTGATGCAATTTTGAAAGGCAACTGGCATCATTTAATTTGGGGTGTGCATGTGCCCTATTTCTGGTGTGGTCGAAGAAGCTGGGCTGTGCTGGAGACTGTTAAGAAAGGTGGTGACAATGTGAGCTGATTTCAACAATAGGGCAAGGTATGTGTCATAATAAGGAATTTGTTGGGTTTTGTTAACGCGGGGCTATCCGGAAACCAGTTCGGAGGAAGGTTTCGGTGGCGTGTTGCTTATAAGGCTTTTGCAATAAAAGTTTCTGATGTGTAGCGTGAAGACGTAGGTGTTTGATTTTGTTTTTTACATTTCCAGTTATACGAAGGCGTATTGCCAAGTAGGTGAAGTGGGAGGTGCGAGAGTTATAAGCACAGCTGCGGTGTGGGCAGCATAAACACAAAGAGCACCTCTGACGTTACCGTGGAGTTTTCGGGGAAATGAAGCACTTCCATAGTGGAACTGGTCTGTACGTCACAAATAAAGGTGATTGTCACCTTGAACAAAGGGCACTCACCAGCGTTTGCGCTGGGAAGTGAACATTATTAATGTCACAGGAATTGGTTTAAGCAAATGCAGCTTCAAGCATTAGATTGTGTGTTTCTCGTGACATCGGTCCGGGCCTGAAATTCCAGCTCCCTTTCGAGATCAAACATGTCACGTATAATTAAGAGCATGGCGGTAACTGTAACAGCTATGCCTACGTTTGAATGTGGCGCAGTGATGACCACTAACTTATTTAAAGCAATAACACATCCAACTTACTTTTTTCACCTGCAACCCGCCGTGGTTGCTCAGTGGCTACGGTGTTGGGTTGCTCAGCACGAGGTCTAAGGATGAAATCCCGGACACGGCGGGCGCATTTGCATGGGACCGAAATGCGAAAACACCCGTGTACTTAGATTTAGGTGCACATCAACGAACCCCAGGTGGTAGAAATTTCCTGAGTATTTCACTACGGCGTGCCTCGTTATCAGAAAGTTGTTTTGGCACGTAAAATCCCCATAACTTATATTTATTGTAATTTTTTTCTGCTGTAATATTGCAACACCAGAAACCTCATCACATACACGACAAAGCTACCACATATGCATATCAGAAACATGGCTTCTTACTAAATATATTATTGGAAAACACCTAAACATTAACCAAAGTAGCGTTATCCTAATACATCTAAATATCTGTGGGTCGACCGCTTGTCAAGGTGCGTGAGGTGTGCAAAATATATTTGATATTGTGTTGGTGTAAAGTACTGTTCCGGTAGAAACAGGCAGAGGGTCGTGCTTCAGAACATATGATGTTCACTTTGAATTCCTAGTTCTCTGATTTGTTGCCGATACCATGCGCTTCCACGTGCGTTCCTTTTTACGCACTGATCGTTTACCACCGTCAAAAGCAGTAGCTCGCTTTAACGTCTTAACTCATCTTTATCTAAGGTTTATCCTTGAACACTTCTGCCGATTTAAGAGATTTATTTCCGAAAATCAGCGCGTCTAGCGCTGTTTCATAAATGTTAACACAAAACTTTTCTTCCTTTCAATTTCTTGCAGTCACTGTTTTCTGTCTTTAATAGGCGGGATCACCTTTTAAAAACGAAGCACATATTACGCCACACCTTGCACCATTATCAGCATCCTAATTGAATGCAACAGCTTGCCGACTGATACGGTAATTGAACTTGACCCGATAAAATATCTTGACATGCTACACACTGTTAGCTACCAATTTTATGAGTTTATTTTTGTTTATCTGGTTGTTCGTTGTGAGCTGCTATCAGATACTTTACTAAGTACCGTATATTCTCTGAGTTCTTATTTTTCTTCATAAAGTTGTGTGTTGTGCATAGTCAATTTTTGCACCTATTATTTAGTAAAGGGACACTAAAGTAAGAGCCTAGATGAGTTTGGACGAACAAAGCGCTGTTGTCTCTCATTTCAAAATAGGTTGATTAAAAGAAGAGAAAATGCAGCTCGAAGTTTCAGGTTTTGCTCCTAACCCTCAACGCCGGTATGTCACTGTGATGACACAAATTGCAAAGTATTTTAGAACAAGCTATTCTAAGCTAGTTACCCCAGGATCGTGTCCGTGTGTAGACAGAAAATTTCCCATACATGGGCTGATCCCGAAGATCGTGCAGTGGCGGGCGGACCAGCGCCGGAGGTGAAGCAGGCTTAAAGCCCGTCGCGAAGACAGTGCATTGACGGGCCGATAAGCGGCGGAGGCGCAGTTCACCTTTAAACGGCTCACATACGCAGCTTCACTGGTCATCCTTTTGCACAGAGTAGAAGGGCACTGAGATTTTATTGTATTTAGGTGGCGTTGGCTGACCAAAAGTTCCCGAAACTCACCATGTTCAAGCGCTGCTCTTTTAGAATACAATGTCATTTGTCTTTACAACAAAATAAATGGATCCCTGAAGGCGCTATGAAAATCCGCGACGTTTCAGTTATCTGGTGCGGGAACTTCAACGAGAAGTCGCCAACCGCGTTTTGTTATTGTGCTTTTTTTCGCATACCAAGCGTCTTATGGTGGAGAGAATGCTGTTTCTGATATTTTAGAAGGATCATTTGCGCATAGAGAACAAATCATTTCATTCTATAGTATCAGTTTAACAGGTGGACTCTCTTATCATACATTTTGTCTGTGTTTCTCCGTATTGCTCTTATGAATAGTACATTGCGATTATTTTATGTTTAATATGCCTTCCCTCACCAAACCTTACATAATACCTTTAAGAGTACTGTGATGAAATAAATCAATGAAAAAAAAAAGCAAAGACACTTGAGATTGCTTACATGTTGGAATGTGAAATCATTATAATCGCTTAGGGCAAATGCATTCGATTGGTATTTTATACATGCATTAAAGTGCTTTCTGCTGAATGAGTGTATCTGTTTGCGTATACGTTGGCGACAGGCTGGAAACATTCAGAGCATTCTGCTGCGGAACAATAAAATTTATTTTATGTCTAATGGTAGATTTTTCGTGACTGTGTCGTCTTTTCGTGTGTGTGCGTGTCTGTGTACCCTTGCTTCGGCTTCTGTGGCATGTGTCTGTGGGCAGCCACGTTTCACAGCTGCAGTTGAGGTTGACGCTTCGGAGTGTAAAGGGCGGAATACTTGGAGCGAACTTTCACGACGAAGTTCAAGTGGCAGAAAATCTGCCGCGGCGCCACGCCGTATGTTCGTCGGACACGGCGGCCGCCGCCGGTGAGTCACTGCGTTGTTATCAGTGTGGCTAGACGAGGCAAATGCGCTGTGGTGAAACACATGACAAAAAAAAATTTAACGACAACTATTATCGCTTTTGAATTGCGAAACACTATAAAAACGCGTAAAATTTTGTTTATAAACGATTTCTAGTGTTTTTTATGTGTTTGAGACATTCATGTGCCGAAGTAGTTTAAAGAGCGCGGCGATGCTAGGCGATGTGGCAAGACTGGGCGGGTAAACAACTTTCGGCTCCTCCAAATCCGCGGCTCTGTTCTGTGGCTCAACGCGCCCGCAGCCGAAGCAAGCCGACCCTAAACTAGCGCATGCGAGCTTGTCTAACCATGGTGTTATTCGGAGCCGCGCCCTTTTGGATGCCATGAATACGAAAAGCGGGAGACCGGCGTGAACGATAGAGTGGGATCGGGATACACGGACAAGCGGGGAAGCCTAGTCAGAAGTTGGGGCGGATAGTGAGACCTGATTGGCTCGATTTGGGGTGCCGCTCGCTTGCCACTTCCGGTATCGTCGGCGCTCGACGAACTTTTCTGCGCCAGCTAGATCGGCGGCGAAGGATGTTTTCTCCGCCGCCGCTCGTCGCGCGTACGCCGCCGGGCGTCGAACGCCGACTATTCGTAGCATATTCGCTCCATGTATTCTGGCCTTAAAGGGAAGCTGAAGAGTCTGTCGAATTCAATAAGATGCTCATATACGGATGCGGGAACCTTATAAACCATGATGGTAAAATTTTGGGGGGGATATTTCACTTAGGAGCGACGCAATCGTCGGTTAAAATTGCGATGTAGCTCCGCCCCCCGTCGAGCGCCACGCGCTGCTGCTGACGCTGACCATGCGAGCGGAGGCCGGAAACCGCGGCTTAGTGACGTCAACACTGGTGTTCCGCTCCTTTGAAGTCTCCGCGACCGTGCCTGACCGGGCTTATTTCTGCGTGCGTGCCGTCCTAATCTTCTTTGCTCGACCCTACATTCCTTTATTTATGTGTATATAGGAGTGGTAGTTGACGTGCGCAGCATCATTTGAACTTGTAGGCCGATCATGCCGGCGTTCTGTGCAGCCTACGCTTGCACGAACACCAGCGGCCGCGAAGATGTTCCGATGTTCCATTAGTTCCTGCAAGACAAGAAGCTTTCGGCTAAGTGGGAGGCTGCTGTGAAGCGAATGTTCAAGAGCTCAAGAACAACAGTGTTGTGCTCTAACCACTTCCCTGACGGTTACTACCGGAGTTTATCAATAATGCGGGCTTAGTGTTCTCCAAAAAAATAGTTAGCACGCTGAACGGAAGGTGCATGTTTATCGCCCACCCTTGACGCAGGTTCCTTCGCCAAGCGCTGCGAATTTTCTATTCGCACGTGGGTTGTGAAACAGCCTGCATGCAGCTACCATAACGCAGTGCAAGCGTAAAGTTTGCATGTGTTGGAAAGCCTGCTCCGGCCAAGACGCTGCGCTCCCCCTTCTCTCGCGCACATAAGAAACCGACCATCTCACGTTGCCGACGGAATTCGCCGGTTACGAGTAGCGTGCGGATGGCGCGCTGATGAAAGTTCTATGCTACACGTGCAACAACAGCCGGTAAACTTTTCCCAGCGTTTAAACCGTCTGTGTATATTGTCGACAGCTTTGGGGCATGTATTATGCGCAAGTGCGTACGTACGGGCAGTATGTACAAGTATAAACCCCTTACAAGTGATCTTGCACGCGACAGCGACAGCGCTGCAAGCGAGACGATGGCTGTCGCGTTCACTCGTCGTCTGCAAGCCGAACTCCACGTGAGCGACGGCTTTCCGGTATGAGGGCAGCAATATACGCGCCGAAACTAGCGTGGCGCATGCTTTATCAATTGAAGTTGTATTTTACTGAAGAAGGAGCACAAAATAATTCTGAAGGTCTTGCACTAGGTTCTTATCCTTGCACGTGTAAAACTCAATAGTTTGCTCGTTCCGTGCGACAAACAGTAGTATTTGAGTTATGTACATACGGTTTACGCTTCGCACAATTGGCTAGTCGCTCATAGCAATCTCTGGCGACGAGCGACGAATCCTTGATTTCTAGAAACGAGTGATCGAGCGACAACACAGAGCGATTTGTCCAAGTGACGGCCCGTTTTGTCGCTCGAAGCCGTCGCCCTTCACCATCGCGCGCAAAATCGCTCTCGTAGAGTTTGAACTTAAGAGGAAGCTTTAGCTCGGTGCTCCTATCTAAATACATGTAAAAGCAGAATTCGTTTTTCTCTGCAACCACTGCACCAAATTTCACGAAATTTGTTGCATATAAAAGAAAAACTTAAAATCTAGTGACTGTTGGTTTCGGATATTTTATTTAGGTCGTCAATTTTTATTAAAAATTGGCAAAAATCGAAAAGTTTCAAAAAACGAAACTATCAAGTTTACAACTCTGTAACTCAGCAAAGAAAATTGATAATGCAATTCCGTGAACTGCACCTAATAGTACATCTAAAGCGGACAAAATTGATAGTTACACATGAATGTCAAAAAATATAGTAAAATGGAAATATAGGTTTTGCAGAACCCAATGTAAACAACGTAACAAATCCACGTAAGATGTAAAATGACGTATCGAATTTGTCCGCTTTCAATGATCTGATGGATCTCGTTTACAGAACCGCGATATCTGCTCTTGATGCAGAGTTATGAATTTGTAAACTTCGTGCTTCTATTTTTTTGAAACTTTTGAATTTTCGAAAATACTTTTAACAAGATTCAGGACCTAAATAGAAATTCCGCGACCAGCGGTCACTAGAATATCACTTGCCCTCTCAAATGCAACAAACTTAATTAAGATCGGTCCAGGGGTTACCTCAGAAAAACGTTTTTGCGTTTTATGTATTTGAATAGGCCGCGTCGGAGTTGGGCCCGAGCTAAAGCTTCCTCTTAACGCCGAACTCCTCAGAGAAACGCAAGCTCTCGAAAATTTCCATGACCGTCTGAGCAAAACACTGCCAAACTTCTTTTCACCGTGCTTTGTGTGTAGCGGCAGCAGTCGGTCCGGACGAACACCATTGTTGACGTCACGAGGCGCCCGACCAATCACAGGCGGAAACGAGGCGCGTGAGCTGGGCGTGTCTGCTGCTGCACTTTTCGTCGAAATAAAACATGTTTGCGCTTTCTTTCGCTCAATTTCGATGCGATATTCGAATTCAGAGGGTTGAAAACCACTGCGTACTGCTCTTCACTAATTTTTTCTGGAAAAGCTATCAGCTTCCCTTTAACACAGTAAACAAAGTAAACGAAGCACCGATGAAATCGAAAGAGCAAGTGACGCGCTGAAGGCAGCGACGTGACGTCTGCAATGATGCACGCAGTAGGCAAACCTCATTTCATACACTCATGATTTGGGGTCGAGAGCGCATACCATTAAACACAGCACCGATGAAATCCCAAGAGCAAGTGACAAAGGCGAGACAGTTACGGTGGCGGTGACGTGTCCTTTGTGATGACGCACGCACGACTTTAGTCAATCATAGCGATGGCGCGTGTCATAGCCGTGGTGTCAATGCTTGATACTTTAACACATATGAAGCGAGTGTCATCTATGATCACAAAGTCCTTTTAGGCTTGTGGCCAAGCTGCAAATAAAGAAAAGAAAGCCACTGTTGACTGACCGCACTACACGCATGCGGGCAAGCTTGAAAGTGTGTTTGTGTTTAATTATGTATCGCTTTCATTCTTGCAAAAATGATACCATTGGTGTTTTCTACGTGAAAGTTCCGGCAAAAAAAACAAAAAAAAAACGCCACCGTGGCGTCGGGGAAGAGAGCTCGTCTCGCACACCGGAGATCAGGGCTCGATTGCCACCCAGACCAAGATTTCCCAAATTTTCTTCCGGAAGGCAATAATTTGCTTGACAAATTTGACGGCAATCCGAGCATTTTTAGGTGTTTTTGCTGTTGGCGCTGGCGGACATTTCCGCTACCATGATTCGGTCACGCGACCGACAGCAAAACCAGATTTTTGCGCAATGGGGCGTATAATGCTTTAGCAATAATAAATTGTATGAACACTGGAGGCGCGTTAACGTCATTGTCCATGCTGCCGCCACCACGATGTCCTGATAACAAAGGCGCATGCGCGGCCCGCGCACATAGGACATGATGTCACGAAGTCTGTTGCAGTTGCGAGAAATTAGTTCCAGGCGGCTGGGGCCCTGTTTGAAACATGTACACTATCGGCTGTCCAGAAAGGCGAGCAGTGTGCCGTCATTTTGGACGCAAGAACGGCGAACCCAGAAAAACGCATGTATACGTTACGCTCAGTCGCTTAGGGCCGCGAAGCGAGGGGAGCGTTCTGTCTTCCGCTTCGCATTGTGCTAAGCATTGAGTGCGTTAGCATTGTCCGCTTGACAGTGGGCACAGACATACCAGCCTTTCTGCTGAGCTGTGGTACGTATACATCAGGGGACGTATTCCCATGCGATCACTTTCCGCGATACTATCGCCTTCGCGTGACGTAGTGCTCAAACAGCCAATCAACTCGTTTATTTTGGCTCAACCAGCCAATCAGCGCGCGTCAGGTGGCCGAGGCGACAGTACGGCCAAAAATGATTGTAGCAGAATGCGTCCCCTGGACATCAAATAAATTGGAGTGGACACTAAACGAAAGGCCGGAATTATCCAAAACGTTTCTTGGGCTCGGACAAACGCCGACGGTCCTCGTTGGTCTAGTCTCGTGGACCCCCTAGGTGTGCAGCCCGCAATGTCCCTGGCGGCGATCCAAATCACGCGAGCATCGGAAACGATACAACGGCTGAAACGACACAGCGTCGGAAACGACACAGCATGGGATACAACTGCGGCGCGGCCACAGTTGTATTGCGTGCTGCCTCAAGCCAGCATATCGCAGCAACGTATCGGTGAGGGACCCTCCAAGGAGCGCTACCCGAACGTCAAACCCTACTACTTTTTTCACTTGTTTCGCCTTCGAACGAAACTGCGAATATATTATCTATGTAATAAAATGTTACACGCGGAGACCATAGATACCATAAAATCAACAGATGAGCTGTTGGATGCAGTAGTGTTCCAAAGTTAGGTTGCTGGAAATGCGTAGGTTTCTGCACACTACATCCTTGGTAACTCCATTCGTATTACAGTTCATAACAGCGCTACCGCCTATTAATGAAGTCGAGGGTTGATGCATGATACAAAATGGAAGCGCTTACCATTGTAAGACTTAGGGTCTTGTCGTTTCACATTAAAATGAGATTGATGACATAGACTGCCAGTCTGTGTTTTTAGGATGTGGTTATTTGCTCAGTCGGAATCATTTCTTAATTATGTCTATCAATCAGAAAAATATACAGAACTATACTTCATTCTCTTACCATAGAAAGCGCATACACGAAACGTCAAGAACGAATATATATTTTTTGAATAACCTCTATGTTATAATGCCATAGGTGCCACCGCAGATACATGTGTTAAGGCAGGGAATCCAAACATACAGGCACAGGTTTTCAGTATCTATCGAGCGCTGCGTCCATCGCCACCATGTTGAGACAGCAGAGGGAGACGTTTAAAAATACGGGGAAAACGGAAGAGGCCTTCAACCCCCGTCTTAGTAGTTTTCGGAAGCCTGAATAGCTTGGTAGGGCTCTCTACCATTGAAGGACTGAGTGTGCGTGCAGTATATGTACTCGCAACGCTTCCCTTATTACTTGTTGCTAAAAATTATATTGCAGCTGGTTTAATCGTCTTTTTTTCGGAAAACAAAATACGACATGACCAACTGCACACCTAAAGTTCAATTGCTCTGTGAATACGAGCACTGACGTAAGAATGCTCTGGGACCAACCTACATCTATTCTCTTGAAGTATATTCTGCAGAAACTTGCCGAAAAATTATGCAACATTGACACGTTTATTCGCCGTGCAGTGTAATGCGTGACGACTCCAGGACAGTATGGTTCAATTTCCATGGGGGAGAGCGATGGCTATTACTGAAAAGTGAAAATGTTACCTAAAAAGCTCCGTAGTCATTTAGGTGTATCTGTTATGTTAGCCCACGACTGCACCTAGCTCTCACACGATGTCACCTCATTTAGCCGTGTTTCTGTTTCGGAATGCTATTAGTACTTCGCATTCACACAAGGTGCTGAATACCCGTAGTGGCGGGGAGCGTGAAAGCAGAGAATAAAAAGAGCATCGCGCACTATAGCGACGCGGCGAGGTTGGGAAGAGCCTAGCGGTGGAGAAGGTGCGGCGCTGACGCGAGTGAGGAACGCGGCGCTGACGCGTGCCCTTTCCTGTGGCACGCGAGACAAGGGGGGTCAGAACCGCGACTAATGTAGTAGGAATTTTTTTACCAGGAAATACGAAACCTAACGCTTGACATTTATCACATGTACACCTTTTGGAAAGCCATGATAAATAGCATCTGCCCCCAACGGAGACTACGGTAAATGTTCGTTCAGTCGCACTGAGCTCGGTTGGTCGCAATGACTTCAGTCGCATTTGCGTCAGCCAGTTAATGCTGAGCCTCCAAACTCCTCTGCGTAAACTCCGCAGCTGCCCTCCATTCCTTCTTTCTCCGTGACGCAGTTGTGGGAGACATCTGCCCCTACGTCAATTCGGCGAGATTAATCAGAGAGAAACACAGAAAGAAGCTAAGTCCACTTCACACTCCTGAGTTAGTGTAACGCGGTAAAACTACCACTATCAGCACGTGGATGCCCTTTGAATGCACAGTTTTCAAGATTGACTCGCCTTACAAAACACCTTAACGCCTACTCGAGAAGATGAGCAGACTCGAATTGCGATCGACCAGTAAAGTTGTCAGTTATTTTCAATTCTTGTCCGGCTAAGATTGATTGCCTCAAATTATGCATGATATGTAACAAGAGAAACTACAGTGGCCAGAACAAACCCCTCAATCTGTGGCAGGCAAGAAGTGCTGACGGACGTTTTTGAACCACACACATTTTCTGCTTCCGTGAAAAGAATACTTAAAACAGGAAGATGAAGAAAAGCACTGTATTTCATTCATTTTGTTTAACCAGTGTTAGCGTAAGAAGTCAGTGAGATTTATAGTTAAACTCCTCCTTGATAGTACCTTTCGATAACGCGCTAAACAGAGCTGTACCTGGACGACACTTATGCCCTTTCAGCACTTAAGAACGGCTTTTCTTGAGTTCATTTAAGAAGGGAAACTGTGCCTCCAGTTGCCAGATCTCCCGTGCTTGTCCACAGTTCTCAATAACGTGCAAAACTTTCATCACAATCGGTGTTCTCGACACAGCCGACATCTTCTGAAGTCAAAGTGTAATAATTTCCCAAATTCGCAATTTCTCCTGTGGCATATTCATATTAAGTATTGACGTCGTTACCACGTTTGATAGAGACGTGTTGCCCTGTTGCTTGCTCTGAGTACATTTAAATTATAAGTTGACTTACCGTGTCCATATGCTAAAAGCTGCGCTAAAAGTACGCCGTAGGTCTCTTATTGTGGAAATCTTCCTGTTCTGCACAGGGTCCTGAAAAATTTCGGCTGGTGAAAACTTTACTGAAAACCCGTCACCACTTCACGAGTTAGTAGAACTATCGTAAGAACTCAAAACAATGCGATCGTTTTCTCAATTACGTCACCCTGTGGCTGAATGCAAAAAACCTTTCATTGGTAAACGCTTTTTGCCGCAGGTCGGCTACCATCTCCGATATGTGTATGCCTGACGACACAATTGTCCGACAACCGCTATTGCGAAAAGTTCTAGCACAACCCAATTTCCACGAATGCGGGCTCTATTGCGTTATTTAATCTGTCCCCAGTAGACATAGTATAAGCTTGACTTTCCGAGTCAGTCGTCTGGTGACTGCATGTCTTGGTGTATCGGAAACTCTTTTCGGATTTTTACCCTTCAACTAATTTTTAGCCGGCACTACTGAGATAATAAATCTTCGGCTTTACGCAAACTCATCTGACTGGGAATGACCATGGCACCCTTGCCGAATATCATGGACATAGACCACAAGAACAGATGTAAAATATAGAAATAACGGCTCCAGCATATATTTACACTATTGGGCCATGCTGCAATCGCTGTTCTTGCGCGAAAAACTATACCAGTGCGCCGATGTACACATACTGCTTCCAATGTTCATAAGAAAGAATTAAAGTTATCTTAAGGATTTATTTTGACAAGTGAGGAAATTTCATAGCAGCGAAGTGAAAAAAATATATGTACCACGTTTCAGCGGCCTCCGAAATCGGTTTAAAAGGAGTAGTTACCAATGCCAGAGTCCTCGGGGAGTGTAAAATGTCTAACGTGATATGCCTGACCGTCGCAAGCTTTGACAGACATTAGGCTCCTTTCGGCTCCATTTAGGCTCCCCGTAAATGAAAATTTAACAACCCCGAGACAATATCATACAGCCTAAAATAGCATGTAGCTTCCATGCAACAGACTAGTGCTGTCCGAACCACTATGCTTATGAAGGGTTGTAGTTTGGGCTATTTGGTTTTTAAATGTTATAAGAGGGACACGGTAGAGGGACATAGAAAAGACGAAGACAAACGCTTTTCTGCCTCCATCAGTCCTACTTCCCGCTGCACCACATAGCATTATGTTTATGAAGCTGGACATGAGCGACATGCCCTGGCGCCCCCTTGGACGAGTTTACGTCATGACAATGAAAATTTGTTTCGGTCTAAAGCCACGTTTAAAGGCCTCAACAGGTATGGCAGTGACAGCTCTCTAGCTTCTTCCAGTAGACAACTAGTTGATTGTTTGCCGCTCGGTGCGCATTTATGCCTCTGTCCACAGATTTATGTTGCTTTAGAAGCATGCATTTTCTCAACCTGAGCAAACTAGGAGTGCTCGTCATCCTTAATGTATGGCAATACACTTATGCTCATGCGAGTGTACCTCTAAATAAAAGCAGAAGTCATGACTGCACCTCATACACGCCACTAATATTTACGTAAATATGCACAAAATGATTTTGCTGATCGCTATATTTTGGTTATTGTTCACATTTTCTTGCGGGGTAAAGAACTTTTGCGATACAATTCTTGTCCGATTCGGCAAAATGGTTCTGGCAGAGAGTTTAATATAAATTAGTTAAAGGAAATACGGAAGTTAGTAGATATGCCGAGATGACCGTTTGTTACATCACGTCCAGCTGTGCTTCAAAATGCGACGACGGAACGAATAAACACAACAGATGCAATTTCTAGCTTGTAGCTGCTGCTCATAGCATGTGCGTTCTTGATAAAATAAGTGCAACTTAGTTAGTTGTACGGTAGTACTGATAGGATGATTTGGTAGAGAACTGAACCAACGTAGTCGAGACAACAGTACCACAAATTAAAACAAGCAGAAGCCATTTGAAGCTACACGCTACAAACAGCTAAACCAGCTTTGCCAGTTAAAAAGCACATATTGTAGCCATCTCAGCGAGATTACTTTTTGCAAGAATGTAATATGAATATTTCCGAAGCAAACGAAGCACTCGAAGCGACATTACTGGCTTCCGCACAACAATAATTATTAAGTAAGCAATCAGATTTCTTACAACGTGGTCAATTGGTCACCAATCTCTCTTTTTTTATTCATTGAAATTCTATATCCACTTTCGACGTTGGCGTCGCTGTGGAGCTCTCCGAATATTTAGGTGTAGTTAAGCTATATGCAGTTCCAGGCCATATAAGCGGGTTATTTGCTACACCAGGTAATCACTGATGCTACTCATACGAGGTCCTACGTTCTTAGCTAAACATATCTCTGAATTTTGCGGCTGGCAGCCCACATACACAAGACGTATGCGTTCGACATTAAGTTTTCTCAGACTTACGAGTATTAAAATTGGATGCAATATCAGTGCTCAAGCCAGAAAGTGATGTATTTATAATGCCGTGGCACATTACCGGCTGTTTAGCAGTGCCTGTGCAAAGTCAAATCGTCCCTACAAGTGCGGTAATGCTTCGCAGTGTCCCAGAAGTTCTGGCGCTTTGGCGTATTTTGTGTCCTAGTTTGTTGCACACGAGCATAGTTAGAACGCAGTACGATAAGTTTAAGTCCAAAGTTAGGACCTTGCTATCGTAGTCAGTGCTTCGCCCGTTCGGCGAAACTGCAATTTCTTGCTTATATTTTGTTACTGCTGTGCGCGTATTTGTTCTTTTCTGCTTTTCATTTACTCTTTCTTCTCTGAACGGGAAAAATGCTTGAACTTTACAAAATAACGGTTGCTGATATTTAAAGGCACCGTAGAGAATGGCCATGCAGGAACGTATATAAGTAGTTTAGCATGGTGAATGCAGTGGATATTCCTCAAGCAATACAAAGTTCCCGTGATCATGTTTTCTAGGGAACTTTTCGCGAGTATTTGCATTCTGGTACTGGCTCAGCGTACTACAGAAAACAATGTAGCGAAGAGTAAGTATCCCTTCATCTTATTAGTAATGATATATTATAGTACTAGTAATAATAATAATATTAATTAATATTATTATTATTAAAAATAACTGCAATATATATATATATATATATATATATATATATATATATATATATATATATATATATATATATATATATATAAAGATTCGGGTTTGAAGTATACTGCATTAGCAATATGGCGTAGAAATAGTTTCCAAAATTTTTTACTGTTGTAGTGAAAATTTATGTAATCGGTACCTTGAGTTCTTCCTTCCTGAAATATATTTTACCTTGTAATAACAAAATTTCTGCGTAATTTGCTGCGGCGAAGTATATAGCACCAGAATTTCTTCTTTCCAATTCCACAATGGCAAGCTTGAATGTGGTTAAACACGGAAGGCAGAATGCATTACAACAGATTCTGTTTCAGTACTTGAGCCTACTGAAGCATACAGCGACTCAAATATCAGAAATGTTATTGTGGGTAGGTGTACTGTTGACTATGGAATTACCGTACGGAAGTCACGAAAGGTTATTGAAGCTTGATCGGACGAAACATGGATACCGCATTATTCCACAAAGTGGTCGCTATAGAAACAGATTTGTGCAGCCTCCTGTCTTTACTCATGAGGAGACTTGACCATGTTGAAAAATATCTGGTGGAGCTGCATTGCAGAACTTGAAAAGTTATAGCTAGAATGCAAAAAAATGAAACTGTACAATGCCATGCGTCCCAAATAACTCGTTCTGCCCTCTTTTCGAAGAAGTAATGAAGTGTGGTGCGCCTAATACAGAAAAATTTCAAGTGCTCTGCTGCGGGAGATGCCACCGAGTTGCTCTGTTCAATGCACAGTGGGCCACTACGCCATTCCCACAGAGCTGAACGTGCTTGCTTTGAGCAAATTGCGCTTCTTTTAATAAGCAGAGCACATGGCGCTTGTTGAGATGTCGAGATGTCCGTGAAAACCTGCTGCAATAGAATGTATGTGCTTGTAGTTGTGTCGTATCGAATTCTTCAATTCACGCGTAATGAAAAAAGCGGGCCTCTTGCTTGCTCTTTTTTATTGCTACAAGTGTCTTCTTGAAAATAGTCTCTTCCTTGAAGAGCTGTCTAGTGTCCTTTTCACAACCATCGTGCACTAAAAAAATTACGCGTGGCTCTGCTATCGCAAACACCGGAGACCAGCGGAGCTGGGGCAAGGCCAGCAAAATAGTGCGAAACCGCACACAAGAGACACGAGCGCCGGCAACGCGTCCCTATGGCCTCCGCCAAAAGGCGTCTACTACGACATCCATGACTCGCGCGGCCAACGCCGTAGTAGTCGCCGCGGTTGTCTCCACTCTGTACGGAGTGGCGGGCGAGGAGAAGATCGAAGTACCCTAGCAGCCGCTAGAGAAACTCCCTCACGGGTTGCAGAATCAAGTGTCCTTCCTTTCTTTAGATCACTATCATCATCGCTAGAGAAGAACGCGCCTCCACCTTCGCCTGACCCCCCTGCCACACGCGCCACAGGAGAGGTCACGCATCCGTGCCGCATTGCTCGCTCGCGTACACGCCACGCCTTCTCCCCCGCTAGCAACGCCCGAACTTGCCACGTCGCTATGGTGCGTGATTGTATTTTTATACTGTTTTCACTCTCTCTCAGCTCTCTTTCCCCCAGATCACCGATTTGCCGAAAAACGCTTTGCGCCATCTTGTTGAAAGTACGGCCAGAGGAAACAACTCGCTCCATTGCAGAGCTACACGCATTGCTGCTACTTTCACCCTTGTTCTGCAGCCTGTTTCCAGACCTTTTCGCTGGTTTAAGCGAAGCGGAGAACAGCCTAGGATTGTTTTTTTAACAGTGGGCGCAAAACAAGAAAATAAACGAATAAGATCGCATGCTAAAGAGTGTCCAACACAGATAAAGTTACAGACACGATGCTGCTGTTACCCCGTGATATTAGAATTTATGTGGTTGCTGTTTCCTTCGTATCTTTACTGCAAGAAGTGGAATAGCTTGGCGCCACCCCTTCCCCACCCCCCGCCTGCCAAACAACAAAGATATTTGTATATTGCCACACGTTCAGCTTAGGGAAAATTTCAACAGAATGGTATTTGAAAAACGCTTTTGTTTAGCCTACAACCTCAACTTTTTTTCATGTGCAGGCACTACTTTTCGTCCACAAAACATGTGTAAATATTGAGAAAATTTATGCGACTCGTTGAGTAAAACCTATTTTGCAAAGATAATGAAGCACCTCGCAATTCAAGTTTTCTTGCACCTCAGTGAACTTGCCATCCCAGATTCGGATAAACTTACAAAAAATCTTGATAAGAAACAAGGGGTCTTGTCGAAAATTGTTGCTTATACTAAAAGAAAGTCGCACTTTCGCCCGAAAGGCGAAGCATCGATTGCAATAGAAAATTAGTAGACAGCTATGCGAAGCATAGTTGTTTTATCGGTGGTATAAACTTGGAAACATTCACTTACTAAATTAAATAACAAGCACGGTATCAGCGCACAAGAGCAAACATGAACACGTCACGCTCGACGAGCGCGGACACTCGCTGTCAAACAGCGGTGTTAGCAAGCGAGGCAGGTACGGCGAGCGAAGGGACCTTTGTGCAGTCTATCACGTCAACGCAGCAGCGGCTAGAACACAGTTCGCACAAAGGCATGACCCGTCTGCAAATCACTTTCGACATGACGCCCACGCGACCGCACACGGCCGTGCAAAGCACGCATTTGTTGGGATAGTGTAGAGTGTACTAGACAAACACTCTATCACAATCGAAGCCGGAACCCCTCTCATCCGCACTGCCTCGCCACTTGCGTCCATATATGGCGCGCGATATTGAGCCGCGATCGTCAGTTCCTGCTGCGCCCAGTCGCTAAATGAACAGTTGCTGCCGGAGAACAATGCCGGCCCTCGTCCGTACCCACCCCGCCTCCCCCGGCCGTTAGTGCGACCGAAGACGGCACGTTTGCTCTCCAATTTCTCCTTAGCGCTCCGGGCATAGCCGCGATATTCTGCTTCCCTTGCGTGCTTTCACAGGCACATGTATCATACGACGTGCGGCGACGGTGTTATTGCCCTTGGACTTTATGCGTAACATCGCGGCGATGGTGAAGCCGCCGGTAAAATTGTGCCTGCCGTGGCCATATCATTGCTCTCGCAATAAAAATGCACTAAAGTATGGTATTACAAGCGTGCTCACAAAACGTTTGTTACTGCTATTTATTAATTGACAAGGTGGCACAGTTTAGTAAAGTTCTTCGACGCAGCATTTGCAGAGCAAGAGAAAAAGTTTCCTGCAGGACGTATCTCCCTATGAATGTGGACGTTATTGTAGTTCTCATTGAATGATTTTAATGACGCGCAGTACTACCGAATGCGAAAATGTGTCTGCAGCCGAGCTCCTTTCTCCTGCTTCCCACTGCACACGTTGCGTGATCCAGCTACGTCGCCGTAAAAATCATGCGCGGCGCGGACTCTATACACGCGGTCATCCCAGGAGTTTAAAGCAAGAATTTTGTCATGGTTGAGGGGCACATACCTATTTACACAATATGGAGTCAAAGAAACTTATTGATGAATACACACACCTACCGGTCATACCCGGGGACGCAAGTCAGTATCAGAAACGTTTGTTGAAGACGATCACAGACCGAGTGGTACATACTCAGTGCTCCCTGTCGGCTTTTAGGAGGTTCACTGAGAGCGGCAGATCCGCAATGCCATACATACAGAGCCCCTTTCCAAGCAACCCATCTCGGCAGCAAAGAGGTTCGTTCAAAAGCGTAACATAAGTAAATAGTGCCACTTACCGAGTGACCGAAGTTGGTCCCGCTGATTGGTTTCGAAGCCTGTTGACTCAGCTCAGCAGCCTGCTAGGCTATTCAATCAAAAACATGTGGCCGATGTACACGCGAAACGGTTATTAACGTATATAGATAGGCAGTCAGCCCCGGAAAAAAGAGGGAGGTAGCTCAAGAATTGTAACCGCATTAAAATATGAACTATCGATTCAGGTCCAAATTCCTGAACTGCCCTGTCATCTTGTTACTGCATGGCCCAGCAGTCTGGCAAACTAGAGGTAGGCAAAGGCCAAGTTGTGATTGTTTGCCCATGTAAAGTGCTGTTCAATCGCATTTGCGTTCACTTACCGCGATTTTAAACTACATACCTGTAGAGGCCCAGGCAGTGCATTGAAAGAAACATATTGTAAACAACCTAATTTATGCTATTTTGCAGATCTACAGCCTGCAGAACGATTTGACAACACATTTTTTTATGACACTGACTGTCTTGAAGAACACTGTATTTCAGCTATTTTAAAATTTTAGTTGGGAATTATATTTTACCACTGTGAAAACTTGAAAATCGCATGTTTTATGTGAAACATATATATAATTGTCATATATATGACAATTCACACACACACACAAACACGCACACACACACACTACACGACTATAAAAATATGTAAGAATAAAATTTAAATCTGCCGTCAGGATTCTGTGCTTGCTATTGGTCTCCCAACACTCACTGAAAGTGTTTTAAATTAAGTAGACGAGTATATGCAGTTTATCATAGCCAGAACAGTATAGTAGCACAGACATATCTATCATAGTTTACCATCACCATCAATGTTCAAGTTGAATAAAACTCAATATCACTTTAAACTGCAATCGTTACAATATTCAAAAGAGCATCATACATACTAGACACAAATTTAACTGGGAACAATAGTTATTAAGTAGGCATAAATCAATAAATAAATGCTGAAATAATAGAATAAATTTATAAAAGAATATTCTATGTGCATGCTTGTTCCTCTAAGTACAAAATGGCACTACATGCAGTGGTACCATTTGGCAAATTAAACAATCATGTACGCATTAGGCACCCCCATCATCACTGTACGTGTTACTACCACTGACACAGCTGGTATGTTCTCGCTGTCACATATATTCGGTCATTTTCATTCCACTATGTATCCCGTGGTTCCCGTGGTCCATCGAGTACGCCCCCCCTTCGCCCAACATGCCCACCATTCACCCACCATTCACCCAGGGCATCCATCATTCATCCACCATTCCGACAGGTCACCGAGTGTCTACCCACCATCCTCCCAGCATGCCCAGCATTCACCCACCACTTACACAAGTCACCCAGTATATACCCCACAATCCACCCAGTACACCGACCATTTACGCAGCACGCCCACCATTGAGACAAGTCAACCAGCACGTACCCTACGAATACATCCCGTCATCTACCACCGCACCCACCATCCACCCAACATACCCACGATAAATTCCAGCATACCCACTAGGTTTTCCACCATGCTCGGCACATTTTACATCATGCTCAGCATAAAGTTCTTGATGGGTAATCTAGGGTTTTCCGTAGGTCTTTGGCTTTTAATCATATCGTGTTTCTTCCTTCGCAGCTGTGGTATTCAGATGCCCTTCATCGTGGCCTAGTCAAGAGCTTGCACGGCGGCTGGTATTATAAGGGAGTTTCAGCTTTTCCGGCATTCGGGTAAATGCAGGTGGAGCGGGCGTTGGAGCGGTGGAGTAAACGTGAATGGCCTGCATGGCACAGCCACCTCGTAGCGCAAAGCTCAACCATATCAACACAGCTAATACTGCAGCAACCAAGTTTATTTTACTTTGCTGCTGGTATAAATTGCCGGTAGCAACACAATTATGACACTGCCGAAAATTTACGCGAGTAGCGAAGTAGCATACACTTGCCTACTGCAATATTATTTGTTTTGTCTGAGATCTACGCCACCAGGTGGCTGCACCATGCAGGCCGCTGACGTTTTCGCCTCCGCCCCTCCATCCCAATGCTCCGTGCACCTGCGTTTACCCGAATACCGGACAAAGTAAAGCTCTCTATTCAGCTAGGCTGGGATAAGGCCCCTCCATACACGTTTCCGCCGACCAGGTTAAGTACCGCCAACCTGCCCTCCTCCTCCACGCTCCTCTGCCACCACCCCCTTAGCTTCCGGTGGCAAGCGGAACTTACGTAGCTGCAGCTTCCTGTTCCGAGTGGAAGTGACGCTTTGTTTTTTAGCGTTGTTTACTTTCGCGTCGCTGGAAAGGCTTTAATTGCACGAGCTGCGGCTGAAACTGTGAATGCGATTCCATCCAAGAACCACCGCCTAGTGTGACCAGCGATTTGCTCGCGTTCTCTGCTTCGCGTCAACCTGTGACGGGTTGTGGCACGAGCGACAACGTACAGTGGAATGTAGTGCCTAGGCGCTTGGAAACCACGGTCGTTTTTTGTGCATTTGGAAAACAGCGACCGCGAACTACTAC
This sequence comes from Dermacentor variabilis, assembly GCF_050947875.1. Taxonomy (NCBI): domain Eukaryota; kingdom Metazoa; phylum Arthropoda; class Arachnida; order Ixodida; family Ixodidae; genus Dermacentor; species Dermacentor variabilis. Next base: position 43,368,886 of record NC_134578.1, on the reverse strand, counting down.
TTCAGCGGAATACAACAGCTTGTCCCCTTTGCATTCTTCTTGTGGTGACTGCCACAGCTCTGCTAAGCACGCGCGGGCGTCTCACCCTCGTCTAACAGCAGTCAAAGCAGAAATTCCCGCAGGGCAACTACAGGAAGCGGAAACGCCGGAACCGGAAATTTTCAAACCGGAAATGCCGGAACCGGAAATACCGGAACCGGATTTGGTGTGAGGGGAAAAGGCGGTGCACAACAAAGGTTGTCGCTACTTAAGAAAGCGGCGGCGGCGCGTGGATGTAGGGGCTTTAGGCTGGGAGGCAAAGCGCCTGTAAGCGATCAAGTGCTCAACATGCATACAATTAGTGCGATTATTAGGTACGAAGAGCCCGAACGAGGGAAAACACTCGCTACTCCCTATTGTACGAAAAGCCCATGCGTTCTTCGGCGAGCGAGATAAACACCTCGCATCCCAATCAAGTTTATCTTTGTTTTCAGAAGGCATTGGTGTGTTACCTGACTCGCACGATTTCCGTTCGTACTCTCGAAGCGAGACATCAACGCCAATAGAGTAACCACATTTATAATTATTTGCGTGCATGTGGCTTTATTTTCAGCTTCCACGAATTATACTACTAATGCACCTACAATTTTCCCCCAAACGCCTTTTCACAGGGACGCAAATAGTTAGGGGCATTGTATTCCGTCGCGTTTTAATTGTAACTATAATAATTATAATTACAATAATCAGGCCAAATTCAAGAAAAGGAGTATTTATTTTTCAAGGCAGTGGGCTCAGGGGAAAGGCACCCGTTGCCTTAAATACATGGATCGGCGTAGCTTTTTTTTTCTTGTCAAAGCTATGGATACCTTCAGAAGCCTTTCCGCACGAATACCTAAGTGCTCAAAAATTAGCTGCTTTGGCTTCGTTGATATATGACAGCACAATGGAGTTCTCTGTTCGTCATTCAGTGGATGAAGAACACGATTGTTTCAATTTTGAGTCCAGGATAGCACCACTGCGACCATCGCCGAGCTTCACAAGATATAGCAAACCTCGTAACTGTGACATCACCCACACGGCTGATTTGTTCGATCTTGCTGGACAATTGGGCATTTTAAACATCCCCTGTCACACCATTAAAATAAGCATTAGAAAGCGACAACTTCTTTGCAATATGCTCCCAATAGCAGAATTCTAGGGCAGTTGGAACTATTTTTCTGACAAAACAGAAAACAACAGTATCCGAAATATTGCCACCCACAAGATACCACTTACCTGTCGTGGTGGCGTACTGATTTTCAGGTTGCGCTGACAAGCCCGAGGCCACGGAATCGAATCCAGCCCACGGCGGCCACATTCCGGTCGGGGTGTAATGGAAATGTGCGCGTGCATTGAATGCACCATCAAAAATATGGGGTGGACAAAATAACTCCGGAGTGCGCTACTACGGCGTGCCTGGTAATCACATGACAGTATTGTACGTGAAGCCGAATAATTTATTTTAGCTGAATTTGGTGTGAGCGGTCTTGCACGCGGTTATGGCCTCACACCCGAGAAATTGGAAATGGCCATGATTGCAGAGCAGGAATTTGAAGTTTTACTGCGGAATACTAATAATAAATTTGTTAGTTGCGTACAAACCGTAGTCTATGAATGTTTGGTTGTCGCCTGTCTTTATTTCTGCATTGAGATTTATTTGTTTGATTCTAATGTGAAACAAACTGTCGAAGTTGTCATATGAATATGAAAGGTATTTATGCAGTGTCGTCACTAGACTGTGCACAATTAAAGCAATATACGTTTACTCATACTTTCTAGACTCGACGTGGTGGAAAATAGCAGCTCGTAAGTACAACGTCAATTTCTTTGTCACTTTTTCTTATTTTTGTTTTCATGGAAAAAGAACAACTGAAATGCAGTGAGGTATGCATGCTGAGCATGAAGATTTGAGCTACGGAAGCTTTCTCTGAGAAATAAAAGTTTAGAGTATGCAAGCGCTATATGAGATCCGCCCCGAAAATGTCTTTTAGACAAGATTGAAAAAGTCCAGCGAGGAGCGGTTCGATTCATACTATCGAAATACAGACACAAAGATTCTGTCACTAATATGTTAAATGACCTTCAACTTCCTAATATTGCTGAACGTAGAAGCACCGCGAGACTAAAATTCTTGCATCAATTACACGGTAATTTACTTAATTTGAATGCTTATCTTTTCCTTAAACTACGTTCTTCTCGCATCTTAACAAATTCCCATAAAGAACATTTCGAATCAAACGAAGCACAAAAAGGTGGTTTAAACGTTCATTATTCTCAAAAATAATTGAAGAACGAAATTCTCTACCTCACAGAGTCCTTTATTCCACCCCATTAAAACAATTTGAAGAGTAACTGCCACACCGGAAATGACATGAAAGCTAAAGTTTCAGGGATACCTTGTGTTGCCGATTTACAAGAAGTTGCGGCAAGCGGCTCTTGGTTTCGTTTATTTTCAGAGCACTGTGCATGTGAAAGCTTATGAATTTTTAGTCTTTTTATTTCCTTTTTTTGCCTCCTCACTGGCGTCAAATTTGATTTGCTCTACATCATATTATGCGCTATTTTCCGATTTGTACACTTATGTCTACTTAAGTTTGCTATTGTTTTATGTTCGGCTAAAAGACGGTCTCCTATTCTTGTTTTCTATTTTGTACTTGTGTTTATTTTACACACGACCGTGCGGTCCCAACAGTAGTCATCAATAAATAAAGCTAAGTAAGCTTTTCAGTGCATGAGGAAGACAGAAAAGACTAGTAGCGTAACAAGGACACAAGGACACAAGCAACAACTGCGACTGAAATGATCAAAAAAACATCTTGCTTTCTTTCAAATGGGCTTTGCTGGAAATGAGAACATGCATATTGACGCACTAGTAGCACACCAAATGCGCTCATTTTTAGCTATGTATTTCTTTGTAAAACAAAGCTTAGTTAGCGTATACTATCTTCCTAGGACAAAATTAAGTTTTTTCTGACACGATTTGTTGACTCGTTATTTTTGATCGCGTAGTTATAGCATAAACGCATGAGGACGCAGAGAGCAATATATCTTGCTGTTTTATGTTCGTGCATGTGTGAGGATAAAGGTTCGCTAGTAGTCAAGACGCGAAAACAAATAAAACTGGTGCCATCTAAAAATCTCTTAACACGTCTGGGCGAAGGCACAGCCAAATCACGTCATTTACATGTATCAAATATTGCTTTCTCAAGACAAATATGAGCCTCTGGTCGGGAAAGGCGGCGCATCTCCACATGCCGCCTTGTTCATAAACTAATGTAACGCACAAGTTGCAACTAGCATGAATCTTGATTTAATGTTTATAGATTTACTAGCGCCACACAGGCGTTCCGTAGAATTGCGATCAAGGTTTGTTTAAAAATAGACTGGTACCGGCCGTTCCATCACCAGTTCTCTCCATATTTAACAGATTACTCGGTATTTCGGAGATGCAAGAACACCTCAGAACTAATTGGTCAAACGAACGAATGTAATTTCTCGCCGACTGTCTTCAGCAAGATAAAAGTTCTCCCCTCTTCGTCGCTCCCTTCTCCCTTTTGCGAACTTTTCATATGCTGAAATATATTGCAGTGATGATCTTCTGGAGCTGTGCGGAAATACCGTTATGATTTATAAACCATATGGATGGCGGGCGTTTGTTCACATTTTCATCGAATTTTGTCAAATGTTTACGCACTATATTGTGCAGTAAAGTGAGTTTCCTAGTTTGGTGTAACACGAGATTCGTAAGAAAGTCAAAGAATACTACATCAACGTGATGAACATGGGCGGTGGCCTTCATAAGTAGTGACTTCAAGTTAATAGGAACTATTTATGAATGCTTGTGATTTACTTGTACTGTGTTCAGAACGTTGAGAAAAATATCCTCGTCATGCGCGTCATTCAGCCCTTGCTTGGGACATGTAGGAGAACTTATACGCATGGTGCTTTTTTAAAAGGCCATACAGATATATTATAAAATCTTATACGCGCTCCACTGATGGAGTTTTTGTAGCCAAGGTCTTAGGTTAAGTGTGCGTGCATTGCCACAAAGAACGCGAAATTCACAAGACTTATCACCCAAAAATGCAACAATAACTTTCTTATTAGCGTTTCAGAAACAGTTGTTTAAATGGCAAATTGCAAGCAGGTACATATTATAGTAGTCTAATTTAAGAAAATAATCGTGAAAGTGGAACCTTATTCGATATACTTCTAATTGAATTTGAACCTAAATGAATGTTAAAGTTGGGACCGAGAATATCGGCAGCGTATAAAAGGCAGTCCTTCTATCATATAAAACGGAAACATCTCGTGACATATAGCGCAAGGATATTTGAAACGGGACGTATTGGCTAGTTCTGGCAGGTACCGATAAGGTACGCTTTGCCTGCCAAACGTGGCTGCGTTCCCTGCGTAAGGATTTGCCGTCACATGCGTTCAAGTTTCGTCCAACACTCCCTTACGGAGTGTTCCCGTCTAATCTGGATCTCAGCTTCAATATTACCTCGGATAAGCTCTGAAATCCACTATTAGATATCTTGGGCGCCCTGCAGTGACCATACGGTGGAAAGAACTCGAATTAGCCTAGACCTGAGGAGGGAACGGGAGAAACTGGTACATAAGAAACCGATCAAGGAGTTAGCAGTAAGAGGGAAAAAAGAGGAATTCCAGATCAAGCTACAGAACAGGTATTCGGCTTTAACTCAGGAAGAAGACCTTAGTGTTGAAGCAATGAACGACAATCTTGTGGGCTTCATTAAGGAGTGTGCAATAGAATCGGTGGTACCTCTGTTGAACAGGATACCAGTAAGCTATCGCAAGAGACGAAAGATCTGATCAAGAAACACCAACGTATGAAAGCCGCTAACCCTACAGCTAGAATAGAACTGGCAGAACTTTCGAAGTTATTCAACAAGCGTAAGACAGCTGACATAAGGAAGTATAATATGGATAGAATTGAACATGCTCTCAGGAACGCAGGAAGCCTAAAAGCAGTGAAGAAGAAACCAGGAATTGGCAAGAATCAGATATATGTGTTAACAGACAAAGCCGGCAATATCATTACTAATATGGATGAGATAGTTCAAGTGCCTGAGGAGTTCTATAGATATTTATACAGTAACAGCGGCACCCACGATGATAATAGAATAAAGAGTAGTCTAGAGGAATTCGAAATCCCACAGGGTAACGCCGAAAGAAGTAAAGAAAGCCTTGGGAGCTATGCAAAGGGGGAAGGCAGCTGGGGAGGATCAGGTAACAACATATTTGTTGAAGGATGGTGGGCAGATGGTTCTAGAGAAACTGGCCACCCTGTATACGTAATGCCTCATGACTTCGAGCGCACCGGAACTTGGAAAAACGCTAACATAATCCTAATCCATAAGAAAGGGGACGCCAAAGACTTAACCGATCAGCTTACTGTCCGTTACCTACAAAGTATTTACTAAGGTAATTGCAAATAGAGTCAGGAACACCTTAGACTTCTGTCAACCAAAGCACCAGGCAGGATTCCGTAAAGGCTACTCAACAGTAGACCATATTCACAGTATCAATCAAGTGATAGAGAAACGTGCAGAATATAACCAACCCTTATATATTGATTACATTGATTACGAGAAAGCGTTTGATTCTGTCGAAACCTCAGCAGTCATGGAGGCATTAGGGAATCAGGGTGCAGACGAGCCGTATGTAAAAATACTGAAATATATCTATATCGGCTCCACAGCCACCGTGGAGCTATCTTAATAAAGAAAGGCGACAGGCAGGGGATACGATCTCTCCAATGCTATTCACAGCGTGTTTACAGGAGGAATTCAGAGGCCTGGATAGGGGAGAATTGGGGATAAGAGTTAATGGAGAATACCTTAGCAACTTACGATTCGCTGATGATATTGCCTTGCATATTAACTCAGGGGACCAACTGCAATGCATGCTCACTGACCTGGAGAGGCAAAGCCGATGGGTGGGTCTAATATTAATCTGCAGAAAACTAAATTAATGTTAAACAGTATCGGAAGAGAACAGCTGTTTACGATAGGTAGTGAGGCACTGGAAGTGGTAAGGGAATACATCTACTTAGGACAGGTAGTGACCGCGGATCCGGATCATGAGACGGAAATAATCAGAAGAATAAGAATGGGCTGGGGTGCGTTTGGCGGGCATTCTTAGATCATGAACAGCAGGTTGCCATTATCCCTCAAGAGAAAAGTTTATAACAGCTGTGTCTTACCAGTACTCAAGTACCTGGCAGGAACCTGGAGTCTTACGAAAAGTGTTCTACCTAAATTAAGGACGACGCAACGAGCTATGGAAAGAAGAATGAATGGTGTAACGTTAACGGATAAGAAAAGAGCAGATTGGGTGAGGGAACAAACGCGAGGTAATGATATGGGCAGGACACGTAATGAGGAGGGAAGATAGCCGATGGTCATTAAGAGTTACGGAATGGATTCCAAGGGAAGGGAAGCGCAGCAGAGGGCGGCAGAAAGTTAGGTGGGCAGATGACATTAAGAAGTTTGTAGGGACAACATGGCCACAATTAGTACATGAGCGGGGTAGTTGGAGAAGTACGGGAGAAACCTTTGCCCTGCAATGGGCGTAACCAGGCTGATGATGATGATTAGATATCTCGAAATAGGCGTTTTTTTTTCAACATCTCTAAAAATGTGCGAAGATTATTACTTTTCTTTACTACGCACAAAACGCTAATACAAACGTAAATATTTATTTTTGTATTATTCATTCTTCTGATGCTCTCATTAATAAACACAAAGAATATGCACGTCGTCTAGGGCCTCCTCTGCAAAAACGCCATGTTTCCGTAGCTTACAGCCTGTTTAAATATGTATGAACTAGAAGAAACATCTTGTATAACAAGAGTGAAGAGATGAGCTGTTACTAAGAATGCAATAAACCTGCTGCAATCCAAAGTAGGTGTAAGTGTCTCTGCTTCTTCGATTTGTATTCTAACGTACACTAAATTGAAATCCAGTGAAAGAAACACTTATAGGCGGCACAAGGAGCCCACAAAGCTATGGGCTCATGCACTCCTTGTTTCTAGTGTATGCGTTTCTCTCACTGGCTTTCAATTAGGTTGCACAGCCGTCAGCTTTCCCGTCACTTAGGGTTGCTGTCCTTGGCACACCTGGGAAGTGTTAGCTGTTATGCTACTTATCTGCTCATATTCAGCTTGTACGGAACCTGCACACCGGATTTATATGGCTCACATCCTGTTCATTCCGAGTTTATAGATACTCAGAATTTTGCTAGTGTCTAGCATTTTATTTGATCGAGAGCTCACTTATCTTGCAATTTTTGTTTTCACCTGCATTGTATATTCAATGTAACGGCCAAGCGTAGGCAACATCAATGTTCGTGCTTGTCACACGCGTTCTCAGCACATACGCTGGAGTTGTAGGTTATAAAATTTTGTCCATACAAAGTTCAGCTATGCCCACGTGACAAACAATTTTGGGTTGAAACTACCTTTGAAGCAGTTTTTATTCTTAGCCTTACGACATCCCCGGTGCCGGAGATTGGAGCTCAGATCCTGAATCTCGATCGCCCCCAATCCGGCAGAGCACCAAAAGTGGTAAAAATATAAGTCAAAGCATTATTTTTACCTAAATAAGTGAAGGAACATGTACTGAGACGTGGCAGCCTGTAACACTGTTCGACCTACACACGCAACTAAATATACATATTAACCGCTCTCAATTGGGTCCATCAGTACACAAGTGTGGCCATATTGACATCATTAAGCGGAATGCGATAAGGAGATCAGCACTTTCTCCTGCATTGCCTCCCGTTCAGCCTTCAAGAACACACCTATCTGAACAACATATCGGAATTGGAAACCAAACATGGTTCATCCTGCTCATTAACAAATGAAAAAGATTTCCTTTCGCTGCTTCACTTTTGGGCAATTTCAGCTATCAAACACTATCGATACCTCAAGTGGATAAACTGTAACTGTGTTAGAAAGCGGGCATAAAGATGACAAATCTTTCAGAATCAACAAGAAACGTAAGCACAAACTACGGCTGCACACTGATGTTCCCTTGGACAAATTTGTTTGCTAACTATAGTGCCCAAGTTTGAACAGCATGAAAGTATGTGCATGCGTCAGCTCCTTCCCAGAATCAGAGTCCGGCAGCTATTTCATCAGGACATTGTAGACTTGAAGATTTGCAACGCTACTGTTGAAAATCTAACCACAGCTTTTCTCTCATAATCATTTCTTTGTCTGTCTGTCTGTGTCTTCTCTAAGGGCATTTAAGGCATTTTCATGTGCGGAAAAAGCTTCTACTCAATTTTTCTTTGCGTGGTGCAGTCTATGGCTTTTTAGATAAGACAGGAGGTCATGGCGGTTAAACGAATGTTTTTTTGTGTTTTGACTCACAATATAATAATTTTTCAAAATTTTCTGTGTAACACAGCACAAAGCGTCTTTCATCAGGTCCATAATATTGTTTCGTAGTAGGGACGGTGAATAATGCAGTGGGAAATGTGTTACATTCAAATACAGCGATAGCGGCAAACACGGTCGGCGATCGTTGAAGTCTGATTTGCCGGCCAAGCGCGTCCGCTTTTATACACGAGTCATCCAATGCTCCAGAGTAATCGGTGGTGCCAGCGTGTTTTCCAGAAAGTTCTACACCGTTCAGGTCGGGCTTGCATGAAATCAGATTACACAAGCTTCAGTGACAACGGAGAGCGAATAGAATCATCAATAACGTTCGAAAAACTTCCGATACATGCAGGTGCGTCCTGCGCTGCGCGGCATATTTTATTAGATGGTAAAAAGTGGTCACCCAACAAGAGATAAAGCACACGCGTCAATCATCAGCCTGGTTACGCCCACTGATGATTGACGCGTTACACGCGTCAATATGGTGCCTATATCATTCAAACCGCCCTTCTGTCGAGCCATCACATCTTTGGACGTTGATTCCAGGGAATTACCTACAGGCGGGTTTTCAATTTTTTCTTTTGTCCTATCGGGAGCTCCTTTCTCAATCTTGTTACCAAATGTTCGTAAGTCAGCACACAGCTGTTCTCTTCAGCCTGAACATTGAGCGAGTTTCTAAGGTCACTACCAGTGAATTTCTTCAGTAATCTTCGCTCGTTTTCTCAAGAACGTCGCAGGCTTTATAGGGTGTCTGTAGCCGAGCGCAAAATTATTGACGAAAACGTAGCCGACATGCTGCAACGTGAGATAATCTGCCCCTCTGCTAGTCCTTGGTCGTCTTCCATCGTTTTCGTCCGAAAGAAAGATGGCTCTGTGCTATTTTGTGTCATTACCGACCGCTCAGCAAGATTACGCGCAAGGATGTATACCCTATGCCTCACAATGACGATGCCCTTGATTCTCTGGAAGGTACCGAGTACTTCTCCAGCCTGGACATGTGTTAAGGATACTGGCACGTTCCAATGCACGAAGATGACAAAGAAAGCGCTTACAACCCCAAATGGCCTTTACAAACTCAACGCCATGCCCTTCGGCCTATGCAATGCTCCCGCAACTTTTGAACGCATGATTGACGCTCTTTTGCACTGCCTGAAGTGGAAAACATGCTTGTGCTATTTGGACGATATTGTTGTTTTCTCACCGACATTTGCCCAGCACTAGCAACGTCTGGAAATAAGAATGTGCTGGGGTGCGTTGGGCAGGCATTCCCAGGTCATGAACAGCAGGTTGCCATTATCCCACAAGAGAAAAGTATATAAGAGCTGTGTCTCACCAGTACTCACGTAGGGGGCAGAAACCTGGAGGCTCACGAAAAGGCTCTATTTATATTTAAGACGACGCAATGAGCTATGGAAAGAAGAATGATGGGTGTAACGTTAAGGGATAAGAAAAGAGCAGATTGGGTGAGGGAACAAATGCGAGGTAATGCCATCTTAGTAGATATCAAGAAAAAGAAATGGGAATGAAATGGGAGTGGGTAGGACATGAAATGAGGAGGGAAGACAACCGATGTTCATTAAGGGTTACGGACTGTATTCCAAGGGAAGGGAAGCGTAGCAGGGGGCGGCAGAAAGTTAGATGGGCGGATGAGACTAAGAAGTTTGCAGGGACGACATGGCCACAATTAGTAAATGATCGGGGTAGTTGGAGAAGTATGGGAGAGGCCTTTGCCCTGCAGTGAGCGTAACCAGGCTGCTGCTGCTGATGATGATGAGTAATGTCTGGACGAGGTTCTCGTATGCCTAGCTAACGCTGGTCTTCAGGTCAACACCAAAAACGGCCGTTTTGCAAGCCAGGCGATCAAGGTGTTACGTCACATTATGAGCGAGGATAGCATTTGACCTGTTGCTGACAAAATTTCGGCGGTGGTCGGCTTTCCTCGACCAGAAAAGACCAAAGAACTACGCAGTTTCCTTGGCGTCGCTTACTATTTTTGCCGATTTATACGCGACTTCAGCTCTATAGCTGCTCCTTTACACAACCTACTTCGTTCTGGTGCTCCCTTCGTGTGGTCACCATAATGTGAATCTGTCTTTGACCAACTGAAGGGGGCCCTTACTTCTGAACCTGTTCTGTGAACGGTGGCCTTACTTCTTAACCCACAATCTTGCACACGCACGCTAGCGGCAATGAAATTATTGCGGTTCTCCTCCAGCGAGACACCTCTTTGCGTGAGAGAGTCCTTGCATATGCAAGCCGCGCACTGACACCTGCCGAGAAGAACTGTACCATCATAAAGCAGGAATCGCTAGCTGTTGTTCGGTCCGTCCAGAAGTTTCTTCCTTATCTCCAAGGCCGCCATTTTACTATCCTTATGGATCATTACGGCTTATCTTCGCTCTCCACACTCAAAAACTTGTCAGTATGTCTTGGTCGCTGGATTCTTTGTCTGCAAGAACGTGACTTTGAGATCATGTACAACTCTAGTAGGAAGCACCAAGATGCAGTCTCTCTTTCTCGCTATCCGCTTCCTACAGCCGCACTCATCAATGACTCCAGAGCCACTTCCAGGGACTGAATTCCTGACGTCTCTTCTACGGCGATTTTGTCCTTCGCCACTCTTGACCATCTCACTTCGTACGACCATGAATCGTTTTCGTTCAACAACTAACCGATTCCTACTGTTGACGTATTAGAGATCGCGTACGCGGAGCTTCGCGCCCGACTAACGCTATGCTCCGTAGAGAGCTTAAACAATTCAAGCTACAACACTCCGTGCTGTACCGCCATATTCATCAGCCTGACGGACAACGCTGGGTGCCCGTATTGTCTGACTACCTTCGTGCTCGTGTCCTTCAGGACTCTCATGACGATTTGACTGCTGGCCAGCTTGGCATCCAGAAAACTTACGACCGCTAAATAAGCCGCTTCTGCTGGTCTGGCCTGTCTACCAGTGTGGCGAAATACGTCTCTTCTTGTGCCATTTTTCGGCGTTGAAAGCGGCGAACATCAGCTCCTGCCGGGAAGCTACTACCGGTCTCGTGTCCCGAGGAACCGTTCGAGGTTTTCGGCATTGATCTCTATGGGCCACTGCCCATGACTCCAGCTGGTAGTCGATGGATAGTTACAGCCGTCGACCACCTCACGAGCTACGCCGAAACAGCATGTGTCAGTTCTACATCTACTTACAATGTTGCTACCTTCATTCTTCAAGCCACAATCCAGCGTAACGGTGCTCCTCGTGTCCTTCTGAGCGACAACGGAAAGTCATTTCTTTCAGAACTAGTAGGCGAAGTACTCAGAGCCTCTGACACAACTCAGAAGACTACTTCAGGTTACCATCCTCAGACCAACAGCCTGACTGAGCAGTTTCACTGTACGCTGTCTGACATGTTGCCGCCTAGATTCAACCACATCACAGTAATTGGGACGCAATTTTTCTATTCCTCACCTTCGCGTATGACACCACCGTTCAACGCACAATCGGTTACAGCCCATTCTACCTTGTTTGTGCCCGTTCGCCCAGTTCCATTCTCGAAGTTTCTTTCTTTTCTGTCACTGTCAGTCTATCTCCATCTTCTTGTGAAGAATATATTTCCCGCCTTGACCATTGTCGCCAGTGTGCCGGCTTCAACGCTGAAGCCATGCAACAGGACCGCAACGATCATTATGACGCACCTCATCGCGTAGTTTTCTATCCACCCGGCCGTGAAATCCTGCTATGGACATTAGTTTACACTCCTGGGCCGTGTGAGGAATTTCAGACCCGGTTTATTGGCCATATACGTTCCTGGAAATGACTTCTCTCATTAATTATCGTGTGACCCCTGTTGTTCACTCAACTGACCGCCATTGCCGCTTTACCGAAGTGGTCCACGTTTTTCGTATGAAGCGCTTCACGCGGCGTTTCCCGTACCTTTAGGCTGCGGCCAGGATGGCTGCTTTTGCGAGGGGGAAATTAGTGTGGGCATTTATTCTGCACTTCTTCATCTGCATAATATCATCATCATGTGTGTGCCTTTCTTCATCGTGCGGGTATGGGCATCATCATAGTGGACTGTTCCGAGAGTGGCTCTGTTTTGGACGCTGCTGATATTGCTGCTCTGTTCTATTTCTATTTTGACAGTGTGTGCGAAGATGAAAAGATGACCAGTATGATAGTTTCTGATGCGTTGTGTGTGATTATTTCTACTTGGTAACTACTGTTGCATTAAGTGAAAGCAACTAAGCAATCGTGCCTTACATACCAGCTTAGGTATTTCTTTCCACAAGCGGTGCTGCTCAAAGAAATGTCTAAGCACACAGTTAAAGTCCAACCAATCACGGAGGCTTAGTTTAACATACCTAGCTAATGTTGCTATTCTAACGGGTTCCATGTAAACTCCTTGCCATTGTTCCTTCTTGTCACTCAGATTAAAAAGGACGTGCAATGCACGAGTTTTCGTGTTGTGCATTCGATTGTCCAAAATTATAGGACTATACAGTATAGTTACGGTTCTTGCTAGATTTGCAAACATTGCCCTAAAATTCGCCTTTATTCTCTACGTTCCAGCAAAGAATTACGCAAAGATAGGCGAAAATGTGACTTTGCACGCTCGCGTCACATACGATTCGGCGTTCACTGCAAACAAAACGGTGACGGAATACCAGCCTACATCAAGCGACCAACAAGAGGCTACTGCGACACAGCGATATTTTGAAAGGTTATTTAAAGAGGTAATTGTGCCAAAAAGTACTTATTTCCCATATAATTTGTGTGAGCATGTACGAGCGTAGCAATGATTTTTTAGTAGCATTGTAACAGCAATATCCTCTGTGATATGCTTTTCACTAGTGTCAGAAATATGCAAATTACATGGTTTTCTGTGCGTTCATACTTATTGCCTGTTCGCAGTTCAGCCTTGTATCTTTCACTCTACGGGGTGTCTTATTTCATCATTAACAGAATTTTCGCAAATCAACCGGTGACACAAAAACAATTCCCCTTCTTAAACTAGAATACCCTCAAATGTGTATATTGTATGCACAATAATTAAAAGTGAATATTGAAATCAATAAATATTTTTACTAATTAGGTTTTCATCTAATTACAATCGGAAGCATATTGCAATTTACCAATTTTAGTCGCTTACGCTTCAAGTTATATCCACACCAAACGTATATAAGAAATACTTCAGTTTCCAGAAATGCGTGCCCAAATTTTGCCTGGAAAGGCAAGGACGTTCCGGTAACGTTCGAGATATAGTGCACAAAAAGGCGTGATGTTAAAATTGTAAGTGGCTCAACCATGCATTATTATGTAAGTTTGACAGCGCTCATGTTAAAACTAGTGTATGCATTGAAATTCGTTCTCTGTAGATGCGCCTTGTGAAACCACTGGTTTTAATTCGTGTGTTTCAATATGCACGCAGAAGTGATGAGTAGAAATTTATATTTGTTTAATTTCGTAATAAGCAAATTATGCGCACCGATTTTCATTGCAGCTAATGTATACCTGTTAGATTACTCGAGCTCAATAAGCAGATTCGTGTAAATGCCAGAGGAGATCTAAAGAAAATATTTACGCTTAATTAAAACACCTCGGTATAACAGAAGGGACCCAAGTTGATTTAATCCGGCTGATTTAGTTACTCCCAGCAATGACCTTCTTCCAACATATCTAACGTCCTCAAATGTGTGTCAAGCTGTGTTGTCTTCGTAAGTACACATTTTCCATGCGGTAAAAGCCGTTATGACATGCTACACCAGTATCTCCGGATCGGTCCCAGGAGTTTCTGAGTTCGCGTCACCAAGTCGCTGTCCATAGAGCGAAAGAAGAGTTTCTTGAGGTGCAGGCTAAACCGTACTTGCGACTCCCCACACTTCATCGCTTTTCTCGAATATGCTGCACACTCAGCATTTTATGCGGCACTATACATATTAACTCGACCTTTTCCCCTGCACTAACTGTTACGCACCACTACGTTTTGAATGCGCGACGTTTTCATGCGCGGAGATGTCAGGGTCGCATTTAGGCAACTGCATGCGTGGCTTTAAAGATTTGTACACTAGCCGATGCTTTGTACCCCTTCTGATTCGCTCTGTTTATTTGCCTTTTGGATGTATTACGTCACCCAGTAGCAAATAAACTGTGGTCATTTTTCTTTCCTAAGAAAACTTCCTTGTAATAAAGGCTCCCCCTAATTATTAGGCGAAGTGCACTCATTCTGTTATTAAATACACTCATTTCAAATGCGAACCGTGACGGCGCACTTGGGACTGGAATTTTGAGCACTCATCTTGTTCCGCAGATAGGCAAGCCCGGAACCCATGTTCCTTTTGTTCGGTTTAGCAATAGGAAAAACCTTGCATAGGCTATGCCCATACAATGCCTTTTGGCGGATCTACAGAGCCAGCATATGCTGCTGTCGATTACGTAAATCATTTTTAAAGCTATAGTTTTACTGGCAGCGAACTTGCGATTCCGCCGTGGCGGTGCTCCGACGAGGCACATGACGTCACAACACAAGCCTCCCTGCGGATACTTCTCTCTCTCGTTCCCTAGTCTCTACAGCGCATGCGCCACAAGTAGCACCGAGCCACAGTTGTTCTGCCTCTGCGGAGCGCCGCGCCTTTCTGCCGCCGCCGTTTGGTATGACGTCACAGCGCGTTCCTCGTCGTTAAGCTCGCCTCCGCTCGGTTCGCCAGCTGCGTCGCATGCCTCGTAACATGTCGGAGGACTGAAAAGCAGAGCTCGCGTGCGCCGCAACCAGAGTTGAGGCGGCAGTATGGACGGCGACAATTCTGATAAGAAGGAGGTGGCCTGGAATCGACATCGGAACGAGATGAAGAGGAAACGAATTGCACAGGAAACAGACGAACAGCGCGCCGAATGACTGGCTAAACGCCGCAACATAGTTAGACAACCAGACTAACCTGTACTTGCAACCAAGATTAACCAATTTTAACCATGGTATGCCTTAGCATTCGCTACGTGTATCCTGGCACAGCCGAGCTAAGCCACTTCTAATTTTTTCGTGACATGTGAGTGCGCGGGTAATAACGAGAAGTCTCAACGGTACCATGCTAGTGATCAGTTCTCCAAGAAGACAGTCATGACCTTTGCAAATGATCAGAAGGCTAAAATTCTGGCTCTGGGGGCGGCGCCGGGCGACAGAAGGAAAGCATCCAAGCTATTCCGGATGTGGCAAAGTGAAAGACGCCCTTGCCCGTCTAACATACTTAGAACGTACGAAGTTCTTTACGAGACTGGTAGCTTCACGAGACAGTGACACAGGACTGCGATGGTAGTTCAAGAAGCGTAAACTGGTGCTTTGGCATTTTTGCTGCTAACCCTCACTGTAGTGTGCGCCATGTCATTGCGGAGGCCATAACCTCAAAGTCATCGGCGTGGAGGATTTTAAAGAAAGGTCATATGCACCCATGTCCTGTACATCTTCATCAAGAACTTGAAGACCAACATTTTGAAAACAGACTTGACTTTGCAAATTAGATTTTCAGGAAATGTCTAGAAGGACCAGACTCTCTTACTCGCGTATTTCGACGGGTGAGGCTAATTTCGCAAGAAGTGCACAAGTTTATATTCAGAGCGCCGACTATGGAAGTGATAGGAATCCCCCTGACACGTTCAAACACGACACCACTACCAGTTGTCCTTCAATGACTGCTGCGGCTTTTGTTTTTGGACAGCAGCATCATCGGACCCATTTTTGTAGACAACACACTAATGACGCAACGCTACGTCAACGACATCCTCGATGTCTGTTGCAATGTTCCACTTGCGAATCTTCGGAACATCTGGGTTCAACAAGCTGGAGCTCCTGCGCATAATAGTAGTAAGTCTAGAGCGTGTCTCACAAGCTTTTTCCTGGACAGTGAATTGGCCGGCACAGACCTATAACCTGGCCTGCAAGGTCGTAGGTCCTCACACTGCTGGACTTCTTGTGGGGCTACGTGAAAGATTGCGTGTATAGCAGCCAAACTGCCACACCAAACGCCCAAAAGGCAAAAATAAGTAGAATCTGCCGCGAGTTTTCAACGTCGTTGGTCAATGCTGCAACAACACGTGTTGGAAAAAAGCAAGCACCTCATTGCTTCAGACGGTGACCTCTTTAAGCACGTGCTATATGTGGCAGTGGAAAATAATCCTTCCAAATTGGTGTAAAACGTAACTGCTTAAGGCGTCTTCATGAGCGTACGCTGCCCATAACTATAATAATAATTGTGGGGTTTTACGTGCCAAAACCACTTTCTGATTATGAGGCACGCCGTAGTGGAGGACTCCGGAAATTTCGACCACCTGGGGTTCTTTAACGTGCACCTAAATCTAAGTACACGGGTGTTTTCGCATTTCGCCCCCATCGAAATGCGGCCGCCGTGGCCGGGATTCGATCCCGCGACCTCGTGCTCAGCAGCCCAACACCATAGCCACTGAGCAACCACGGCGGGTGCCCATAACTATAGAAGCTTGCGACAAGCTAAGAAATAGGTAAAAAACTCAGTGTCCTTCGACTTTGTGAAGAAGGATAACCGGTGAAGCTGTGTACGTGGGCCCCTTAATGACGAACTGCACCTCCGCTGCCGGTAGACCCAGTATGGCGCTATATGCGGGATCGACCCACGTATGGGGAGTGCTTAACACTTCCTTCCCATGTACCGCGGCTCGGGCCGGTATTACAATATATTTGGGATCGCCCAACGTTTAGGGATCGCTTAACGCCTGCTTCTCCTCCGGCGCGGGTCGGGCCGGTATTGCACTATATTCGGAATCGCACCACGCATGGGGAGTGCTTAAGCGTGCTTCGCCTCCACCGCGGGTCAGCCCAGCATTGCACTGTCTTCAGGATAGGCCCAGGTATGGGGAGTGCTGAACGCCTGATTCACCTCTGCCGCGGAATAGGCCGGTATTGCACTATCCTCGGTATCTTCCCGCGTATGAGAGCGCTTATCGCCAGCTTCTCTTCCGACGTGGGTCAGTTCGGCATTGCACTATCTTCGGTAGGATAGGATAGGAATAAACTTTATTTGTCCAACGGTTGTTGATGTTGGTGCCCGGGGCTAGGCTGCCAGAGTTCCATCGCCGGAGGAAAATCTTTCGAGACCCTCGGCAACGGCCCTGGCCCGCTGGACGGCCCACTCCTGGTCTTCGGGTGCCTCGCTGAGGAGGGCGGCTTGCCATCTCTCAGCGAGGCGCCCCGCTTCAGAGGGTTCTGCTGTTGTATTCCCCCTTCCTCTTTGTCCTTGTTCCACGTGGCGTCGGCATTCCCAAAGCACATGGGCCATATCGGCCCGTTCGTGCTCGCACCACGGGCAGCCGGGCGACGGGTGCAGCGCGGGCCACAGGCGGTGCAGGTGGTAGGGGTTGGTGAAAGTGCCCGTCTGCAACCGTCTCAGGTCGACCGCCTGGGACCTGTCTAGGCGCCCGTGGGGTTGTGGATATTTTCTACGTTCTTTCCTGTAGTGGCCAAGCACCTCCCGGTACGTTGCCGGAAACTCCTTGACAGCGCAGTCGGCGTCCTCGTGATCCCCAGCTCCGTCCGCCGCGATTTGTGTTGTATTGGTAACAATAGCGGCCGCGCCAGACGGGGTATCTTCGGTATCGGCTTCAATATGTGGAGTGCTTAACACCTGCTTCACCTTCGCCGCGGGTACGGCAGGTATTGCACTATCTTCGGTATCGGCCCACGTATGGGGAGTATTTTCCTTATGACAACAAAATTTGCTTGGAGGGTAGAGGTACGCAGCTTCGCTGTAAACACAGTTTTTTTCCTCTTTTCCGGAGTTCAGGAGACAAAGGGTAAATGGGTAAGCCAGTTGCACCTTCGTATGTTTCTTTCTGGGTGGCTTAGACGAATTACAGGCTTTTTGGTTTAAGTTTTATTGAAATTAACTCCTGAGTACTATTTTCTCTTCTTCCAAGAGCTGTATTTTTTTTTTCTTTTTTCGTGCTCTTTTCGAATTTCTTTTTTTAACTCGGTAGAATTTTTTTTAGCTTTGTTTCATGATACGCGAAGGTTAAAGCTATCCCGAGGGCCTCATGATAGAGCACAACACTGTTCAGTCCGCAGATGACGCTTATCGTACCACACTAGTTACATTGCGAAACCTCATGAGCCATCGTACATGACGAAGCCTTATACAATTCGGCGATAAACGAATGCAGCCGTATATCTTTCAAAGGTTGCTTGGAGGCGCTTGAATAGCGGCCCACGAGCGTAGTTTACGGGCTTTTGTTTTTTCCTGGGAAAAAACAACAAAGCACAGTTCAGCACGAAATAAATGCTTGATTCGGAGGTTATTTGGGTGCCCTAGAACTTTGTATTTGTCATGTCTGCGATTGAAGCAGTAATGAAAAAGTTCACTGCTTAGAACCAAATTACTGATTAATACTTCATGACGAACAAAATTATTGGCTGTAAGTACACACGACTGTCGCTATGATGCAGTCGGTACGATCTCTCTAGAGCGTTTAGGTCTTTTTTTTAAGTCTTGGTCTAACCTAACTAGGGCACCCGGTATATTCGCCATGGCTTGGTTCAAATATACATACTCATCCCAACATATAAAATGGTATTTTTTTGCACAGGAACTCATGTAGCAGAAAACGCTTTCTGTATCGGTGCTCTAGTTGCCTAATAATAATAAAGATATATATTAATAAACATTTTATTATCAAACAATTTCTTAAGGCGATTGTTCAAACGATTTTAAGGCGATTTCTTAAAGTGACTGACACTGAAGGTAAAGGGAATGTTCCATATTCACATTCCCCGCCAGAACTGCAGCAGCGGTACGCTAATAAGCTACCGCCGGTGTTATGCATTTGAAGGTTTTTACCATTTACGTGAAAAAATACACAAAGATAACGATGCAGGATACCGATGTTTTCCAAGATCACAGTTGCTTCTTCATCGCAAGGCTCTTTATTGCTAAAATATGGCTTTATTGAGCTATACCTAAACCTAGATCACAAAGCAACCTGCCCAAGGGAACAGCAACTTCAAGATGTTGAAATACACGAAACATCAGTTTCAGTACTGGCGATATGGAATAACAATATTTCATCCACAAAAGTAATATTAAAACATTGTTTTCTTTGACATTGAATGTTAGTTGTGTATGTTTGATACATCAATACATTTAATTCCAGTAGAATTACCCTTCTTCCTTAATGAAGGGAGATAGAGATTCGTATCGTGAGAGAAATCGTGATGAAGCGCTTTGATTCGTATATAAAGGCCACTTTATATTTTATGGCATATGTTTCGCCTGCGGAAAGAGAGATATTTACCATAAGCTAAAAGCTAGTTTAGAACGTGCTATTGAGCGTGTTATTCAGTGCTTGCGTAAGAGCAACAAAACTGAAGTGCTGGAGCAAGGATGACAAAAGTGGACACACATGGATAAAAAATCTAGAATCCCTGGTATTGTCTGGTGACATGTTCACAGCTTTGGGTTATTCTTTAAAGACCATTGCGGGTTAAAATATCAGAGATAATTATTTCATTTGTATTTGTTTCAGGTCCAAACGTACTTTAGAAATCACTCAATAATGATAAATGTCACGCTATCTAGCGTAAGTAAGGTAAGTTCACTAAACTGTGGTAAAGGCAAATAAGGTGTCACGTAGGTGAACTGTAGTAGGAATATTTGTGCAAAGTTAAATCGGAAATTTTAACTTCATCCTAATTAGGGAAGGAGCACCGCATTCTTCATTACACAATTTATCAGTGCTTTAATGATAAGGATTATAGACCAGAATGCAACTTTAACATTACGTTGCAAGCAAGTGCGTAATACCCCGAGGATTCCGAATTTATACGGGACCAACTCTATCATTCACATCAAACATTTGGTTATTTCGGCGCACTGGCTTTTGGCATGCCAAACAAAAACGGAGTGACTCCATCAGAAGTGTAATAACAAAGAGTGCGAATAAAAATACGAATAATTCCCAGAGCTGTGCACCATTTCAATAGTAATAAAGTCTCTTTCTTAGTACACTTCACTACATTTGTAAATTTATATCAGCTTAATAAAATGGAAGCGCGGCGGCCGTCTTTTGGTAGTCACAAGGATTTGAAGGCAAGGAAAGCACAAGGAAAATTATTTTTCATTGAAAAGTAAAGATAATAAGCCAAAGAGAAATGAAACTCAATGAAAAACGAATTTGCCGCCGGTTCGGGGATGCGAGTTGGGCAATTCCGTTCGTGCGTGCGTGTGCGTGCGTGTGTGTGTGCGTTTCTGTCGGTCTGTGTGTGTGTGGCACGGGGAATGTGTAGCAGCGCCACTGGGCCCGTCTCATATTGTGTCGACGAAACCGAAGCAGCACTTTATAGCTATGACTTATCTGTACATTTTTAGAAATCGCATTGCGCATTATCGGTGTCTTGTTAAAAATATAGTGATTTAAAAATAGGGAAATGGTATATGTATCTGGCAAGCGCGCATATTGCAGCGACGTGAGGTAGTGCAATAGTGGCTCTAATGTTGCTGTCGCATGAAACGACAATTTAGAGTTAGTACTAATGAAAAGCTTGAATCACGTCCTACTTCAAACTGTATAACAGCACACCTTATGACGTAACTTGCTGAAATATTACATGAAGCTTCACGGCAACATTGTCCTTAGATGCAGTGCAGCAAATTTGAGTGCCATAGAGCAATGCGACAGGTGTTGCTCCTTCGTTAGTTGTTATCACGCGGAAGAGCATTGGTTCGTTTTCATTTAACAAAGTTGGCTACTAGAGGTCCTGTGCGACGATACTTTTCTGTGTTCATGAGGTGTACGTTATTTAAAAACATCTTGCTTGTTCGAGCAGCGCTCGTTATTTTCGTGTCATTGTCAGTGCGCGTTTTTATTCGCCATTTCTTTTTTAAATATGCCAGTTCGTTAATGTCTCGTTTTCTTTCGTATATAGGATAGGCGTCCGTTGCATGCATGCGCTTTCTCAAACCGTAAGCGGGAAAATGAGCTATAGCGTGGCTACAGACGCCAAGCTACCGCGGCTTAGAGCTGAGTTAAAAAAAATGCGTTACATCACAAGCGTGAGGCTAACAGCACGTAAGACTACAGGGAATCATTGAAGCTCAACCACTTTTGACAATTAGCGACATTTAGTTCTTTGGTCTGGCTTTAATTTCGCATAAACAGTATAGCCTCTATAGCATCAGGACGAATGTTAATTCGTAGCCCTATCAGCGGGCTAGCTAAAACTAGGAAAAAAGAGAAAACCGCCACACAATGGTAATAAGCTTTAATGTTGCCTTTCAAGGACACCACATTTTTATTTTCTACTGCCCATAAGAATGTCTTCACGAGAATCAACTGCCAGTGTACAGCATGCCTGTAAAAACTCAGCATGTCACGCAATAAGCACAAGGTCACGACAGAGCAGGAATGCTGCTGCCTTCCACAGGAGTGCACGCCAAAAGCAATTATGCGCAATACTGTTTAATGTGACTAATAATAGCTCACCACTGAGCTGAAAACACGAGCCATCATCTGCTATCTGTTGTGGCTTCTAGCCGATTGGCTGCAAAATCCGATCAGTGGATCCATCGCTGACCAGTGAGAGCTCTATCAGCATAGATTGGCAGAAATATGTTAGTAAGCCAGCTACCCCTCTTTCCTAGAACTATTTTTACATCTGCAGCTGGGGGCAACTGATTAGGTTATGTGAATCGACATGAATCGAGGAAACAACTTCAGGCACGTTTAAACTCTTGCATTTATACATTGCACCTAAATAAACGTGATGGCATTCACCTATACGATTTTGAATACGTGGCACTACGTAACAATTGAGATAGCTGGACTGCCTAAATTCTAAATTTAATGCTTCGGTATTTTTTACAGAATGACAATTTGTCAGCATATCGTAGTGGTTCACTAGACCTCAACACAACTCTGGGCAATGTCATACAGTACGGAAAACAATTAATCAAATCTAACGACACTGTATTTTACCATTTCACTTGGTGAGTACACGACACTATCTTTTAAAGAAGCACATGTCTCGTTATTGATTCCTAGTGAACGATCACAGCTACGAAGGAGTTAGATAACTATTTATTGTGTAGTAAGGCATGCTGCCAGTTTTACCTGACACAATTTAATAGGCACGTTAAGAATCAAAGTTTAGACAAAAATACAGAAGTTACAGTTATTCACGCTTTGAAAGCTGAAATGTCTAAATTCTGTTAAAACTGGAGGGTGTCACGGTGTAATTTTGGAATACTGCTCACTCCTTTTTTGTAGTGGGCTGACGTCTTTCCAGAAGGCGTTTTGGCAACAGGGAAAAAAATTACCGTGCTATTGGGGCACTATAACATAAAGCTATTCAAAACAGTTTCTTTTTGATTTGTGCCTTCAACACTCGAAGAGTGGTTAAACATGTTTCGGGTCATTCGCCTTCGCTCATTTGTCACGAAATGTCAAGAACTCCTCAATTGATATTACGTGTGCATACGATTTATGCACAACTACACTTAAGAAAAATAAAAAAAAATATTTCTGTTTGAACAACTTTTTTTCCCAATTTTTCCCTCCGCTATTGACCACGCGTTTTTGGCCCCCCCTTCCCATGTCAGTCATGCGACACCACAAAGCAGGAAAACCTCAACACCTCGAAGTGACGAGCAAGCAATACAGGTGCATTATTATGCCGAACAAAACTAAACTTATTTCGGAATAGCCGGAGAATACCTATTTCGAAAAGAATAGAAAAGGTCGACCTATCAATCACTGCGGCACTAGATGCTAGGAGCTAGCAGGCAGAGCGCACTTGCTAGCGCATAATAACAATGTTTACGTGCAAGTGTAATGTTCTGGAGTCTTTGCGGCACATGCATCGTCACCGCTTTGCCAACTTTTCTTCACTGAGGACCCACATTAGCAATATTCCTACCCTTCCATTGGAAGCCGTCAACTGCTTGCCAACCCGTGTTAGAAGTTAAATGCGTGTGGATGAGATAAAATTTTACAAAGGATTTTGAAAGCAAGTGTTTCGAAATGTAATGCAGCCGATATAGGCTACGTTTCCTATTATCCCGCCCAAAATCTGCATTACACAAAGTTCCTATTTCGTAGAAATTAGCGACATTTTAATACGCCTTTGTTGAGGTATTTGAACGCTTTTTATTAATTAGAAGCGTTACAAATAAATATTGAATCCTCTTACATACGGCACTTAACTCTACATAACATGAAGTTTATATTTGGCGAAAAAAGGGGAAGCGAAATATATCATATGCTGGCAAAATTCACAGTGCTTGTGTTTCTACAGCCGGTACAATAAATTTATTATACATACGCTCCAGCGCGCATATACCCGAGTTTCTCCAAGTGGATAAAGTCTTCGCGTACACTTCCACATGAACAACTCCTATGCAGGCAACATTTTAGGGTATTCGATATAATTGCACATACCTCAAGTTCTTATTACAACTGGTCGAACGAAGCAGTATCGCCGGATTCTGATTCTGTATGGTCGCGTAAATCTGGCGTCATTTTTTTTAGGAATTTCTGCCTAAATCATGCACCCCCCCCACACTTGCTAGTTTGTTTTTCATCCATCTTTTCACTAAGGAAGTACAAGTAAGTTCCCCTATGTTTTCCTTGTCATTGTTAGTGATCCTCTCATGATATGATTAACAAAAATCGGGCCCCTATGTTCACCCCGTCTTCTCGTTCTTACATAACGAGTGTCTCAAATCCGGCAACAGTGATGCCTTTCGGTAGCATGTGCGGGTTTATTGGCCAGCTGCCTTCATCCAAAATGATCACGTACCCGTGACTACCGCGCCACAAAGGATGTTCCACATCTGCCGCCAAGGTTTGTGAATGGTGGCGCTGGCTAGCACTGCTAAGGTTAGCACTAGTAGTAATATATAAACGCCTCAAAAAATTGATGGGGAAACCGCGCCGCTGTAGCTCAAGTGGTCAGAGCATCGCACGCCTAATTCGAAGATGTGGGATCGTTCCCACCTCTGGAAAGTTGTTTTTTCATCCGCTTTTCGTGCCATTAATTTATCATTTCTTTCATTCAATTAGTAAGTCTGATTGGGAGCATTCTAAAGCAAAGCTCTCATAGATTATCCTGACCGTGGCAACTGAATGCTGCTGTTGTCCTGCCCATTACTTGACCAATAAAAATAAATATGAATTACATATTCGATGTTGGGAGCGAACGTCGGTTCGCAGCATGCCAGCCTGATGCTCTAACCATTAGGCCCCAACTGCAGGTTTATTTTACAGCAACTATGCCGACTAATTCGTCGACGTAATCGCCGCCTGTCTCAAATTCTGCAGCACGCATGCGCACAAGTTTACGCCATACATGTTGATATGAAATAAACAAAGTTAAAGCCTTTAATTACCCACTTCACTTAAAGTCAGAGACATCCGATGAATTGGCATATCATTTGCAGTTACTCAGTGTTGTCGTCTCTACCACATTTATTCGTATGTAGCATTTCTGTTATCATACTGATAGGCTAAATTAATCGAACGTTCTCTTCAATGAACTGTCGTGTGGTGGTCAGAAAACGCGGTGCGTTATCGTGAATACTTTGCTTCATGTTCTGTAGAGCTTTCCGCGTGGTTATGATTGTGGCAACGGACGTGTGGCAACAATTTCGACGTTCTGTCAAGACAGTATACTTTCATTATTTTTGTATATTAATTTTGAAAAGGTATTATCATATGATTGTGAACAACATACGCTTGAGAGAGGTCCTTTGACAATCGATATTGGCATTCTGCGAGGTGGAAACGGGAGTCATGAATCTTGAATCGCTCGCTTCTGCGGAAAGGAAGAGTAACTGCGTGACGGAAGGCCAGTCGCAAATGCACATGTATTCACACGGCCCAGGAAGCTTGGGAAACCGCGAAATAGTGCTATTTTCTGTATTCAGTATACCTCAGAAATCTGCTGATGCCAGGCCCTGCGATTTGTGCTTATATCAGCGAGACAAGAGGGCTTCGAACTACACTTCTCAAATTCTAGAAGCACAGGAGCAGACGTTAGGCCCTCAGAGCGGGCTCAGTGAGAAAGTTATCAGAGAGACGTATCTGTCGTAAGCACTCGCTGATCGCACGCTGTTTCATTCTGAACCCTGCACTGGGTGATGGCTTGGTGGTTTTTCAGCGTTGAGATGTTGTCGCTCATCCAGCGACAGAGAAGGCAATCATTCTGAGAAACTTGGAGATTGGTATGGTATGAACAAAAAAGTACCATGTACAAAGCGCAAACCCCCGCTTAGTGCATGTGTTGACTTAATTTCCACGAATTTAAGGTTGCCGTTCATAAGTGGACATCTCCAATGAAATATTTAAAATTTAAAGAGACCAGGATTTATGGAGGCAGGCAAATTGAGTCGTCTATACCTTTTTTTTCAGGCAGTTGTAAGCTGCGTCTTCTTTTATTGCTATTGCATTCGCCTATTAGAACGATCCCAAGAAAGCACCAAGGCGAACATCAACGTATTCAAAAAAAGTTGCGCAATCGTATTGCATATCAACCAATGGGTACGTCTTGCGTGCTCTCTGTAATAATACTCGCGGTGTCAAACCGCATTGTTTCGTGACCGAATGGGCAGTTGAGTGACACTGCTCGCGCGCCTAAGTTCGAACCACTCGGCGCATTAGTGCCATCTTCCAACAGGGCATGGCGCTAGTTATCCTGGTCTTCGCATACTTGTTCTCGGCGAGATTGGCGTGCAATATAATACGGTTGAGTAGGACGAGCGGCCGCAGCAGCGAATGCATGAGGAAGGAAAAAACTGAGGAGGGTCCCTGACGTCACTCTTTGTGAAACTAAGTGAAGGCGGAAGTTGGCATTTCTTCGCCATCATGTCGGGCGAGTTCTGCTGTCTTGTTTGCATTTCTCGCGAAACCACGCCGCTCTGCGCGCAACCATGCTGCTCCAACGTGCTTGCCCCGCAGCAATACTAAACAAAAGGATGTAATTGCGATGACTCATAGCATCGCCGTACTTAACTCACCATGAAAGAAGTTCATAATGATCTTCGCAAATTGAGCCGTGAGGTCGCATTGGCTGCTTTTACTGGATTTTATTAAAATAAGCATGCTTTATCAGCCCAGTCAACTGAACTATTCTCATCAATCGCAGGTACCGGCCGCTGCTCAGTTCTTGCGTGTTTCTCAAAAGGTCACCTTTATGGCTCCTTTCTACTTGCTTTTCTTTGCTTGGGCTTCCTGGAGCTCGCAGACGGACTTGCGAGGTAGACATCTGGCAATGCGAAAAAAAAAAAAACGTACGCATTCTCACTGACCTGCAAGAATGCATGAGAGACACGTACGACACACCGACCCATTTGGGATCCATCTGGAGATCGTGAGCCCGAGCACGTATTCTCGTTGTGGCGTCAGGAGTCGGTGGGCTTTACTGTACAAATTTAGGTTAGCCGCGCATCATTACGGCAGTGCGCCGGCGAGGAGGCAAAACGTTATTTCAGACACCACCTTTAGATTCATCGAATGCGGCCTCAGGTGCGTTCTCCCCGCGGTAAGCGAAGCTTCAAGGAACCAAAGTTTTGCGATAGCCGCCGACGGTGAAAAACATAACGTGCGTAGACTTGGCCTACGTGCAACCATGGAACAGCTGTTTGATTTATTCGTACGCTTACGTTCTGAGTAGCCTTGCTCACTTTTTAAGTGCATCCACTAACCTTCGCTTCCCGGCCCTTCTTCCGCGCACAGATAAGATAGGTCTGCGGTAGCGAAGATTAGGTAGGGAGCAGCCGCTTCTTTCCTATCTTCTTGGTGGTTTGGGTGAGGGGAAGAACACTTATTCTGTAGACCATATGGGAGCACGGCGCAGCGTGCATTCTTTCCCAACTTCCCGGATTAAGCGTCGACATGCCAGCGCATGGTGCCGAAGGCATGCACATATTCTGCGTAACGCTCTATCAGCACGTGCATTGTGGTAAACCTGTGCAGGTGTGTATGAACCTGTATGAACTTCGTGCTGTCGCCAGTACAGCCATAGAAAAGCACCAGCTGATCACTATGTGTTTTAATATCAACAAATGCATTCTGCATAAGGTATGTTCGACGTGCCGAAAATGCACCATGCGCTGTCAAAAGCAGGAGTCACTGACCAACAAGGCGTTCATTATATAGATTCTGAAGCACATTGGTTTCGGCCTGCTATGGCACGTTAGCATGATTCCGTTGAAGAGGGCAAATTTCCTGTGGATATTCCTTCGTCCGTTGCCAGTGTCGAGGCGGGGTACATTGTTTACAGCATTGCATCCGCGTCCATTTTACGAGCTTTAGTTCCTCCTGTCCCACCCGCCCGCACCAAGATTTAGGAGAGCGCGGTCCACATAACACGGCGCAACAAAAGACGGAGACAAACGCAAACGTGTCCACACGACGCCTTCGCCACGGTACGAAACGTGTGGAGCAACATGTGTGAGGGCACACAAATATAACAAAGCCTTCATTGTAGCCCGAAAGCATGGCCGCTACTGCAAAAGCAAGAAAAAAAAAAGAAAAAAGAGGAGAACCTAACACGACACTTCCTCCACACGTTTCTCCTAGCACGCGGAGGGGGTAGGGCACTGATATGAAACTCTATGGTGTAGGGCCTCTCCTCAGTGTTTTCGCTCCTCCACGAGTGTATGCCTTGCAGTGAGGCACCCGACGACGAAAAATACCGTGGCGGCGCTGCGATCGAAGTGGATTGGACCACATCAGGGTCGCATCGTTGCAAACTGCTGGTGATTTTATTCAGCGGGGTTGTTCGTACTGCTTCACGCGCTGAAAATGGCTATCAGACCACACAAATTATGTTCCTAATTAGATATGAAATGTATTTGTGTATTAGGAAAAGTTCATTTTTCCGCTTGTATGCTGCACTGTGACTGCGCGTCTACTGCTGCCGCAGTGTCGGTTTTCATTGTGCTATGTTATTGCAGTTGCCCTTGAGGAGAATTAAATATATTCTTGTACAAGCAGCATGCGTATCTTGCATGTATTCTATAGAATATAGCTTTCCATCAGTAGTTTTTGCGAAACGCAGGCGAAAAAAATAACTCGTCGCTTGCTGCTTGCCGCTATAACAAATAAAACATATGTGCCTCATCCAGCGCACCGTTGCCATATTCTCAGATATCCGTGAAATATATTGAGCGAAAAAACGTTCCAGAGCAAAAATATGTTTATTTCCCGTTTTCCTCGCGTAACAGAATGCGGATTAACTGGGGCGTGGTCTTTTTTGCGGCGGACCACGTGCGGCGGAAACAGATTTATTTAACCATTCTACGAGTGCTTCCCGTAAAATGAGGCTTCCAATAATTTCTCACAACGAAAAACGTTTTTATTGGCATTGAACAATCTATCTTTTGAAAGTTAGGATTTTCTGCGATTTTTCGACGTGGTCGCCGTTGGCATCAATGCATTTCTGCACGCGGTGTACCCTCCTCTTTATGCCTGAATTGTAGAACTCTCCCATCACGCCGTGGAGGTAGTTTAAAACCTCTTTTTTCCGCTCCCCTCGGGTTCTAGAATGCGCCTCACTCAGGTTCTTCGTCAATTCAGGGAAGAGATGGTTGTCATGTGGGGCTATGTTTGGGTTGTAGGGAGGTTGTGTGACAGTATCCCGGCCAAATTTCTTCATGAGATCCTTTGTTACACGGGCGATGTGCGCACGAGCGTTCCCTTAAAACACACTCTCTTCGTGAGCATGGCTCTCCTCTTTTTTTCAAATCGCGCGGCGAACGTTCTACAACGTCTCGGAGTCGCGGTGCGCATTGCATGCTCTACTGGCAGGCATGAATTCTCACAATAACCATTTCCTGTCGCAAAAGATGCTCCCAATCATTTTGCCGGCAGACAGTGTTTGTCTGAATATGCGCGGCTTCGGCGACTCTGGATGTTTCCTCTGACAGGATTGTTATTTCTGTTCCGGTGTCGTGTAGTGCGCACAGGTCTCTTCCCCAGCCTCGACATCTGTTTCGTAGGCCCGAATAAAGTCGCGGGCCACTTAAACACGTTGCCGTTTGTAGTCTTCCGTAAGCATTCTCAGGAACCACCTTCCAAAACCTTTGCCATACCTTAAACGGTCTGTTAAAATTTTGTCAATGCGGCTCTTGCTGACATCAGGGATCATCTCGCAGAGCTCCCGAACCGTCACCTTTCGATCTTTCAGCATTCCTTCTTCCACTTTCGCAATCGTTTCGTCCGAAACTGGTGGCCGTGCACAATGCTGTTGGTCATGGACGTTTGTACGTCCGCCTTTGAATTACCTGCCCCATTTTCGCAAGTGTTGTACGCTCATACATTTTTCTCCGTAGACTTCACACAGTTGGGAATGAATGTCCACCGGCGCAGCCTTGCACAGAAAACACAAATTACAGAGCGTAATTCGTACTTGGCGGGAGAAGCAATTGAAAACTTCATCTCTAACGGCTTCCAAGACAAGACTGAGCTTTGCAAACAGATCGCTGGGGCCGAGACTGGGAGATCGTGAGCCAAGCTATACGCTAGTGTCCCGGCATGCCGCGGAATAGGGTTCCTCGCTACTAGAGCTCCTTGGAAACCTCAGTTTATGGACAAGCCTCGTGTATAATAATCTGTGACCGAGGCGGTGGCGTGGGGCATCGTACCTCTAATATGAACCTCGTAAGTCCGAATCCTCTTCCAGTGCACTACAACTCCAGGATTGGAGTGGCAACTGACACCGGAAAAAATGCCGAGAGCAAGTAGGGCTATACTTGTCCAGGTACAACCGAATTAAGAAAGCCCACCAAACTTCAAGGAAGACACTCCCTCACCAGAACAGACAGGATCTGGCCTTCTGTGTGCAGTATTCGATCACTACCTCCCCCATGATTTCAATAATTTACTTTTGATCCTCAATCCCCAGCAGCTGCAGATCGTCTGACCAACGCGCCGGTAAGACATGCAACGCAGCAGAGGGCGCTAAGAATCTCTGGACCCGGACAGGCCGCCGCTGGAAATTGAACAAGGCAACGTTCAGCACACGAACCCTCTCTCGAGTGAAGCTAGCTTAGCAGGACTGTTTGAGGAGCTGTCAGGCATTGCGTGAGATATTATTGGTCTTAGCAAAGTTAGGAGCATTGGTGAGGCTTATACAGTGCTGACTAACGGCCATGTCCTCTGCTGCAGAGGACTCCTAGATAAGAAACAATAAGGGATAAGATTCGTAATCAACGAGGACATAGAGGGCAATATTGACGCATTCTACAGAATGAACGTGAGGGCCGCAGTAGTCGTAATAACTTTAAATAGGAGGTATAGTATAATGGTAGCACACGCGTACGCTCGAAAGTCCAAACTCCAACCTCCAAGATGAAGAAAGAGAAGTTTTTGAAGTTATTGAAGTAGCGATGAGTCAAGTGGAAACTCGGCATATTGTAGTCATGGGCGCCTTTAATGCAAAAGTGGGAAAAATGCAAGGTGATGAACAAGCACTTGCCAACTATGGCATCGATTCTAGGAGCACTAGAGGAGAAATGTTGGTAGATTTGGCGGAAAGGAATAAGCTCCGACTATTGAATACCTTTGTGGGAGGGCGTGCGAAGAGATAACCGCCCTAGTCCCGGATTATTTAGGCCTGCCAGCCATGGTACGGCGGGATCTCGAGAGCGGCCGACAGCGCGACCACTAGGGTCGAGTTCGCTAGTGCCCTAGCCATTACAGGGATCCCTATCCCTAGTGCGAAGAGCAATTGAAGAAGAGTCCAGTGGTAAAGTCCAGGTAAAGTGTTGCGGATAGTGTTCTCATTGGTAGTGTCGGGATCACGTAATATGAGAGAGATGTACCAGGCTGCACTAGCAGCGTAGGTTGTGAGCGAGGCGCAACCAAACCAATGTAGTGCGAAATTGCAACCACCGCTGGTTCTCGTAGGTGCTCGGACCTGGAAGAAGTCGGAGCTCCGAAAGAGGACCGTCTGTCCGCTCGCGACTTCGGTCAAGATGGCGCAATGTTACTCGCACACGTTGCTGATGTAAACACGATTCTCTAGCTCCAGAAACCAGAATGTAGAGCTGCTCCTAAAAAACTTCGGTAGGCCAGTATCCCCAGAAGCTGTGTGCAGAGAATATTGGAATGATCGCCTGCGGCTAGCGACGATATCTCGATTGCTGATAGTATCAGGGTTGCGGTGGTCGCTACGGATATCACCAAGGTTGTGCTTGTGGCATTGCCGTGCCTGTGAGAGGGAAATTTAGGCTTAGTGGAGCCGGTGGGGAAGACTGAATCGTTGATATGTGAAGTTCCCACGAACGAAAACCGGAGAGCTTGCAGGAACGTCCAAGGAAGAGGAGCGGCGTGCCGTAGAGTAGCTGAAAGTGTTCGTGTTTGTCTAAATGATTTCCTCGGAAAGAGTCATCGAACAGCTGCCTTTGAGCTGGGAAGGAGGCTCAAGAACCGAGTAGAGGTCTGATGCTGGGGCCGCCGCGTGCTGACCTTCCGCACGGAGGACGAAGGCGATCTGGGACGAGGATACGCCGAATGATGCGGCGTTTCAAAAGGTGAGAGCGGTTTTGACTGAACGCCCAAGGTGGACATATTGAGCAGGAACGGCTGCCCGCAAGTCATATTAGAAAACGGGGCCAGGGAGTGACAACTGGAGCATGGAACGCAATCGGAGCCTGGAACCTTTTTCAGTAAGAAGCAGCTGTGCAGTTAGATCAACCAGAGGCCCCGCGTGTCGATGTAGAATTCCCGGAAACCCTACGACCGCGGGACATTTACTGGACTGCGCGAGACCACATCACTGACCTTGGTAAACTTGGTGCGCTCACGTTGGCATAGCTGGGCTGGGGAGGGTCACTACTGTGTGGCTTGGTGCTGGCAAAGCTGGGCTCGGTCATTCGGGTCAGCAATTTGCGGAATATTTGGGCTTGGTCGTCCAGGTCACCAATTTGTGGGAAGCGGCGCGAGGACGTAGACGTCATACCCACGATTTGGACCTGGAAATGCCCTAATGGAGAAAGAAGAAATGAAATAGATTTAATACTCTCTGCCGATACCAGCAAAGTGCAGGATGTAGAAGTTTTGGGAAGAGGAAAGTGTATTAATCACAGGTTAGTGACGTCTAAGATTTACTTCAGCATCAAAAGAGAAAAAGTAAAACTAGTCAGTAAGAAACAGAGTAACCTAGTCGCAGGAACGGTAAAAGCAGACCAATTCAGGCTGGCGCTCACAAACAAATGTGCAGCCTTATAACAGATAAATGAAGATGACATAGAAGTAATGAATAAAAACGTAACTAGGCTGGTTTCAGAAGCCGAAACTGAATTCGGAATTAAGGCACCAAGGCAACCAATTGGCAAGCTCTGCCAAGTAATGAAATACCTAATAAAGTAATTAAAAACAATGGAAATATACAACCCAAGATGTCAGATAGAATTCGGGGAACTGTCAAAACTGATCAACTAGGAGAAAGTAAGGAATATTCGAAATTATGCCGCGAGAAAAACAGATGAAGCAGTAATAATTGAAGCAGCCTGAGATCAGTAAGAACAAAACTTGACAAAGGACAGGTCACGGTGCATGCACAAAGATAAGTAGGGTAGCATTGCCAGCAATCTCAATGATATAGTAAAAGCAGCGGAATAATTCTATTGTGACCTATACAGTAACCAGCCCAGCCAGGCTACCTACGCTCGAAGTAGTAATGAACAGGCTACAGAGGCTCCATCTATAACTTGCAATAAGTTAGAAAGTCCCTGTAAGACATCAGCAGAGCAAAAGCGGCAGAAGTTAGAATAGGATTATATTAATTTAAAGATGAAAGGAACACCATGCAAGGTAAATATACCTGGTAGCGAAGCTTCCATAGGAGCCGATACGTTCAAAACATGGTGGTCCATCGGCGGTTCATGGGGCTTAGCGCCATCTGTATGTGGTGGGAACAGTTCGGGCGGAAGAAAAAATAATGTGGCCCCATTTTCGTTAAAAGCAGAAGTGACGTCATTTCGTTTTCGAAGGCGCGAAATTTGTTTTCTTGTCCTTCCTTTGAAGCTATATGTTCAAACGCCCCGCCATTCGACTTGATGGGCGTGAATACATTGTTTAGCGCAAAAATACAGACACAAGAAAGACGACAGGACAAGGCGCCTTGTCCTGTCGTCTTTCTTGTGTCTGTCTTTTTGCGCTAAGCAAAGTATTCATGGATTCGCACCAACTAGCCCGCAAACGCATTGGACTTGATGGGCGTTTCGAGATTTCAGCGTGGAAAGCGATGCAGGAAACGGCCAGCCGTACGGTTTTCGAAATCGCATCCCTGCACAGAACATACTTTCTTTGGAGGCCGACGAAAGCTTTAGGTGTAGAGTGCTGATCCTATTGTCGGATGCCAAGCCCGTCGGCCAGCGCAGTCTCACGAAAACAACTACACAATTATCTGGTGGTCGTAACCCACTCCTTCTAACTGAACAGATTAAGAAGCGATGAAGCTACCCGCGTCACCAAATTCAGACAAACTTCGACAAGCAAGAAAGCGCAAACTGTTTGGGGGGCGTATTTCAACAGGTGAACTTTACGAGTGCGCCTTTCTGCCCATTTCTAGACGTGCATTGCATTGCGAGTGATAGTGGCGTCAACGCCCCCTGTAGCGATGGTCGCTGAAAAGACATGCATTTATGAATAATAATAAAATTAAACTTGTATTTTCTTAACTCGTCACGATTATATAAATTTGACTAGGAATTTTATTTTCGTTGAATGAATCTAACTGTGTCTCGTTTGAATTAAAAAAACACGTTTTTCTTTCCCAATGCTTGTTCCCTCCAAACATAGTCGCGCTTCAATCGCTGCTCCCATAATCCCCCATGCTGATGTCGGTGACAATCTGTACTGAACCGCTTTTCGGCCGAAGCTTCGCGACCTATTTGAATCGACCTTGCTTCATGCTTGAAAATTTTGCGGCCCTACAAAACGACGTGTCTTGCGACTTCAAGGGTTTCAGAGAACTGGAAGAATGCCAACAGTACACTAATCCAAAAAATTTAGACGTTAATGAATGTGAAAATAAATGACCCATGAGCTTACTTGCACTATTTTATAAGATAGTCAACAATAACATTTTCTGTAGGATAAGGGCAACACTTGAGTTTAGTCGACCAAGAGAACAAGCTGGCTTCAGAAAGGAATACTCTATAATGGATTATATCCAATGAATAAGGTATTTGAGAAATCTGCAGAGTACATTGAACCTCTCTATATGGCCTTCATATATTATCAAGAGGCAGTTGATTCAGTACAGATAGCATCAGTCAAAGAGGCATTACGTAATCAAGAAGTACGCGAGGTTGACATAAATATGCTGGGAAATATCTGCAAACATTCCACAGCTACCTCGGTTTTTCACAAGAAAAAAAGCGTCTGGCAAGGAGACGCAATCTGTTCAAGGATATTCCCTGCTTGCTTAGAAGTATTCGAGCTAATAAACTGGGAGGGCTTAGGCGTGAGAATCAACGGTAAATATATATATATTAACAACACTCAGTTTGTAGATTACATTATCTTGTTGAACAACACTGGGGTCGAACTGGAACAAGTGATTGAGGACCTTTACAGAAAAGTATAGAGTGGGGTTGAAGATGAATATGCAGAAGACAAAGGTAATGCTTAATAGCCTGGCAAGTGAACAAGAGTTAAAGATTGCCAGTGAGCGCGTAGTCTGTGAAGTACCTTTATCTAAGTCAATCACTCACACGGGATCCTGACCTGACACGCAAATTCACTTAATAAAACTGAATTGGACTACATACGGCATGCATTGCCAGATCCTGACTGCAAGCTTACGACTATCATTGAAAAAGGTGTACAATCAGTGCATTTTACCAGTGCGGACATATGGGGCAGAAATTTGGGGACTGACAAATAAGCTTGAGCACAAGTTAAGGACCGCGCAAAGAGCGATGGAACGAAGAATGTTAGGCATACCGTTAAGGCACAGGACGAGAGCGGTGCAGACCAAAGGGTAAATTGAGATCGCGAATATTCTAATCGACATTAAAAGAAAAAGATGAGGCTGGGCCGGCCATATAATGTTTAGGAAAGATAACCGGTGGACCACTAGAGTTGCAGAATTGGTGCCAACAGAAGAGAACGCAGTCGAGGACGGGAAAAGACTAGGTGGGGTGACGAAATTAGGAAATTCGCGGGCGCAAGTGAGAATCGGTTGCCCCAGGACAGAGGCAATCGGAGATTGCAGGGAGAAGGCTTCGGCCTGAAGGGGACACAAAATGGGCTGATGATAACGATGATGAATTAGGTCGCTTTATTACGCAATGTGGTGACACGATGTGACTGCGAATGCAATGCAGGTTTCCAGTCTTCCACAAATAATATATTGAACAACTGCATATTTCTCCGCATCATTTAGTGTTGCTTTAGTGTTACTTAATTTTTATCATATTTTCAGGAGTACAGATGGATCCAACGAAGTGGCTTCCTGGAGCAGCGTGAGTGATAATGTGGCAAGTACGGAAGTTGAAATTTCCTATATATTCTCAGTACGTAACAGTGCGTCAATTGGATATTTTTTTAAATCAGTCTAACTTACTCCTTACTAGGTTTCCGAACCAAAGCACTTTTCGGTGGTGTTTGAGTTATGATTTAGACATTTTGGTTCGGTTGGGTCAAGCTGAAGTAGGGAAAATTGAACACTTGGAACTGGTATAAACCTTGAGGAAATAAATCTACTTTGCGAACTTCAAGAGGAGAATGCAGTAAAGGACGCAGACAACTAGTTCAGTACATCGCAAGAGGGTTACGTAAAACAGACTGCATTTCACTTTCTTCTATACCATGTCTTGCGTGAGCAGCGATGATATAGTGAACTGAAAGAGCGCTCTTGTTTATGTAAAGATTAATGTTTCTTTTTATCTTAAACAATCGGAAAATTTGTCGAATAGTGTGTTTTTAAACCTGCGGATGAAGTCACCTTTGCGTTTTATTTCCAAGCTATTTTAGCCACCCCGCACTAATGCATGAATTTCGCATTTTTAGATTTCTTCAACAGAAATGAGAACAAATTTTTGTCATCAGGTTACATCTAATAAATAGATCCCATAGAAAATTGGACTAATGGGTATTTCAGTTGTGAGGCAAGCAGGGAAAGAAAGTCAGGTTGTGTTGTAATGTATTGTGGGCTAGAGTTTATAAATTGGATATGCCAACCTGGCCATCGGCTTGATGTTCTTGCACAGCATACCCTGACAATAATTTAGACGGCTTCTCCGACAGGCGGAGCATACGTAAAACAAATTTCGGTCTAACGGCTAGTATATTATACTGTTTGCGTATCTAGATTGTCAAGTCATTGAATAGACCTGATGTCTATTGGTGTTTCTGCAGCTGTGACAGCAAGAAGTCGTCTGCAATTTATTTCACATAAATGCTTGCTGCCGTGAAGTTGGACGTGTGTTATATATTCAAAGTCTTCGTAAACGTCACTAAGTACTGAAAACGAGCGACAACAATAGTGGCTATTTATGCGGATAAACAGCCCTGCTACACTACCAGAGCAGCGGGAATTCAAGGAGAAAAAGTAAACAAAATGCGCGACGTTGCGCAGCTAACATCACCCCAGCAACATCCTCTCATGCCGCCTCTCCCTTATATAGAGGACGAGGAAGACAAAGTGACACTGCTATTTTGCGTACTTCAATCTACTGTGTTTTTGTGATGTTCTAGCCACGTTGACGAGAGCGTCTTCCGTTAAAAAAGAGGAAGGCTTTCGCCCCAAGGTAAGCTGGAGCTATGGATCCGCCCCCTTTATCGCTCTAGGTAAAAGATGTCGCCGGTTGAAGTGTGGGGCACCCCAGTCTACCTACAGTTCCACAGAAAGGCATGGAATCAGTGGGCGGATTCACTATATTCAGAGGTGGTCGTTTCAAAATAAACTGCCCCTGACATCACAATGGTGTCTGTTGACGACGACTAATGATGCCCAGCCCTTTATGATAAGATATATGGCTACATCAACAAGTGATAACCTGAAAAGTCTAAATGAGAATTCTTCACAGAATTCTTCGATTGCATAACACCAGGTCAAATAAATAATGTTCGCATCATTGACCACAAGAACATAATGTTGTTGCAACAAATTCATTCTTACTGGAGAATTTGAAGGGAGTTCAGACAGTTGGCCGCATTCCGATGAATCCTTTCAAAGTGTACCGGAAAGATACTTCAGTTGGTGTGATCTCTGACGAGGACACCCAAATCACGGACGAGAATATCTTCAACCTCGTGACATTAACAGTGACATCAACAGAAGAATACCAATATTCGCCGCCTAATCTAGAACGTATTATTACCACATCTCTTCATGACATGACAAAATTCATACGCTATTGGTACGACAAGCTCCATCGACATCGAATATGAAAAACTATAAGTTGCGCGTCGCCACACTGGGAGGAAATACCGAAGAACCAAATCTACTTCCGAACATGCTATATGACGCCGAATTCAACGACATGGCCTTGGGTACCTACACGAACTGGGCACTAAGCGCTGGAGGAAATTTTGTACTTCGCTTCATCCTCGCAAGCCACTTTGTAAAATATGGTAGGTAATGCGCAGTTTACGCTTTTCCTCTGAAGAAAAGTACCCATTCCGGGCTGTTGCAGGAGTACAATGCATGCAGAAGGGTGGTGTAGGTTGCAGAAGACAACTGGAAAATGATTGTGGCTGTGGCTTCTGGTCCACATCCAACAATCGAACGACAAGCACTACCGTCCACATATGACCGTCTTCCCGTCACGTTCACGAGTCAAGAACCACATTATGCACTGGCTTCAACTCGAAGATCAGCAGCCGGACAAGATGGCATGACATACGCTGCGCTGTGTTTTCTGGGGGAAGGTAGCGGATAAATAGGAAATCGCTCTTATTGTAGCACTTCTGAAGCGTGGAAAGACACATTATAATATATCTTTCCACAAATTCATTGCCCTGTTAAGCTGCGTGGCCAAAATATTGGAGCGAATGGTGCTGACAAGTCTAGAGCAGTATCTCAAAAAGGACAACTTTTATCCAGATATCAAGTCAGGTTTTTCAATGGAAGATCCTTCATTGGCAGCGTGAGCGACTTGGTGTCGACCCTCAAACAGGATAGAACCTTCGACGCTTGTCAGGAGCGCTTTTTTGGACCTCAAAGATGCATATGACAATTTGCATGACGTCATTCTTGACACACTTGAGAAGCTACTGCTTTGAGATAGCATGTTTCACTGGTTAATGCAGTACCTTACAGGCTGGACCACATTTATTACGACGGCAGATGGTGAGGCCAGTCATGAACTCAACCATGGCGTTCCTTAAGGAGGCGTACCCAGCCCGACGCTGTTTTATATATACCCTTTATTGGACACGTCCACCTAGTGTCAGATACTTCCAGAATGAGCCTATACGCTGATGATATCTGCATATCTGCTTCTGGTGTTTT
Organism: Dermacentor variabilis; assembly: GCF_050947875.1. NCBI lineage: Eukaryota > Metazoa > Arthropoda > Arachnida > Ixodida > Ixodidae > Dermacentor > Dermacentor variabilis. Next base: position 43,329,997 of record NC_134578.1, on the reverse strand, counting down.
GCTGCCGCAACTTCGTCCAAGACCTCAACGTTCAGAGTCGGTCCCCTCGAAGTATTTGAAGCAGTGAGGTCTACATATTGCGACTGCGTAGTGTCGGGCCCCTGCATTTATACGCAATTTACTGAATATGTTGATCAGTAAGCGCTTCCACCACTACCAGCTTACAATTAATGACACAGCCATACCGTACGTAGCTCACCACAAATTTTTAAGATAAATTACTGACAGAAACTTGTCCTGGTCTAAGCAAGTCTCGATGCTCAATTCCAAATTAAGCAGCTTTATACACATGCCTAAACATATAGAAGGCATGCAGTGCAGTCCGTCAGATGTTATTGCTCCAGCCGTATGCATCACTTTTTGGTACGCTACCTACGATACAGTTTGCCGGCTATTAGAAACATTCACCCTTCTGCCTACTTACACTAGTGAGCTTACAAGCTGAAGTATTAAGAAGATGTATTGGTCTGCCACGCTGCACTTCGATAAAGGGCAATAGTGTGGAAGTACATGCACCTCCTATAGACGTTTGTCTCACACGCGAACATTTAAGGGCGTATCTTCGACTATTGACAAACCATGAACGTCACCCTCTACCAACGATTCGCACTATACGTTCAGACAGAACTGTCTAGGAATCTCTTTCGCGTCATGAAAGCGTCCTTTCTTCAGGTTTCGCTACCGTAAAAGCAGCGACAGCACCAGCGTAGACTTTGACAACACTGTGGTGAACCTATCGATTACCAGAGTCAGGAAAAAGTCACGTATGCCCGCATCTCGACCTAAACATACTTTATCCCCTAAATCTGAAGAATGCGCCACTTCCATACGTATATCATACATACATTTACTGACGGGTCGGTGTCAACAACGACTTGAACTTCGGAATTCGTATTATCGAATATGAATATCAGTAAACACTTCCGTCTTCGCATACAAACTACATGAAAGGCCGTAGAGAATGTTGCTATTTGGGAGGCAATTCGTTATATATCGATGGAGCTGCACCGCACTTCGGCTATATTCTGCCAGTCCAAGCCGGTGCTTCAAGTGATCGATTCTGCACTTTGACGAGGACTTTACTTTGTCCTTGCTCAAGAGGTGATCGAATCACACGATTTCGCCCTAGGAGCTGGTCATTTCGGTGAATTTCAGTCATTTCAGGTTTTCAGTGGATGCCAGGACACTGTGACATGGAAGTGAAACCCCCGACATGGAGGCAAAGATGGCCCAAATTAATGCCACGCCTGTGTCTATCCCATTTTTGTGACGAGACCTAATGCCCTAATGTACAGACTTCTGCGCGATAATACCGAAGTATATTGGGCTTCGCCAGATAATCGTCATGGCCGCCTTCAAGAACTCGAACTAGAGATGAAAATACGGATACCATCCGCCATGAAAAGGTGCAATACACGCATGTTTGACGAATTATGATTAGGTGTGGCTTCATCCTGCGCTATATGTATCTGTGTGGCCGGGCGAACATACGTTAAAGCCGGGAAAAACAGACGCGGGCCGGTCGAAATGGTGACGAATGCGTTATTACTGAGATGACGCAACACATCTAGTGTATCTGCCCATGGTTTCATGTACAGAGAAAATTGGTGACAGACGTCTTGTCAAAATTTGCACTTGCACCATTCAGGGAAAAGGTTCTATTGGGACCTTCACCTGATCGTCGTCATGAGCCTGATAGTCCGAAGTCTATCAACAAGTTTTTACATGAGATCGGACTGGACAAGAGACTTTGAACATTCTTGGACCCTGCAAGTTTTTACTAGCATCTTCATCCTCATAATCAGCGTCTTCTGTTCTCTTTCTTTCTACAGCCGTTCTCCTTCCCCCAGCACCGAGTAGCCGGTCAGAACATTGGTTCAGACTGACCTCTCAGCTTTTCGCTCATATTATACGTATATTGCTTATATCGAGTCTGCTTGCTGCCTTGAAACAACGTATTTGAAACAAGAAATTGTTTCATCTATTTCGCTAGTTGTTTTCCTGACGCCCGTGTGACGACCAGACCTCTTTACGTCCTCTGTCATAACATAACAGCTCTGCATGAATTTCAATGCAGCAACAATTTGCCCATCGATGTGCTTGTTGTGGGGCGTGCCAATTTAAGACCGGCTTTCTTTTACGTTTTTCAAGACTATGCCTCAAAATATCACTAAAGGCTTCCTGCCATTCTGAAGTCCTGCTGCTATTCTATATGTAACTGCTCAGGTAACAAAGTCATCAATTATGTCATTGAGAAATCTCTAGAGTCGAACCAGCATTTGCAGGCAGCTTTCATGCTTAAGGAAAATGCATTCGGATCAGTTGAAATGGAAGCAGTAATGGGGCATTGAACAGTCAGCCAATAAATTAAGCATAAATGAATATCTTATAATTATGTGTAAAGGGTTTAGACTTGCCTTAATTACTAGAGAAAGATCGATGAAATACCACACAAGAAACGGCCAAGACATGGTGACAGACTCTCTTCAATGCTCTTCAATGCTCTTCGCTGCAAGTTTCGGACTGTTACAGCCACATGACAAGAAGGAATCAAGAGTGCACGTCAGTGGTCAATACCTCGGTAACGCGAGATTTGCAGAAGCTTTTGTCCCGTTCAGCAACGCTGGGCAAGATTGGAATGAATGTCTGATCACCTTATCCAACAAATTCTAAGAGGAGCGTTGATGAACAATATGCAGAATAATAAAGTAATCTTGGGTAGCCTTGCAAGACAACGATAACTCAGAATTCACTATAAATCTCTCTAGAATATGTGAAAGAGTGAAGTTATCTAGGCTAATTACTAAGAGGAGAACCTGAGCAATAAGAGGCAATTTATAACTTAAGAACGTTTCGTTGTACTTACGGTAGGAATTGCCTAGTATTTACCTCCAACCTACCGCTATTCTTGCAAAATAGGGATACGACAATCATTGCATTACGCTGGTTTCAAGTTGCTGGGCGGAACCTTGGAGGTTAACTCAGAAGCTTGAGATGAAATTCAGGGCCATGCAATGAGGTATAGAATTCCAAAGTCAAATTTCGCCGAGAACATGAAATATTGATAGTAGTAGCAAGGTATTTGGCAACTGCAGGAATATGGCTCACGTTCTCTCGGCCGTCTAAACTGCAAGAAAAGTTCGCGGATTAAAAAAAATTCAATGCCCTTCCACTCTGTGAAGAAGTATGACCAGAGAAGCTGCGTATGTGGGCGTCTTAATGACGAATTGCACCTCCGCCGCGGGTCGACCCGGCGTTGCACTATCTTTGGGATCGGCCCACGTATAAGGAGTGCTTAACGACTGCGTCACCTCCGCCGCGAGTCGGCCCGGCATTGCACTAACTTCGGTATCGGCCCACATATGGGGAGTGCTTAACGCCTGCTTCACCTCCCGTATTGCACTATCCCCCGGCATCGGCACACCCACGGGGAGTTTTCCTTAGATGTGGGTAGCTATCGGTGTTTGTTGGTACGGTATAACTTATTTTGTTTTAGCGCAAGCTGAAGAAGGACAACAGAATGATACATCTGACACACACAGCTCTAGTGTCAGATGTGTATTTATGGTATCCTTGTTCTGCTTGCGCTACAAGAAAATAAGATATTATTTAGACCGTAGAGCTATACAGCTTCGCTGTAGAAAATAATCGTGCTTCTTTTGGGCAGAGGCGAGCAGGAACAAATCTCAGTCGATGTCATCGACGACTCGCTGTCACAAAAAATATATGATTAAGAGCACTGGAAACGGGGGGGTGAAAATTCCCTACCTCCTGTCGCATCTACACGTCTCATAAAGTTGAGCTTGTATGCCAACTCAATCAAGCACAGCCGAAACACAAAACTCATGAAACCACCAGTCACGTCGGCTGGCCATTTTCGTATTGCACCCGCCGCCGATTACGTCAGAGGTACGGCTTGCGGGTCTTGTGTTGCTCAGCCACCTGAATTACCATGCGCAGCAACGCTCGGCAGGTGTAAAGCCCAAGGACAAGAGGAGATGACTGGCGATTTTATGCGAGCTGAATTTCCGTGCTCCTAGGGTTGGAGGCCACGTAATGTCACGCTTTGGAAACGCGGTGAAGACAGGGGCCTCACAATGTCTTAGCTCACCGCTAGAGTGGTTTTATCAAGCCAGTTATCGCAGTCGTCGACTGAGACCTATTAATTTCTGCTTGAGAGCCCGTGACGCGATGCTTGAGAGCGGGCGACTTCTCGCGCGCGCTAGAGAGCAAAGCTAGGTGGGTGCGTGCCGTCTTTTTGCGCGTGCAAGAAAGGGAGCGGGAAGATGCATGCGTACTAGGAGATCGGGGGAAGAGTAGCGTGTCTCCGCCTTTATTTTGGCCGTGGCTGCACATAGGGGGGATGCGGCTCAGCGCAGCTGCATACGTCCTATCCAGCGCTTAAGCACCATGATAACAGACAAACGCTATGGATCGCACTGTGACGATACGACGATTGGCTGTTGTCCTACAGGGGCTACTCGGAGAACCTTCCCGTCGTTCGTCGGAGACATTTCTGCCTTTCTTGAGTATTACTGGCCTTTGTGAATGCCTTTGACTTGTCGGGACCCTACGTTCCTGTGCGCGAAAACACCACGCCTTTCTTTTTCCGCGCTCTTCTCTCTACCATCTTTTTATTCCTCCTTTCCCGCTCCACAGTGCACAGTAGCCAAACAGACGCATTGTTTGTTAACTTCCCTTGCTTCTCACGTTCTTTCCTCCCTCCTTTCTGCTGTTGTTCACACGTCTGCACAAATAACGTCATCGGCATCAAAATTCTCTTTTACAAATTCTAAAGTGTTTTCAGTCAAATGTCAAGGCGACACTCATTCGACGTGTCACGCTTCACCTCAACTTGCCTCGGAATTCCCCGTCCGTAAATAAACAAAACAAGAATGATTTTTGCCGGCACAGTTGCAAGAGGACCAACTTCTAGGCGCCGATTAATTATTAGGCAGTGTTGTCACGCCGCATCACTGTCTCCACTCTGGGAGAGATGTGCAGAAAGGAAGCACTGAACAGCACAATGTGCTCACATTGCTCAGACGCCAAAAATTGCAGTTTCTGCCCTGCGTCACACTTCGATGTCTTATATCTGTTTGTGCCAGCACCACTATGCTTCCACTGCGGGCATAAGGTTACGCCGCAGTATCGTGACCAGAAGAACATTACTGAATGACACTGCTAATACTATATTATCAGATGTTTTTGTATTGTCTTATTGAAAGCCATAGCAAGTGCGACAGTATCACGCAGTTTGTGACCACTTCTCTAATGGTTTCTGAAGCACAATCTCAATTCGTATAGTACCAAACCGCTTTAGTTCTATTTTGGGTCACTGCAATTTAACACATCAATATTTGTTAGGCGTAAGCGGTGCAAGTTATAGCTAGCTGTTGACGTTGTTAATGTTATAAATTAATAAACAAATAAATGAGAATATATTTTAACGTATGGACATTTCATGAGCTTACACGGAATTGCCTAATATATCCTCCATTTTCTGAACACTGTTTGTGTGCAGAAAATAGATATAGTTGAAAATATTTGCAAAATCTTTCCATTAAACTATTGAAAATGGAAGCAATCTGCCTGGATTTTTGCCTTGAATCTCAGTTTCCTTATGCAGGGTTCGCGACAAACGGAACATTTTGCACCCAGAACACAAGCGCCGCGGTTATACAGCACAAGTATGGAAGTGGAGTGTATTGGGCGACTGTGAAGGCAACAACCACGATGTGAGTAGAAATTAAGCTTCCTTTTTCTACATAAGTAACAATTGACAGTGCAAAAGGAGTAAGTAAGATGCTCCAGGCGCTCGTCACTCGTTGATGGCCTAATCGAGTTATTGTGAGTTCTTGTTGAAAAGAAAACGTTATTTATTGCTAGTTTTTCATCGAGTTTACAATCGCATTCGATGTCAGACATTTCACTTGACATCCTCCAGGGCACGTTCAAAGTGAGTCGCTTCATGACTAGTCACGCTCTTGCATTGAGTTACAAGCATATGGAGGAAGCGGTTGGGGAAGCGGTTTTCGTGCGCCCCGTTTAGCGCAGACCATAGGGATGCACGACATCTACCGTCGCTTCCAGGAAGGTCGAATTCAACAAACTTGTTTATGAACTTGCAGAAGCATATAAGGTATTCCATTGTGGCAGTAGGAAAACAACATATTCTGGGCTCTCGAGTGTGTAACGATTTTTCGTTGCCATCTATAGTGAACATCTGTTAAAGGACGCTTAAGGCCCGGTGACGCTATACCAGAAGGACAAGGATGCCAACAATAGGCCGTCGTTACGATAGGTAGTCTAGTAGATGGACAGACCGTGTCGCTGAAAGAAATTTTGTTGCTTTATAAAGACAACAACGCCAATGTTACCGACGACGGCGTGCTGTCTCATGCGGCAAACATATGTGCAATAACGACCACAAAAATAGGCTGCCGCCATCGTTCAGCCAGTCTTCGCGCCATTGATCGGCTGCTGAGGTAAAACATCGTACCGACTGCTTAACTGCCGAAGTTACTATCCTGACGGACATATAAAGCCTATTTGCCCCTAAAAGTTAGCTCAACAAAAAAAAATATTTCACACACGGTGCAAGATGAAATTGTAAGACATGCTTGTCGGTTGCCCGAGATCAGGCGACCGAGCATCGCAGGTTCTTACATGATATCTTGTACTATATTTATAAGTTCTTTCCTCAAACGCATTGGATAAAGCTAGCTGAGACGCTGTCTCTCTCTCACACAAGCTCTCAATCACTCCCTCTACACACAAATATACATATATATATATGGAGGGTGTCTCAACTACATAGCAAATGTTTAAAAACATGCCGATGTACTCTAAGACGACGAGTCTAAATGCATGTTGCTCACTTTTGTATGTGGTCTCACCACTATTTTTTATTTTGCTGAATTACATAATTAGTCAAGATAAATAACCAACTTCTGAAGCAACGAAGTTATGCAAAAAATTACAATGAGAAAGTTGTAGAGCGCTTTTCAAAACGTTTGATTAGATAGTTCCTAACTTTCTATTTATTAAGTATCAGTGTTTTTCAGGTCACTGCGGACGACCGCGATATAAAAAAGAACATACCGCGTGACATACTCGCTTGCGCGCCGCGATTGCTGCGCTCCTTAACTGTCCACGTAGAAACGAACATAGCCTCTCACAGGGGGTGCTGCCGCTTAAAAGGAGGCAGGGCAGTAACGAAGGTGTTGGGTATGCGATTTACACCAGCGATGTGCTTCCCGCGCGGCAGTTCATGATAGCAATAAGCAGACGCAGCGGCAGCACACTCGGTTAAATTCGCTTGTGCGCGGAACGCTTCGGAGCAGTGCAATGAGGACGCGCAAGCGGGCATGTCACGTGTAATTTTTTTTTTGTATTTCGTGGGCATCCGCGGTAAGCTGAAAAGCACTAATACTTATATACAGAGGGTTAGAAACTGTGTAATCCGACGTTTTCCAAAGCGCTCTACAACATTCTAATTGTATTATTCTTCCTAGCTTCGCTGCTTCAGAAGTTGGTAAATCAATCTCGACTAGTTATCTAATTAAGCAAAACGCGAAAAACAGCGTGAAACACTACGTAAAAAGTCAGCGACATGCATTGCGTCGCGTCGTCATAGAGTGCATCGGCATATATTTAAGCGCTGGCTAAACTTAGCTGAAACACCCTGCATATATATATATATATATATATATATATATATATATATATATATATATATATATATATATATACATATATATATTTATGTATAATTCGGGCCAGCTACGCGGCATTTTCAGCTTTCGAAACGTTAGTGCATCATAATTAGGGCATTATATATATATATATATATATATGTATATATATATATATATATATATATATATATATATATATATATGATGCGCTAATTATGATGCACTAACATTTCAAAAGATGAAAATGCCGCGTAGCTGGCTCGAACCATGGTGCTTGATGTCAGAACCAATGATGGTTACCGTCGTTTCGATCTATCGAAATTATTTTTCGCACCACATAATTACATATTTCATCATCATCATTATCAGACTATATATGTCCACTGCAGGACGAAGGCTTCTCCCTTCGATTTCTAATTACCCCTGTCTTGCTCTGACCGATTCCAACTAGCACCCGCAAATTTCCTAATTTCCTCGAGTCTTCTACCGTCGTCTACTGCACTTCCCTTCTCTTGGTACCCATTCTGTCACCCTAATGGTCCAGCGGTTATCTAATCTGCACATTACGTGACCTGCACAGCGCCATTTTTTTCTCTTAATGTCTATTAGAATATCGTCTATACCCGTTTGCTCTCTGATCCAAACCACTCTCTTTCTGTCTCTTAAGGTTATGTCGCAATTTTCGTTCCATCGCTCTCTGCGCGGTATTTAACTTGTTCTCTAGCTTCTTTGTCAGTCTCCTAGTCTCTGCGCCATATAGCAGCGCCGGTAAAATGCACTGATCGTATACTTTCCTTTTCAATAATAACGGTGAGCTCTCAGTCAGGAGCTCATGATGTCTGCCGTATTCGATCCAACCCAAGTTTATTCTTCTGTGAATTTTCTTCACGTAGTTTCCTTCCTGAGTCCTCTGGGTACTCTAAAAGTCAGTATAGAATTCTTCCGCTATATTTATTATACCTTCGAGATTGCTGATGGGGTTACCTTGCTTATCTTTCAGTGCATATATCTTGGTTTCTCATCTGCCAAGTTTCCTTCCCCCCGATTTCAGGATGCGTCAATTTCTTACAGCTTCTTCAGACTTTGTCACGTTATAGTTTCTAATATCACTTATTTTCGCTGTGTGTTAAGTTTTGATAGTTCACGAATTATATCTTATCTCTTGAGTTGGACGCTTTCAGTCTTTGTCGTTTCTTTATTAGGTCCTTTGTAACTTGGGAGAGCTTGCCTACTGGTTACGTTGGTGCCTTGCCTCCCACTTCATAATTACATAATTTCTGAAATTATTTCATCAGCTTCTCAAATGATATAGTCAGATGAAAAGTGTCAATCAGAAAACTTAGGAGCCGCTTGTAAAGCTCCCGACACAGCTTTCTGTTGCTCTGTAAGTTGTCCAGAAAAATACTCTTCGAAGCGTGAAAGGGGCCCTGGAATAGACGCAAAATTGCCGCGCCACTGGCCAATCCAGGCACTTGCAACCACAAATACTAGGCGTAAACTTAAGAGAGAGGAAGAGGGTGGTGTGGATCAGAGGGCAAACGGGGACACCAGACATTCTAGTGGACATTGAGAGAAAGAAAATTGTGATGGGCGGGCTATGGAATGCGCAAGGTGGACAACGGGTGTACCATTACAGTTACAAAATGAGTGCCTAGAGAAGGGAAGCGCAGTCGACGACAGTAGAACGCTAGCTGGAGTGATGAAATTAGGAAATGCGAAGAAGTAAGTTAGAATCACTTGGCTCAGGGCAGCGGTAAGTGGAGATCGCAGGCAGAAGTTTTCGTCCAGCAGTGGACATGAAATCGGCTGATGACGATAATGAAGCAGGTACCGCCACAGATACTTTTACATAACAAGGTGCATGTAAATAAATTGTATTCATATAGGTTCTCTGGTAATATGATTATTCAATTACTTTTTTCGGTGACGATAACCACATTTGACAACACTCGCTGTAATTCTATTATTCTTTCAGAGACAAAGTACATATTATTATGGAATACTCTAAATCCCATGGCCTGAATTATTGCAGGAGTTGGGGTGTCGTACACATAACATGCATGCACAAGCATTGTACTCAATATATAAAAAAAAAATGACAAACGGCCTAAAATTAAGGAAACACTTGAAGTTTGTCACTTTGGGGGGAGCACAGGCAGTGAACATTTCTCAACGTCCTCTACGAACGTTTCTAGCGTTGGCTGCTAAACATGAAATTGGTCAAGCGCGTTCTCTTTCCTGACTACTTGAGGGAAAAAGAAAAACGAAACACATTGTTATTACTTAAACATTCTTCGTACATTGAGTGGTGATTTTCGCGCACTCTTTCTTTTTGCCTTTATGTTAATGAAAGTTACGGCGTTAGTTTAGAAGTGACTATTCAGAAAGTGATCAAAAGACTTTTGGCGGTGTATCTTTGCTCTGCCACGTAGTGTAGCTAGCCCCGCAAGCTGAAGAAGCTCAATTGGTTAATCGGTTCGTTTGTAGAGGACAAAGATGAATCTTATCACCACGCGCTGTGCACTCTCAAGTGCAGATGTGCCTCTATTCGTGAAAGGAAACCACACTGCCTACGCATATTCTAGGATTGGTCAGATAAACGTGACGTATGACAAGTGCGTGGTTTTTTAAGTTGCATTGCGGAGGCTGCGTTAAAAAATAACTCCTTCGTTGCTTTCTTTTGGCACGTGTTGCACTTGAGTTTTCCAGCTAAGGTCAGAATTTATTGAAACCCATAAGTATTTGTACTGATTTACCGCTCGAAGGGTTGCACCATTAAATGAGTATGGGAATGAAAGTTCACATTTCTTCTTTGTTATAGTCTTTGCGACCATTTTTTCAATAACAGCTACCATCTGCTAGTCTCGACACAACTAGGCTAATTTTCTTAGAGAATTATGAACGGCCACTTATTCGCTAGGGTCTTCAATTTTGCTGTCGCGCATGCAATGGTCTGCTAACAACGTAATTTTATCGGAACGGTTTCTACAATGTCATGTATGAGTAGGAGAAACAAGAGTGGAGCCAATACCAATGCCTGCGGACACGCGAAAAGACCTTAACTGTGTCAGAACAATGTTCATTGTGTTGCACGAAAATTTAGTCATCTGAAAGGTAACTGATAACCCAGTTCACTATTAGAAAATTTCCAAGTGTATCTGAAAACTCACAGATGAGTTTAGTCTGTGACATATGGTCAATGGCTTTTGATAAATGTAAAAAAAGAAACTGAGTGGTTATTATGACCAGTGCCAAGTCATGCGTTGCCTCGACATGATGGGTGACTGTAGATACCACACTTCTGAAACGATGCTCAGAAAGGGAGATCAGGTTACTCTATTCCAGTGAGAGAAATTGGTCGGTAGTTTTACGGGGCTGATATGTTGCCAGAATTGTGCAGCGTTATTCCCTTGGTTATCCTCAAGTTTTCGGGAAGGCGGTAATCGCGAATTTATGTCATGAATATGAGACGGAGTTATTTCTACCCGGTACAGAATGGCGTTCCAAGAAATTGTTCGGTATTTCGTCCGAGCCACCACCTTTGTTATCATCAAGTTTTAGGAGCAGTTAAAGAATTGCAAATACTATGATTTCGAAAGATGGTAGTGTACTAACTTGATCCCTCTGTATAGGGCACGCCTGAATGGCGCTATGCTGTGCTAAAACTGAGTGGAAGTAGGAATTGAAAATATGTGCATTCATCTTTCCGTCCGCGGCCTGTAAAGTCGTTTGGGGTGCACGTTTAGTGCGCCTGTAGCGCCAAAATTTGTCAGGGGAGTTTTCAATAAAGCTGAGTAATGTATATCCGAAAAAGCGGTGGTTCGCACTCCATATCTTGCCTTTTCAGAACGACGTGATCTATGCCATCTAAGACCTACTGCTTCCTTCTATTTTTTTGCACTTTTACTGGTTTGTTCTCGCGTTTAATTGAAGTATTTTGTGAATAAATATTATACTGTGACTTCTTGCAGCCTTTTTCGTTATGGGAGTAATGTTAGCTACAAAATACATTACATGATTTTTAAGATGTGACCACACTCCGTCTATGCTAACGCTCTAATCAGCTACACGTTTGAGAAAAGAAGCTATAATAGGTGACGCACCTGCTCTGAGCACATTAATTCGTGGGAGCCATGGTGTCCAAAAGGATGACAATAGGTACATGGGTAACCTCTTATGCACAATTCGCGTACTTCAACTGTCCTTAGATCACATGAATACTGCAGGCTTACAGGTTTGCCTACGTCTCCTGGCAAAATAACCTATGGGGTTTTATTTTATACTAGTCCCTTTGTCCTCAAACATGTTTATGTGGTCTTCATAGGCGCTGAGGGCTGCTTCGTAATTCTTTTTTAAGTGGCTCAGTCTATGACTTCTCTGGTTTAGGCAAAAGATTTTGGCCGGTAATGTCATAGGTTTTTATCCATTTGAAATAGATGTTGCTAGCTCATTACACCAATTATTGCGCTTGTGACCCCAGAACAACATACTAAGGGCTGAATAGTTTGCAGCTACGTATAAATTTTACTTCAGATTTGCCACCGTTTTTCGAGCAACGGTTACGTTTTCTGGTTGCCAGTGGAGTTAGGTTAGGTTCACATGGCAAACAAGAAAAAGACGCAGGATGCAAGTCCACCAAATATTGGTCGAAAAATCTAAACGGCGCTTGTGCGGCTCGCACCGCAAGTTTTTTTTTTTTGTACGTGGATGCCAGGCAATCATCTCTGGACATATTTATCACTTTTTTGCGGACCTTTTCTATAGCGCTTTCCTCTAATCGCGGCAATAAGTAAGTGCTTCGATTGGCACAAGACTCACCCACGAGTACCGTGGCATTGAGTAACGATGCACAACTTTGAAAGCAAGGTGTTCGTCCCATACAATACAGCCATTGTCTCCAGCGTCCACATCAAGAGCGTTCCCAGTTTTGCTACCAGATGCCTTAACAAGACAACAAAAAAATAATACAGAACAAAATCTTCAAAAGCAATTCTTTGTGAAGATAGCAAAAGTACACCTGGTTCACCTTAACTAAAAATTCACTCAGATGCGAACCTAGGTGCGCCAGCGCTTTTCGTAAAGGCTGCAGAGCAGGCATTGAAATAGCCCGACCAGCTCCTTCAAATACACTATTTTTGTCACGTTAGTAAAATAGTGAGGAAAGTAATGGTAAAGTAATCTATTACTGCTTAATGGTTGCACGACTATCTTCGTCTGAGTGTAATTGGCAACTACCATTACATTTTTCAAGGAACTGTAATTGTTATCGGTTAAAGCTTTTTGTAACATGTATAGGTCTTCCGCCACACTGTGAACTTCCTCGACTGTATCAACAAAGCAGTACTATATTTCGTAGTCATCATCACAACTGCTGACCTGTGTTATCTCGGTAAGCAATTTGGTGTGGGGGTGATATTTGTCGTCAAGGTTTTCTGATCAAACTTGCAATTGGTACGCGTTGGTTCTCCTGCTTGCAAACCTTCAGTAGTGACTGCGATGACTCTCCTTGTGGCACGCTGAATGGCAAAGTGCTGATGCCATTTTAGGTTGATTATCAGGCATTTGTAGGCCTCGGAGTGCCACAGTGCGGAGTAGAGCGCCGATTACGCAAGATCTATGGAAATAATTACAAGGCGCAACACATAAGTGGGATCCTAGTGTACGCCTCGTGAAGCTCACCATCGCATGACGGCGCTGATTTCCAAGAGCCTCACAGCGGAGGCGCAGAGACGATGCAGCTGTTCGGTGCAGTTATTCAGGCGTCGAAGATCTGAGTCACGCGTAAAAGTGTGGCGATAGAAAAACGGCATGTTTTTTTGCCGCCCTGAGGGCGATACACTGAGGGAGCTGCATTAACAAACGATGTTGCAGCATCCCTATGCTAGGCCTTGCAAGCGACGAAGGAAGAGCAAACTCAAAGTAGAGGGCATGATGAGTGGCAGTTTCTTTGCGCAATCAATAAATGGAATTGTTGGTTTGTAAGAAACCACTTGAGGGAAACCCGTAATGTTCGTGATAGAGATGGACTGTTGTCCTCAGAAAAGTTACGGCTACTATATGATAATTCTAAAATACAACGTTTAGGAAAACAATATCAATGAAGAGTAAAGCGATTGAATTATAAGCATTTACAGAACTATCGCACTGTAATCTATATTATTAAGGTGACTTCAATTGCCGGTACTGATACATATTTTGAGGTTAGCTAGTAGTTCAATTACACAAGTATGTGTGAAACGAGTTATGAGACCTTCGCGCGATCCGCACTCACATACGAGAGATATTTTCTCGTCTTTTCCACTTGTTGCATGTTTTACTACCGATCTTAAACTTTTTATTTACCTTGGTTTTTTCCAACAGGTTTGGCTCGGAGCACTTCATAGCCATTAATAAAAAGGATCGAAACAAGATGAATGAGACATTCTCGTACGTTTTACTTTGATTTATTTTGAAATCAGCACACATGATTGTATAGAGGAAGCCTGCGCTAAGATGTGCAAGATTTAATTTTGCATTCCTCTCATCTTTCCACCTATAACCACGTAATATAAAAAGCTTTTCTTTTCATAGTGCAGTAATGCCACTGCAAGACAACATTTCCAAATAACTCAGCATGCCTGAATCTATGCATCAGGAAGAACATGACTGACACTTCTCGTCAATAATAAAATACTACGAAAAGCCGGTGATTGTGGAGCTGACGCAATAAAATACTCTAGCTTCTGGCAAAATAAATATTCTGACCCAAGGGAACAAACGAGATAAGCACTCAAGAACAGAACATGAAGATGTGCAGTTTAAAGAAAGTCAACATACGACGGTAATTTACTCTCCCCAGCAGTAGCTTTTACTATACTCATATTCAAAATTTATGCCTCTACCGTCACTTGCCACCAGCTACACGAGTGTAAATCACGTAATTAACTTGTGCAACACTAATTACTTCTCGTATTAGGCTCAGTGTGCTATGTTTTGATTCATGAATGCACGGAAAACTTTATACCGGGTACGTCAGCGAAGACTTTCGCAATTTTTTAAAGCTTTCCTGTGGCAGATTGCATAATTATAGTTCACGAGCTGGTATATCTGAAGCGGCGGACAGTATTCGCACAACAATTTGAAATGCATAATCGACTAATTAACAAAAATTACTTATCAGGTTGTTAACTAGTTACATTAAGGCCAATATTGCAATTTAGAATTCTGGCCGCGGATTTCGCAAGGCGGATCCACTTGGAACGAATTCTCAGAATGACACCAGTTTCGCGATAGTAATTCATGAACATTGCGAAAAAAGTGCATTGGCGTTCTAATTACTTTCTTCACAAAAGGTAGCTTTATGCATTCAAGCGCAAAAGTAACTGGAACGCAAACTGGAATGAACGTAACTGGAATGCATTTCTCCGCAAAGTCTGGGAAATAATATCTTGAAACTGGTGTCATCCTGAGAATTTGTTCCAATTGGATCCGTCTTGCAAACTCGACGACTAAGATTAAGTAAATTGAAAGTTGGGCCATAAGGTTTTTAATAAAAAGTAATTAATTAATGAATTTTTTTTCGTTAGTCGATCATACACTGCAATTTTTTGTGCGAGTGATGCCCGCCGCTTCGAGTAGACCACCTCGTAAACTAGAATTGCCCTGTCTGCCACAGGCAACCTTTAACAATATTTAAAGTGTTCTTTTTCTGCTTTGTAAATGCTTGTTGTGTGTCACAAGTAGAACGTTTTCTGCTAGTTGACCCATTGCTCACTCGGCCAGTCTTGTGTGACCACATCCTCCATAAAATATTCTGACTGCAAAATAAACTATCACGAATGCCATGGCTTAATAGCGAAGCCCACGCTACATAAATTTATCCGTCTGAGGCATTTGACGGTTCAGCTTGTTAATAATCGTAGATCCAGAGAGTTCAGATGTCATAATTGTGTATAATATGTATGTTTTCAGTGCAACGTTATTTAACATACAGGGTCGGCGGTTCTTCGTCCAAATATCTTACCTGTAATATTTCTGCTTACGAACACATACCGACATAACGTCCAAGAACAATACCTGTATGAGGATTATCTGTAATTCATTCAAATTATATGTAGTGAACCATGCATGCTTGCCCACAATGAGCAATGTATGTTTGATTGCATACTAGTCGCAAACCCTATTATATCTATTCTGAATGCGTTGATGATAATCTTTACTAGCTTCCTTTGCAATGGGGTTATGTCGCCGTTATGACCCAAATGAAGTTCTCCCATAAAATGAATCATTACAGTTCTTTGACGTTTTATATTGCAGGAAATGCCCGAAGAGGGAAGAGACTGGAAATATTCCGGCATGTTGACGACAGTGGGCTGAAAGCCTTGCACTGACACACCCTTTCATTTTCCTGTGTAAAATCTCACAGAAACAAGATGCAATCTAAATGAAGCATCTGATACGTGGAAAGAAAAGTGGAATAAATGGTTGTTTAATTTATAACAATTTCATTTTAATACCTTAGAGGCCTCATTTGGGGTATTACGGAAGGGGTGGTTAACATTTATACATCAGAAAGGCAGGTGTTACGGTGAAATAGAAGTTTCCAGAAATTCTGAATGACATGATGGCAGCGAGATTCAAGCGTAGGTCGTTCCAGTCTTTGGCAGCTCGACGAAAAAATGAAGCTTGAAACGTGACAGTTTGTGTTCGAGGGCGAGAAAATTGGAGTTGATGGCTGGTGAGCTGTGACATGCGTGAAGATGATGGTGTGATGTAGGGTGGGTGGCTCAGCAAGCTGTAAAAAAATTTTGGTAGAGAGAGAACGTGGCGATACGACGACGAAAAGAAAGACATGCCAGAGTAGATTCTGCCTTTAAGAGTGAAATACTGATCTTATATGAATATGAAGAATGGATGAACCTAGTCACCTAGTTAGGGTCTGAACTGACTCGAGTGCATTGGTGACATATGTTTGACGAGGGTTCCAGATGGCGGTGGCATATTCCCGTTGTGGCCTCACAAATTATTCGTGTGCGAGTACTTTGACACGCTGCGGAGCATGACGAAGGTGACGTTTCATGAACCCAAGAGTCTTGTTCGCTGACGAAATTACCTTAGTCGCATGCGCATTCAAGATAGATTGTGGGACAGTGTTATGCCTAAGTACTTATAGGCTGGAACAGATTCTGCTAGGATACTTGCGATTGTGTATGTGGAGAGATAAGGAATACGACGGCGGCAAATCGAAATAAATTTTCACTCGTTAGAGTTCAAAACGATTGGCCAACGGTAGCTCTAGTTCTTCACATTATTAAGCTCATTCAGGAGAGATGCTTTGTCAGAGATTTTAGTCACAGTACGATAAATAACACAGCCTTCAGCGAACGTGCGAATAGGACGAGATACACGCACGGTTAATGTATATTACAAAGGAAGCGGTGCCAAGACTGATCCTTGAGGGACACCTGAAGTGAGATGGAAAGATCTGGAGTGAACATATACACATGCACATATGGAGAACATATTCTATGAACGCTGCTGCGGCAGATCTAGTGTACTGATGTTCTTCTTTATCATATTTCTTATTCAAAGATTTTTTAAAGTGCATCTCTTTTGGCGTCTTCCTATACGTTTTGTACCTATGTCTACGGATTTAGAAACGCCATCGACTTGCTGTTAGCGACTTCCATTTGAGCCATAGATCGCCCACCTTATGACCCGTTCACAACATCAGCGACCGGAACTTCTACGTCACGCAACGTCGTGCGACAGCAAAAAATATCCTGTTCCCATTGCCGCGGTGCGTCGTCGGAGAACCTTCCTGTACACCCGGCAGCCAGTTACCTATAATTCAAAAGGTGCAGCTATGGCGTGTCATGTCGTTGTTTCGGTGTTTTGTGTGCGATTGTGCCCTGCTTATTGTGTAGGGAAACCTCCAGAAAATTGTACTGTATAGTACACGTTAAGGGCAATAATATTGGCTCCAATTCTCGCTGGGAATACTGTTGGCCAGTGAAGCTGTGGTACCACGTGATACGCTAGAGCAATGTGACGTAGTCTTGAATTGGGTCCTGGCTAGCCTGAGCACGACGCTGTTGCGCATATTGACATTGATGTTCCCCTCGCCGCTCATCGTGTTCACGCTACTCTAAAGGAGTCCTAACTTTGCGCGGCCTTTCCAAAGTGCTTTCAAGACACATATAAAATCAGTTGCTCTTTTTTTACATATGAAAGTGCACTTACGTCACTCCTTCACATTGCGAATTCATACGCTAGCTAAGGAAAGCCAACACGATCGTGATGTTGCCACAAACCTGACATGCCAAACGATGGCGCACTTCTCATGATCAACCTAATGCTTCACAATTAATAAAGCAGAAGCAAGGTAATTGTAGCCAGGCAATTTTTTTTTAAAATACAAGAGGTTTTTACTGAGGTTTTTATTAAATAGGTCTGTCTTGTCGCTAATTCTTTCATAGAAATGGAGCCGTATTGGACATTAACTGTTAGAATAACAGAGCGCAGATTATATATGAATGTTTCAGGTGTTTATGCTAGAACTCTGGATAATTTCAACCTGCTCTAATACCATTTGATAATGGGGGATTGTACGCCTTTTACATTGGCGATTTTTGGGACCAAGAGGGAGTTTCGTAGTCGGGCAAAGATAACGACTTGATCCACAAGTCCATCAATGCTCAACCTAAGGTCTATCACGTGTTATTTCTCGATCGTGATATTAAATCGCAGTGTTTACTAAAAGACGCACGTCTTTTCTTGACGAAGCCCATTCCGGTTGTTGACGTGAAACGAAGAAAAACAGGCACTGGAAGTATTATGCCTACGCTGGATATCAGCCGACTGCAGTGCAAGCCGAGTTGTATGCCGTCTCGGCGTTCTGTGACATTTCCCCCTGAATGTTACTGTACAGCTGCAAAAAATGGGAAAAGTGCAAGTACGTCACAGACGTGCTGAAGTACTGCTAAAGGTATGAAGTATTTTTAGGCATTTCGGATTATACGTTATAGGCAGCCAACTGATACGAGTCAGTGCTGTGACTCGCCTAATTATTCGTGGCAGAAATCTATACAAACACTGCATTAGGCGCGCTCACAATTTAGCAAAATCGGTTCATTAAAAAAATTATTTCTGTGCCGTTTTACGAAGTACAGCGGCATACGTGTGCTATCACATACGTCGAACAGTCATCTGGTGGCTCACCAGCACCTTTTATAGAGTTCGGCCCCTTCGCTCTCCCAGTGATTCTTCGCGTCATACCAGAGTTGTTCAAAGAAGATTACGCCTGACCCACTTCACTTAGGCGTACTTTAGAGAAATTTCACAGAGTGCTAGACGTGTGTCTCTATAACCGCGAGAAAAA
This sequence comes from Dermacentor variabilis, assembly GCF_050947875.1. Classification (NCBI taxonomy): domain Eukaryota; kingdom Metazoa; phylum Arthropoda; class Arachnida; order Ixodida; family Ixodidae; genus Dermacentor; species Dermacentor variabilis. Next base: position 43,310,938 of record NC_134578.1, on the reverse strand, counting down.
CATTCAGCTGATTGCAAACATGTATTTTTGTTTCACTGGTCTGAAGATTGAGGAGGGTCGGAGCATGGTGCCACTGGAGTTCAGGATAGGTAATATATTGCTTAATCTCAAACGCAACACAACGAAGTAAATTGATTAGCAGCTTGTGCAAAAAGCACATGCGTGTCTTGGAAAAGCAACTGCTTTTAAATGGCCTGTTCGTTCTCCGTGCAGTGTGCAGAGCTTAGAACTGCTTCTATATTGACTCGTGCAAGCACTTTGATGTTATTTATTCTCGGCCAATTTCACTGCACGAAAATTTTGCCTAAACAGTGGTCCCCGGCTTTTTTTTTCATTTTGGATGATTTTATAAATAATTGCTTCTTATATAATCTCAGGGGAGTTTTGTTTTCCGCTTTGCTGAAAACCACGCTGCACCCCCGTCCCCCCGTTTATGCAAATGGTATTCCACGCTCAAAAAACTAACTGCATGGCACCAGCACTTGTGCTTTCGACCGCCGCGGTGATCTATAGGTTGAGCATCCATCTAATGAGCGTCAGGTATTCGGTTCAACTGCTCACACCACCAGAAAGTTAAAAAATAGGAATGTTGACAATCACTTACATATTCTTACATGATTGTCAAATCCAGCTGAATTCACCTTCCTCTAAATTCACAACTCTATCTTAATCTACCTTAGTCCACGTTGGTCTAGCTTGTACCAACTTCATTTGGCCTTAGCCTACTTTAATCTACTCTATCCCACCTTAATACACTTTAATTACTTTTCGTTCACTTTACTGCCACCTTAAGTCCCCTCACTGTAACTGCTCCTAACTTTAGTTCTCCTTAATTTGCACTAATTGCGCATAACTACTGTTATTTAACGTGTTTTAACCATTTACTACCTTCTGTATTACTACTGAGGTCGTACAAGACGCTGATGACACCACCTCCTTCCCCTTCAATGAGCTGTCATGAGCCGCACGACGCACGCACTAGTCCACACGTTTACTCAGCGAAATTGTTGTGTCGTGACGTGTGCGCTGACGCACGCACTAGGCACAGCTTTAGCCAACGGTAACCGGGGAGCCGCCGAGAGAGGGGGGGGGGGAAGCGTGCTCGTGTTGAGCACGAGCCCGAGCGCGGAAAGCGGGCTCGTGCTCTCACCGACACCAAAATTCACCAAACGGGCTTTGCAAATGCACCTATTTACTTTGCTGAGAAGCACTTCAATGAAAGTAAAATGCAAACAACATTTTGATGCACGTGTATCCTCGGTGCCTCAGCCGGTTGAGTAAAGGTGGTGAAATGCGATTTTTGTCTTCGTAAGCTCATTATATTAGCTTGTAACGTGAGAGGAACCTAGAGAAAGTTTAATCAAAGGCTTGGTTGGTCTATTAGTGAAAAGGCTATCATCGCATATAAAATGGCTCACTTCTAGCTTCGCGACGCAGCTTCTTGCTTCATTGACCTTTTCAGTCAGGCGTCGATGTCTCGCCGAGTAGGCGTAGGGGGAGTGTGAGAGAAACATCTACACAGCTGTGGCGAGGTCAGAGCAAACACGAAGAGAATCCTCCACAATAGGTGTAGCATTCGGGCTATCAAGCATTCGCGTATTACAACTGACTGACACGTCACAAATATAGTTCAGTGCGTCCCCAATACACATATTCCAACACTTAGATTTCGAGGTGCAATTGGTCATGTGTATACAAGGAGCGTAAAAACACTATATTTTAAGTTTACAGTTGGTATTTTTATGGGTCTTAAATCCTTATCTGTAATTACACTGACAAAGTAAGACCAATAATGTGTTGGTGTTAAGAGTATGATTGAAGCTATCACGGCTCTGGATAATTTCGAATGTGTAGCTGTGCGGGTCATTCACTTCGTTCAAGAAATAACGAAGTCAAGCTCAAATTATATAATGCTTTAATTGGGCCATCATTGTCGGGGAAGGTTTTTGTACGTGTCATCTCGTTCAACACCGGAGACTAACCTCTGCATCAATGCTGGTGGCGCATCTCAGCACACTGGCATTATGACATGCCTGCCAGATGTGAGGGCGCTGTTTCTACTTTTAGCAGCTTTTGCCTCGCGCACTATGTCGTGTCAATAAGTTGGTCGCACGTACATGTGTAACACTTTCAGATGAATGAAAGTACGAAGGGAAGAAACACATATGCATGCATTATATAGCAGTGTAAAATATGAGACGAAGAAACGGAGAGAGTTGTAATACTCCATATATTTAATTTGCATCTTTGTGGCTTTCAGGCTGTCATAATATCTACCAACTCGCACAGCACCACCTTTTTCTAGACTGTGAGAGGAACTCGAGAATAGTCCGGAACCTTGTGATCAATGTGAGCGCTTCTCCTTATGGTCGAAGCTGCAAACTCATAGCCCATGCATTACAGTATTGTAGGGCAACATAATAACATACACAGGACGAGGAAGTGCTAAACATTAAAGGAGGCACTCTGTTTTCTTTTTTTACGGCATTACATCTCCTAATTAGGTTGATCGAAAACGCAGCTGTTCGTGCAACGCAACCCATATGTTTCAGTTGGCATAATAATTTATTAAGCACACTGCATCGCACTAACTAATTAATTAAAGGAGGAATGATGCAGAAAGGAACCTGTTGCGTCTACGTAAAATATAATATTGACTTTCATATTTCATTTTAGATTGACGGTCTTAAATGCCAGCCTATTGTTTTGGAGGAAGCTATTTGCCGCTTGTGCTTTGTTCAACATGACGCCAATCAATCAAGAAACAGCATGGGTATTGTACACCGTTCGTTTTCGTAGACATCACGTATGCCAACTGACAATTACGAAAGCGCATGTCTTAATTACCTAGAGATAGGAGAGACGCCGTGGCACAGGAACTATGTACAAGGGCAGGAGTTACAGAAATCGTGAAGAAGTGAGTGATGCCCTCCCCCGCTGAGTCGAGCTACGCCGTGTTGCTCTGGCGGTCGAGATAGAGGGAGAAAATATGCAGAATTAGGCGGATCGACGTTTGCCTCGCCGAGCATATGGTTCTATGAAGACGTCGTGGCTTGGCAGAGTCTGTTAAGAAGGAAGTTCGAGAACGCAGAATGTGGTGGAAGGCAGAAATACGCAGGCAGGCGTAGAAATTTTCAAAAATGGCTTGTTATGGTATGCGATACCATTTGCCTTAGCATATCTTTTTCCTGCCAGTGGTCTTACGTACTGTAATTTGTTGGTGTCTCATCCTATCTCGTCGTCATTTAACGCGTCGTTCTGTTGTCCACATCATGTCAAACATCTCATCTGAACCAGCAGGCCCTGCACGTAGCAGTGCAGACATCTTTAGCTTCACTTGGTCTCTTTTTCTCTCTCTAGCTATAAATGTGTTTTCATATACTCACCGCATACTACCGGAGAGACTGAAAAAATTCACAACTAAAACACCCTAAAGAAATAATCAGGCTCTATTTGCAGATGTCGTTTCATTTCAGGAGAGAGCACTATGTTGAATGAAAGATACAATTCTCATCTTGCACAAAAAAGCATTGCTGCATCATACATTTGTTACTGAGAGTGTTGAAATATTATAATGAGGTTCGGCTGCAGAGTGGATCATTAGCAGTGAGAGTGAAGAAAGTTAAGGGGCTCAGCCAAATTATTACTTTAAACTGTGTTTTCAAATAATTTCCAGGGAGTAAGGCGGAGTTTGAGAGTAGTTCTCTACATGTTCGAATTCATATTTTTCCCCGCTCAATCGAAGACTGGAATTCATTACCTGGGTCCATTCGCTCATTCTCATCCCAAATTTTTGCAACCGCCATCCCAGATGCATAATCGTGCTCACCCATGTCTGGCAGCATTTGTATAACTTCTTGTGTATTTTTCTTTCATTTTCTTTCATCAGTGCTCTTTTGTAAAAGTGTTCACTTGTATTTACGGCTGTATACACCAATGCATTTTCTGTACCCTTTCTTAACCCACTCCTGCTATAGCGCAAATTGCGCTGCAGTATGTATAAATAGAAAAATATTATCCCGACGATGAATATAAGCTTCAATGCTATCAAGGTGTCTTAATTTCGACATGTGGGGCTTCTAACTCTTCGGCCTTTTAGAAACGATCCAAACGTGGTAAAATCACCCAGGACGACATCTTAGGTGTGCAGGTATTCAACGGCAAAATCCTTCATTGACAGTAAATTTTTAAGCCATTCATACGCCTTGGAGGTATTCTGTAAATGTCGACCCAGTGGAGAAGTACATTTCCTCTGGTGCTGAAAGTTCCTTATCGGTATACAAATTGCAGCGTATTAGCGGAGTCCAGAGTGTAGAAAATTACAAAATACCCCCTCTGCCTTTTTAGAAACGGGACAAACGTGTTAATGTTACTCGGGGCGAGATCTTAAGTGTGCAGGTATTGAACAGTACAATGCTGCAATGCTGCATTGACAGTACATCTTGAAGTCACTCGTATGCCGAGGAGGTAGTCTGTATGTGTCGACCAAGTGGACAAGTCAATTTTATCTCTTGATAGAAGATTTTTATCAGTCCATAAATTCCAGCATATTAGCAGCGTCTGAAATGGATGGCCCAGAATGTAGAAAATTACAGTGTACCCACTTTGCTGATGGGACATACAAGCCTTATCATATTAATTTTGTGAAGGGACCAACGTAGTGATATGCTCATTTGCTATTGATTGAGTCAAGAAATAAAAGGGGGCTGCTTTGACCAGCCGAACACGCGTACCCTCTCTACAGCACGAAGTTTGTAGCCTGCCTTGTTTAAGGAAGAACTCTGGAAGCCACACTAAAGTACAAGTACTCTTGGTTTTCATTCTCCAGTGAATTTCAGTAGGTGTTACTACTACACTTATGAAGAGCTCATCAAAAATATTCTCACCTACTTCGTGCTTGCCTCAATTGCACTGAGTCTGTGCCGAACTATATTCAACCGCAAGCTTCTGCCACCTACTAAAAAGGTGTCACAAGACCCCTAAATGCAAGGTGTCACGGGACCCTTAAAAACATGAATAGATTTTTTTCGATGACCGTAAGAATTCGTAATCATAGCGCTTATGTCTTGCCTCGAAGGATCGGAGTGCGCAGGCTCGTCTCAAATAGAACTTTCCATACTGCCGTTTTCGTTTTCGTAACCATTTGGTTGTGGCGCGCCTTTGGTATACACTAGATTGCGTGGCCTGCAACAATTCCGTACTCAATATAAACATCAAAGCTGTGGCTAGATGTAAAAAAAGAAAGAGTGCGTGATCCTTATATATGCAAACAGGAGAAAGGTACGATGGGTACCTGCTTGCGTAGGAGAAAGAAGGCATTCACGTGCATTTAATCGAATAATCCCAGACAACAATAAATAACAGCAATTCTGGCACAACCCCGATATTGGCGGCCATAGCCTTAGTTCACCGATTTGCATCACACCGCTTGATTTCAGTCACTATTTGGGCAGGTCACTGTTATTGCGCACTTTATACTACAATCAAGGGTACCCCATGGGGCTCGCAGCGGTTCGAGATTGTACTACAGATACCTAGGCGTGTTATCGATCTGATCAGGATGGGCTCATTCGGCTTTCGCGGAAAGGACGAAAATATTCTTGGATATTCTGCTGCAGGAAACATGCCGGGAGAAATAGATGGCATAATTAGGTAAAATACTATCGGTGTATTGGATTGCCAACGGAATTCAAAAGATTCTCACGAGGCAATGCTGCTGGGTTTTTGAGGCTTCAGCTGACAGCTAAGCTTTAACCATTATTCTTTTTGTTCATGGGGTAGTATTCCACTGCGCAAAGTGAAGGAGAGTTCTCCATGAAATGGCGGAACATTACATGGGCAATAGCAATCAACAATAGGATTGTAGCGCTAATGAAATTACAAACCAAAACAAGAACCTAAGGTAACCACTCATCTTCAATGTTCAATTCGTTGCTTCTGACTAGATAGGCGATCACACGCTAACGAAGTGTGATTCGTTTCCTATGAAGCAGGGAAACGAACACCAGCCGAAATACACATGGAAATGCAGCCCACGTATGCGGAACCGCGGTTCCCATTAAGAAGTGTGAGGTCGTGATGTTGGGAGTTTCGAAAGCGCTGTGAAGACTTCCATGGCAACGAGGGCCCGGGGAGTCAGCTGGACGAATTCTACTACAGGCGCGTCTGAAGTTTAATGCTGTGATGCCACGAATGTCTGAACCGGTGTGGAGACTATGTGGAAAAGTACGTATATTTGTGATTACCTCCATGTAGGATATTTTGGCTAATAAAAATAGGGGCAAATACATTCCGATTCGCCCCTCGCATTTTCACTTCGCTAACTTGAATCTAACGAAGCACTGGTCACTTTTGGTGCGCTTCTGGCTTCTTGTCTGCCAGTTAAACGAGAAAAGCAAGTCAAAGTAGGCAACGCTATGTGCGTTCAAACTAAACAAGAGTGACCTCACATGAAGGAGGCTAAGTTTTTGATTCGGGTGTTTAAGCATCGCTGCCAGTTAGCGCCTGATGTTTGAGCCAGCGGTTATGTATAAATTCGACGTTGGGAGATTGGAACCAAGTAAAAGTGCAATACACCTACGTTATACGGCCCTTGATCCTGCGCCCTAGGGCTTAGCAGCACCACATATATGATGTCAAACAAGCAGATGAATAGAAGACCACACGCATCAATATAGATATATACAGTACCCCATCTAGAAAAACCACCTTACAAGTTTACTGAAGGAAAATATCTTAGGAAGAACTGCTCTTTTTATTTGAGAATTTGTTCAAATTTACCTCGTATTGATTCTTCTAGCCATTTCATATTGTCTGAGGAAGATAATTTTTTTATTATTGATTGTTTGTTGAAATAAAAGATTTAACTGATTTAAATGAGTGCGGGAAAACGCAACATTTAGTTTAAGGTTGGGATGTGCCGTGTAGGTATGCTTGGCTGTGCCGGGGACTCCTAGCAAAGGTGGCGACAATGTGGCCTGATTTCAACAGCAGGGCGGGATATATATTTATTTATTTTACCTTTAAAGCCCGAAGGCGTTATAGAAGGGGTTGGATAGAAATATCGAACATGTACAGACGACAGGTTATAATAACAAAAAAAACGTGTCGTGGTTAGGGACTTGTTGGGTTTTTTAACGCGGGCCGATCCAGGAACAAAATCGGGGGAAGGTATCGGTGACGTGTTGCTTATAAGGCTTTTGCAATGAAGTCGCTGATGTGTAGCATTTTTTTACATCTCCAGTTGGGTGAAGGCGTATCGCCATGTAGACGCAGCGGGAGGTGCGAGAGTAATAAACACAGCTGTGGTGTGGACAGTATTACGCGAAGAACAGCTCTGACGTTAGTGTGGAGTATTGGGTAAATGGCTCACTTGCGTAGTGGAACTGGTCTGTACGTCCCAAATAAAGGTATTCGTGACCTTTGGCAAAGGACACTCACAAACGTTTGCGCTGGGAAGCAAACATTCATATTGTCATTGGAATTGTGTAAGAAAATTCAGCTTCAAGCGTTAGACGTGTTTCTCGTGACATAGGTTCGGGCCGGAAATCCCAGCTCCCCTTCGAGACCAAACATGTCTGTTTGAGTGAATGGCAGGACCTGTAAAAGCTATGGATGTGTTTGAATATGGCGCAATGACAACGATAAATTCGTTTAAATTAACAACAAGTTCACCTTACTGTTTTTTCTGTAATATTTCCACACAAGCAACCTTATCACAAGAACGAGAAAGCCGCCGCATATAAATACCAAAAACGTGGCATCTTAACAAGATATATTGTTGTAATATGCCTAAACGTTAACAAAAGTAGCGGTATACCAAGTAACATCTAAGAAGCTTTGGGTCGACCGGTTGTCAAGGTGCGTGCGGTGTGCAAAATATATGTCATACTTTAACGTATTTGTAACAATTTGGACTGCTTCCGCAGTTTTTCCTGTAAAGGACGTCGGTGAGCAAATAGTATGATGATAAGCCGCGCACGAGCGAGCGGGGAAAAACGCCTTCAAGTCCTTGAAGGTGCTCGATCAGCGGCAGCAGCTCAGGGTAAGCGCACTGGTGATCAGCCATCTTTATGATGTTGATAACGCCGACAAATGGCGAGTCATTGTCATGGTCCAATGACGTCGTAGAGTGTGGTGCGCGTGACAAAAGTCCGCGTCGCTGTGCTTCATTCCAGGTCGGTAGACACCTGTAAAGTCGTACTCTTGTAAGCGCAGGCTACAACGGGCTAGTCTGGCTGAAGATCCTTAAGGTTGGCAAGCCAGCACAATATTGCTTCGTAGTAAAGCGCTGTTCCGGTAAGACGCACGAGGTCTTCCTTCAGAGCATATGCTGCTTACTTCGCATTCCTGGTTCTCTCCTTTCTTGCCCATCCCAAGCGCTTCCATGTCCGTTCCATTTTACGCATTGATTCTTTACCACCGTCATCCTAGCTGTAGTTAATCAAATACCGCGTTTAACATAGGAGCGTGTTTCAAAATACTTATTTTTTGAGCCTACATGCGACATGTTTCTTGAAAGAAACAACAACATTCATCGACTGAGTGAAGCGAACTCTTCGGTATATGTAAATATTCGGTAGTGCTGTTCGGTTTTCGTGCTTTGAGCTATCGCGCTCTTGAATCTACAGGTGATAAGGTGCCTCCGTTATTTCTCCCTTGCCTTTGCGTTGCTGGTCGCTGAACACAATTTATATGCTGGCACGCAGGCAGGGCGAAAGAAACGTCTGTTTTAGCTAAAGAAAACTGAATGTAGAAAGCCTGCATGCTAACCATATTTTTCACGCAGAACTGCAAATTTCTAGTGGCGAAGCAGTAACGCTGCAAACGTACGTTTAAATAGCACAGTTTAAGCATATAGTCGTCTTGAAAGATGACTTCACATGAAGCTCCAGTGTCAGTGGAAACACACCTTACAATAGTAAGCAAGAAAAAGCATGACCTCGGCGCAAATATAGGCCGTGGACAACATGCCAAAAATGAGAAAAAGAGTGCATATCTCCGAGCCCTAATTTATGCCACAGCCCCCCAACAGTAACTGTGTGTGGTATCACAGCTATCTGAGGTCGCTAAAGGAACAAGATTGACTTTGTTAAAAGATTGAGCAATCATTCCACTGTGGAAAGTGAGATGACAACGCAGCTGTAGCACCTCGGATAATGTTAGAAAGTCTAGGTATATTATTTTCATTATTTCGTAATGATAATACCGATAGTGTTGTGGTTACTGTGATTTACACTGATTGATTCGGTTACAACCTTACGCAGTTTCTTGTTCAAAGTTATATATATAAATGACCGGCGCAGAGTAGTTGAGTGATTTCGATTGCTTTGTCAATTCAATGCAACCTTTTCTAGCAAAAGTAAGTGAACCATTTCTTTCCTGCTTTTGAAGTGTCCATCTTGAAGTCTAAAACGATGATCACAGGGGTAGTGTCATCATCAGCAAAGTGCGTGTTTATGACCTCTTCGATATCACACTTGGGTGTGCCTAGTATATATGCAAAGTGTATATCACAATTCCGTCTTTCATTTGTACTTCGCAGATATCCCCACAGTTGGTTGAATAGTCCTCTTGCGAGTCAAGGCAACTAACAATTTCCCCTGCGTGGGTCACTCCGGGGGTGCCGTCTACAAGAAGCCGAAACCAAAGGGGTGTGTTGCCACCGCCGAGGGGCCCTGAACATCCAAACACCCGGCATTGGTCCAACACCCCGTATCCCCTTTTCGCCGGACACCGCTAAGCCGCGCACGGTTAAATGCAGGAGAGTCCAACCCTCGTATGCTCGGGCACGTGGTCTCACAACTCACCAAACACCGCGGAAACAGACGCCCCTGCGGGGTTTCCTAAACCTTGTATCAACGCTGATCTCCGTCTGTTCGCAACTTAACAACAGTGCTAGCAGCGACGCAGACACTATTAAAATAGAGCCCGTGAAATACGTTATAGAACATTTAGCACCTTGTCCAACACATTTTTTCAATCGCTTTTTCGCGAAACGCATTTTTCTGAAGCAAATGGAAGTCGCAAAGGTAATCGTGTTGCAGAAAAAAGGAGTAACAGATAATATCGCTAACCATGCGCCAGTGTAACTATTATCGATTTTTTCAACAGGCTTGAGCAAAGTAACTCTCAAGATTATCAAGCTTTTGCAATAAGCATGAGATAACACATACTGCATAAATAGGCTTCATGAAAAATCCCTCGACAGGACTCGCTCTACTAAAACAGAACGAGTTAATTGTTGAATGCTTCTGAGAAACAACATTTGGCCCTGAGGCTCTGTGTAGATTTTACAAAAGCCTTCGATTATCTTAGTCATAACTTGTTATTAAAATAAGTAGAAAAACAAGAATTTCGTTGCAAAATCCTTACCCTTCTCCACTCAACTATAGGGTGTAGGCACCAGATCGCAAATATAACTTGCAATTCATCCAATGTTAGACCAATTTCATCTGGTATTCCCCGAGGAGGTATTCTTGGTCCACATCTATTTAACTTGTATATGTTATACAACAACGTTGTAAATACTGATAACTCAAAAATATTTTTAATTTGCGCAAAGGACATGACTTTTCTATTCGGCGGCATATCATTACCAGACATTAGAAATAGGGCAAAGAGAACACCATTGCAGCTAGGTAAATGGACCGATCACAATGCACTAAACATTATATTACCAAAGCAAAAGCTGTGCTTTTCCATCAGTAAAATGGGGACGCGGTGGCTGATACAGTTGTAACATGTGCCCGTTAGACAATAGATAGAGTTAAAATATTTGGGCTGCTTGCTGGGATATTATCTGAGACAATGTCTTGGGATGCTTTGGATGTTGCCGGAAAGCTCTCCAGAATCGTAAGAATAAGTTAGCTTAAGAAACGAACTCTCCTCACAAAAGTTCATCATATTTAGAACTCCTTTTTCCATTCCCATATATCTTACTTTCATCTTTTATGTGGATCTACTACCTTGCACGAACCTAGGAATGCTGCACTCCCTTCAGAAAAAGTTTACATGACGCATATATAACGTAGCTTTCGATCATTCCTCATAACCAGTTGTTCGTCAGCATGATATTCTACAAATACCTTATCTACGCCCTAATCGCCCTACCAGAGCATACAAATTAGAGATGAAAAACAGCGGACACTTTCTCACATAATTAGCCTGCTTGCATAAGGTTATCCAAAAATATTCCGTTCGTCCTGCAGAGAATTAGTAAGTACATTTATGTTGAATCAATTACGCTACACAGATGCTTAGAAACAAACTTCATGAGTCACTAAACTTATGTAACAGTCAAAACGCCATTAACAGAAAGTTAACAGAAAGGAATTGTGCCCTTTATTTTCCAATTTATATTTTTGCTTTGTTGGATTTGTTTGATAAATTTACCTGAAGTCATGCGCTTATTGCAATAATCTTAATTCTTGCAGTTATTTTACGTACTATTGCAATGAAAATGCGTTGTATTTCTCTTGATTATGCTGTTACCTTTTCTGTTTTCTGAGGGGGGGGCGGGTTTCCCGACATGCCGCATTTTAATGTTAATTATGAACATTTCGATATGCCTAGAGATTGCCAAAGTATATTTTTCGGGAGCACGGAACTTGTCAAGTTGCTTTTCAGCTTTTTGTCCCAGCATTCCTCATCTTCATAATCATAAATGAAGGAATGGTTAATTTGCAGCAATGACGCATTTCCTACAACGTATGATTCATGACAGTGTCTTGTTGTTACCCTGGTCTAAAACTACGCATGTCGTTCTCGTACTACTGCTGCGCCTGCTATTGTAATCCTCACTAATGACCAACAGTAGGAAGCGCTTTGAGCGTGACTAAAACGTTCTCATGCCAAGCTTTAAACCCATGCGAGTTTGCGTTTGTTTCCGAGTCATAAAAAGAGTACGTGCAACATTGTTTGCAGGTTAAGTTTTGTATTTCAATTTGATAGAGCCAATCGCTCCAATATTTACTCTTTAGCGTCACAATTGGAGTGAGGTGCTAAGCTCCTTACGATTTCTGCAGTGCAGTGAGTTTCTACGTGTAAAATACGAGTTGAACATAGCGAACGTTTTTATGAGTGTGAGGTGCTCGTCGGGCGCCGACGTATATATGCTATAAGCATAGACAAGGATCCATAATTAAACACAGTGTAGAGCGTATTATAGTCCGACGAGTATATCTTCGCCATCAACACGTATGACATGGAGGAGTACGAAAACAATGGAGTGCGACTGCATAGGAGAAAGGTCAGCCATCCTACCAGCTCTTTTGCTTCATGAAATATAGCAGAGATTTGGTGATCCTTTTTGCCTGTGCAAAGATTGAGCATAGATTGTGAAAGAAGCATCTGATATTTTATATAACGGGCATAAATGATGCTTCGAGTTGCGATGCTCTAAAGCGCTGAAAGCGAAACTGCACAGCTGAGATGCTGCCGCCGAGCACTGCATTGGAGCTAATCTGGCACCATCAATAACGCGTTGTTTAATGCGCTCCCTCCGACGAATGCAGTACTTTGCAGGTTCCAGTGACTCTACGCATTATCCCAGTGAACACTGCGGAGCGTGCATTCTGGTGAGGCCATAAACACAATACGAAGCACGATCAGGCGTAAAGAGGCACAGCAAGCCCACGTCACTTGTTTATTTCCTTCGTGCGTCTGAGCCCGTTTCCGCATCGGCCAGGGCAATTGACACCGGTTTTCTTTTCGCTTGCTAAAGACCCGGTATGCGGTGACGAATGAGTTTCGCAAAATACGACGCCACCGTCGCGTGTGGTATGCGTATGACATCTGGTAACTTCACAAGTACTGTTCAAGCGCATCGCAGAAATCGCTGACTTCATTTGCTTTTTATCGCCGTCCTTGCTTCAGCCTCGGAGCAGAACTGCCTACAATAAAGGGCGGCGAACGTTTATGAAGTTTTATTTGTGAATCAGCAAGGATGCAGCCACGTATTTTTAGAATACACGTTTCACTTTTGCGTTGTGACAGATTCATCATTGTGACATTATCGAGACTCCACAAACCAAAAAAAACATCCATTTGGCATTTCTATTCTATCAACCTAGCTGACTATGAAAAACAGATGGGCTTTCCGTGTTTATTCTTTTTAAATTTACATAAACTGTCAGTGTATGAAGTGTTAATTACCGTGCATAGCATACTCTTGGGCAACACCTAATCCATTCAACTGATAGTAAGGAGGTAGAATAAGTTTTTTTCATTTTTGCAAATGATTATTTCAGTTGTGCTTAGTTTTCTCAAATATGCTGTGTTTGTATTGTGGACATTTTCAGAAGGTTGTTTTGTTCATGTGAGAAATGGCAGGGATTGGTAAGCATAGATGATTTTCCTGCTGGAATCTTCTAATGGGAAAATGTTCTCATTCCTATTCTTGCAGAGTTTGGATCCACTTTGTGCACCATGCCTGATCTTCACGAGGGAAAGCACAGATGAAGCGGACGATTTGTTTATTTCAATCGACCAGCACCTATTGCATCGCATCATTGAGGCTGAAGAAGGACTGACGGCTGTCATGGCTGGATATTGACTCTTTTACATAAGTTGTGACAGGGTGGGCACAGCTGACGCTCTGTTTCGAAAAGCTTTTTCATGATGTCGATGTATTGAAACCAAAGTACACTGTACGTAGTTTCATTGCTTGTCACACAGACTTTTTAGCGCAAGTGTATCAGGCTGTGCAAAAAGCAACACGGCCTTTGGTGCAAGAAAAATGTTATTGTTTTCAAACCAAGGCGCCCTAATGGGCGATTTTTGTGGTTTCCAAGTTATGCCCATGTCAGTGTCTGAGTGCCAGTTCTGCAGACACTTTCTCTTTGTTTATATCGCTGTGTATTTGAATATATTATAATCGAGAGAAATAAATAATTTCCTCCTTGTTAAGGGTTCCCTACCTGATCTTCATATGTATTTGCGTACATTCGAAAAAAAAACAATTTAAATTCTTTATTTCACGTAGAACAATTATTTTTGCATGCAGAATAGTATTGCAGTCACAAGCTGTCTCATGACTGTCATCAACGCATTGGACAATCTTATGTGATAACTGCACTGTTATGTCAACGGTGTAAACGCATGTTTATTTCATGCCTGATGCGTGCATACACAACATTTATGAATAGGTGGAATGCTGCATAAAACACCTTTAAGTAGAATGGGCGTTATTTCCGTAAAAAGATCCTTGTTAAACGTGGGGTGTCATTCTGCCAAGGCACCTATTTGGTTGACAGAGTGTAACTCTGGTGGAACACCCAAGAGTAAAAAGGGTGTATTTACATCTAAACGACCCTTCATACTGGTACATGAGTGTTCCAAAAAACCCTTCTCTAAAGGTGGAAGAGGGTGAGCTAGACACCAAAAACACCCTTAAGGGAGGAATTTTCTTTAATGTGCACGCATTTTTAAAGGTGACTTCTAACGTTTTTATTCCTATTTTCGCGTTGTACTGACGGTAAATAATAAGCCAGCAAACCTGTGAATGCCGAAAAAAACTTTTTTTTTATTGGGCGAACGTGTGATCACAAAATCAAGTTACACTAAAAGCAAATCTCTATCCCCTAAATGTGATCAGCGGGTGAAGCGCGTCGGATATTATACATGAGTCAGTGAAGGCTCCACAGTAATCGCTTGGGCCCGCATGTCTTCTGGAAAGTACCACACAATTCGCGTCGCTCATACAATCAGGTTACTAAGGTTCGGTGACATAAGACAATAGGCAGAAACATCGATAACATTCGAGAAACAGCCGATACATGCAGGCGCGTCCTGCACGGAACGATATTGCTTAACATTTCTCAGCCGGTGAAAGATACACGTGTCATTACGCCCCACCGCCACCCCACTATCAACATTTCTTCACCGATGAGGCTCTCCATCATCACTGTAATGGTCATCAGGTCGGCACCATTGGGTCACCTGTCTTCGATTGCTCTCGGGAACTCAAGTCAGACCCGACACCAACATGTTACCATAAGGGCCCGCCGAAAAACCGGGGTTGAGAGGGCACTGCGGTAAAGAACGTTCATGAGGCTAGGCATCGCAACCTTAAGATTAGTGCTTAGTCTTGACATGCCGCTCAATGTTTGTTTAGAGGCTGGTGCAATTTTCGTAAGGCGATTCGCAACATTTCTTATGGGTTGTGTCTGTGCCCGATTTCTGGCTTGGTCGAGTAAGCTGGGCTGTGCCGGAGACTCTTATAAAAGGTGGTCAGAATGTGGGCTGATTTCAACAGCAGGGCATGATATGTGTGATAGTAAGGAATTTGTCCTTGTTTATTAACGCGGGGCGAGATAGGAACCAGTTTGGAAGAAGGCTTCGGTGGCATGTTGATTGTAAGAGTTTTGCAATGAAAGTTGCTGATGCGTAGCATGGAGACGTAGATGTTGGATTTATTTACATTTCCACTTAGGTGAAGGCGTATCGCCATATACACGCAGAGGGAGGTGCGAGAGTAACAAACACAGATGCGGCGTGGACAGTGTAAACACTATGAACAGCTCTGACGTTACCGTGGAGAATTGGGAAAATGACGCACATGCGTAGAGAAACTGGTCTGTACGTCACAAATGAAAGTGACTGTGACCTTTGGCAAAGGGAACTCACCAGCGTTTGCGCTGGCAAGTGAACATTAATAATCTCGTTGTCAATGTAAATGGTATAAGCAAATTCAGCTTGGAGCGTTTGATTTCGTGTTTCTGATGACATAGGTCCGTGCCAGGAATTCCAGCTCCCCTTCGAGACCTAACATGCCATCTTGAATTAGGAGCATGGCGGTAGCTGTAACAGCAGTGGCTGTGTTTGAATATGACGCAATGATGACCATTCAGTCGCTTAGACTATTAACAAATTCAAATTGTTTGTTCCTTCTGTGATATTTCAACACAAGCAACCTCATCACATGCACGACAAAGCCACCACATATACGTACAAGAAGCATGGCTTCTTAACTAGATGTATTATTGTAATATGCCTAAACATTAATAAAGGTATCGTCATCTTAAGTAACTACATCTCAGAACCTTTCGATCGACCGATTGTCAAGGTGCAAGCGGTGTGCAAAATATATATGATATGGCTTTGGAGTAAAGCACCTTTCCGGTAGAAAGAGGCAAAGGCCGTCCTTAACAGCATACGAAGTTTACTTTGAATTCCTATTACTCTCATTTGTTGCCCATCCCATGCGCTTTCATGTGCGTTCTATTTTACGCATTCATTCTTTACCGCCGTCATCCTGGCTGAAGTTCATCAAATATCGCGTTTAACATTTGCGCTGGTTTGAAAATACCTATTTTTCTGAGCCTACACGCGACATGCTTCTTGAAAAGGACAGCAACGTTCATCTACTGCGTCAATCGAACTCTTCGATATATATATATATATATATATATATATATATAGTTCGCTTGACGCAGTAGACGAACGTTGCTGTCCTTTTCAAGAAACATGTCGCGTGTAGGCTCAGACAAATCGGTATTTTCACACCAGCTATATATATACATACATATATTATATTGCTTTGGAGTAAAGCACCGTTCCGGTAGCAAGAGGCAAAGGTCGTCCTTAAGAGCATATGATGTTTACATTGAATTCATATTACTCTCATTTGTTGTTTTTCGTGCTTTCAGCTATCGTTCTTCAATCTACAGGGGATAAGGCACTTCCGTTATTTCTCCCTTGCCTTTGCGTTGCTGGTCGCTGAACACGATTTATATGCTGACACGCCGGCAGTGCGAGAAAATTATCCGTTTTCAAACACAGGCAACTGAAAACAGAAATATTTAGTGCAGACCACTTTTGACACGCTTAACCGCAAGTTTTAGGTAGCGATGCAGTAACACTGCAAAAGTAAGTGTAAATAGCAAGGTTTAGGCATATAATCGTCTTGGTACTGAAAGACGAGTTCACATGAAACGCCAGCGCTTGTGGCAAGGCGCGTCACAATTATAAGCATAAAAAAGCGTGACCTCGGCACATAAATGACCCGTGGACAACATGCAAAAAATGAAACAAATGCAAATTTCAGAGCTTTAATTTATGCCACAACCTTCTAAAGGTAACTCTGGGTAGCATCACAGCTGTCTCAGATCAATGAAAGAGCAAGATTGATTTCGTTAAAAAAATTAAGAAGACATTCCACTCTGTGAAGGTGCTAGACAAGTACAGCTGTTGCAACTCAGATAAGGTTAAAAAGTGGAAGTATATATTTTCGTTATTTGGTATTGGTAATACCGATAGCTTTGTGATTACAGTGATATACACTGATTCGGTTGCAACGACATGGGAAATAATCGAGGCATTTTACATTAGAAGATTAGGAGAGACGAGTTAGCCAGGCATGATTGTATTTCTTAGAATGCGAATTTCAATATCTTCTCAACAGGTGTGTTGATCTCAAGTAGTGTTTTTTTGTTGTTTGCTTTTGGCTTCCCTACCTCTTGGTATGTTTAACTGATGTACGTAGACCTTGTCATGTTCACGTGCTGCGGTATTTGCAATCACCTATATATATGTTGCTAGT
Source organism: Dermacentor variabilis (assembly GCF_050947875.1). Classification (NCBI taxonomy): domain Eukaryota; kingdom Metazoa; phylum Arthropoda; class Arachnida; order Ixodida; family Ixodidae; genus Dermacentor; species Dermacentor variabilis. The sequence goes on along the minus strand of NC_134578.1, from coordinate 43,293,396 downwards.
TTCAATAAAGGTTTAGTTGAGCCTTAGCGCTCGCCGTGTCTTGTTGTAGTCTCTTTCTTTGTCACTTCGCGCTACAATTCAGCATCGTCTGAGCCGGTTTCCAGGCCAAAGATAAATCTATACATGGCCCGTGCTGAGTAGTTAGGTGACATGAATTGGTGTTTGTTATTCAAGATTTTCTAGCACGAACTAAGTGAACTATTTCTTGCCTGCTTTCGCAATGTCCATACTGAAGTCTACAGGGGTAGTGTCATCGCAGATAATGCATACAAATTGCGTACTCACCACCACTTCGATATTACACTCGGGTGTGCCTAGTATATATGCAAAGTGGATATCACAATTCCGCCTTTCGTTTATACTTCGCAGATATCCTCACAGTTGGTTGCATTGACCTCTTGCTTGTCAAGGGCGCACGGTTGTGCGGCCATTTTGTCCTTTGCGGACAGAGCGGGTGAAAGAATCAATTTGGAAAATACGGCCAGAATTCAGATTATTTGGCTTAAGATTACATGAAAAATTATGTTACCTGAAGGAATTAAATATGAAGCGCGCTCACAGAGCGCTGTGCCGGTGGGCCACTCCTTGTTTTTCTCAATCGGTAGCACGCATCGGCTATCGGTCTAAAATTATTCACTTCGGCAAATCCTTTTACAGCGAAGCTGTTGTGCTCTCACTGGTCGGAATTTCTCGTGTTGGCGTCGGTTACAAAAAATGTAGGCTAATCCCGCAGGCAGTGCTGACCAAGAGCGCTGGCTCGTACCCCTGTAAGACAAATACTTCAAGCACTCAGCGGAGCCTCTTCAGAGGGCACCACCCAGGAATAAACTGCGCATAGGTGATATGTATCAATAAAGTTTCACCACCACCACCGAGAACTCAAAAAAGTAAAGCGAGCAGGGCATACTTTCCTTAAAATCAGGCATACAACATACAGAACAGCATGTGTTTCAATAAAGAACAAGCACAAAACAAGCATGCGAACGAGATAATTGATGATAATTCGCTCCTGATAAAAATGCGAAGCGCGGACGTTTCCCTGTAGAGTTCGCTGTTGCACAAGCTGCCGCGGGGACGGCAGCTTGCGATGTGGGCAGTGACGTCCTTAGCCTTTCGTATGTTAAAAAGCCAGCCTGCCAACCAGCCTGGCAAACCAGGCGAAGCCAATTGGGGTCGTTGCATTTCTACACCTCTGCAGTGGCTGACTCCGTGACTTCCCCTAACGCAACCTTAAGCATCCTCCTGTTAACAAACGTCCGCTTGCTTGTACTACACCAATCCGCTCGCAGCTGGAGTGCACATCGGCTATATTCAATCCGGGTGAGGCATATATGCTAAATAACATTGAATATCAGCAAAACACAGTGGCTCTCCTTAACGCTTGTCATTATTCCTCTTTATCTAACGTTTTATCCTTGAACACTCCTGCAGATTTACGAGAGCTATCTCTTTTCCGCAAATCGGCGCCGCCTTGCGCTGTTTCATAAATTTTAAAACAAAGCTTCTCTTACTTTCAATTTTTTTTTTGCAGGCACCATATTCGAGTCTTTACAAGACGGCATCAATTTTTGAAAATGAGGCGCATATTAACGCCACAGCTTACATCATTTTCAGCACCCTGATTCAACGCAACAGCTTGCCGACTAATACTGTCATTGAGGTTGACCCGGTAAAATATAATGGCATGCTACATACTGTTGAAAATGTACCACTTTTATGAGTTTCTTTTTGTTTATCTGGTTGTTCATTGTGAGTTGCTAGCAATAATAAGTACCGTACATTCTGTGAGCTCGCATTTGTCACCATAAAGTTGTGTGCTGTGCATTTTCAATTTTTTGCGCCTATTTCCTAAAGGGACACGAAAGTAAAAGCCTAGATCAGATGGTACAAATTAACCGCTGCTTAAAATCTTTGCTGTCATTATTTTCAAAATAATAGGTTGATCATAAGAGAAATAGGAGCTCGAAGTTTCAGGTTTTGAGTTTTTCTCCGAACCCCCAACGCCGGTATGTCACTGTGATGACACAAATTTCAAAGTATTTTAGAGAGGAGCTGTTAAGGGCTACTTCACCAAGGATCGCGTCCGTGTGTAGAAACATATGACGGCCGATCCTGAAGATAGTACAATGCCGGGCCGACTAGTGGTGGTGGTGAAGCAGGCATTAAGAACTTGCCATACGTGGGCCGATCCCGAAGGTAGCGCATTGCCGCGCCGACCCGCGGCGGAGGTGCAGTTCACCATTAGGGGCCAACATACACAGCTTCGCCGTTCATCCTTCTGTACAGAGTGGAAGGACACTGAGATTTTATCGTATTTAGGCGACGTCGGCCCACCAAAAGTTCCCGAGACTCACCTTCTTCAAGCGTTGTTATGAATACAATGAAGTTTATCTTTACAACTAATAAATTATTAAATGTGCACCAGAAAGCGCTGTGAAAATCCGTGACGTGTCAGCAATTTGGGGCGTGAACTTCAAGGAGGCGTTGCCAACCGTCTTTTGTCATTGCACTTTTTCTGGTATACCAAGCATCTTATGGTGTGCAGACTGCTGTTTATGATGTTCTAGCAGGGTAATTTAGGCATAGAGAAGAAATTATTTCTCTCTTTAGTGCCAGTTTAACAGGTGAACTATGTTATCATAATTTTTGTCTGTGTTTCGCAGTATTGCTTTTTTGATTAGTACATTGTGATTATTTTATGTTTATTATGCCTCCTCTCACCAAAACCTGAGATAATACCGTTGAAATAGAGGCCTTTAGGAGTATTATGAATAAATGAATGAATAAAAAAATGAGCTGACCCTTGATACTCATTACGTGGGGGAATGCGAAATCATTGCAATCGCTTAGGGCAAATGCTTTCGATTGGCATTTTAGACACGCATTAAAGTGCTTTCCGCTGAACGGGTATGTGTCTTTGCGTATACGTTGGCGAATGGCTGAAATTATTCGGGCCATTTTGCTACAGTACGATCAACCTAATATAATGCTAAATGGTAGATGCCGCGTGACTACGTCATCTTTTTTTATGTTTGTACTCTTGTATCGGCTTCTGTGGCATGCTTCCGTGGGCGACCACGCTTCACAGCTGCCCCTGAGGTACACGCTTCGGGTTCCATCGCAGCAGACATAGCACCGGTGAAATCCCAAGGGCAACTGACGCATGGAAGGCAATGACGTGGTGTGTGCAATGACGCACGCAGTAGGCAATCCTCATTATGTACACTCATGATCTCGCGTCGAGAGCGCATCGCAGTAAACGCAGACCCAATGAAATCCGAAGACCAAGTGACCCATGCGGGCCAGTTACTGAGGCAGTGACATGCCCTGTGCAATGATGCACGCACGAGGCACAGCTTTAGTCAGCCATAACCAGGGCGCCGCCGTGGCGTCGGGGAAGCCTGCTTGTCTCGCACCCCGAAGAACAGGCTTCCATTCCCACCCAGAGCAAAATTTACCAAATTTTCTTTCAGAGGGCAATTATTTATTTTCTAGACAGGTTCCTGCCCTACAAATTTGACGTCAATCCGAGCAGTTCCACGTGTTTTTACTCTTCGCGACATTGGTCATTTTTGGTACCATCTTTCGGTCCCACCGCCGACAACAACGCCATATTTTCGCGCAAATGGAGCATATAATGCTTTCGCATTTATAAATTACATGAACACTGGAGGCGCGTTCGCGCAGTTGTCTACGCTGCAGGCAGCCTGGTAACTTGGCAACCACGGCGCATGCGTGGCCCACGTGGAGAGGACATGAGGTCACATGGTCGGCTGCAGTCGCGAGTACAATTCCGAGTAGGAGAAATCAGTTCCAGGCAGCTCGGGCCCTGTCTGACGCGCGCGTGATATCTGGTGTCCAGAAAGGCGAGCAGCGCCCCGTCATTTTCGCCGCAAGAACGACGGACCCAGAGGAACGGACCACTACGCTCCGCTCAGTCGCCTCAGCATTGAGCTAAGCTTTAAGTGTGTCAGCATTGTGCGCTTGATCGTGCACTAAGACCCACTAGCCATTTTGCTGAACTGCGTTGCGTACATATGCGGAGACGTATTGGCGGACGATCACTTTCGGCGATACCATCACCTTCGCGTGACGTAGTGCCCAGGCAGCCTATCAGCTAGTCTAGTTTTGCTGAACCAGCCAATGAGCGGGCGTGCGCTGGCCGAGGCGATGGTACCGCAAAAAGTGATTGCCGCAGAATATGTCCCCTGGACATATTCCTGGGCATATTCTGGGCATATTCCTGGGCATATTCCTGGACATATTCCTGTCCCCTGGGCATCCAGGGATGGCCATCCCTGGATGCCCAGCATTGCACCCCAGACTCCTCGTCGCCACCTTAACTCTTTCAAAATTACTCGACGTACTACTACTATGCTACTCAAGTCACTTTCAACTCATGTTTTTTTTGTGTGTGTGTGTGTCTGGGTTTTCTCGTTTCTCTTTTTTTTGTTTTTTTTGTCTTTTGTGTTACTCGCGAGCTGACCGCTTGACCGGCCGTTTTAATGCCTCAAAAACATGCCGCCAACGACTCCCCCTGAATACCTCCTAACCTTTCGCATCCCAAACACGCTCCCAAGCCCCCGTATTTCTTAAAGATTTCACTTTTCTCTTTCTTTTTCTTTCACTCCCCCCTTTTTTTTGTCTGTCTTGGTGCCGCCCTGGTTTTCCCCACCCCCCTTTTTTTTCCTTTTTTTCTGCTTCTATTTCTTTTCTTTTCTCCCCGCGTGCCCACTCTCACGCTCTTGTCCCCTGGTCTTGAGAATGAAGCTCACAGACGTCGGACGACAGTGCTTGTTTCCTCTTGTAATCTCTCTCTTTAAAACCAGCCGCCAGCGACAACACCCGCACGTGACGTCACTGCACTAACCCTTTAAAACTAACACGCCGAGGATGACGAGGCCGCCTTTGACGAACATAGGTCCTCCTATCGAAACGTTGGCCAGCCTGTCTGAGGCACTTCATCCCTGTTTACAAACTTTATACCACTTTGTGCAGATCTTGTAAGACTCACACAATATATTTGCAAAACTTTGAAGGTGCACTTTCGCCGAATGATCTACTCAAATATTGACGAAAACTTTGCCAATCATTATACTATGAGTAGCACCGAGTCCCTTCACTCCGTATGAGACAATGTATTACCTGGATCGCAAAATGATCACTACCGTGCGTTTCTATGTCCGTTGACCATTCAACGCCATCAAGAAGATCTTGTGAGCAGAGCGTAAAATCTATACAGCTCGAATAACGAAACCCCCGCAAGAACGTTGGAGAGCTGTCATTTAACACGATCAGATTACTTTTTTACTGCGGCCGACTCTATAATGCTTCCACGGGAGTCATTATATTCACTGCCCCCAATAACGTTTTGTGCGTTGAAGTCCCCACAAACCAGCACATGCGACTGCGTTACCAAACACATTCCCCAAGCTGTCTACTGGTATTTTTCCAGAACGATGTTTATAAGGACTGATCCCTGTGACGCTTGTATTTCTAAAGGATATCGTGCATGCTACGAACTCCGGTATATCTAAATCGCTCGACTGTATTAAATAAGACCGCAGGTCTTTTCTCACAATTAACATCGCTCTGCTACTTCCAGAAATGTGCGATGATTTATATATAACATAGTTTGAAAGACGAAAGTCATCTCGTAGGCCTGCCTCCTGTATACATAAAACAGGAAAGTTATGTTGAACTAGCAGTTCTCGAAAATCAGCTGACTTATTTCGAAGGCTATTATCATTCCACTCAAGTATGAAAACATTGTTGTAACGAGTATTCATTGTAACCCTGCCGTGAAGCTGTCCGTGGTTGTGGAAACACGCGCGATACCATAGAAAGCAGTGCTTTTACCTCTGGTAGGCTGTTTGCGTGTGGTATGACACTGAGAATTACATGCAGAGCTGTGAATAGTATCAGCAGGATCATTTGTTCCACGGTAGAGACGCGTAATCAGCAAACGGCGCTGAAGCTCCATGTTTGATCGAGGCAGGTCGCTGAAGAGCTGACTTAGATGGCCGCTGGGAAGACTGGTGTGGTTGAGACGAATGCTGAGGTAGTCGCTCAGATGTTAGAGGAGGGTTGCTGTGTCAAGGACAGAGGTCATTGCTGAGAAGGTCGGCGAATTTCACTCAATGCCTGAGCAACATGAGCAGTATTCTCGGAAGGTGGATCGTGTCGTGCGCTGTCAGAACGTTGTCGACCTGAGTGCTTTAGAGCTGCAGAATAGCTCAAATTGACTTCTTGCCATTTTCTTTGCTGGGAGTTGGAGGCGCGTATCTTACAGTATCAAGGTTGGGTGGGGGCGCATGACGAGGAGGCAGCGTTCCGTATTTCAACGCATGTCAGCGTAACCTTGAGGTACCTCTGCTCTGAGGGCACCCGGAGTAGGAAGATGTATGGTTTCCGCCACAGTTGGCACACTTTGACACACAAACGTGCACTCTGAATGGTTGTGGTCTTCTGAGCATATGTTGCAGCGACGTGGACTGCGGCAGTTCTTCGACAAATGTACAAGTCTCTGGCAATTGTAGCATCTAAGAGGAAAGCCATGGTGTTCTCCTACGCGATGACTCGTGAAAACTGAGTGCACTCGTTGCGACATTGGTTTTTTCTCTCTGAAATGGAGAATCACTTTTCTGAAAGGGCATGATTCTACCGCTCCGTCCTCTTAGCGATTGTAGCGTGCCTGACGACGGGAAGATGTCACGCCAAAATCCTTCAGGAAGTCAACCAGTTGTTCCTCCGTATAGTCAGCTGGCACATGGCATATCTTGCCAACATACTTGGTATAAGATGGCGGAATGAATGGCTTGACTCCCAAACCAGCCACTTTCCTCTACAATAGTACATGTCTTGCACACAATACTGATGTAACGTCGACTGACAAACTTCTATCTCTATTCACGCGGAGTGAGTGTACCTTTTCCTGTGCCGCGGAAACAATTTCCGACGCAGCGCGGTTTGGATTCACTTGCTAGAAGTTGCGTCCTTTCTTTGAAGGTCGAAAAACAACTTGAATTCCCTCAGGTCACTTCTTTTAATACGTTACCAAGGAAAACGGCGTTTCATAGCAGTATATGTCTTCATCTTCACTTAGCTCATAGGTAGACGTCCTGTCGTCGTCGACCTGTGGTTTCTTGGTTTCACTTTCGCTTGTCTGAGCCATCTTCACTGAAGGTGCGTTGGAAGGTAGTGCAGCGTTGAAAACTAGCGTCGCCGGCTTGATAACATTAGGTGCGTGTTGTGGCACTTCGGAGTGCGGCGCCGATTCTGGAGCACTCAAGCGCCTACGAAGGCGCTGTCAGACATATGACTCATGCCGGTGTTGTTTGCTGTCTACCGTCGTGGTAGGCGTAGATGCACTGCAAAGAGCAGCAAAATCACGCGATATTGTGCATAACCTTTAGCACATATGTATACCATGGGATGTCTGTTCTCTCCGGACAACAGTGAAGTCTCAACACAGCACTGATTCTTCGAAGAAAACAGACAATAATATCTCACCGAAGAAGCAGCGGCCTCTCGGTAGGACTTCTTCTCCCCACTTGAAGTTATTTCTCTTACACCGCTAAATAACCACTCTGTTTAGGTTTCGAAAGGTGGACACAATGGCAAGTTTCGCGAATTTGTGTGTTCAGCTCTGAGCACACGAACAGCTCTGGATATAATCAAAACGATTTGACTGTGCGAGTACATTCCATGCGAAGTAGCTTAAACATCATAGCATCAAGTGTGATCAAATGCGCTATCATGCGTTCCTGGGGAGGTTTGACTACCACACGGAACATACATAGTGATACTGTTCATCCTGTATTACCGCGTAAAACGAGGGACGAAGATAGAAGAGACATTAACTGCTTCGTGTATGTCTTCTCTATGTTCATTCCTGATTTTATGCGCTGTTGCTAAATGATTAGGAGTAACCAACTAGTCTGAAAGTTGGCTCCAGTAAAAATATGGTTCAACTGTTCTCGTGTTGGTAACCATGTTAAGGTGCCGATAACCCACGCAAAAGCGCCATGAGCCTTGCTTCTTTTTTACCAGCACAACAGGCGACCACCATGGACTACGTCACGGTTCAATAATGTTCTTGGCAAGCATTTTGCGAACTTCTCCGTGAATAACTTGACGTTCAGCCGGTGACAGCCGATACGGGTGCCGATGAATAGGAGGGGCATCACCGGTATTAATACAATGTTTAACAGCTGTAGGTTAGCCCAAAGGATGATCGTTAAAGTAAAAAAATATCGTGGTAGGAAAACAGAACGCTGTAGAGCTCACGAGCGTGCTCGGATGGCATGTCGGGTGCATTCATTTTCTGCAAGTCGGTGATGGTACAAGTTACCGACTACGATGGTAGAGGAGCATCGGTTAAATTGTCGTCTACTGCAATGGATGCTACTGAGTGGTCCTCGAATGAGCAAAGCTGGCTCAGAGACATCCCGCGTGGCATCACTTGGGTCGTCTAGCCAAAATTGTTCACTGGCAGGCAGACGCAATTCACCGTAATAGATAAAACTGTATAAGGTACTGTGATCCCGTGTGTATGGTACAGGAGCCGCGATGTAATGACCGTCGAGTTCTGGCAGGGATGACACTAAGTCAGCGTAAGTCAGTTCCAAAGGTGGCAAGCGAATGAAGTCGAGGTAACTGAGGCGACTGGCGTGTGGTTCAGTGGGATCCAGAAAAGCCAGGTCGAGCAGAGGGTGTGAAGACCCATGTTTGCGAACTCCTGGCGGACAACAGCCTGGATCAGGGAAACTGTGACTGAAGGTACGTTGGAGACGCTCGAGTCTAAGGCAGCTGGATAGGACGCCGGACGATCCTGGTAACATCGCCAGTGTTGTTGGGACGAGCAGCGTCGGCACAGAAAGATGTCTCTTGGGTGTTAGGAAAACGGGCAGGCCGCTGACGGCTTTTATCGAGTTCCAGCTCTTTTACACGGCACTCTTTTATAACTGCATCCACCGCCGCCACGTTGCTGAAAACGAGCAAGTTGAAGGCGTCAACGGCAATGCCTTTGAGGATGTGGGAAACCTTGTCTGACTCAGTCACGTGCACGTCAACTTTGCGGCACAGAGCCATGACGTCCTAAATGTACGTGATGTAGGGCTCCGTTGACGTCTGCACACGGCCGGATAATGCCTTATGCGCTGCAAGTTGTTGACCATAAGAGTGCCGAAAAAGTCTCGGAGGTTTCGCTTACGCGAATCCCAACTGCTGAGCTCATCTTCGTGCGTCCGAAACCAAACTCGAGGTGCGCCACCGAGGTAAACGACTACGTTAGCGAGAATGATGGTAGGGTCCCGCCGGTTATTGCTGCTGACGTGTTCGTACAGGCTGATCCAGTCCTCGACGTCTTCGCCATCTTCGCCCGACAATACGCCAGGATCACGGGGAGCGGGGAGAGCGAAGTAGGTTGTCGAAGTTGCAGCAGGTGTCGGAGGCGGCTGAGTCGAGTTGTCGTCGCCTGGAGCCATGAAGGAAGGCTCGACGTACCTTCCACTCCGAAGCTCCGTGACAAGGTACAGGGAACGTCCACCTCCGCCAGATATGTTACGTGGAATAGGCAGACGAAAAGCTATATACAAGTATATTTACAAGAAAATATGCTGCACTTGGCCAAGAGAAAACAGCCCGCGCTAACCTCTAATCGTCATCGTCGTCTTCACACTGCTCGCCTGTTCGTCGTCGCAGTACTGTTCCGTAGCAATATATATAGCGAGCCTCAGAAAATATAAAATGACCGAAAAGGGTACTAGTAAAATATTCAATTATTACTTCTTCCATTGCCAAAAAGCACATGCTTTATTAAATAGATTAGTTTAAGGTTGTGTTTCTGCAACATGAACTAGGATTCAAAATATATTTCCTATTAACATGTTGACTTGTCTATCTTCTTCGGGTGAGCGATTTTCACCATCTAACAAATATTGCTCGGTGCGGAACATCCCTCCGTGCATCGGAAGTTTCTGGAATGTTATGGATGGTTCTATCCGCTTTTTGTTTTCACCGAACCTTGTGTAACCTGACTGCAAGTACGCGTGATGCGAATGGTGTAGAACTTCCTGGAAACATGGAGGCACTAGCGATTACTCTGGAGCATTTCATGGCTCGTGTATAAAAGCCGACGCCCTTGACCGGCAGAGCAGATTTTAGAAAATCGCCAATCGTGTTCGTCGCTATAGCTGCACTTTGAATGTCCCTTGCTTTTGTGAGCACAAGATCGCCCAATAAAAAGTCAGTTTCGTCATTTACAGTATTACAGCTGTATTATTCACCGCCACTACCACGTGACATCTGGTGGAGGTTATATTGCGTTAATGTACCGAACGCCCCCTCAAAGCCGTGATCCAAGCCTTAGCCACGCAGACTACACGAACGTGGCCACGAACCAGTGAGCTGGCCGCAGGATGGAAGGACTACGCCTGGAGCACGGTCTTTTGCCTGAGAACACCAGGAAATGCATGGCTATGACACCAGGTACAATGACGGGCTCCTGTCGTTGTAGTTGCTGCGAAATAATTGTTTTCGTCCGGACTTGTAGGTTACACTGATGTCATATTTTTGCAGCCTGAAGCACCACCGTACCAACCGTGCCTGTGTATGGACGGGACGTGATGACAGGTAGCGGCTTGGTGACGGTGAGCGAGACGGTCAGCGAGGGCTCCACCGAGTAGAGGCGAGGTGGTCGGCAATATCGCGAGGTAGGTTGCCCAGCTGTGGTCGCGGCGCGTTAATGGCGAACTATTAGCGTCACATCTCCCGGTATGGGCATCGGCGGTAGATATGACCCGCTTCGCTGCAGTGGTATGAGAGCGGCGGTGGTCAGCAGCATGGCAGACGCCTGTCTTCCTTGGGCAGTTTCGCTGGACGACGGGTGGGCGAGCTGGCGGCGGCGGCAGCGAACACCGGAACTGAGTCTTTACAGCGGTCTGGCGCTGGCATGGAGGGTTACTTTGATGGGCTTGTAAAGGCGGCGTATCTTATCACTTTCAGCTAAGGCTCTGGTGATTGAGGTACTACGAATGGTTGTTGGAGCTCATCCCGTACGACGTCGGCAATCTAAGCCACTTGAGGCTGTGATGGAGGAAGCAGCTTCTGATGGTCCTCCCGCACGACCGCTCTGATAGTTTCGCGCAGGTCGTCGTTGGCGAGTGATTGCGCTCCGGTGTAGTTTGTCGAGTTCATGCGGCTGTTGAATCGCCGGTTACGCAATTACAGTGTCTTCTCGACGCTGGTGACCTCGCGAAGAAACTCCTAGGTGGGCTTTGCATCATTCCGGCGAAAAGTTCCTCCTTCACATCACGCATGAGTAGGCGGACTTTGTTCTCCTTCAACATTTCCATGTCGGCGTGGCGCAATAGACGGCTGATCTTCCCCGTAAAAATTGCGATGGTCTCTTGGGCGACTACACTCTGGATTGTAGCAGAGCTTAGGCTCATAATTTGCGTGGGACCCTTGCGTATTTCAGCGGGAAGCTGCTTCGGAAGAGGTCCCACGTCGTCAAGGTGGCTTCGCGATTGCCGGACCCCGTCCTGGCGACCTCTTCCAATGCGAAATAGACACGTCGCAGCTTCACATCGCTGTTCCAGTTGTCAAATGCAGCTACCCTCTCATACGACTCCTGCCAGCTTTCCGGTCCTCGAATGTTGACCCGAGGAATTTAGGTGGCTCCATGGGCTGCTGCAGCACGATGGGGGTTGGCGACACTGGGGCTGTCATTGTATCTGCTGACATGGCCGTGCACTTCCTGGTCTTCTCAGGCAAACGTCCATGCTTCGGGCATAGTCCTTATAGCCTGAGGCTAGCTCGCTGGTCCTTGGTGACATTGGTGTTGTCTTCGTGGCTCGGGCTTGGCTTGCTGCTTTGCGGAGACGTTCGATACGTGAACGTACACAGCACCTCAGCCAGATCTCACGTGGTAGTGATGGTAAAGAAAGCAGAAAAACGGTGAATAACGAAACTGATTTTTATTTGGAGTACTTCTACCCACAAAAGCAAGTTACACTCAAAACACTGCAAGAGCGGCAACCTCGCTCGGCAAAAGTCGAAATCTCCTCGGCCGCTCAAGTGCGTCGGCTTTTATTCAAGAGCCATCAAGCGTTCCAGAGTAATCACAGGTGGCCGCGTTCCCGTATCGCAGATGCCCACATACATGCAATCAGATTACACAAGGTTCACTGACAATAGACAGCGGATAGAACCACCGATTACATTCCAGAGAGTTGCGATGCATTCAGGCGCATCCTGTGCTGGGCGATAACATTTGTTAGAGAGCAGAGCAGGGAGAATTGACAAATGCCAATGCGTACGTCGGCGTTGTTTATAGCGATTACATTGACGCTGTCTTTTTACCAGCTGTATCTCTTTGTCACACAGAAAAACGGACTTGTCTATAATGCAACTCGTGCCTCTGTCTTTTATGTGATACGACCCCAAGAGTTTTCTGGCCAACGCATCACCACTGCCGCCAATTATCTTAATCTCCCGCAGTAGCGGCTTACATCTGGTTGCCAAGCAAACCATACGAAGCGCCGGTAAATGTGCACTGATTTTGTTTACTACAGACAAATCAGTTGAAGTTCAGCGCACAACCTTTGCTTTCATGATATCATAAGTCTTTATTTCCCTGTTAACGCATAAAATGTATTCATTAGCTTATTATCTTGTTCGACAAACAAAGGAGGACTGAGACTCTGCACTTCCTAGGCACATTATAGAAGCGGTGACAGTACTAGTCAAGAGTTAGAGCTATTACCACGCATTTGTTAGGGCGATTTATTTTGTTATTGTCGCGTTGTAATGACCGTGAATAATACACCACCAAAGCTGAGAACGCCGAAACTAACTTCTTTTATTGGGGGAACGTCGGACAACAAAAGCAAGTTACACTCAAAGAAAAGTTATATCGACCACCACGGTGGGCGATCGTCTAAATTTGATCAGCGGGTCAAGCGTGTCGGATTTTACACATCAGTGAGCCAAGGTTCCAGAGTAATCGCTGGTAGCCGCATGTCTTCGAGAATGTGCCACACAATTTATGTTGCTCAAACAATCAGTTTACGTAATGTTCGGTGACATCAAACAACACTTAGGAACATCGATAACATCCGAGAAACTTCCGATACTACAGTGCTTAACATTTCTTAGCCGGTAAAAGATACACGTGTCATTATGCCCTCCTCCTCCCCCTATGGACTTTAGTTTACCGGTGAGGCTCTCCATCATCACCGCGCTGGTCAGCATAGCGGGACCATGCTGTCACGTCTCTTGTATTGCTCTGGGCACCCATATCATACAGTTAGCATAAGCGCCCACTGAGAGATATAGAGGGAACTGCGATAAAGAATGTTCATGAGGCCAAGTATCGACTCCTTAAAGTTACGTCGTGAACATGCCGCTCACAATTTGTTTAAAGACTGATGCAATTTTTGAAAGGAAATTAGCTACGTTTTGTCCGAGGCCTTTCTGTTCCCGATTTCTGGGTTGGTCGAATGAGCTGGGCTGTACTGCAGACTCTTATCGAAGGTGTTGACAATGGGGGCTGGTTTCGCCAGCAGGGCACGATATGTGTCATGGTAAGGAATTTGTTGTGGATTTTTAACGCAGGGCGACCCAGGAACCGCTTCGGAAGAAAACTTCGGTGGCATATTGCTTATTAGGCTTTTCCAATAAAGGTCGCTGATGTGTAGCACGAAGCCATTGATGTCGGACTTTTTTACTTTTCCGGTTAGGCGAAGGCGTATCGCCAAGTAGACGCAGCGGGAGGTTCCATAGTAATAAACACAGCTGTGGCGGGGACAGTATAAATACAAAGAACAGCTCTGACGTTACCGTGCCGCATTGGGCAAATGACGTACTTGCGTAGTAGAACTGGTCGGTACGTCACAAATGAAGGTGATGGTAACCTTTGGCAAAGGGCACTCAGCAGCGTTTGCGTTGGCAAGTGAACATCGATATTGTCGTTAAAATTAGTGTAAGCCAACTCAACTGCATTACATTTCGTGTTTCTGATCACTTTCTACCTGAAATTACAGCTTCCCTTCGAGACCACACATGTCACGTTCAACTATGAGCATGGCGGTAGCTGTAACACAGCTATGGCTGTGTATGAATGTGGCGAAATGATAACCATTAAATTGGTTAATGTAATAAGAAACTAAACTTACCTTTTTCTCCTCTTTATTTAAAAACAAGCAATTCATCACATGCTCGAGAAAGCCACCACATATGCATAACAGACACTGGCATCATAACTAGGTTAACTATTGCAATATGCCTAAACATTAATAAAGGTAGCGTTACCCTAAGCGACTACATCTACGAAGATTTTGGTCGACCGGTTGTCAAGGTGCGTGCGGTGTGCAAAACATATTTGATATTGCTTTAGAGTAAAGGACTGTTCCGGCAGAAAGAGGCACGAGGTCGTGCTTCAGAAAATATGATGTTTACTTTGAATTCCTCGTTCTCTGCTTTCTAACCAATCCCCTGCGTTTTCACAAGCTTTCCATTTTACGCATTTATCGTTTACTACCGTCATCCTAGCTAAAGTTCATGAAACACAATGTTTAACATTTAATCTGGTTTCAACATATCTACTTGAGTCTACACGCGACACATTCTTTGAAAATAACAGCAACATTCATCTACTGCGTCAAGTGAACTCTTCAGTATTTAATATATTCGGCGCTGTTCGGTTTTTGTACTTTTAGCTATCATGTTCTTGAATTGACACACGATAAAGCGCCCCCTTTATTTTTCCCTTGCGTTTTCTTTGCGTGTCACTGAACTCGATTTATACGCTGATGCGCAGGGAGGCAAGAAAAACATATGCTTTCAAAAACAGGAAACTGAAAATATAAAGTCCAAATGCGAACCGTATTTGTGATGCATAACTGGAAGTTTCAATCAGTGACGCAGTAACACTGCAATAGTTACGATTAAACAGCACAGTTAGGGCATGTAATCCTTGCAGTCTTGAAATACGACTTCACACGAAACACAAGGGTCACTGTCAAGACACGTCACAATGGTAAGGAGGAAAAAGTGTGATTCGGCGCAGAAATAAGCCTTAAAACAACATACGAAAAATGCAATGCCAATTTCCAATGCCAAATGCCAAATGCCAATTTCGGAGCCTTCATTTATGCCACAGCCCTCCAACGGTAACTATTTGTAGTATCACCGCTGTCCGAGATCGCTAAAGGAGCGATACTGATTCCATTAAAAAAATTCAGCAGACACGTGCTGTGGGAGTGCAATTTAGTTATAACAAGGATGGCAGTAGCTCCGGAGACCTTGTCATCAAGGTGGACCGCCGCTCTGCGCAGCTCAGACTTCAGCATCCTGATGGGGGCAGTCCAGCAAGCCCGTGAGACGGCGTTGAGGCAGGTCCTTGACATTCCGCCGTGGGAGACTTGAGCCCGGGTCCTGTTAAAGCCTGCCGGAGGTAGAATAAAGTTCTATCCATCCATCCGTCCATTCCACTGTTTCAAGGTGGATGAACAGCGCAGCTGTAGCATCGCAGACAGGGTTAGAAAGTGTGGGTATATTAATTCTCACCACTCGGTAATGGTAGCACGGATAGCTTTGTGATTACTCTGATCTACACTGATTGGCTCGGTGGAAACCTTAGGCAGTTTGTTGGCCGAAGTGAAATGTATACATGACAATTGTTGGGTTGTTGAGTGACTTGGATTGGTCATTTCAAACCACACTCTTTTAGCACAAACTAAGTGAACGATTTTTTGCCTGGTTTTGAAATTTTCAAATTGAAGTACCGAACCATGATCACAGGGGTAGTATCATCACAGATAATCCAGGCAAAGTGCGTGGTCGACACCTCAATATCACAGTTGGGTTTTTCTAGTAGATGTATGAAGTGGATATCACAATTCCGTGTTTCATTTGTGCGTTTGTACATACATGTCTTCCTTTGTCTATATAGCAAAACCTCCTGCTCGTGAATTCATATGCTGTTCAAAACAAAAATAGTATACCCATATACTGAGAAACAATACATTTTGATATATTTATATTATATATTATTGTTTACTATTTTTGTTATTACGGACGGAGTGCTTGAAGCCTGCTTCACCTTCGCCGTGGCTTGGACCTGTATTGCGCTATTTTCGGTACCGGTTCACGCTCACCTTTTTTATTGTTGACGAAAGAACACGAAAAATAGGTGGAACCTGAGCCATATGCAGCTGAGCTGTAAGAACTCACATTGTTAAAGCTCCAGAAACGGCATATTTATTTACCTTAATGTATTTTAGTATCTTTTAAAGCTATATTAGTAATTTTTTTCAGATATCATAGCTTATGTACTCAGCAGAACAGTCGAGGACACTGTAGAACAAAGTGTGATGCCTAGATGGAGGCCATCGAAGCTATCTGTATTTATGCTCATTGACAGCGGTACATGCTTCGCTCCTACCGTAGGAACCTTTAGTGTTTAAGCACTAATTCTGATCCACTATGTCTTAACGTACGTCATTGGTATCAAATCAGATATGCAGGAATTCATATACTTATTGCGTGTATGTTACGGAAATTCACGCAACTAAAGCACTAAGGAACGATGACTAGATTTAAAGGGAACGTTTTTTTAAGCCCTAAATTACGTTAATGTTGGGTGCAAGTGATATTCTGTAGTGCCTCTGGCATAAGGCTTGGTGAGTAGGTGCAAAATTTGCACTGGACTGGACTGGAAAACTTTATTATAGTTTCGACTTGGTGGGGGAGCACTAGAGACTACTGTGTTCGAGGAAGGACTCGGCGGTTTCAACGGCTTTCTGGAGAGCGGATTCGATGAAGCGATCCGACTCTGCGGAACAGCAGATGGTTATTTCGTCCGAGCAAATGGTGTTATTAAGTACGTCGATCTTCGAGAGTCACTCGGAGAGCCCGATCATCAACTGATTCAAGAGCGTCGCCGAGACGTCTGATCTCTGCGGGGTGCCTCGCTGTCCGAGCTCGACTGCTTCCGACGCAAGGTCTCCTGCGCGTAGGACGGCCTTGTGCTGGGTATGAAAGGAGCGGACAAAGTCATAGAACTGACTCCTGCAGGATGGACGAGCGCGTGGCGTTGTCAAATGCCTTCTCCAAATCCAAGCCGAGTATGGCACGGGCATACCGAGTGTTTACTCCGTCAGTGTGTAGCATAGTGCGCCCAAACCTTTACTCCACAGGACCCTCCGTAATTTAAGTACTAAAATAAGCGCCTTTTCCGAGGAGCTAACACTTTGGGAAGGCCAGCTGCATGGTTAAAACATATGGTTGCCGAAAAGACCTAAATGGCGTGGTCCGAATGGCAAAAAATGTTTTTCACATTACTTGCAATCGCGAATTAAAAATAACCCCAGTAAGTTTTGCAAATTTATCTCCCCGTATAATACTACATATAGTATATCACTGCACAACGATTCCGTCGTACCCGTCAATTGAGAGGACTGTGCAAATGTATTTAAGATTCTCTTTCCCGCTATATTAACCCAGTAGGACCATTCCAAAATGCCTTCCCCGACGAAGGTGGATTACCCGTTAATGGTGCCAATAACAATAAAGTCTGGCGGTATTTCCAGATTAATCAGTGCTGTTAAGTTATCCACGGCCAGTGGTGTAGACGGTATCAACACTAAGGTTTGGTAGAACATCATTATTTCTTTTATTACTATCCTTTGCGCATCTTTCAACAATCATTACTTTCAGGCGAGGCAGCATAGGAGTGGAAGCTTGGTAAAGTTGCTGTATTTAAAACTGGTGACACAAATTTTGTTAACAACTGCCGCCCCACATCTCTAACAACTTTCTCTGCAAAAGTTTTTGAACACATAACTCTATCTTAAATACCACAACACTTACAAATAAAAACGGTTCCTTCTTTCGTAAGCAGCATGGATTTAGAAATGGCATTTCCTGCGAAACGCAATTACTTGAATTTACTAATGACTTTATCATAAGCATGGATAATATTTCCCAGACTGACACTGTAATCATAGATTTTGCGAAGGCGTTTGATAGTATCGCGCGCGGACGTGTTTGCCAAACAATCTTGCCTTAACCTCGGCTCCTTACCCGTCTCATGGCTTCGAAACTTCTTGTAATTCCGTAAACAGTTCACACTCACTGACTCTTCTGATATGTCTAATGTTGTGCCCGATGTACATGGGCAGCGTGCTAGCTATACTTCGCTTTCTCATTTTCTGAAATAACCTTCCCTCAGGTCAGTTCAATTGTATGCGAATAACTGCGTCGTATGCCGAAAAATTCAAACGCATCATGTCCACATTGCTCTTCAAGAAGGCCTTTATGAAATCTCCGTTCGGGGTTTTTCATGACAAATGATGTTAAATATAGATAAATTCAAGTTGAATACCTTCAGTCATGAACGTATGAATTCTTCATTTTACTACACGCTTAACAAGCCTTACTTTCCTGCACATTCTCATATAGGTATCTAGGCGCCCATTTTACGCCAACTCTTTCATTGTCAGCTCATATCAACACAGTTACAGCAAAAGCATCAAGTGCACACGTACACAAGGCTCTCTGAATCATAATGTTTACGATGCTCCTCAAACTACTCGTAAGCTCGCATATCAAACATTAGTTCGCCCTCAACTTGACTATGCTACGCCCATTTGGCCACCTTACCAAGCTTATCTTATCAATGACCTTGGAGCTCTTCAGAACCGAGCCACTTCATTCATGGTCAGAGATTAAAACATGTACTTTAGCGTAAGAAACATCAAGATAGCACTACACACCCGCTTTTAGAAAAACGTCGATCTATTTCGCTACTTTGTTTCTGGTGCACTATATTGCCAAGTAAGCATTCGTTTCCCTTAAACACAACTCGCCCATTCCGTTCTTCAAGACGTCTACATAATGAACATAGCTTTCAACGTCTCGTTGGCAAAACCAACGCGTGTAATTCATCCGCCCTGTCCCAGCCAATTAATTATTGGAATAATCTTACTCACACAATTGCTAATATGGTTAATCCCGTGACTTTTAGACAGGAGTCAAGTTCACATTCTAAATGCTGACATTGAATTGATATGCGAATGTATCATGTTAACGTGTTTTAAGAAGAATCACCTGCACACATACACATTTCTTAGATTTACGTATTTATTACTCCAGCTTGGATTGTATAAACTGGATACGACCTGTTTCGCTAACCATTGTATAGCTTCCATTTCCATCATGGTGAAATTATGTACGTCTCCATGCTCTTTTTCATTGCTAAACGTTATTAGAACTTCCCTCAAACAATACGGCACTTCGAAGTCTGTGATGACCTTGTATAAATACATAAACACATGAATCTGATGCTTTGGGAGTAACATGGCGACTTGTGCAGATAACCCGAGTTGGAAGCCGATCATGTGGTGCGAGAGGAATTTGTAGTCCTAGAAGTATCAGCTGATCTTGTTAAGCACTACGTGTTCGGCCACCTTACCTACGCACGATGTGTGCGAGGCGCGGTGGAGGTGATTTAGGCTAGGCTCCTAGCGTGGTTTCGGACTGAAGTTCGAGTGGGCGTGTCTCCGGACGTCGGGTGGCTCGCCTTTCTTCCACACTTCGTTGATGGTGTCGGTGAGGCAAATGGCGGAAGGGTCATTCAGGTTGCGCAGGAGCTTGTTGGTGAAGCTATAGGGACCAGGGGCGGAAGAGCCGCTAAGTTCGTGGAGAGCCCGGCGTACCCCTTTGGCGGAAAAACCGGCGTCGAGGATGGTGTTGTATGGACTGATGTATTCGGGATGAGGAGGCAATGGACCCGTGAGATATTTGTGTATGTGGGTCAGGGAGACGTCTTCAGTCGGTGTTGTCTGTTTCGCTTGATGGAGTATCTTCGCGAAGAGAATGGCGCTGATTAGTACGCTTGTTGGCGTCGTCGAGCAGGTGCTTGAGTAGGGTCCATGTGTTACCGGTATGGACCTGCCCATCCATCGACTAACAGATCTCGTCCCACTGCTGTTTGGAAAGGTTGTGGTAATTATCTGCTATGCATTTCTTTAACTCGGATATGCATTTGCGGAGGGTTCGATTGAGGCGCTGGGCTTTAAAGCGGGCCAGCTAGTGACTGTTTGGCCTCGAGCAGATTGGCGAGGCAACTGTCCACCTTTTTACGCGCACGCCCACACGTGCCCTTTTGGTAGCCTTAGCAACGTCGGCTGTGAGCTGAGTCGTCCACGTTTCGAGGTTCGGGGCATCGTTGCGAGGGAGTCATTCTACGCGAGTCTTATGAAAGAGGTCCCAATGATTCATGTGTACGACTTAGTCTTCCTGCTGATGATTGAGAAGTGTACGGCGAGTAGGAAGTGTTCGCTACCGAGATCTACCACAAGGTTGGACCAGCAGCGGTCAGCGATGTTCTTGACAAAGCAGAGACCCTGAGTGGTGAATTTTTACGTGGACGCGCCGGTGCCGGTGGGAAAAGCCTTCTTTGTAATTAGGGTAAGGTCCATGACGTTCGGGTTCTGCCAGAGCTCGTTCAACTTGGCGGTGTCCTACGCGTAGTCCTAGGAGCGATGCGCGGCGTTGAAGTTGCCCGTGATCACTAGTCGTTTGGAGCCGGCGAGGTGAATGGCCGTCTGGAACAGGCGTTTGAACCGTTGTCTGTGTTTGTGGGGCTTACTGTACACGTTGGGGATGTTGACGCTTCGTCGAGACACGTTGCCAGGGAGACTCGCTATTATGACGGGTATTCGATTTCGGGCCTGTCGAGGTCTTGCGCTAGGCAGAAAGTCTTGTTCGAGAGCCGGCTGCTGGTACCGCGTCTACCCGAGGGTCCGGATAACTACTCGTATTCCGAGAACGTGGCAGTGAAAATTGCGCTTTCTTGCAGCAGGATGACGTGGAATTTGGTGTCGTGGCTGAGGAGGTATTGCTGCAAGGAGGCTTTCAAGTAGGCGAAGCTCGTGCATAACCATAGTCAGATGCAAAACGCGTCATCAGGTCTGGCCATATTGAATTATGTGGTGCTCGGCCCGGGCACCCGGCGGGTGGAGGCAGGCCGCTTGAGGGGGTGCACTGGCCTTTGCAACGTACACCCACGCGCAGTCCACCCCCTCACGCGGCCCTCTTCAAAAACGTTACAAGACTGGCTTAGCTTTGTCGATATCGATAGCCACTATGTGTTCGAGACAGTGTTCTACTTGGCCCAGGTGAGGAACGTGGGCCGCGAGGGCGGCCTGCACGCGGGCCACGTTTTCGCCGAGTAAGCGGATGCTCTACTTAGTCGCCGAGAGCGTGCTCTTAGTATAGTGTAATTTGGGCTTGAGGTCATGCTAGTCGCGGGAACCGTGCGTTTCTTAGGTTCACTCTCGCCATCGTCGTTACCGACGCCTACTGGTTGAGACATCGACGGGGCCACTGTATTTATTGACAGCATTGGCTGAGGCCGGCATAGTGGAGCGCACGCTCCTGTCATTTCAGTTCCGCGATGGCGGCCATGAGTTCGTGTATCGCTCCTTTCGTCATCGCATTTTCACATTTTAGGGATACAATCTTAGATGTGGTGTGTGTATTGTGCTCTGGGAGTATACCCTACCCATCCTGTGGTGTTGGAGAAGTATGGGAGAGGCCTAAAACAATTATTGTCAACGTTTATAGTTCTCCCAGAGAAAAACAGGCGGATTTTGAAAACGTGGTGGCCACCGCGGTGCGACTCGCTCAAGGTAGGGACAAATTAATATTGTTAGGCGACTTTAACGCTCAACACTCAAACTGGTGCTACAGTAGAGTCAATCCCAAGGGGATATTGTTAGCAGACGTTGTAGAGCGCTACGGACTTTTCCAACTAACTCAACCGGATCTCCCAATGCGAATCGGGAACAGCGTGTCCCAGGACACTTCCCCCGACCTCACGTTCACCAACAACGAAAGTTAGACGCGATGGACGAACCTCGGTGAAAACCTAGGAAGTGATCACTATATCTTAAGCATATCGGTTAATGCAGCCAGGATTCGAAGAGCTATTGGCAAGGCAAGGCTATCCGACTGGACCAAATTTCGTGAAAAACAGAAAACAATCGGCAGCATAACAGACGTCGGAGAATGGACCGAGCAGATCCGAGTTATTCACTCTAGGGTCACCAAAACAATTGAAACGACAACGGAGGCTCCAGCCGTGGATCGTCACCTGTTGCATCTCTGGGAAGCCCGGAGAGGCCTCACAAAAAGGTGGAAAAGGCAGAAGCTTAATCGTAAACTCAGGATACGGATAGCTCAGCTAGCGCAGGAAGCTAACGAATACGCACAAAAGTTAAGCGACAGCAATTGGCGTCAGTTCAGCGACTCGCTTCGGGGCACGTTGACTACAAAGAAAACATGGCGCATCCTTCGAAGTATGATTGACCCGGGAGGAACAAAAACAGTCGCGAATCGCACACTTAAGCTGCTTGAAAACGAGTTTGAAGGTCGGGAAGCTGACATGATAGACAAAATTAAAGAGATATACGTAGGAACTGTACCGACCGGGCAATCCACCAAACCCGTTTACGAAGGTCAGGACCAACCGGAACTGGACGCCCCCATAACCTTTGAAGAGGTTTACGCAGCGGCACACTCCTTCAAGAAAAACACGACCCCAGGGGTAGATCAGGTCACGAACGCAATGATTCGCAATCTAAGAGACGACACGCTAAAGAGCTTGACCAAATTCTTTAACGACACGGTCTGGACAGAGGACGGCGTCCTTCCAAAAGAATGGAAGGAAGCAAAAATTATTCTTATTCCAAAACCAGGTAAGCCTCGTAACATCAACAACCTTCGACCCATCTCCCTAACGTCGTGCGCGGGGAAACTCTTTGAAAAGGTTGTGCAGGTCCGGCTCTCGAACCACATAGAGCTAAACAACATGTTCCCCTCCAACATGTTCGGTTTCCGACCCCACGTGTCAGCGCAGGACGTTTTCTACTACTAAAGCACGAGGTCCTGCACCCCAACAGAGGGTCGGAAGATAAATTTGTACTGGCATTGGACATCAAAAAAGCCTTCGACAGCATCTCCCACCACGCTATTCTGGAGGGACTGGAAGCGGTGAACTGCGGAACGCGAATTTATAACTACGTGCGCTCGTTCCTCAGCCACCGCACGACCACAATCGGATTAGGCTCCACGAGGTCCGACACCTTCAACTGTCCCGACAGAGGTACCCCTCAGGGAGCTATACTCTCTCCACTGCTATTCAATGTAGGGATGAGAAAGCTAGCCCTGGAGCTAGATAAACACCCGAATCTCGGTTGTGCGATATATGCCGATGATATCACGTTCTGGGCTCACAAGGGGTCCTACGGGGACAAGCAAGAAACCCTTCAAAAGGCCATAGACGCAGTCGTGGAATACGCGAGGGCGGCGGACATGGCATGCGCACCTGAAAAATCGGAATTCGTTCGGGTGCGTGCGAAGTACGCAAGAAAGAAGGACTGGGTGCCGCTCACTCTGACTCTCGACGGGGTGCCAATTCGTGAAGTGGAGACACTCAGAATATTGGGGATGTGGATACAGCAGAATGCTGGAACATCTCACACCCTACAAAAACTAAAGGCGGTCACAGGAAACGTGGCCAGAATGATAAGGAGAGTGGCAAGAAGCAGAGACGGCCTAACTGAGGGAGAGACCATCAGCCTGGTTCATGCATTCGTAATTAGCCGACTCACATACGCCCTTCCGTATCAGGCCTTGACAAACCAAGAGATTAAACAGGCAAACGCAATAATAAGAAAAGCCTTCAAAGCCGCCCTTGGTCTTCCCGAATGCACTAGCAGAGAGAGATTCGAGGGACTGGGCCTGCACAATACTTTTGACGAGTACGCAGTCGCGACGTTATATTCCCAGAAAGAACGACTTTGTTCTTCAACTCAGGGCAGGGAAGTATTGGCGAGGTTAGGCTTTCCCCTGAGACCCCAGTATTGCGGAGAGGAAACGGCACAGATAGACCGCAATGGTCGATCGCACATCGCGGTGGCCCCAATTCCCAAAAACATGCACCCCAAGTACCATCCCGGACGACGCAGAGCAAGGGCAAAGACCCTTCACAAACGTTTCGGCATGGGACCGGGGGTGTATTATACGGATGCCAGTCGAGCCAGCTCAGACACTTTCACCATAGTCTCTACATGCAACAACAACGTAACAACGGCATCCTTCAAAACCGCCTCGGCATGCGTGGCAGAGGCTGCAGCCATTGCCTTGGCCATTCAGGACGCCGAGCGCCAAACCAATTCGGCTGTCATATTATCCGACTCACAAGCGGCTTGCCGCCTGTTTTTACAAGGAACGGCACCCTAATCAATAATCAAAATTTTAGGCACTCAACTAGAGGGGCACCACACTATCGTCTGGTGTCCGGCACACGAGCGACTGGCAGGAAACGCCAGGGCAGACCGTATTGCTCGAGGTTTGAACGTCCGAGCAACGGCATGGCCTAGCGACGTCCTTCCACCGAATTCTCGTGACATCCTCCTACAGGAAAGGCAGGAGCGGAGACGTTTTGGAAATCCTCACTCCGATTTAAACAGCGAACAGGAGAGGGACTGGCGTCGTATTCAGACGAATACATACCCCAACCTGCACCACCTACACAGAATACACCCCACGAGGTTCTCTGACGAGTGCCCGTGGTGCGCAGACACACCCACACTCAAACACATCACATGGGAGTGCCCCAGGAGGCCTCCGCACATAGACAGTCCCATATTACACCAACATCCACTAATGAGGAATACGCAGTGGGAGGCATGGCTTGCGGACGAGGGTCGGGAGAGCCAGTTGGCTCTTCTGGACCAAGGCCAGCGAGCCGCTCGTGCCAGTGGGGCCCTGGAATAGGGGCTCCAACCATCGTGCCTTATTTTATTTCCATTGAATAAAGTTTTACTCTCTCTCTCTCTGGGAGAGGCCTTTGTCCTGCAGAGGGCGTAACCAGGCTGATGATGATGATAATGATGGTGATGATGATGATGATGATCCTGTGGTGTAGCGTTTCACCTTGCCCGCACGGTGCCTGCCCAAGTGAGGATATCTCGCTTAGGCTCATTGGCGTTGCCTGCAGGTGGTTGTGACTGCAGTCTCAGCGATCATTAGGAGTCGGAAAGGGAACCGGGGCAGGAGCTTGGACCTGGGACGGCCCCACTATGCAGATCTGGATCACCTCGCGTCGAATGTGCTCGCCCTCCTCGTCGTTGTCGCAAAAAGTAACAAATCTAGTAGGGTTCTTTACATGCCTTGTTGGCATTGAAGTGGGTTCCGCCACCCAGCTTACACTTTGGAGTACACTGATGCTCCTTATCGGGGTTTGACGCACGGCTGCCTCGGCAGCTAGCGCCCCCCGGGTTCTAGCAAACATTCGCGCAATGGCCAAGCCAACCGCTGGCGTAGCAGGTGTCTATGTGCCTGCAGTACAGCGTGCATTGGCGCAGCACCGACCCATATTGTGCAAAACTGGGCGCACGATGTTCGCAGAAGGCCGAGATTACTGTTGTCGTACTGTCGATGCGCTTGGCGGGCTTGGCTCGTGCATTTCTGTCGCTGACGATATTTGCATCAATGTCCGCCGAACCGTCTTGCACGGGAATTCCGCGGGCGACTCCGTTACGCGTACATTGGGGTGCCAGTTCGTAGACACTAAACTGAAAAATCTTTTTCTCGATGCAGACATGTTTTACGCGTGCGTAGCGGTCAGTGCCCTCTCTTTACGGCATGCTCATCACTACGCTTTTCTGTTTGTTGTTACGGCAAAGCGCGCCCAGTGTTGTTCCCCAGGGATTATACCGGCATGGGTTGCAATGGCATCGGCGACGACCGTTGGCCCAATGCTTCAGATATTAACTCCCCCTCGGGGTCTGATAATGAAGCGGATTTCGTCTTTTGCCAACTTCGGCAGTCTGCTCGCTCGGATGATGCTTTTAACATTTTCTCCACCGTGAAGCTTATTGTCTTCGCGTTTGAGCGCATCATCAGTCGGAGTATGGTTAGCGCGTCCGTTTTGAGATATTGTTCATTGAGACGTTCTGGTTTGCCAGCCTTCCACTGGTATGACTTCCTCCGGTGCAATGTCCTTCCGCGACACTTTATATTCCATTGTTTAGCGAGAGAATGCAGCCGAAGTGGCGGCTAAGGCATCGAAGAGATCCTCGTGCCAGCTGCGGCGCCGCGATAGCGAGTGCGCGCCACGTCAGAGTTCGCACTCGCTAGGGCTAGCGAGGTGGTGGTTGAGCGACGATCGTATTCGTTGAAAAACGTCTAAACAAACACTCACTGCGTCTAAAAGTGTGTCCACAGGGTCCTTGTGTCTTTACGACGCCTTTGTATACAAACATAGGGTTGAAATCGTGGGAACACGTTGCCAAAACATTGAGTAAAGCAGGAGCCGAATTCATTGAGCAATGGGTTCAGCGTCGCCTTCTTCCCCCGCGCCCCTCCCTCTCACAAAAAAATTTGCACAATCAAAAAAAAGAAACCTGGGAGGTTGCAAGAAGGTTATGCTGAAAACTCCGCACTAGCTGCACGATCAACTAGATTACAGAGCGGGTGAAAGAATCAAGGTTGGGCAACACAGCCACAATTAGGCCTATTTTGCTTATGAATACAGGAAAAATTATGTAACCTCACGCAATTACACGCGAAGCACTCTAACATAGTATTGTGCCGGTGGGACAATTCTGGTTTTTCTCATTTGGTAGTGCGCTTCTTATTGTAGTTAAGCAATCATTCTCTAATGATTCGCTTAGTGAAGCAGTTTTGTAGCGAATCTGTTGACCTCTCGATGGTGGGCATTTTTCCTGTCCACTTGCGTTAGGAAAAATGTGGGCTTATCATGGCGGCAGTGAAGACCAGGAGCAGTGGCTCGTATCGCCGTAAGACGGGCCTCAAGCACTCGGCGGAACACTGTCGGAGGGAACTACCGAGGAATTAATTGCGTGGAAATTTATGCATCAATAAAGTTTCAACACTAAAACCCAGTACTCGGAAGAGTGAAGTGAACTGCACATTCAGTCTTTGAAATCACGCATACGACATACTGAACCGCATGCATTTAAATAAAGAACAAGCAGAAACAAGCATACGAACGGCACATATCGTAACATTGAATCTCTGCAAAACGGAGTGGTCGTGTTAACGTTCGTGTTTATTAATCTTTATCTAACGTTTTATACTTAAACAGTTCTGCCCATTTGCAAGAGCTGTCACTTTTGCGCACATCAGCGCGTCTTCTGCTGTTTTGTGAAACTTACCACAAAGCTTCTCTACCTGTCAATTTCTTGCAGTCAGCGTTTTTTCTCTTTCTCTCGTTCCAAGTCACCTTTTCAAAATGAAGCGCAGATTGCGCCCCAGCTTACAATATTCTCAGCACCCTAATTGAATGCAGCAACTTGCCAACTCATATTGTAATTGAACTGGACCCAGGGAAATATCATGTCAGGCTACACATTTAAATAGTTACTGTTTCCTTGAGTTTCTTTTTGGTTACCTCGTTCTTTGTTGTTAGATACTATCAAATACTTTAATAAGTACCGTACATTCTGTGAGCTCGTATTTTTCACAATAGAACGGTGTTCTGTGCATTGTCAAGTTTTTACATGTATTATTTCTCAAAGAGACACTAAGACAAGAGCCTAGATCTCTTTACGCACAAAATAGTGCTTGAAAACTCAGTTTCACTGATTTCGAGATAGTAGGCTTGATTATATGAAGAGAAAATGAACCTTGAGGTTTGAGTTTCTGTATTTTCCTCTGAACTTCAACGCCGGTAGGTCACTATGACACAGATTCCAAAGTATTTTACAGCGAAGCTGTTAAGGGATAATTACCCCAGGATTGTGTCCATGTGGACACAAAACTTCCCATACATGGGCCAATTCCGAAGATAGTGCATTGCCGGGCCAGTCCGCGACGGAGGTCAATCAGGCGTTAAGCAGTCCCCATCGTGGGCGGATACCGAAGATAATGCAATACCGGGCCGACACGAAGCGGCGGTGTGCCGGTCATTAAGCACTCCCATACGTGCGCCGGTCCCGAAGATAGTCAAGTTTCGCGCAGACCCGCGGTGGAGGTGAGGGGGTTGTTGAGCACTCCCCATACGTTCACTGGTCCCGAAGATAGTTAAATGCCGGGCCGACCTGCGGCAGATGTGAAGCGGTGGTTAAGTGCTCCCCATAGGTGCGCCGGTCCCGAAGATAGTTAAGTGCCGGGTCGACCCGCGGTGGACGTGAAGCGGTCGTTAAGCACTCCCCATACATGTGCTTGTCCCGAAGATAGATAACTTCCGGGCCGGCCCCCGGCGGATGTGAAGAGGTCGTTAAGCACTTCCCATATTTGCGCCGGTTCCTTAGGTGGTTAAGTGCCGGGACAGCCCGCGGCGGAGGTATGGGCTTTGGCCATTAACGGTCCCACATACCCAAATTCACTGGTCATCCTTCTTCACACAGCGGAAGTGCACTGAGTTTTATTTCGTATTTAGGCGGCGTAGGAGCAGGAAACGTTCACGACACTCACCATGTTCAACCGTGGCTCTTTCGAAACACCATGTTGTTTATCTTTACTGCTAAATTATAAAATGGACCCTAAAAAGCGCTGTGAAAATTCGTGATATCTCAGCGATCTTGTAGGGGAATTTCGACGAGGGGTCGCTACCCGTCTTTTGTTCTTTTTTCTCTTTTTCTGGCGTACCAAGCGTCTTATAGCGGTAAGAGAGGTGTTTCTGATATTGTAGAAGGTTCATTATGGATAGAGAAGAAATTATTTCTCTTGTGAGCGTGCATTTACCACGTGAACTCTTTTCCTCTGCGTATCGCTATACTGTTCTTCCGAATATTACATTGTGGTAATCATATGCGTATAATGTATACGCTCAACACACCTTGCATAATATCGTTAATTGACGGCCTTAAAGAGTACTGTGAACAAATGAAGGAACGGAAAAAGAATACAACGGAGACACCTAAGTTTGCTTATGTGTGGGAATGCAAAAGCACTATAATCGCTTAGGTGAAATGCTTTCGATTGATGTTTTCGATATCCATTAAAGTTGTTTCTGCTAAATCGGCGTGTTTGCGCATACGTTGTCGACAGGCTGGAAACACTCGGACCAATTTGCTGCAGAACAATTAATATTATTTTATGCCTAATCGCAGGTATGCCGTGACCATATCGTCTTTTTTTGTGTGCCCTTGCTTCGTCTTCTGAGGCGTGTTTTCGTGCTTGACCACGTTTCACAGCTGCAGCTGAGGTAGACGCTTCGGAGTGCATCGTAGTAGATACACCAACGATGGAATCCAAAGATCAAGTGAAGCGTAGAATGCAGCGACGTGACGTGTTCAATGACGCACGCACTTGGCAATACTCATTGTATACACTCATGATTTGACATAGAGCATCGCAGCAGACGCAGCACCGATGGAATCCAAAGAGCAAGCGGCGCATGCGGAGGCAGTGCCGGAGGCAGGGACCTGACCTGCGGCAATGACGCACGCAATAAGCTCAATGAGCACGCTTCCCTGACGCCACCGTGGCGTCGAGGAAGCGTGCTCGTATCGCTCCCAGAGTTCCATTCCCACCCACACCAAGTTTTCTTTCTGAAGGCGATAATTTATTTCCTTTGAAGGAACCTGCCTGTGAAGTTTGACGACAGTCCGAGCGTTCCTTTTTTGTTTTATTACTCCACTCTGCGGCGGACATTTTGGTACAAACTTTCGGTCACACTGCTGACAGCAACGCCGAATTTTCGTGTAATGGGCATATAATGCGTTCCATTAATAAATTATATAAAAACTAGACTAGAGGCGTGTTCATGCCGTTGTCTTTGCTGTCGCCACCGTGGTGTCCTGGTAACGACGACGGATGCGCGGATTGCGCGCAGAGGGCATAAGGTCACGTGTTGTGATGCGCTTGCGAGGGCGATTCCGAGTACAAGAAAGTAGCGCCAGACAGCTGGGGCCTTGCCTGATACGCCCACGCTATTGGGTGTCCATCAAAGCGAGCAGCGTGCCGTCGGTTTGGTTGCAAAACGACGCGCCACTACGTTTCGCTCAGTCGGCTCGGCCTCGAAGAAAGGGGAGCATTCTGCCTTCCGCTGCTGGTGTTCGCATTGTGAGCGCACACACATAATAGCATTTCTGCTCAGCATCGTTGTGCACACATTTTCTGGAGACGCATTCTAAGACGAATACTTTCAGCAATACTTTCGCGTTCGCATCCCGTAGTGCCCAATCAACCCGTCCAGTTTTTCTCAACCAACCAATCAGTGCGCGTCCCATGGCCGAGGCAATAGTAGCGCCGAAAGTGATCGTCGCAGAATACGACCCGCGGACATGAAACGAATTGGAATGGAGAGTGAAAGAAAAGCGGAAACTACCTGAAACGCTTATTGTGATCTGACAAACGCCGACGATCATCGTCGGTCTCATCTGCTGGACGACTGAGGCGCAAAGTCCGTAGTGTCCCTGGCAACGATCCATATCACGCAAGTATTATAAAAGCCTGTTAGCATTGCTTATGTGGCGCGGCCGCGGTTGTATCTCATGCGGCCTCAAGCCAGTATTTCGCAACGGCGTATAGGTGGGACACCATCCGAGGAGCTCGAACGGAACGTCAAACATTACTACTACCTTCGCTTGTTCGTCCTTCGAAAGAAACTGCCAAATTATTTTCTGTGAACTATATAGTTACACACCGAGATCACATAGACCTTAAAATGAACAGTAGAGATGTTGAATGCAGCAGTGTTCAAAAGTTAGGTTGCTCAACATGCACCCGTTAATGCACACTACATCCTTTATATTTCAATTCATATTACAGATCATAAATACTCTACCGCCTACTAATGAACTCGAGGGTGAATGCATGATACAGAATGCAAGCGCTTACCGCAGGAAAACTTGGGTTCTTTCGTTTCACAATGATGCGAGAGTGAGGAGGTAAACTGCCAGACTATGGTACTAGAATGTACTTTCATACTGATTCTGCATCATTCTATAATTATGTCTATCAATCACAAAGAAAAACAATGGTACTGTATTGCATTCTCTCACCAGACAGCGCATACGCGAAACGAACACAACGAATATATATTTTCTTAATAACCTCGATGTTATTTTGGCAAAGGTCGTGCCACAGACACATGCGCCAAGGCAGAGAAGCAAAACATGCAGACGCCGGTTCAATGTCTATCGAGCGCAGTGTCCATCACCACTGATTGTGGCAGCACAGATAGAGGCCTATAAAACATGGCAAAAGCGGAAGGGGCCTTTAACACCCGAGTAAGTAGTTTTGAAAAGCCTGATTGCTTGGTAGGGCTATCTACCGTTGGAAGGCTGAATGTACCATGGGAAGGTTGAAATTATCATGCATGTGGTTTAACAGTTTTCTAAAGAAAACGCAACATGACCAACTGCGAACTTAATCAAGTTTCAGCTGCTCTGTGACTATGATCACTAACAAAAAATGCACTGAGGACCAACCTACAACATTTATTTTCCTAAAACATATTCTGCAGAAACTAGCCAAAAGATTACGCAACATCTACGCTTTTAATGACTGTCCAGCGTAACTCGTGACGATTCAAGGAGAGGAAGGTTCAATCGCTGTGGGGTAGATTGATAGCCATTACTGAAATGTGGAAATGTTAGATGATAAACCCGGTAGAGAATTGGGTGTCTCATATACGATCGCCCAAAACGGACATATTTCTTCCACGACGTCAAACTTAAGCCGTGTTTTCTTCTTTCCGAATGCTTTGGTACTTCACAATCGCACAAAAGGTGATATATATGCGGAGCGGCACCCTCTATGACATGCAGAAAGATCACTAATGAAGTAGGAATTGGCGTGCCAAGAAATGCAAAACGTGGCGATTGACATTTGCCGTGCCTACGCCTTTTGGAAAGTCATGATGTAGTGCACCTACCCGACTGACACATCGGTCAATGTTCGTTCGGCCGCACTGAGCTCAGTCGGTCGCAATGACCTTAGTCGCATTTGCGTCAGCATGTTAATACGTAGTCTCCAAAATCTTTTTCGCAGACGTCACAGCATTCGTCCACGCTTTTCATCTTCGCGACGCGGTTGTGTGGGACATCTGCCGCTATGTCTGTTTGATGAAACTAATTATAAAGAAACACAGAAAGATGTTAAGTCCACATGGTGCACCTAAGTCACACTTACGTGATAAAATTACCAGTACCGGCACCTGGATGTGCCTTTCAATTCAATGTATTCAAGATTGGCTCGCCTTACAAAAGAATTAAACCTTCTGCGAGCCGAGAGATGCGTTGCAATTGTGACCGGCCCATGAAGTCATCAGTTATTTTCAGTCTCCTGTCCGATTCATATTTATTACCTTAATCTATGCGTGACAGTTAGAGGTATTACAGCGACGAGGACAAAACCATTACGTATGAGAGGCAAGCAGTGATGTACACAGTCTCTAGAGGCTTTAAGCTTAAAAAAATCTAAAATATGTCCGACATCACAACTGGCCGACATCCGTTCTTGCGAAAAGTTCTAACACAACTCGATTTCCGCGAATGCAGGCTCTATTACGTAATTTATTCGGTCCCCAGTGGATATTGTAGAAGCTGGATTTTACGAGTAATTCATCTGGTGACTACTTGTGCTGCAGCATTTCGAACTCTTTTCGACATTTTGCCACGCAACCTTCTTTTACCGTGAGCTACTGACTTAATAAATCTTCGGTCTTACGCGAGTTGATCTGGTTGGGATGACGATGGCGTCCTTGCAGAACATTGTGGAAATCGACCAGAAAAAAAGGATGCTCAATGTAGAATGTACGGCTCCTGCTTATTTTTACACCATTGTGCCCACTGCGATTGGTATTCTCGCGCGAAAAACTATTCCAATTCGCCGACATCCACAGGAAAGAATGAAAGTTATTTGAAGAATTTATATTAACAAGTGGCAAAATTTCATAGGAGCGAAATGAAAAAAAAAAGAAAGACGTTTTAGTGGCCACACCATTCTGTTGGCAAACTAGTTACCGATGCCACAGTCCTCGGCCATTGTAAAAATTCTTACTCTCTGACAGACATTAGGCTCCATTGGGCTCCATTTGGGCTCCGCGTAAAAGGAAACTTATCAACAACGCCGAGACAGTATCATTCAGTCCGAAATAGCATGTAGCTTGCGTGCGACAGACTAGTCCTGTCTGGCCACCATGCTTGTGAAGGGTGGTGGTTTGGGCTTGTTGGTTTTACATAAAGCTATGCGGTCCACCGTGAAGTAGAATAAAGGGAAGCGTAAAAGCGCTCCTCTTCGTATTTTCTATGCCCCTCTGCCCTGCTTCGCGCTGCACCACTTAGCATTATGCTTATGAAGCTGGACATCAGCGACATGATCTCACGTCTCCTTGGACAAGTTTACATGAAGTCAGTGAAAATTTGTTTCACTCTAAAGGAACGTTTAAAAACCTCAAGCAGCACGCCATTGACAGATCTGTAGTTTCTTCCAGTATACCACTAGCTGATAGCTTTGCGCTCGGTGCGTATATATGCCTCTGTCCGCATCTTTGTGTTGCTTTAGAACAATACGCCTTCTCAACCTGAGCAAACTAGCAGAACTCGTCATCCTTAACGTGTGACAACATATTGATGTTTTATGCGTGTGTGCCTCTAAATCAAAGCAGAATTCATGACTGCGTCTCAGACACGCTCCCAGATTCACGCAAATATGCACGAAACGCTTTTTATGACCGCTCTATTTTCGTTATTGTTCACCATTTCTTGCGGGGAAGAAATTTTCGCAAAATAGGTTTTCTAACCGATTGGGCAAATGGTAGTGACAGAGAACTTCTAACATCATTTTAAAGAAGTTTTTGTTATGTAGAAGCTATATATATGTAGATATAACCTTTTATACACTACGCCCAACCGTGCTTTATAATGCGACATAGAAACGAATAGACACAACAGACCCCATGTCTGGCTGGTAGACTGCACACAGCATGTTTGTTTATGATGCAATAAATTGGACTTGGTTATTGTGGGTAAATATCGATAGACAGATTTGGTAGAAAATTTAGCCGTCATAGTGAGGACCACATTAACACAGATAAAAAAGAGCAGAAGGCATTTCAAGCTACATGATACAAACAGCTAAGCCACCTTCGCCAGCTAAATAAAACAACATATTTTAGCTACCTCAGTGAGATTACATTCCCCAAGAATATAACCTGAATATTTTTAAAACTAAAAATGTACTGAAAGCTACTCTAATGCCTTGCTCAGAGCAAAAATGCTTAAATAAACAATCACATTCCTTACAACGTGGTCTATTCGCGACGAATATCTGCTTTTGTTGATTGACACTCCACGCCCATTTTCGCCGTTGGCGTCGCCGTGGAGTTCTTAGCATATTTACGTGTACTTAAGTTATATATGGTATTCCATGCCGTATAAGCGGGTTCATTGCTAGACGAGACAATCTCTGACGCTACTCATACGAAGCCTTACATTCAAAATTCGATATTATGCATTCTCAGACTTTCAAATAATGAAAAGTGAAATTAATATCAGCGCTCACACTGAAAGCGATGCCACTGTAATATTGTGGCTCTTTTCGCTCGTCTTAGCGGTGCCTATGCAAATGCAGTTCCTACACGGCGTGTTAAAGATTCTCTTCTCTGCCAGAAATTTTGGCGGACTCGCGTATTTTGTGTCCTACCTAGTTCCACCCACGTACAGTTAGGACACAGTCTGAGAAGTGCAAGTCCAACGCTAGAACCTTGCTATCGCGATCAGCGATTCACCCGTTCGGCGAAACTGCAATTTCTTTTTTTTTTGCGTACGGCTGTGTGCGCATTTCTTATTTTCGTCTTTTTGTTTACTTTTTCTATTCTGACTGGGATACATGCTCGAACACTACTAAATAACAGTTGCTGACATTTCTAGGCACCGTAGAAAAGTGCCGTGATGGAATGTATATAAGTAACATACCGTAGTGAATGTTGGGCATATTTCTCAAGCAATACGAAGTTTCCGCGATGATGTATTTTAGAGAACTTTTCGGGTGTCTTTGCATCCTGCTGCTTGCTCAGAGTACTGCTTCAAGAATTAAGGGAAACAAGAGTAAGTATCCCTTCATTTTATTAGTAATGATATATTATAAAGATTGCATTTGGAAGTATACTACGTTAGCAATATGGTACGAAAATATATTCCAATTTTTTTTACTCTGCTAGTCAAAATTTAAGTAATCTGCACATTTATATCTTTCACGCTGTAATATGTTTTGTCAAGCATAAATG
Organism: Dermacentor variabilis; assembly: GCF_050947875.1. Lineage (NCBI taxonomy): Eukaryota > Metazoa > Arthropoda > Arachnida > Ixodida > Ixodidae > Dermacentor > Dermacentor variabilis. The sequence goes on along the minus strand of NC_134578.1, from coordinate 43,258,115 downwards.
AAATTTCTGGGTAATTCGCTGCGGCAATACACACGTCATCAGAATTTATTTTTGTTTTAATTCCACAAGGACAAGCCACAATGCGGCAAACAATATGAAGAACACATTACAAAAGGTTATGCTTAAGCAGTTCAGTCCACTAAAGTATACGAAGAATGAAACATCAGAAATGGTATTGTGGTAACGAGTTTGGTTTACTTTAGAATTACTGTACGGAAGTCACAAAAGGCTCTTGAAACGTGATTGTACGAAACATGTATATGGAATTATTCCATGAGCTGGTTGCTACAGAAACAGATGCGTGCGGCCGCTTGTCCTTACTCTTGATGGCACTTTGCCATGTTGGAAAAAAATCTTGTAGTTGCATTGCAGAATTTGGAAAACAACAGCTGGAATGCAAAGAAAATGAAAGTCTACGATGTCTTGCATCGCATATACAACATGCTGGGCTCTTTTCGAAGAAGTATTGAAGCATGGTGCGCCAGATACAAAAAATTGGAAGCGCTCTTTTGTTTGAAATGTCACTGAGCTCCGCTGTTCAATGCACTGTACCATTCCCACAGCGCCGAACATGATTGCTTTAAACAACTGCGTTTCTTTTAATAGGCAGAACACGGGATTCTTCATGGGATGTAGAGATCTTTTCCTTGAAATGCTGCTACAGTTGAATATATGGTCTTGTACTTGTTTCAATGGTTCTAATATTTCGCATCAGATTCTTGGATTCTAGCGCAATGAAAGAAGCGGAGCCCTTGCTTGCTATTTAACGTTGCTACAAGTGTCTTGTTCAATATACGCTTTTCCTTGAAGAGCCGTATAGTTTAGTTCTCGTAACCATTGTGTACACAAAATAAAAAGAAAGACTTATGATATCGCTTTAACTACGCATAGAAACAGCTGCAAGAGGACATGCAAGATGATCCCTATTTAAATGAGGCTCCATTACGTTATTTGCATATTTATCATCAGTGGCTGTTATTAAGTTGTCTCTAGTTGAGTTGTGCCGGAACAATATCAGCCACATAACCAGTGAATAAAACGACATTCTTTTAGCACACTGGGCCGCTAGGCCGTCCCTAACTTTATAATTGTAAAGATAATGCATCCGTAATGTTGCTTGTTTACACATGGAGCCGCAGAAGTTTTCTTGCTGCTATTTCATTTCAATTCATTGTGACAGAGAACCGATAGTAAACGTGTCATGCACCACCTGGTCAACTGGAATCCATGCTGAAGAATGCTGGAGGAGGAGTGCAAGCCGCATTGCCTGTCGTCGATTCGGCTGAGCGCGGTGCGACAAGAATGCAGAACAGCATGCTGATGGAGAGGATAAGGTTACGCGCTCACCAGGAGATAGGCTCTTCAGAGAAAACGGAGATAAGCCGTACAGTGTGCACGCCAACTTAGAGCGAAATAATGATATTCGAAAAATATTCAAATCTACGATTTGACAGGTGCTGCCAGTTTGCGGAATAATTGTGTACCGTTTCAGTGAAAGACGCTGGAAGGTTAACGGCAAGGCGCTTCCTCACCGTGTCACCAGGTTGCCTTGTATCCAGACCACTTCGACCATTGTGGTTCACAATTTTTGACTTAGGGCTTGTGTCTCAAGTACCTGAATACATGCTTTCTAAGCATACCAGCTTAAAACAGTTAACCATCTGATTTATTACCGTCCTGTAAAAATTGCGCGCACAGATCCAAGTATTTTCTTCACGATTACCTATGAAGAATTGAAAATGTTTAATCTATTAAGGAGCTGTTCCCTTTTCATGGTTGCTAAGGTACAAGTAGCGTGGTGAAAGAAAATCTTGAATGAATAGACAGAACTGGTCGCGCGAAGGCCCGTGGGAGGAGTAGAGGTAGGCAGGGAGGGGAAGGGGCTGTCGTCGGGCACCTGCAGCAATTGCGTATTGTGCGACCGGGCACTAGGGTGGTTCAATCTCGCGCGAATAACGGAAGAAAGTGGGGAGGCAGCGCAGAAGGAGTGGGGGTTGGCTTCTCCTCCACCACCCTGCGTACTTGGCAGGGTGGCGCGCGGTCACACGCTCCGTACCTGGAAAGCGATCTGCAGGCGGCTCCTGACTTTCTGCGTGCTGTTTCCTCGCGGCTGTTTTCGTTGAAGCGACAGCCCGAAAGCAGGGATGCCAGATATGGCAATTTCTCGCCAAATGGGCTACAATTAGAAGTTCCTGGTGATCGAAAATATTGATTGGCAGCTTGGCTATTTTCTGCCTACTTTTGGCAGTGGTAATTGGTATAATAAATGGCGGAATCACACTCCCCCCGACGGCCCCTTCGAAGCAACAATCCCAAACGTCACATCTTCAAATGCATGTTTTTGTGTTCGATAAGCTTCGCAAGCGAATTCAGGAGCTTAAGATATATCATAACCACCACATGGCCAACGAGCCTCTTCGACTTGTCGTGTCTTGTCTAATACGTCTGCCAGGCCTAGTCGCGTCGCCACATATGTCTAAGTGACTAGGCGACAGCGTACCAAGGAGTGTAGAGCGTGTGTTACGTCATGGAGTTCGCACAAGAACTTTTGAATTGAAGTGGCAGCGGCATAGAGTTAACATAACCATCTGTGGAAGTTTGGCGTGCAGTGAATTTATTCAACTGAAACTGCCAATACAACTTCGGCTATGAGAGAACGCGAAAGTGTGCGGCATAAATTATCAAACATCAGCTGGTCATTATACTAAATAATGGTACAATGTAATGTGATAACTAGCACTATTTTTGTTACTTTTGTTTGTCATCAGCCTAGGACGAAACTACAATTCTTTCTCGGCTTTTCCTTATTTTTCCGGTAAACATTGGAATATGTTCGTTTGCAGCACATTGGCTACATTTTTGGCTACAAATTGAGGTTTTTGCGGCAAATGTCGACATTTTTGGCAATTTTCAGAACTTGTCTGCAGTTTTTTCTTCCGAAAACATGCCAACCCTCCCCGAAGGTCACTTCGCTCGCTGCTGCTACCGCAATAGCTCACGCCAGTGTTTTGTCAGCGTCTGTCCGCGGTCATGGAGTGGGATGTGTTCATCTTTGCCCATGCGCGGTGACACGATGCTTGTTAATTCAGTTGGTAATCAAATGTTGCCAAGTTTATATGGCCGATAAAGCTACTATGCTTACTTCATATGAATGTATACTGATTTGCTATCTCAGTCGATGCTTCGGCTTTTGGGCGAGACTGGGATGTCTTGTTATGCGCAAATGATGGCGTCAATAATCACATTGTCGCTCATGTTTTGGCAGGTAAGAATAAAAGGCATTCAAGTGAAGGACAATTAAAATGTTGGCAAGTTTACCAGGACTGAGCATGGTCGGTTACCTTGCACTGGAAGGCGGTGAATGGGGAGGAAATGATTAAGGGAAGAAGAGAAAGGCCACTGTTGATATCGCTGATGTAGTGGCAGATCTCTGCTCTATATTATACATGGTCAGTCATGCCTTAATTAATCACTGCAGACGTTTTGTGACCTTTTGCAGCTGGATACGTCAGGCCATGTTCCGAAGATCTTGTCCAATGAGGAAGGCCTTCCGTCTAGCTGATTCTAAGCTGTTCGAAGGTCAACTTTGACTTTTCAAATGATGGAGATGTTTTATCGCATAATTAGTAACACAGACATTGCACTAGGTGCTATAGGCCATTGCAAAAAAAAAAACAATGAACAAGTATCGCTGAATTCGGCGTCTAGGCGGCACTGTTCCGTCGCTACGGAGAAGTTCCCACGGAAATCCCTGTTGCATAGAAGTGCCTAAAGAATGCTAGCGGTGGTGCGGGAAGTCAAGTTTGTGCTACTTCTGTAATGTCGTATGCAGCGCTAGCTTGCTTAGGAGGTAAGAGAACTGCTATAAGTATGCCAGATGGAGGGCATTTTGTAAGTTATTGCATTTCAACCCCGATCTCACGCCGCACTAATATAGAAGAATAAGGGTATTCAAATGGAAAGCACCATTTATCTGCTGTTGAAGCGCTGATTGGCTGTGGCCCTTAGCTGCTGCCCATCCAATCAGAACTTCAGCAGGAGATGAAATCGACATGTCCACAAGGTGGGCTCTTGCAGATTCCTCCTTGGTTTAGCCTACTACCTCGACTTTTGCATTTTTCATGTGAAGTGCTGCTCCTGGTCAACACAGCATATATAAATATTCAGGCGATTTAAGTGAATATTTCGCAAAATATACCTTGCGAAGAAAATGAAGCGCCTTGCACCTTCCGTTTTCTTCCACCTCATTGGATTTGACATCCCGCATTTTACTTTATTTTCTCCAGATTAAGAGCAAATAAAAAGAAATCTTCTTAAAGAACGAGCGATGTTCGCGAAAATGGTTTTTTAATACGAAGAAAATAGTCGCAGTTTCGCCCGAAAGAAAATTAGTAGACTGCTACAGAAAGTAAGAATGGTAGTTTTATCGGCCGTATAAACATGGAAACGTTCAATTGGATTACGAAGCATGGTGCAAGAGCGCAGAAGAAAACATGAACACATGACGCTCGACTTGCTGTTAAAGCACTGGTGGGAGCTAGCGCCGCATCAGCATCGAGTGAAGTGACCTTCGTACCGTCTATCGCTCAAAGCAAATCTACCCAAGAGTGGCTAGAACACAGCGCGCGCAAAGGTGTTAGCCGTCTGCAAGTCACTTTCAACACACGCTTAGGCGACCACGTCGGGCCAAGCAAATTACGTATTTGTTGGCCGACTTGAAGCCCTCCCGCGCTGCTGCTCCGCTATCCTCATATATGCCGTGGGAGATGGAGCCACGATCGTCAGTTCCTCTGCGCCCGGTCGCGAAATGCGCACTTGCTGTCGGAGAACAACGCCGGCAGCCACCCCTCCATCCCACCCACCCTCGGACGTTCACACGATGGAAGACGGCGCATTTTCTCTCCGCTCTCGTCTTCGCACTAGCCACATTGAGTCGCAATCCACGGCTTCCCTGGTGTGTTTTCCCTCGCACATACGTCATACGACGAGAAGCGATGGTGCTATCGCCCTTGGACTTTATACAGAACATCACGGCGACAGCATCATCGCGCCTAAAGTTTCCACAGAATTTCTATCGCAATAAAAATGCACTGAATAATGGCATTATAAGGGTGCTCGCGGAACTTTTATTGCTGCCGTTTATTTAATTGCAAAGTGGGGGACAATCCTGTAAAGTTCATCAAGGTAGGGTTTGCAAAGTGGGAGAAAAAGTTGCCTGCGGTACCCATCTCCCGATCAATGTCGACGTTAATGCAGTTATCATTGAATAATTGTAACAACGTGCCATATTACCAAGGGCAAAAATGTGCTGGCGACCGGGCGCTCTAGCTTCCTACTGCACACGCCTTACTTTCTAGCAACGCCACCGTCAAAACCACGCGGGGCGCGGGGTCTATTCCCCCGACTATCCCAGGCGTTAAAAGTAAGAGTTTTGTCATTATGGAGTGACACGTACCTAATCACACAAGCTGGGGCCCTATAACGTAAAACTACTCCAATATGTTTCTATTCCAATCTCCTGACGTCAAATTTGCGTAACCACCGACGCAAGCACCGGGCGGCCAAACGCAGGGCTGTCTAAACAGACCAATCGAACGCTCTCCTCGTTCATAGGAGGTCACTTTTGTTTGCTTGAAAGACGAATAATATTGCCTACACTGACCGGCTTGTCGTATCTAATTGGCTGACAAGAGGCTCAAGAGGAGAGGGATTTGATGGGGCAGAGCCAGTGCACTGAAAATCGATAACCGGATGAAGAGGTTGGTGCCGGTGACTGCGATTGGTCGGCTTTCCCTTACTTAGCTTGCGGTGGCTGGTGGAAAGTTCCGGCAGCATGCAACGGAGGCTTAAGAATGACGCTAAAACGGACCCTCAGCAAAGAAGAGTTGGCAGAATGAGGGGGTAAACGTGCTGAAAGTGCTCGAACACATTACACGGCCACGCAAGAAGTTTTATTATACGCCAATACACCCATGCTCGAGCAGCCAGGTGCGAGTAGCCAGCGTCTGAGCGATCCGTGGCAGCCATCTTTTATTCCTTTCGGAACGGGGCAGCCTGCGGCTATTCCGGAAAAAATTCAGTTTGGTTCGGCATATTATTGCATCTTTATCGCGTACACGTCACTTTGACGCGGTGAGTTTTTGAGGGTTTGTGTCGTCGCGTGACAGGCAGGTGAAGTGGGTTCAGCCCGAAAACTTTTTACCAATAGCCGAGGGCTAATGGCAAAAAGGGGGCGAATCAGAAATAACTGTTTTTTCTTTTTTCTGTCACATCATGCATAATTAGCGTGTACAAATCATATCACATCGGGAGGTATCGCGCTTTTCGTGACGTCGCGTGACAGACAGGGGAAGTGGGGGTCCTAGAAAAAAGTTTTTGACCAATTGTGGAGGGCCGATAGCAGAATTGGAATAGAAAAGTTCGGAATAGTTTTTCCTTATAGCGCCCCTGGAGTCAAATAAGCTTACTGATGAATATCATACACACCTTCTGGCCGTAACCAGTGACGGAACTCCCTATCAGAGAGGAGGAGCTCAGACCGAATGACATATGCTCTTTGCTGCATGTCGAATTCTAGGAGATTCCTTGAACACTGGCACACACCCAATGCTACATAAACAGTACTCTTTCCCAGTGACTTATGTCGGCACCAAAGAGTCTCGTTGAAAGAAAAACACATAAGTACGGATTACCGCTTTTCTATTCACCGAAGTTGGTCCCACTACTTGGTTTCAAAACCTGTTGTCTCAGCAAAGCAGCCCGCTCGGCTATTCATTCAACCACCCGTGACCTGTGTTGGCGAGAAGATGGTTATTGACGTATGTAGGTAGATAGACAGCCTCCGATGAATTCGGAAAGTAGCTAAAGACTTCTAACTGCATTGAATTACGAGCTAGTGATGCACGTGCAAGTTGATACAGTGTACTGTCACCTTATTATTGCACATCCCAGCAATGTACCGACGCTAGAGATAGACAAGGGCCAAGTTGTCACTGTTTATTATGACACAGTGCTGCTTAATCGCATGTGCATTCATTTACCGTAATCTCCTTTGGCTCTTGAGCATATTGTGTTTCTTCCTTCTCGGCTATGGTATTCAGATGCCCCGCAAGACAGCCTAGGCACAAGCTTGTATGGTTTCTGGTATTATTGTGCTATGCTGGCAAGCCGACCACATGTAAGCGTTCAAGCGTTCAACTCGCATAAAATTAGTGCCAGAATTAGGTACGCAGAGCATGAGCGAGGGCAAATGTGCGCAACTCCCCAGAATGCGAAAAGCCCATCTGTTGTTCAGTGATCGAAAATCACCCCTTGCCTCAAATGCATTGCTCGGGGTAGTTTTACCACGATAGGGTTAAGCGGCCCACTGTCGAAGAAAATCTGGCGTTGGCGGCCCGCATTACACGTAGACCGTCGTTTCAGCAAAAATCATTCCGACCCACCCAAACCCAACCATGCATACTCAACCAGGCAGAACCTACGTGCAGCACAAAGAAGTTACTGAACTAATTAAACTTCTCAAAGTAAAATACGACTTACGGGGAACCTACAGACATGATAGCGTCGTATTGTAATTTGAATATACGAGAAAACAATTTTATTACGCGCAAACTCAAACAACCCCCTTTTCTTGCGTTTCTACCATTCATAGACCTGCCATGGCGTCCGCGATTTGCGCACGCCGGTACACGCCAATCGTAGAGGCCACGCAGAGGCGCGCCCAGTTCCTTGCAACACTTTCAGATGGCGCTCTACTACACCGCATCGCCGCCCGCGCAAGAGGCTGCGTCTCAGCCAGAGAGCTCGCCTCCGTGCATAGAGGTCATCGCCACTGTTTCCTAGTAAACATTAGGATTACATAAGTTGCAGTATCCGGGAAGCTTTACAAGTAGTCAGGGATCTTTGACTGTTGTTACGTTCGACTCTTAAAGGTGAGGCCTAAGTCTCCTCCAATTTTTTTTCAAAGCTGTAGATTCATTTAGAATGCTGTTTGCACGAATTTGCAAGCGGTCAAAAATTTGCAAGCTCACCGTCATTGATTCATGACCAAAATGAGTTCGCTGTTTGTTATTCACTGGACGAAGGCGATTCTTGGATTTGGATTCCTGGACAGCACAAGTGGGAGGATCGCCGAGCTACACAACGTACAGTGGACCTCGTAACTGCGCCGTAGCGCGCATGGCTAATGTGTTCAATCTTGTCAGGCAATGAGGCATTTTAAATATATCCTATGGCACTATTTCAAAGAAGAAAGCGAAAAATTTGTTGTGCTATGCTCCCCATCGCACCACCATACTGTGCTGCGTACCGCAATGAGTGCGGCGTCTTTGGAGCAAATTCTGATTCCTCTATATATACTGTCGTTATATATATTCGCTGATAACTGCATCATTCTTCAGAAAATATTTCACACTAATGGCACAACTAATCTTCGAGCCGACATCAAAGCAGTTGCAAACTCGTGCAAGGAAATGACGCGTCACAGTGCACGTCACTTTGACGCGGCGAGTTTTTGCGGTTTTGTGTCGTCGCGTGACAGGCAGGTGAAGTGGGTGCAGCCCGAAAGCATTTGACCAATAGCCGAGGGCTAATGGCGAAAAGGCACCAAATCAGAAATACCTATTTTTTTTTGTTTGGTCCAATTTTGCGTAATCAGCGTGTGCCCATCATATCAGATGGAGAGCTATCGTGGTTTTCGTGCCGTCGCGTGACGGAAAGGCGAAGGGGTGGTGGTTCAAAAAGTTTTTTACCAATCACGGTGGACTGGTTTGAAAATTGGAATAGAAATGTTTGGATTAGCTTTACGTTATAGCGCCCTTGATCACATTATTTTTTGCTTTGATGTGCGCGCTTTTAACGGTCACCAAACAGTTGCTTGGCGAAACGTGTAAATATGTCATGTGCATGCCTCTGTTCGTGGCCACGGTCCGAGACTACGGTGGCGCATTTGATTTTTAGCAAATTAATCTTATATAAAGGAAATGTACAAGTCTTGGAGGCGCTTCTGAAAACTTTCGGCGAATGAATGCCAGTATTCATTTGACGCTGTTAGTTACATTGGTAATGTTACCGTCCAAGTGAGATCCTTTGTTATGGTAACGACGAAGTACTTGAACAAATATATTGCTTCTAAGGGACGTAATTGCGCTAGTAAATGTGTAACTCGCTGCTAGATCTTGTCGCGCGCATGAATTTACATTTGTTAATGTTGAGCACCCTGCGCCATGTTGTTACACGAGTTTGCAACTGCTTTGATGTCAGCTCGAATATTAGTTGTGTCATCAGTGTTAAATATTTTCTGAAAATGATGAGTTATCAGCGAATATATGTCATTGAGAAGAACTTCACTTATGCAAGTTGGTAATATAAATAAGATATTGTAGCCGACAATGTACGGAATCTTGCGGTACGCCAGAGTTAACAGGAGTATTTGAGAAGTTCAAGCAAGGTTAGAAATCATTGAAATTTTGAATCGACGTTAAATAAAGCTAGCTTGAAAAATGCTACCTTTTGGCAGATCTTGTCAAGCACGTACGAAAAGTATAAAAAAGTTCGGTCTGCGAAGGAATACTGGTCATTGATGATGTTTACTTTCTACATAAACATTACCAACTGAGTTTCACAAAAATAGGCAGTCCGAAATCCATGTTTAGACCCGTATAAAAATATGTTTGAGCCAATAAACTTGACCAGATTTGAAAGCATAGTATGTTAGGTAATGACAGGTCTGTGCAAAGACACTTTTCAATTGTATCATGATACAATACCAGATACCTAAATTAAGAGGTTTTACGTGCCAAAAACTTTTTTTTTGATTATGAGGCACGCCGTAGTGGAGGAGTCTGGAAATTTTGACCACCTGGGGTTCTTTAACGTGCACCTAAATCTAAGTACAAGGGTGTTGTCACATTTCGCCCCCATCGAAATGCGGTCGCCCTGGCCGGGATTCGATCAGGCGGCCTCGTGCTCAGCGGCTTAACACCATAGCCACTCAGCAAACACGGCGAAATGCGGCCGCCGTGCCCGGAATTCGATCCCGAGACCTCAATACAAGATACTCGGGCAACAAATATTTGAAATCCAGATACAAGGTACTACCGCAACTATAGTATGCGATCAGATGCTTTCCAATTGCATCTCAAGATACTTCGATGCATTCGCATTCTTTTAATTATAGATCTAAGTATCGTAGCACCAAACGCATAAGCAGAAAGGTTTTTACTTGGAAATTTCTTAACTCTCACCAACATTGTATCGTTTCACTGAAATGTCTATTAGTATCTCAACAATTTTGTCCTTCTTGCTAAGGTATAGTACTTCATTCCAAAACAATGTATGAAAGCCACCAGACGCAAGTCAACGCCATTCTTGCATCAAGACATTGTAACGAAGCACCACGAAAAAGAAACTTCGATAACGACGGTATATATAGAGGAATCAGAATTTGCTCCAAAGACGCCGCACTCATTGCGGTACGCAGCACAGTACGGTGGCTACGAACAAGTGTCACAGCACCGAAGCTGATGTAATCAAAAGAACACAAAGTAAGAAATAAAGAAAAAGAAATAAGAAACAGTTCATAAGATTGGCTGCACGCAAACATTCACGAGCTTGTTCTGCCACGACATGACTCTTCTCTACCAATTGGGACGCGGAGACCTCATCGCCTGCCCTCACAAGAGGGTTGAGGCGGAAAGATAAAAGAATGTCGCTGGCTTTAGTTTTATTAAGGCGACTTAGCGACAGGAGTGTCAGCGTGAGAGATGGAGTTCAGGAAGCCTTTAGAGTTTCGCATTGTCATGTTCCGATAGCAGTATCTTGTATCTTATTCTTTCATGTATCGCAAATACAGATACTGATACACGTCTTGCCAGACGGGTCATGACAGAGATACAAGATACCCAAAAAGTATCAGAGATACATGTATCTTCGATATTGCCCAGCAATGGTTAATAAAATATTAACAATGTTCGTAACAATAACAGCCGCAATTTATATTCCGTAGCATTCTATTCAACGTTATGCACATCTCGTTCAAACGAATAACTGGTCTCTACAAGACGCAGAAAACATATTGCTCTTAGGGCGCGCTTTTATAAATTTGTGAATGAGATAGGTAGTGATGATAATTCTCTTAGTTGCGGACCGGGTAATGAAAAATCCTGAAGTATATCCACCAATGATTATTACGGGGAAATACTTTTGTATTATGTTAAGTCAAAACAACTAAGCGATAGTGCCTTGCACACATGCTCAGGCATGTCTTTCCACAAGCGGGTGTTGCTGGAAGAAACGTCTGAGAACGAATTTAAAGTTAAACCAATCCAGGAGCGTTTGTTTCACATACCTAGCTAATGTTGACATTGCAGCGGGTTTGATTTAAACTCCTTGCCTTTATTCCGTCTTGTCAGTCAGATCAGATTGGACGTGAAATGCACGAGTGTTGGCACAATGCATTCGACTGTCCAAAACAAGTGGATTATACAGTATAGTTACGCATAATGTTAGATTTTGAAACATTGCCGCTAATTTCGGCCGTTATTCTTTATGTTCCAGAAAATAAAACTGCACATCCAATCGGCGGAAATGTGACAGTGAAGGCTCACGTCACATACGATTCGGCGTTCACAGCGGCAAAGAAGTTGAACGAAAATCAGCTTAAAGAAAGCGATGATGGGACCAATACTAAAATAACGAAATATTTTGAAAAGCTATTTCAACAGGTAATTGTTTCAAAAAATCACTTATTTCCGACATAAGTGGTGTGATAATGTATGAGCGTAGCACGGATTTCTTATTCGCATTGTAACAGCATCAGTATTCACTGTGATGTGCTAATCGCTAGTGTTACATATTTCCAAATTACTTCGTGTTCTGTACGTTCATACTGATTGCCTGTTAGCACTGCAGCCTTGTATCTCTCACTTTGCTTGTTTATTTTCTTGTTTTATTGGTAACAAAATTTTCCCAAATCACCCCGAGAAACAAAACACCATTCCACTTCTTTAGCTAGATTACCCTGAACTGCAGATATTGCTGGCACAACAATTGGAAGTTAATAATGGACAAATTAAATAATTTCCCTAATTATGTTTTCCCCTAATTACTTTAGGCTGCAAATTGCAATTTAACAATTTCCGATTTGTAGCCGCTGACTTCTGGAGGTATATGGAGACGAAATGTATCTAAGGAAAACAATAGTTCCAATAAATCGGTTCCAAAAGCTTGCATGGAAAGGCAACGGAGTTCCTACAATTTTTAAGCTATAATGTATAAAAAGGCATTTTGCTAAAAATGTAAGTGCAACAACCGTGCATTATTACGCAAGTTTGAGAACGGTGTTCTTAAAGTTGGTTCTGGTATGAAAATTAAAAAAATTCTTACGTGCCAAAACCACTTTCTGATTATGAGGCACGCCGTAGTGGAGTACTCCGGAAATTTCCACCACCTGGGGTTCTTTATCGTGTCCATAAATGCAAGTAGGCGGGGGTTTCGCCCCCATCGAAATGTGGTCGCCCTGGCCGGGATTCGATCACGCGATCTCGTGCTCAGCAACCCAACACCATAGCCACTGAGAAACCACGGCGTGTTAGTATCAAAATCCATTCTATGGGTACAAGCCTTGTAAAATCCCTGGCTATGGTTCGTTCATTTGGTAATAAGTCATTTGGTAATAAGTCAATTATACGTACTGATGTTACGCGCAAATAATGTATACGTGTTACAGAATTCCATCTCTATAAGTAGGTTCGGGTAAATGCTACAAGCGATCTAATGAAAAATTTTAAGGTTATTCCCAGGAATGTGATCTTTCTCTGACCATGTCCAATAGTTCCAGCGTCCACAAACGTGTGTGATCTTGCGTTGCCTTTGTGAGCACGTTTCTGCCACGTGGTCACAGCAGTTGTGAATTGTTCCAACTGTATTTAGAGAGCTGCCCCTACAGTTCCTAAGCTCGCGGCACCAAGTCGCTGCCCATTGAGCGGAGAGTGTTTTGAGCTGCAGGTGGAAAGCACTCTCTACCCCCGCTCTCCTTGCTCCTTTTTCGCGAATATGCCGAAAACTGAGCGTTCAATGTCGCAATATATATATATATATATATATATATATATATATAGATATATATATATATATATATATATATATATATATATATATATATATATATATATATATATATATATATATATATATTGTAACTCCAGCTCTTCCCCTGCACGAACTGGTACGTAGCACTGCGTTTTGAATCCGCTATGTTTTTATGTGCGGAGATGGGAGGGTCCGATTAAGATCACTGCGCACGTTGCTTTAAAATTTGTACACTAGCCGATGCCTTCTCCACGGTATGATTTTGTTCTGCTTATTTTCCTTTCTGATGTATTGCTTCGCACAGTAGCAAAGGAACTTTGGTCATTCTTCGTTCTGAAGAAACTTTTCTTGTTATGAGGGTTCCCTATGAATATTAGGTGAAGTTCACTCCTTCTGGTATTGAAGACAGTCATTTCAAATGCGAACCCTTGATGGCTTTCGCCGACCATTCAATATCACATAGGTTTTATTGTGATCGCTAGTTATGGACACTAAAGCGCCCCTCACGGCGGGGACATCATGGCATCTAGTTCCGGATGATATTGACACGTGTACTTGTTTATCTTCCTTGGGTGACCGACTTTCACAGTCTAACCAACGTTATCACTTAGCTCGAATATTATCGATGGTTCTATCGGCTGTTTGTTATCACCAAATCTTGTTTATACTGAATGCATGTATGGGTGACGCTAATTGTGTAAAACTTCCTGGAAGATACGCGGAAACCAGCGATAATTCTGCAACCTTCAGTGACTCAGCTATAAACGCCACCGTGTTTTCCCCGCAGATAAGACTTTTTATGATCGCCGACTGTGTTCCCCGCTATCATTGTGCGATTAGCGTCTCTTGATTTTGTGGCCACCCAATTGTGATTTTGTTATTCGCCCAATGAAAAGGTAATCAAGCTACTGACAGCTTTGCTGCTCTCTTCTTTTACCACCACTACCACGTGACATTTGGGGGACGTGCTGGTGCGTTCATTTACCGAAAACCTGCGCAGAACCACGATCCGAGTCCCACACGCGAAGACAGCGCCAACATCGCCAGGGACTAGCGAACTAGCCGTGGACAGCAAGGACCCAGATGAAAAACACAACTGGAAATTTCAGTCTGTCCTATTTGGGGACGTTCGGTTGTCTGACGTTGTGTTCTCTGTGATCTGTTGTCTGACGTTCTGTTGTCTCTCGTTCTGTTCTTTGACTTGCTGTTGTCTGTAGTACGTTGTCTCTAGTCTGAAATTCTGTAGTAAGACGTTCTGTAATCTGACATTCAATAGTCTGACATTCTGTAGTCTGACATTCAGTAGTCTGACGTTCTGCAGTCTGACGTGCTGTAGTTGCTTATCAGTATTTAATAAAAAATTGAGAGAACTCTTCAGAGCTATGCACATTTGGTAGTGCCGCCTTCGCTTTGTGTCATATCCAAGTTTCAAGGTTCATATCTCACAGCTTGGCGATGGCATGACACTGCATACATTTCTTGCGCATATATTCGTTTAAGCGTGCGCTTCGAGCTATCCAGCTCTGGTCAACAATATTTTTTAATTTGCAGTGTTGCGGAACACGACACTGTTACTTGTCAATCGAATGTTACATATATATCTCGGATTCCACACATGCATTCTCATCCCAACATTTAGAAGATTATTTTTGAGGACAGGAACTGATGTAGCACAAATAGTAAGCTTTCCGCATCGGTGCTCTAGTGGCCTAATAAGTAGCTACCGCTAACTTTTACTGCCCTTAATTTTATTATATAGACACTTCCTAAAGGGCGGTTTGCTTAATTCAGCGGAAACAGTTGATGATTGATACCGAAGGTAAAGAGATGCCGCATATCCGCATTTCACATCAGAATTGCAGCAGTGGCGCGTTAACAAGTCACCAGAGGTGTCATGTCTTTTGAGGCTGTTTGGACCATTTCCGTCAACGAAATCCACAAACCTAACTTTATAGGATACTTGCCTCCTTCGAAAATTGAGTTACTTAATCGCTAGACTATATATTACTAGATGTGGCTTTATTGCACTATGCTTAAACCTAAATCCCAAAGCAACCAGCCCAAAAAAACAGGAATATGAAGATGTTGACATACACGGAACATAAGCTTTATTGTTGGTGAAATTGAATGGAAATATTTCAAGCCAAAAAGTAATAGTACAGGACTATCTCTCTTGACATGGAATGCTAAATGTGTCATTTTGATGTATGAATACATTTATTTTCAACGAAATGGCCCTTCGACCTCAACGAAGGAACAAAGAGATTGGTATTGTAAGAGAAGCCTTAATAAAACGCGTTAAATGGTCTGTAAAGGCCAGCTAATTTATTTATTATGTCATCCATTTTCGCTACGGAAAGAGCGATATTTACCATGAGCTAAAAGCTAATCTTGAACCTGCTATTCGGTGTGCTATTCAGTGTGCGTAAGAGCAACAAAAGTGGAGGGATCGAGCGAAGATGACAACAAAAGCTGGATACGCATGGATAAAAAATCTTGAAACACGTATTGTCTTGTGCCCTGTTCACAGTTCTCACTTACTTTTTGAAGACGATTGTAGTGCTAAGAATGGGAGAGATAATTATCTCATTTATCTTTGTTTCAGGTTGAAACGTACTTTAATAATAAGTCAATAATGATAAATGTTACGGTAATAAGCGTAAGTAAGGTAAGTTCACTAAACTGTGCAATAGGCAAGTAACGTGCCACGTCAGTAAACTATCGCAGCCATATTTTTGCAAAGATAAATGTACAATTCAAACTTCATCCTTGTTACTAGAAGCAGCACCGTATTCGTCCTCATACATTTTACTAGCACGGCAGTGGCAAGACCTATAAACCAGTTGTCAACCTAAACGAATTGTTGCAAGCAATTGCGTCATACGCCAGAAATTCCCACATTCTACAACACCAACTGCATCGCTCAGATTAAACATTTAGGTATATCGGCGCACTGGTTTACACATGCAAATCAAGAGCGCAGCGACTTGATAAGAACTGTAATGAGTACAGATGGCAAGCAAACGTAAGAATAATTCCCAGAGCTGAGCATCATTTCATTCAAAAAGAAGTCTCTCCATTATTACACTTCCCTACGTTTATGAATATAGATGAGTATGATAAAAGGGAAGCGAGGCAATCTACTTTCTTTACTCGCAAAGATATAAAAGCTAAGGATAATGAAGGGAAGGAAAGCAAAATGAGAATTATTTGTATTAAAAATATGCCAAAGAGAAATGAAAGTGAACGAAAAACGAACTTATCGCCGGTGAAGACCGAAAGCGGGATTTGAGTTGGACAATTCTTTGCGTGCGTGTGTGAAGGACATGGAGGAGAGAAAAAAGCAGATAGCAGGGAGGTTAACCAGAATAACGTCCGGTTGGCTACCCTACACCGGGGAATGGGAAAGGGGAGTACAACGATGACAGGGAGAGAGGAGGGAAGGAAAGAAGGAAATTGGCGGTGAGTTCGCTGACACGTGTGGATTATTAGAAATTGCAATAATAGTCACAGACGCTCACACAAGCCCATCATCCTCAAGAAGCACAAAAGCGCCTTCACCGCTTTATGGGCCAACGAGCGATGGGGGCGGTGTTCCAGCAGCACTTGCACAGAAAGCTGCCGATTGTCCAGTTTTTCGAGAGAATTAGCAAGTTCTTGTCTTTCTGGGCCACATAGTGGACAGTGGCATAGTGGGTGGTCGATATTTTCTTCGGTGCCGCAGACCTCACATGCTGCACTGTCAGTCACTTGTGCGTGTGTGAGCGTGTGCGTGTGGCAAGGGGAATGTATTACAGCGACATTGGGCCCGTTGCCTCTTTTATCCACGAAACCGAAGCAGCACTATATGGATCTGACTTATCAGGTACATGTTTAAATGCCCTAAGTGGCATTATCTGTGTCTGGCAAAAAAAAAAATAGGTGCAATTTATAAATAGGGAAATGCCACGGGTTTCTGGCAAACAGGCATACTGCAGCGATACGAGGTGGTGCCATACCGGCTGTATAGTTCCATTTAAATACGAAGCACATTTTACAGTTTAAACTAACGAAAAGTTTTCATCATGACACATCTTATACTGCATCGAAAGACACATTATGACGTAACCTGCTGACCTATTGTATGACGCTTCATGGAAATGTCGACCTTTGAGGTTCATTGAATTCGAGTGGGATAGAAGAACCCGACTGGTATTTTTCACTCATTACTGTTATGCACGCGGTAGAGAATTCCCTAGTTTTCCTTTAACACGATTGGTTGAAAGAGAACACATGCGACGACGTTTCGCCTTGTTGATGAGGTGTATCATATTTTAAACTGCCACATTTATTTCATTCTTCATTTCTGTTTCATATATGCCAAAGCATAATTGTCGCGTTTGCTGTCATAGTGAGGTTTCCCGTCCGTTGTATGCATGCGTTCTCCCAAGCCGTAATTTGGAAAATGAGCAATACCGTAGCCGCAGACACTAAGGTACTGCGGCTTAGTGATGAATTGAGATAATCAGCAATATGCTAGAAGCCAGATGCTTACAGCACGTAAGACAACAAGAAATTCTTCCAAAGCGACAAGTTTTGATAAGTAACGACGCCTAGTTGCTTTGTCGATCTGATTTGGCATAAAAGGTATATCCTCAAAAGCATCTGGACGAATATTCTATCGTAGAGCTATCAACGTGGAAACTGAAACTAGGAAAGAAGAGGTACGTGAGCCGAAATACAGTGATATCAACCTTTCATATTGTCGTTGAGGAACACCGCACTTCTATTTTCTACTACCCATAAGAATTTCTTGACGAGCATCGAATATGAAGCTATTGCGTGCATGGAAAAACGCAGCGTGTCACACAACAAGTACACGCTCGCGGCACAAAAGAAATGTTACTGTTTTCCACAGTAGTGCAGGCCTAGGGAAATAATGTACTAAACCTGCTCAATGTGAGTAAGCAAAGTGCGCCACTGAGATGAAAACGCCAGCGATTCTCTGCTATCTGTTGTGGCTTTGGGCCAATCGGCAGCAAAATCACTTCCCATCACTCACCAGCGCTAGGTCGATCGGAGCAGATCGGCACAATTATGTTAGGCTGCTAGCCCTCTTTCGTAGAACTTTCTGTCGTCGGCAGCTGACGAAAGCTCTTTAGGTTATGTGAATCGGCGTATACACTTACTTTAGAAACGTTTGTTCCGTTGAACTTATACTTCGCATTAAAAGAGAACGTGATAATATTCGCCTATACAGTTTTAAATATATGGCACTACGTAACAATCTAGAATAGCCGCAGTGCATAAATGATAAAATTTATGTTTTGGTGTTTTTACAGAACAGAAATTTGTCGTACGCTCATAATGGTTCTTTCGACGCCATAAAAACTCTGGAAAATGTCACAACCTACGGGCATTCATTAAACAGTTCCAGCAACGCAATATTTTTCCATTTCGCTGGGTGAGTAGAGGACAGCATCTTTCAATAAAAAAAAAAACACATGCAGGGCGCTATAAGGTAAAACTATTCCAAACGTACCTATTCCAATTCTGCAATCAGCCCACCGCGATTGGTCAAAAACTTTTTTGCCCCCCTCTTCACCTGTCTGTCACGCGACGTCACGACACCCGCGATAGCTCTCCATCCGGTATGACGTGTACACACTGATTATGCATAATTTGACCGAACAAAACAAAAATAGTTATTACTGATTCGACGCCTTTTTGCCATTAGCCCTCGGCTATTGGTCAAAAGTTTTCGGGCGGCACCCACTTCACCTGCTGCTCACCCAACGTCGCAAAACTGCAAAGACCTACCGCGTCGAAGTGATGCGTAAACGGTAAAGATGCATTAATATGCCGAACAAAACTGAACTTTCTTCTGAATAGCCGCAGGCTGCCCCGTTCCGAAAGGAATAAAAGTTGGCTACCGCCGATCGCTCCTGCACTGGCTACTCGCCCCTGCCGGAGAGCATGGGTTTATTTGCGTGTAATAAAACTTTTTCCGTGACCCTATAACCTTTCCGAAAACTTTCGGCGCGTTTATGACTTCGTTCTGCCAACTCTTCTTTGCAGAGGATCCGTTTTATCGTCAGTCTTAGGCTTCCGTTGCATGCCGCCGCGATGGTCGACGAGCCATCGCAAGCTCAGTAAGAGAAATCGGACCAATCGCAGGCGCTCTCACCCTCCTGTCCATCCGGTTATCGATATTCAGTGCAGTGACTCGGCTCCATCGAATCCCTCTCCACCTCAGCATGCTCTTCGCCTCTTTTCAGCCAATTAGATAAGACAAGCCGCTCTGCGCAGTCAATGTTATTCGTTTTTCAAGCCAACAAATGTGACCTGCTGCGAACGAGGGGAGCATTTGATTGGTTTGTTCAGAAAGCCCTGCGGGTGACCGCCCGATGCTTGCGTAGGCAGCTACGTAGGTTTGACGTCAGGAGGTCGGAATAAAAACATATTGGTATAGTTTTACGTTATACGACCCGTGCGCTGGCTAACTTGTAGTGAAAGATCATAATTTCAACTGAGATAGATACCAATTTATCGCACAGTCGATATTGCTGAGTATTGTGAATAAAAAGAATCTAAAGTTATTTGCTGGCTGCACGAATTACGTCATGCTGCAGCAGTCAAAACAGTCGCTTTGCAACAGATAGTCAGAAAAAAGGGGTCAGGTAGACTGTATCAGGTACGTAAACGCAGTGGGGTACTTGAAATATTTTGTGATTGCTGCAGAGGGTGTATAGCATCAGGGTAGAGAATTTACAAAAACAGATGCACAAGTAACGATTATTCACGCATTAGAAAGCTAAAATGCCTAACTTCTGTGAGAGCTAGGAAGGTCCTATGGTCTAATTTTGCAATTGTGCTCCCTCCTTTTTCGTAGTGTGTCATCTTGTTTTCCAGAGGGTGTTTTGGCAACAGAAAAAAATAATCTCCCTACTGGGACACTACAGCGCAAATCTATCATGATAAACTGTTTCTTTTCAATATATGCACTCAACCCTCCAAGATTGGTCAAACATGTTTCAGGACAGACCCCTTCATTCGTCTGTCATGCGGTTTCACTAACTCCCCATATTAAATGACATGTGCACACGAATTAAGCATAGTTACACAAACTTATATAAAAAAATATTCCGTTTAAACAACCTTTTCGGCATTTTTCCTCCTCTATTGATCAAGAGTTTTCGGGCTGCACCCACTTCACCTGTCTGTCACGCGACGTCACAAAACAGCGAAACCTCCCCAAGCATAGCTTACGAGCACGCAATAAAGGTGCATTATTATGTAGAACAAAACTGAACTTTTTTTTTGGAATAGAGGCAGATTGCCCTATTTCAATAAGAATAAAAGACGTCCCCCCACCTATCGCTCTGACATTAGTTACAAGACGCTGCCACGCAGAACGTATTTGCCAACATATAATAAAGAGCTGTACGCGGAAGTGTAACCTTCTCTGGCCTTTTCATGATGTACACATCATCGCTATGGCAACGTTCGTTGCCAAGGTCCCATTTTAGCGGCATTTCTACACCTCAATTGCAAGCCGACAACGACTTGCCGACCTATGTTGCAAGTTAAATGGTTGTGGATAACATGCAACTTTTAGAAAGCACTTCTGACGGTAGTATTTTAAAGTGTCACGCTGCCGATATAAGCTACATTTCCTGATAACCCGCGCGAACTGTACGTTACACAAACTTTCTATTTAGTAGAAATGGGAGATATTCTAATTTGAATTTGCTGTGTCATTTTAACGGTCTTTATTAATAGGAAGCGTTACAAATTATTTTTGAACCGTCGTATTTTCGGCACTTATCGCTGCATTAGGTAAAGCTTATATTTGGCGAAAACGGGTGAAGCGAAATGTGGTACACGTTCGAGAAAATTAGAGTATTTGTTGTTTTTACGACCTGTACAATCAATTTCGTATTCATGCGCTCTAGTGCGCGTATAAGTGAGTTTCACGAGTGGCTAAAATTTTCGCACACAGTTCCACATGAACCAGTCATCTGTGGGAAACATTTTAACGCATGCGATTTAATTACAAAGAACTCACGTTCTTATTATAACTGCTCAAACGAAGGATCTCCACTGTATTGTCATGGTCGCATAAATCAGGCGTATTTTATTGCTGGGAATTTTACTTGCACATGCTCCAAATGTGAATGGCCGATAGCCCGAGTTTTGCTGTGGTTCTAATTCCAGCATGTCACTGGCTTTGTGCGCATTTTATAGCTCTGCTCTGCTCTCCTAAGCGTACATGCTCGGTGCGGCTGGTGTCCTGCCTAATACCTAGAAAAAAGTATCAATTACATGTACGATGACAGGACCAAACCTCGTTCTACAGCACATCAGCCCGGTGCTCCAGACGTTAGGCCACAACTAGAGGTGTACTTCCGCCGCAACAACGGCGACTCATTCTTTGAGGCAATCGCCGCTTGAGTCAGTCATGAGCATGCTTACGCAAATCTCCAGCCAAGTTTTCCAAATGTCTGCGCAAATGAACAGTCTAACAGTAAGAATGGATAATGTGGAGGCCAAATACAGCCAACTCTCCGTTAGAGTCATGACGATGGATGCGAAAAATAAGCATCTCACCGTTGCCAAGATGAAGTCATCACGGCTTAATCTACGGGTTAGGCCGCGGAAAGTTGGTTCCGTGCGCAAATCTGCCGCTCAAAAAGTAGAAAATGACGAAGGCTAAAGGAAAGCAAAAAGAGACTCCGACGTTATTTCAATGGAACTGTAGGAGTTTTAGAAACAAGATAGGGGAGTTACAACTATTCGTTGATAAATTGGACCAAAAACCGGATATCATAGCGTTACAAGAGACCAACGGCCGGGCCAAGCTCGCGGGATACATTACCTATACGGACCCTAGCGAAAAGAGTACTCCGATCTTGGTCCGCAGCAACGTGGCGGCCGCACAGCACGTGACCGCTCAGCGAGGCTGCGAACATACGCTCATCGAAATTCACAGCAGAAGAGTGGGGGGGGGGACAAGAACTTTTTCGTCCTGAATGCTTATTGCCGACCGTCCAGCAGGGTCACTGACTTTGAGGGCACCATATTTGACTGCATTAAATAAGCTAGAGCAAGACCGATTTTAGTGCTAGGAGATTTCAACGCCGCCTACACAATGTGGGGTTATAAATATTCGTCCAAAAGAGGAAACCAATTGCTTAAAGCTATAGAGGATCACGACATGGAGGTGGTCAACGAACCGGGCGTATCGACCAGGACAGGCACTAGCACGGTCAGAGACACCACTCCTGATCTGACGCTAGTTGGGGGGAACCTCGACGTAACTTGGCGTAACACGGGGGAAAATCTTGGCGCGGATCACGATAAAATTTGCGTAACCCTCGGGGGGACTGACATCAAGGCGAAACTGGGTCAAGCCCACATAACAGACTGGGACCGGTTACGTAGAAGCGCAGACAGTGAACGCGAGGACGAAAACCGAGACACCAAGACTTATGAGGCGTGGGCCAAAAAGCAACGCGAATTTGTCAAGAAATTTACGCAGAAGATTACTACGACCACGCGAATTTCTTCGTAGACAGCAGGCTTAGTCACATGTGGACGGCCAGGCACCGTCTTACTCGAAGGTGGAAGAGGCAAAGACATAACAAGAAGCTTCGCAGACGTATACACGCGCTCAACAAGCAAGTGACTGAGTAGGCGGAACAACTATGCAGGGAAAACTGGATGAAGATGTGTGACGACCTGCAAGGCACACTGTCTACGAAGAAGACTTGGAAGCTGTTGCGGCACCTCACAGATCCGTTAAAAAGCAAGAGCGCATGCGCTCGAGACCTCACAAGACCGGGGACGGGGAGAAGCTCATACGTGAACTCACAAGTAAATGCCTCAAGACCGAGAAGAGCGGTAACCCGACTCACGTGTATGAAGGCGATAGCAACGTCGAGATGGACGAAGCCTTCACCGAACTGGAGCTAGTTGCGGCCATCGATGAAAGTAATCAAGGCAGCGCACCGGGAATTGACGGCGTTACATACAAAATTCTAAAAATTATGCGCGACAAAAGCCGAGCTGAACTGCTAAACCTCGTCAATGCCTCCTGGAAGAAGGGTTCGTTACCAAAAGAATGGAAAGAAGCCGAGGTGCATTTCATTCCCACGCCGGGGAAACCACCCCACGTCGACAATCGACGCGCCATCTCCGTCACGTCGTGTGTAGAGAAGGTGGTCGAGCGTATGGTGTTCAAGAAACAGAGACATTTGGACGTCACTGATCTGATACCACCGACCATGTACGGATTCCGGAGGCACCTGAGCACGCAAGACGTCTTGGTGCAAATACACGAGCTAGTTATCAAGCATGTGAAGACCCCTACGCCAAGAGCTATTCTGGCGCTCGATCTCAAGGGGGCCTTCTATAACGTCACATACGAAAGTATTCTCCGTAGCCTGCACTAAATGGGATGCGGAAAGCGAACATTCAAATATGTGCAGGATTTCTTAAGCAATAGAACGGCAATTATCGAAATTGGAGAGGAGAAGGCGAAACCGATCGCCCTGGGAGACAGAGGCACCCCGCAATGATCAGTTCGTTCGCCGCTTCTCTTCAACCTGGCACTCCTCCCTCTCCCGACATTGCTTCAAGACATAGAGGGCATAGATCACGCTCTCGATGCAGACATATCACTGTGTGAACATCGAGGGCAGGGTCGGAGAGTTGGATGGAGGAGACCCTTCAGAGAGTGGCAAAGACTGTGCACGAGTTCGCTAAATTGTGCGGCCTCAGTTGCTCGCCACAGAAGTCAGAGTTACTCGTCATCAAGCCAAGAAGAAAGAAAGGAGACCAAGAGAACGTACGCATCACCATCAACGGGACGACCATAACACTAACCACACAAGCACGCATCCTGGGTGTCATCTTCCAGAACAATGGCAAGGCGGGGGCGTCGATCGACAAAATTAAAGTTTCAATGGAACAAATTTCGTACATGATCAGAAGAGTCACAAACAGACAAAGGAGATTGAGAGAGGACGATGTACTGAAGCTCGTCCAGGCCTTCTTGACGTCGCGCATCAATCACACGGCGCCGTACTTCAAGTTACCGAAGAAAGACAGGGACCAGTTGAACGTCATTATACGAAAGGCAACCAAGATGGCGCTGGGCATTCCGAAGCATTCTTCGACCGACAAGCTTCTCGGCATGGCCAAGCACAACGTCATCGAAGAGTTAATAGAAGCTCATCTGTCTAATCAAAGTGTTCGACTCAGTCAGACGTCGGTAGGACGTCGCGTTCTTGCCAAGTTGGGCTGGCAAGAGGCAGAGCGGAAGGAAACGGGGCCGTTACGCAGGTTGTGGGCGCATAAAATCCACAGTAAGCCACTGCGTAGAAACATGAGGTCGGGTCGTAACGACGGCCTCAGAGCGGCTCGTATAGCAGCCTTCACGGAGACTTTGGGTCAAATAGTAGAAGAGGAAGAGGGGGTCACTCTCTTCACAGACGCTTCGTTACCCAAGTTTTCATCGAAAGCAACGCGGGCAGTTACGACGCGGGATGTGCTCGTAACTTGCGCCTCCATCAAGACGTCTTTTCCAGAGGTGGCAGAAGAGGCCGCGATAGCGCTAGCACTCGCGCAGCGCGACGTGGGAAGAATTGTCACCGACTCGCAAAAGGCGTATAACTACAGAAAGGGGTGGGTGTCTCTTGCGGCACTAGATATTCTCAAAAGTAAACGCGACGTACCTGAAAGGAAAGTTTAGTTAATATGGACACCGCCTCACTGTGGGCTGGAGAGCAACGAACTTGCCCACCAGTTCGCCCGAGAGATGGAACACCGGGTTGAGGAAGGTGAGCCCCAGTCCATATTTAGTTACAGAGATATTACGAACCATTATAAGACGGAGAGGCGCCTTTACCCCGATCCTCACACATCGCTAAGCAGAGAACAGCAAGCGATCTACACGCAAATACAGGCAGGATCCTTCCCGCACCCTTACCTTCAAAACAAGATGTACCCGGAAAGGTATGATGAGGATTGTAACTTCTGCAAAACTCAGTTAGGCACGCTCCAACACGTCATTGGTGTATGCGATTTCATCAAGGCGATCCCCCCACCTCTTACCTGCCCCGCTACCCTACCCCATCCCTCATCCACCCTTACCGAGCGATGGGAGACCTTGCTAACCAGCACGGCCCTGGAAGACCAGCTCGTCCTGATCTCCAGGGGCCAGGCAGCTAGGGAAGCATATGGGTCCCGTGAAGAGGGAACCACTTCCATCGACGGCGTCTACGAAGATGTCGAGCTCGGCTCAATAAACTTGTTTCTCTCTCTCTCTCTCTGTCTCTCTCTCAACTTTCTCAGCACGCATATGCGATAGTGCATGCATGGGTGTCATTTTAGGCCATAGATTTTGGGAGAAATGGACAAAGTTTAAGCTTTTAATTACCCGCCACACGAAACCATCGCTTTACATAGAGTCCTAAATATGGGATGAATCAGCATATCTTTTACTGTCACTCAGTGTTGTCTCTCCTAGTTTTATTCATATGCAGCATCTGGGATATAATACTGAGAGGTCAAGTTATATGTACTTTCTCTCCAATGAAGCTTTCATGTGGTGGTCAGATATGTGGTACGTTATCGCGAGTACTTCATGCTCCGTGGAGCTTTCCGCATGGTTACGATTGCGGCAATCCCGGTTTGGCAACAGTTTCGACGTTCTGTCCAGACAAAATCCTTTGACATGCCTTGGTAAATTAGTTATGATAAGTAAGGTCGCTTTATACACAAAATGACTACACGACATGAATGTTCATGGAATGAATATTTCCAGCCTTCTATAATTAATGGAGTTACTAATTACAGGTTTGCCCGGTTCACTTAGTGTGACTTTAATTGTACCTTGATGTTTTTCTTACTTTCAGGCGTGGAAAACCAGCTCAAGGACAAGGTACCAAGAAAAACAATATTGTGGGTAAGTAAGATATGGAAGTTTTAACTTCCCGGATATTCTAACACGCGCAGGTCGTCAGTAGTAACTTAGAAAAAACAGTCTAACGGGCTCATCACTGATTTGTTGGATGAAACCTCTGTAGGGTGGCGACCTCGTTATAAGTTACATATTTATATTCGGTTTTGTCTACCTTAAGAAATAAAAACTGAATGCATCAAACTATTATAAACCGGTTCAATGCAGCTCATGATGGGTAAGTAAAACAGTCTATATATAATTTTATTCTCAACTCTTTTAGCGTGAGCAGAGGTGAAATAAAGATGTTAAAGAGCATTCATGTTTATCGAAAAAAATCACGTTTTTTTTTACTCCTGAAGAACGAGAATATTTATCGGCGATTATGTTTTTAAACCTGCGATACAGTGATCTTTCTGTTTTCATTCTAACATATCTTAGCCGCCCCGCAAATAGGAATTGATCTCGAATTATTAACTTTGTTAAACAAAAAGCACCACAAGTTTTAGATGTCAAGGTACATCTATCAGAGAGCTCCCTAGCAAATTCGACTAATGGGCATTTCAATTACTGTCATCCACTAATACGATGGCAAGTAATCCATACCAGGCTCTCTTGTAATATAGCGTCAGCTAGTGTTGCTAAACCGGAGATGCAGGCCTTGCCGTCAACTTGGCGTTTCTGGGCATTATTACGTGACAATGTTTGATACGGCTTCTCAAGCAGGCACGGCATGCTTGAAACAAACTTCTGACGCACGGCTTCATTATTACAATGTTTCTGCATGTACGTTTTGATTCATTCTGCAGAACTTATTTTACAGCAAAGCTGTGTACCTCATCCGTCCAAGGAAATTTTCGTGTCGGTGCACTCAGGAAAAAAAAAACTCCCCATACATGGGCCGATCCCGTAAATAGTGCAGTGCCGGGCCATCCGGCAGCGGAGGTGAAGCAGCTGTTAAGTACTCCCCATACGTGGGCCGATGCCGAATATAATACAATGCCGGGCCGAACCGCGGCGGAAGTGAAGCAGGCGTTAAGCAATCCCGATATGTAGACCAATTCCTAAGACAGTGCAGTGCCGGGCCGACCCGCGGCCGAGGTGAAGTAGGCCTTAAGTACTCCCAATACGTGGGCCGATCCCGAAAATAGTGCAGTGCCGGGCCATCCGGCAGCCAAGGTGAAGCAGGCGTTAAGTACTCCCCATATGTGGGCTGATCCCGAATATAATGCAATGCCGGGCCGAACCGCGGCGGAGGTGAAGCACGCGTTAAGCAATCCCGATACTTAGACCGATTCCTAAGACAGTGCTGTGCCGGGCCGACCCGCGGTCGAGGTGCACAGTCGTTAAGTACTCCCCATACGTGGGCCGATCACGAAAATAGTGCAGTGCCGGGCCATCCGGCAGCGGAGCTGAAGCAAGCGTTAAGCACTCCCCATACGTGGGCCGATCCCGTATTAGTGCAATGCTGGGCCGATCCGTGGTAGAGGTGCAGCTCGCTATTAAGGGTCCCAGATAGACAGCTTCGCTGGTCATCCTTCTTCATAGAGTGGAAGGGCACTGAGATTATTTTATTGATAGATGTCTGTATAACTGATAGCAAGAAGTGGTCTGCAATTTGTTTGACATAACTGTTTGCTGCCACAAAGTTGAACGTGTGACATACGTTCCAAGTCTCCGTAAGCTCCACTAAGTAGTGAAAACGAGCAACGACAATTTTGACTATTTAATCTGGTAAGCAGCCGTGCTCTACCATTTGAGAAGCCTAAATTGAAGGAGAAGAAAGTTAGAAGGAACCTCATCATGGCAACTAAATCTGATGCTGCCTCTCCCTTATATCGGAGCTTATTGATGCCTTGAAAGAATATACTTGAAACAATGCATTGCTGCAATGCATCCAAGATAGATTTTAGTGGCGCCCGTGCCATGGCCAGACCGCGTCGCATTCTTTGTCCTGATCTCCCAGCTTTGCGCGAGGTGCGATGCGGCTACAATTAGCAATTAGTATTTTATCTCGTAGGGCGGACCAATTTAACACCAGATTTCTTTGACATCTTTCGGGACTACGTTTCACAAGGTCACTAAACGTTTTTTCTATTCTTCTCTCTTCCTTCCATCACAACGTAGTGCTTCTGGAGTAAATTCTTGTGCAGGACTCAAAGCAGCAAAAGAGTAATTT
Source organism: Dermacentor variabilis (assembly GCF_050947875.1). Taxonomy (NCBI): domain Eukaryota; kingdom Metazoa; phylum Arthropoda; class Arachnida; order Ixodida; family Ixodidae; genus Dermacentor; species Dermacentor variabilis. The sequence continues at coordinate 43,229,904 of NC_134578.1, read as the reverse complement.
TATAAAACGGCACGAAAAGAGTAGGGTTTTCTTCTCAAAGAGTGTAAGTAAAATGTACCTTAGTATGTATAACTAATATATGTAGCCAATTCATTCATACATTATTGAATATTCAGTTTACTGTTCTATAGTTCAGCAATAATAACAATCTTTTTGCTTTTTCGGCCGTTTTCCTTCTACTTTATGAATTATGGAAACCCCTCTCATATCTCCTCAATTCAGTCATTAACATCTCTAAACACGTGGTAATGAGCTGTTAGCTCATCTACGTGAAAATGAAAATGGTTTACAAATTTAATGTTTACGTTAAACTACATATGATTAAGTAAATAAATTACGGAGTTTTATATGGCAAAAACACCTTATGGCATGCCGTAGTGGGGGATCTGCTATACTTTTCACTATCTGTTTGTTTTTCACTTACAGCAAAATCTAAGTACATGGGTTTTCTTGCATTTCGCTCCCATCGAAAAGCTGGCGTCATGGGAGGGATTTGATCGCGTGGCCTCGTCCTTAGCAGCGCAACAGCAACGATCTATGTTTAACTGTCGACACAAGCACGGAAAATGAAGTTCGACAGCCAGAAGCACACGGTGATAAAATATTGGAGTGACCAGACGAAAATTTTCCGACAGCACGGCCGTTGTACAGATAGGTGGACATATCTTGAAGAAAAGTGGCGTTCTTATTTCAGGCTTGCTAGTTGTAACCCTTTAAGTGTAAGGTCATCAATGATGTAATCGAGAAATTGGCAGAATATACGAAGCCTTTACATGTGGTTTTCACCGTTTACGAAAATGCATTCAATTCAGTAGAAATATATTGAGTCGCGGAGTTATTGCCTAGCAAGCGAATAAATTAAGCATACGTGACAATATTATAATTATTTGTTGCGACTCTACATTAGGCTTAAGTAATGAGAAAAAGAGCGAGAGAATACCACACGTGAAACGCCGAAGGCAAGGTGACAGTATCTACGCAATGGTAATCACTGGAGCTTTCGAACTATTCAAACTACAGAACATAAAGGATCAAGAGTGACGTTGAGAGGCTAATATCTCAGTACGGCGGGATTTCGCAGAAGCTCTTGTCCTGTTCAGCAATGCTTGATATGTTTTGCATAAACAAATAATTGATGACTGGCGTACAACTGGTAAGAGTATAGTTGCGAAAATTCACCACCGATTACGATACTCCCTAACACAAAATTGACCGCTACGCTATAAATGGCTTTCATTTCGCAATGTACTGACTAGCGAGGACATTCTATGTCGTGTGCCACATTGCAATCAGAGAAAAGAGCGGTGCGAATCCCTCAGAAATCGGGAGATCACTAGGGGCAGTGCGTGGGTGACGCCTGGGCGCGATTCACAGCATCCGCCGCCGACAGACCTCTGCTCATGCAGCGCATTGTTTCCATGCATGATATCGGTAAACACGTTCACTGCGTGCCATCGATGAACAGACGATGGCGGGCTACTCTGGTGTCATCTCATAGCGATCGTCCCCGCAGAGCCGGCCTTGCTTTGCACTACGCTTTCTTTTCTCAACTTTTCTCCATATTCTCCTTCTCCGCTTTCTGCCTCATGCTTTGACCGTATGCTCCTCCTTCACATTCCTCCTCGCGCTCTTTTCTCTGTCGCCGCCTTCAATCAGCGCTGTGTTCTGCGTTCGCTATTTCACCTCTCGCTATACTCGTTCGCTCGGTTACGAGAGACGGCGAGGCAGGTACGCCAACGCTCAATGCAGAAACTGGCGCCTAAGTACTGCACTCTAGAACAATACGACGAATAAAAAAAAGCAATGTTCCCTAGCCTGGGGAGAAAACAATAATTCGCGAATGGCAGTCATCCTCTACAATGAAATCCAAAGTTTGACGGCAGTCCGTCTGACCGTGAAAATGGATATTGAAGATGCGCGGAAACATACACCGACCGAGAAAACTGAACATTTAATGGTGTTTCCACTCCCCATACGGGCGCCTTGTTCACAATCCGGCCCCTTGTTGTGAACAAGGAGCTGAGTGAGGCTCGGGCTGGAAGACAAGACGTGCCTTTCTCCCTACTCCGTTACTGTGCACTGATCTCTCCATCCCCCCCCCCTAACGCACGCTTTCTCAAGTGACCTTTGCCATTGAGTGCGTGGGAAGAAGGCACGCATCAGGACACCAAGCTTCTCTGCTTAACCTCGCACATTTTCGCTAACACACACAATAAACAGAACGTGTGACGTAGTAGAACCTTATTCCACATGAAATTGATGTGGTACATCATGGCGACGGTCATGACAAGTCTTTTACCTGGATTCGCTATATAATTATGTTCGCAATAAATTTAGGTTTAGCTTGACTATCTGTCGTTTTGCGACAACTGGACGATCGACCATTGTCTCTGTAAGCGTTACTTAAAGACCGTCCTCATCGCCCGTCGGCCCACAAGGCGGTGGGGGCATTGCTTCTTTCTTTAGGGCGTCTGCGTGCGTGAGTGCCTTTGACTTGCTGAGCCAATGTGTGCTCGTGCGCGAACACAACATATCTTTCTTTCCTAGCCCTTTTCTACGTATCTCATCTCTCTATTCCCCCTTTCCAGTTCGACAGTGGAGAGTGGCCAGCCAGGCACATTTCTCGTTAACATGCCTGCCCTCTCACTTTTTTCTTATTGCTTTTCAAACGTCTGCACTGGGAGTGGCTTTCACGAAGGCACACACCATTTCGATTGCATTGACCAACAGTGCTGCATGCGGTGTCTGCGGCGTGGAAGAGAACATCAAATATTTATTGTGCCATTGTCAACAAGTTCACTCGGAAAGACAAACATTATCTATCGCATTGCGACGACTGGAGAATCAACCGTTGTCTGTGCAGGTGGTAATTGAAGATCGTTCCCATGGCTCGTCAGTCCACAAAGCTCTGAAGGGACTCTTGTCATTCTTGAGGGCGACTGGCCTATGTGGACGTATTTGACGCGCTCAGGTGCTCCGCGTGCGTGCGCGAGCTCACCGCCGCTTTCCTCCTCCTCCCCTCCCTCTCTCTATCTTATCGTTCGATTCCCTTTTTCCCGTCCCCCAGAGCAGGGCAGCCAACTAGGCGCATTTCTGAATAACGTCCCTGCCTTCTCTGTTTATTTCGTTCTTCTGCACGAATAAAATCATAGACGTCAAAATTCTCTTTTTTAAATGCAAGATTGAAATCTGGGTTTTTGCGTGCCAGAACCCTGATCTGATTATAAGGAACCCTGTCGCGGGAGACTGCGTTTGTCAAAAAGTTGATTGGTTTTCCATACATGAAGTAGAAACTTAGTGCGATAAAAACCACGAAGACAAAAAAGGTGGGCAAGAACAAGCGCTTGTCTCTATTCACCTTCCTTGTCTCTGCGGTTTTTATCGCGTTAGGTTATTTCAAGTATCTGCTCCAGATTAATTATGGCCACCGGAGAATCTTTAACTTGACCCTAATGCAAGGGAAACGGGAGAGTTTCTAGTCACATTTCAAGTCGAAAGTCACTCGCCGTGTCCTTCTTCGCATCAATTTGCCTCGAAATTCCCCGTCGGCAAAGAAACAAAACAAAGTTTTTGTCGGCACCCTTGCAAGAGGATGGAATTGCAAGCTCACAGCAATTACTATTTAGTGTTGTCAAGAAGCGTCACTGTCCCCGGCAGGGGACAGATGCAAAGAAATGAAGCGCCAATGTGCATAATAAACTCACCATTCTCACTAGCCGAAAGTGGCACCCGAGCCCTGCGCCATAGTCGGTGTACGTTTCTGACATGTTTCCTGCGTCCTACTTCACTGCCTATTATCTGTTCGTGTATACACCACTGTGCCTCCATGGCGGGCGTAATGTTACGCCGGAGTATCGTGACCAGAAGAGAATTCCTGAATGATACTACTAATACTGTGTTATCAGATGATTGTGTGCTTAACTAGTGTAACGCTTAGCAATTGTGAATATACTGTGCAATTATGTGACCACTTTTCGAATATGTGTGAGTCACTCTGTAAATGCGTATAGTCACAAAACTCTATTTTAATTTTTTAGGTGAGCGCAATTTCGCACATAAATATTTGTTAGGCGTGACCGCTTCCAGTTAGGTTGCTTATGTCGCTGACCATATTTTAAATAATAAATAAGTAGATGAGAAAATGTTTGTTCGGATAAGGGTTTTATGAATTTGCACGAATTGACTGTTATGCCCACAGTTTTCCGAACACTTTTTTTTCGCAGAAGGCCGATGTAGTTAGAAAGTTTTGCGAAATATTTGTATAAACATATTGACTAAGAAGCAAGTTACCTGCCTTCTTGCCTTGAATCTGACTTTCTTTATGCAGTGTACACTACAAACGGAACATTTTGCTCCCCGAACACAAGCGCTGCGGTTATATGGCATAAGCGTCGAGGTATGCCGTATCAGGCGACTGAAAAGGCAACAGCCATGATGTGAGTACAAAAGTAATCTTCTTTTGCTAACCAAGTTACAACTGACAATATAAAAGCAGAAAATAAAATGCTTCAGGCGTTAATCGCAAACGTTGCCATCAATGAAACTACGTGATGGTGATGCTAAGGATGAGCAGTCAAGTAGACATACAGACCGTGTGGCTGAAAGTAATTTCGATGCAATACAAGAACGATGCCAATGCGATCGACGACCCCTTGTTGTAGTATGTGGCAAACATATGTACCATTGACGACGACAAAACCGGACTGCTTACCATCGTTAAAAGAGTACTGACCCAAACATTTACATATGTTCGATCTTCTTTTTCTGCTGCAGTAAGTAGATAATGACCCAGTGATTACGGCACGAAACATAATTTCGTCTAGAGCGCGACAGGTAATTATTTGGAGTCTTGTTTGTAGCGACCAGTCCAAGCTTCGGTTTCAGAGAGAAACGACATGGACCAAAGGAACGTAAGCACAGCAAGCACGTGATCGCAAAAAAATGTCACGTGCGTAAACCAGCGCGCTCGCCGGCGCGCGAGCTTCGCGTTGCTAGTTCGTCAGCTACGCCTGCATGTGCTTTGCGATGTCTTCGCCATCATCGTTATCCTCGTTTTCATCCTCCAGCGGCAACTGTTTGCTGCAGGAAGGAGTCGCTACCGTATTCAGACGTGGCCACCCACTGTTTAATGGAAAGTTCGGCCTGTGACAGCTATCAATATGCGTACGACGATCTCCTCTGTAAACTCGTGATGGGTGCGCACCCCTACAAGCAATACGAGCCATTCGTCGAGGGAGATTTGGGAATGAAGCATATTCCGGAGCAGAGCATTAGGCAGGGTAAACGTGGGCATAGCATCAAGCTTCGGAGTCTTGGTGGAAGATCGTCGCTCTGCTCTAAGCTCGGCATGTTTTGTTTAAACCAGGCACGCTCGAAATGAAACGAGCAAATCCAGATGCACTTCATCGGGGTCCATCCTAAATGTCCAGCGGTGCGCACGAACTCGGACAACTCCTGCCGCTCATATACGCCGAATGTTGCAAACGAGCAAGTAAGGCGAGCTGACGTTCGTTGGGACACGGTGCAGACCTAGCTCGCTGGCTGTCGGATCCGAGGCCGAAGGCCCTTTGCAATCCTTCCGCCGCTCGTAATAAAGCGCCTATACTCGTCAACGCTATCAACGTATGCACATTCATATTACTCATAAGTGACAATAGAATTATTTTCCCGGCTCCGTAGGTAGCGATGAGAAAACACGTTAGCCAGGCGAGCCGCTTCGCAGAGACGAGTGCAGCTGTGGCTGCGCTGTTCACTTGCGAATAAAAATCATGCTAACGATTTATTATTTCGCGCAACGTTTTATAACATGGAAACTTTCGAGGTCACTATACTCTATGAGTTATTTCGTGTCAGAAACAAATTTTAGATACTTCTTGTGTTATCGAGAGCAGTGAAAAAAACCGGGGCGATTGGAGCGGCGAGCAACTTGCTCGCAGGGGCCGCTCCAACGGCAGCGCAAACTCGTGACGTAGCGTTTTCCCTGTTGTTTAGAATCCTTTCTTAATGCCGATGTCGCGAAGAGCTGCATTTTGGGTTGGCTGCGCGCATGAACTTCAAAGTTGATTTTAAATACGTTCTAAGCTACATTCACCATTGATATTTTGCAGACGATGTGTGTGTCAACATAAATGAATCTTGCACGTTAACAAGACTTCGGGATTTTGTGTCAGTACTCTTTTAAGCTAGACTACGTTCTCTTTCGCTTTGGATTAGCCTGTGACGCCGTCTTCGCCTACGGAGATCAGCTTCAACATGGATCAGCAGTACTTAAAACACTTGACTTACTTTGGCGTACGTTCCTCTCAATGAAACGCGCTCATAAGCAATCTCACCCTGTGGCGAGCGTTAGGTTAGCAATGCAGAGCACGCCACATGAATCTGCAGAACATGCTACTAAAGTGTTTTCACCAAAGTATGATCGCAGGTCATGTATTAACTGCCCCGAAATAGACAAGTCTTCTCCAATTGCCAAGTACGAAACAGCCAGCCCTTTCAGCATGGGCCTACTAATAGCGCCGATTGAAACTTTGAAGAAAAGAACACATCTCGACAGTATTCTTTGTGAGTTTTTCTAAGAATGTGCAAGGAGCAGCTCCTGACGCACTTTTTCAGACTATTAATTACGTATGAGATACTGGTAACGCTCCCCCTTTTAAGAATTATTCACTGCTAGCCCACATTCCGAAATCGAGAAAGCACACAGGTAACCCGATGGCTTTACGCCCAATCTCACTAACTAAACTGCCTGCAAGCTCTCTGAAAAGATGCTGGCAACACGTGTTTGCTGGTGGCTTGAACTTCATAATAAATATCATCCTGCTTAGATTGGATACCCTTCTTACTTGGGACCTGAAGAAGGACTTTCTATCTCGTCCGACGATGTTTTACAGGTTTTATCCCACGTTCACGCTGTCCGTACGGTAGTAGCAACAGTCATAACAAAGATAATGGCAATATAGACCATAAAATTAATATTGCCTACCTCATAAAGCTCAGACTTCCACCGCGGGTCATAATATTTTTCTGCTCATGTTTTAACAGTTGGACCTTTACCATTAGGGCAGATAGACGGCAAATATGGTGCTTCACATCGAACAGCGGAGTCCCAAAGGTTCCGTTTTGGCTCCTCTTTAACGTTGCTCTAATACCACTAGCCTGGCCACTATACCGGATTCCAGACGTGAAGTTTTTAATCTATTCGAATAATGTCTCCGTGCATAAAGATGTCTCTAGAGAACCTCCACAGCTTCAAGAAGCCCTTGATTTTCTGCCGCCCTACATTCGGAATGGAGGGTTGGACATTTCCGCCAAAAATTCAAGCTATATTGTGGTGGCGAAAAAGGCATGAAACAAAACGATCACGCAGCACAACTTTACATTTAGAGTCGGCGCATGCAGAATTCTTGCTTCTGGGGCCCGCATACTCGGTCTTGATATTTGCCGCTCACGCAGCGGTGTAAAATCAGAAAGAGTTCGACACAACCAGTTCACCTTATTCATCGCATTGCCGCAAAAGTAGCTCGAGCTCGCACTGACGTAGCTGCTGACTGACGCAGTTCCAAATTCTCTATCAGGCACACTTTTAACGGCTGATCTTGGCATAGTTGGCTCAGCTGACGAAAATCAACCGCAATGCTATGCTCACAATCATAGCACTACACAGAATCAATCCGATACCAACCTTGCAGGAAGATGCCGAGCTTAAAACCATTGCAGAGTTAATCTTGCAACGTGAAGAAACGGGTGAATAAAAAGAAAGACAACTTGTTCCGATTTTCCCTGTATTGCATGCTCATTTTCAACGCTGCTCTCGGATGGACGATCAGCTCTAGCCATGCCTGCCCGGGAATTGGCCGGGTTCATAACTAATAAGCCAATGAAATTATGAAGCAGCCATACAACATGTATTATTGATTAACACAATACCACCGGTGTATCATGCACGCATAACTGCAAAGTCAGTTGACTCTTTTCACGAAGCAGTTTGCCCTAAAGAAACGAGAAGACACTTTCGGCGGTGCACCGCACGTTGGCACAGCGAAAGTACACGCATTCAAAACCATTACCTTTGCTGCCCTAGGACCTATGACGTAAAACTGTTGCATTATTGTTTAAGCATCGGGCGGTGACCCACAGGGTTGTCTCAACATACCAATAAAACGCTCTCCGCGTTCATAGGAGGTCACTTTGTTTGATTTAACATCAATTAACATTTCCTACACTGAGCGGCTTGTCTTATCTAATTGGCTGACAAGAGGCCAGGAGCACGCTCTAGTGGAGAGAGAGTCGATGGGGCCGAGCTAGTGAACTGAAAATCTATAACCGGATGAAGAGGGCGGTGCCAGCGTATACAGTTGGTCCGCTTTCCCTTACTAATCTTACGGTGACAGCGACGGCATGCAGCGGAAGGTTAAGAATGCCGGTAAGACAGATTCTCAGCAAAAAAGAGTTGGCAGAACGCGGTTGTAAATATGCTGAAAGTGCTCGAAAAAATTGCACGGCCACGCAAAAAGGTTCTTTCTACGCAAATAAACGCACGCTCTCCGGCAAGTGCGAGTAGCCAGTGCCTGGGCCTTCAGCGGCAGCCATCTTTTATTCTTTTCGGAACGGGGAAGTCTGCGGCTATTCAGAAAGAACCTCAGTTTTCTTCGGCATATTTATGCATCTTTAACGCGTACACGTCACTTTGACGTGGTGAGTTCTCGCAGTTTGGTGATGTCGCGTGACAGGCAGGAGAAGTTGGTTCCACCCGAGGTCTTTTGACCAATAGCCGAGCGCTGATGGCGAAAAAGCATCGAATCACAAATAACTATTTTTCTTTTGTTCTCTCAGTAATGGATAATCAGCGTGTTCACGTCATATCACATGGGGAGCTAAAGCGGTTTTCGTGACGTCGCATGACAGACAGGAGTAATGGGGGTGGTTCAAAATGTTTTTGACCAATTGCGTAGGGCTGATTGCAGAATTGAAATAGAAAAGTTTGAAATAGCTTTACGTCATAGCGCCCCGGCTTCTGTGCAATCAGCTGTCGGAAAAGAAACGGGGTTTTCGCTAAAGCACTGTCTTCCATTCGTGCAGCAAAATATGGAGCGATAGAGTGAAGACGTGTGCAGTACTTGGCTGCAAATTGCGACAAGCGTATTAGAGGACGGAATGAATCTTTGTGTCAAAGTTCACAAACTACTGGTACATATGGACTACCCATGTTGCTAGCTCTTCGACTTGCACGGCATCTCTTGCGCATAAAAAAAATTTCATTTACCCGCCAGCGTTGTAGCGCTATAACCTTCCGCGAAAGGACTTGAACCCCGGATCGTATGCCTGAGTGAGCACCACTTGTTATACGGTGACAAACGGAGTACCGCCACTTTTTATTGGGCACGTAGCAAATTTCACACACGTTATCTACACACACCCGCCTCAACTGACATGCAAACTTACGCCTTCTCTACCGCCAACATATCAAGAATAAATAAACGGGCGCACACTGGCGGCAATGCGTCGACGCATCTTTGACGGTGGCTATACCGACAGCACACTAATGATAGAGGCTGAAGTGGCTTAAAGCTCTGTAACGGTCCACACACAAGCGAAATGCAAGCGGCAAAACATGTTTGCTACAACCTACTACAATATGAACATCATCTACATAAGAAGCCTTGTACCCAGCAAGTACAAATCTATCGCAACTGAACGCACCCACGACGAATTCAGGCAGCAAATGAACTAGATAGTGATCGCCACCGGGAAGTTACTGAGTCAGAAACTTCACAAGCGACTCCTTAAAACTATTTGCTCAATAAGGAACAAAGAGTTAAACTCACTGATACGGATTCAATTCATAAGCGTAAAGCTGGAATAACTTCGAATAAATTTTAGCCCTGCTTTTATTACATGCACCATACACGCTGCTTGAGCCGTTTAGAGAAAGCGTGATGAGCTGCGAAAGCACTTACATGTCCTTTGAAGCTGTAGCTAAATCTTCGCGAGTCGTCCACCCACTCACCGTTGTGGTACCTGCCCAAACATAGCTTTTCAGAGCCGCACCGGCGTCATGTACGTCCATTGTAACCACAGAGGCAACGGAGGCATAACAGGACATCTTGTTGGGCGAGTTGGTCAAAATTCATCTTGGGTACTAGGTGCGAACACAAACACGACTAAAAGGAAGGAGACGGGACAGAGCGCCTGTCCCGTCTCCTTCCTTGTGTCGTGTTTGCATTCACGCCTAGTGCCCAAGATGAACGGAGGCAGCTGAGGCTAGCAATGGAGGCGGCACGGCGTGGTCAACATGGCAGCGCCCACAGGATCGCCATGAAAATAGTCAATAAGGAGGCTGCTATCTTTCCAGACCGGGGGAGGTCATCCTTCCCCAGTACTACGCAAAATGTCATCAATTGACACCAGCGTTATTTATCTACAGGAGCCAGCGCTCGAATAATTGAAATTCAAGCTATCCACAACGCTTTGCAAGATGCCACACCTAAGCTGCCCACAATCAAACAACTAGATATCGTCAGCGATTCTTTAGTGTCCATTCAGTAACTCAAGGTGGTTTACAACGCGATGGACATCTGCGAGAGGATACTAACAGTGAATATTGTGACAGATACTTATGCGAAAACACAGTTGACTTAGGGCCATACGTCATTGTTGCTGACCAGCATGACTCTGCCTTCCTAATAAGGATCTTCCGTCTATTCCCCTCTCGCATCGACCCTTTGACTCACTCCAAGCTCACAAAATGTTCTCGGGTAGGACACACGCGCTCTTATGGCACCGTGTGTCGGCTAGCTATCTCCCCTTTCACCTTACTAGGGCGAAGAAAGTTGTGCTTAGGAGGCGTCGGGCCGGGGTGGCCCTTCCACCAGCTGTGATATCCACGTGGAAATGGTCGCATTTATCCGTATAAGGGGACACTGCAGTAGCGCGTGAAAAAAGGCACTGAAAAATGGCATTTTGAGGAGGACAAAGATCCTTAGGTAAAAAGGACGCGTGCTGCACGGTCAATCACTGAAGCGCATGCGCAATGGCACCCTATCGTGCAAGAATTTTATTTCCTTTGCTGTCAAAGATAAGTTAGGTTTGCTCATGCAGGCCATGGTCCTTTTTCACGCGCTAGTACAATGTCCCCTTATACGGATACCCATCAAGGAGCCCAGCTTTCTGCCTTAAATCGCATTTGCCAATGAGTGGTGCGTGTACATACTGCTTAGTCCCAATGATGGAGGCAGATACGTACCACCTAATACGGACATAACCAGGTTTAGAAGCGCAATGGTAGCGTCTTCCACTGCAAGCCGGCCTCCGTTACAGCGTTAAATTCAGCTATAACCGCCAGATTCATGACAATATATTCCACAAAACACTCATTCAATTCACACACAACACAGGACTCACAACCCAATATAATACGCATATGTATATCAAGAATTATACCTGAATGACAAGTATTTATGGCTATAAAAATTGTGGCACTAAGCAGCGCACAACAGCAACGACTTCGACAGCCGAATCTCGCTTTGGTCCGGTGAGACACACAACAGCGTGAAGCAGAGGCCCTCGCGCGTTCTCGGCGCACGCTGCAAACTCTGCCACTTACACTCCTGAAGCAGAGCGCGTCGCTATTAACCTGCCTGCCCAAGACACTGCGGAGACAGACCGAAACTCTCGTATCTTGGCCAAAGTGACTTGACAGAGAGGGACCAATGATAAGTGTGCAAAATTGTATCTTGCACTTTTTGTAAGCTCTTTCCTCAAGCGCCTTGGCTAAAGTTCACTCAGACACCCCATATATTGCGAGCATTATTCGTACGCTTCGTATGCTCACGCGTACATACTCACCATCATCATCATATTATATATATATATATATATATATATATATATATATATATAAACAAGAAGAAAGTGGGTAAACCGAGGGGCCCGATTTTTGTTAGTCTTATCACTAAAAGCAAACAAACATGACACCCAAGAAACATTAGGGGAAATTACTTCTAGTTACTAACTGGAACATATGATAAATAAATGAAAATGAAAGTGGATGAAAAAACAAATTCCCGCAGCTGGGGAAAATCCTATTTCTTTGTATTCGGCGTACCATGCTCTACCAATTGAGGTACCGCGGCACCATTTTCCCATATACTTTCTTGGGTATTTTTGATTTACTACTAGAATCAGCCCTCAGAGAATCAACCCTCACAAACCTTGGCGGCGGATGTGGAACATCCTTTCTGCCGCAGGCGTCGTGAATACGCCATATTTTTGAGTGAGGGCAACCGGTCAATAAACCCACATATTCTACCTCAGGGCATCAATGTTCTTGATTCGAGATCTTTGTTATGTAATAAACGACGAGAAAGCGGGTTAACCGAGGGGCCCCATTTTTATTAATCATATCAAACGAAGCCTACAAACAATGACACCTGAGAAAACATAGGGGAAAACACTTGTGCTCATTAATTTCAATAAAGAAAAAAAAAACGAAACACTTTGGAACTGATGTGCGAATGAAACTCTTGCTTCGAGGAAACTAGTGTTTAACTGTAGGCTACAATCTCAGGCATGATGTTCTCCTTCCAAATCAACGAGCTCGTTGAACCACTCAACGCGTCTATCTGTATATCTTGTGAGCGCAACACTTGCCCGACTTTCCTGTTCATCTTCTCTGCATATCATCGTCCATTATACATCTTCCTCTGTATATACCATCACCAGGAGCATTGCTTGATCCTCGTGGCAGCAGCACAAGATTGGCTGGACAAAGCGGCTTCTTGTAAGATACATTTCACTCCGGGAGGCAAATTGCATGAAGTCTGGTCACACTGGCCCAACAAGACAATGAGTTTAGTCTGAAGACATCTGGCGACCTTTATATAGTGATTTTATAAGAGCGACCGGACAGACCTTCGAATTATTTCACAATTTCTTACAAAGTCCGCGCAATAATTTTTGATAATGCAAAACGCTGATGAAAACCAAGCAGCCGATGTAAAAATTAGAGGCAAAAGTTACACAGATACCACTCAAGCACAGCGATAGGGCCGTCGTGTCGTTACGATGTGAGAACCAAATCGTGTGCGCTGTTATCCATGAGTCGGCTCCTCACAATGCGCCAACTCGGTAGCTGTCACACTCGGCACAGCGTGACAGAGACGTCGACACTGCCCAGACCCCTGTTGCCAGATATCTTCAGACCGAACTCGATGTCTTGTTGGCCCAGTGTGACCAGACTTTATGCAATGTGCCTCCCAGAGTGCATTCGACGGAGTTACTGGCATACTCACCCTTCGTCATTTCCTCATGAACACTCTTCGTTTATACTCCCATTCCATTTTCTTTTTGGAGCTTTTTCTCCGTAGTTCACGTGATCAAAAAGACATTTCACTGCACGGCCGTTCTATTACTCCTTTCTTTGTGGACCCTAAATTGATCTAATTTGGTGGCATCCCTTTCACGTGCTTGTTTTTTTAATATTTTGTCTGCTGACTTTACTGCTGGTGACATACTATGTTTATTTGTCCTTGCTGTTGACTTTGTAGAGGTAGTGCGATCGATATTAGGACGTCGATGCTCGGGGAAATACACTGTAAGTTGTTGTTCCTTAGTCACACCATGGGTCATCACGTGGGCGGTGATGTTCATTACTGACCTACCTTTATAAATGTTAAGGAAATTGACCTAATACAGCGCCTCGCGAATTATCTCCACGGTGCTTAGGCCTCAACTGAGCTGTTCAAAGTGTGTCTTCACTGCTCGCTAGTAAATGTAGGACACAATACGTGCCCCGATTAATTCTGGCAACTCTGAACATATGGTGGCGCGAATGCTGGCACCATATGGCAAACCCTCGCTGTCTCATTTACTCATAGAGTACCATCATCATGAGAAGGAAATATAAAAAATAATAAATGCGGGTTGGAGAGCAATCGGCAGGCATTACTAAGTGCTTACTGAGAGCTCAGCACCGTCGTTAAAAACAAAGGTGTACAATCATTGCATTGTACCTGCGCTAATATACAGGGCCGGAAACTTGGAGGTTAACGAAGAAGCTCGTGAGCAAGTTAAAGACCGCTCAAAAGATATGTAACAAAAAACATTAGACGCAACATTAAGAGACAGGAAGAGATCAGTGTGGATCAGTGAGAAAATGGTTATACACGATATTCTAGTTGACATAAAAAGAAAAATATGGAGCTTGGCAGGCCGTGTATAGCGTCGATGGACAACCAGTGCACAATTAGAGTTACAGAATGGGAGCCATCAGGAAGCGCAGTCGAGGACGGAAGAAAACTACGAGTAGTGATGAAATTAGGAAACTTGCACGCGCCAGTTGTAATCGGTTTGCGCCGGAAAGGGTTAATTAGACATCGCAGAAAGAGGTCTTCTTCCTAGAGGGAACATGAAAATAGCTTGATGATGTTGCAGGCACCGTCACACTTACTTGTACGTAACGAATTCTGTGCAAATAATTACTTGTATTGAAATATACTTTCTAGTAATATGAATAATTCATAACGTTTTCTGGAGCCTTTACTTTGTTTTCTTGATAGTACTCGCAGTAACAGAAATGTTTTCTTCGGTAACCAATTACATGTAACCAGTTACAAATTTCACAAAATAAGCCATTATCAAAGACGCAGTTGCCCTGAACATTTAATTTGGTGGTAGCTAAATTGAAAAAAGGGAGCAAAATGGGAACATGGGTTACCTCCTATCCGCAATCAGCGAACTGCAGGTACACTTGGACCATATGACATTGCATGCTCGCACATTTGCGCAAGTCTCCCGGAAGGTTTTATATTATATAATTGTCTCTCTGCCCTGAAAACACCTATATGTGGCCTGCATAGGCGCTAGCAGCTTTTGCCTAATACGTCTTCGCTTGCGGCACTCTATAACTTCTCTGGTTGAGGCAGAAGATTTTGGTTTCTACCCGTTTTAAATATATGTTTCTCATATGCGCCAATTGTTGCGATTGCAACACAGGAACAGTTGTGTAACGACTGAATATTTTGCAGCTTCATATAAATTACCTTCCTGATTGACCACCGTTTGCCAAGAAACGGGTGTATTCTCTGGCGATCATTAGATTTAGGTCAAGTTTGCATGGCAAACAATTAGTTGAAGGGCGCCGGAAAAAGGTTTACCGATTATTGGATGACAAATGGAAGCGGCGCTTCTACCCCTCGACAGCGCAAGTTATTTCCTACGTCGATGCCAAGGAATCACCTATGAAAATATTTTTCAGTTTCTGACAGACCTTTTCTAGAAGGCTTTCCTGTAAACCCAGCAACAATGAAGTGCTGCAATTCACACACGACCCATACGGGAACACCATGACATTGAGTACCCATGCACAATTTTGAGAGGAAGGTGTTCGTACCGTACAACAGACTTTCTCTGCAGCGTGTACAGCAAGCGCGTTCACAGTTTTGCTTCCGGATGCCTTCACAAGAATACCAAGGAACATTACGGAACGAAATATGGAAAAGCCATTCTTAGTGAAGATAACCAAGGTACACCCTGTTGACCTTTTCTAAGAATTCGCTAAGAGGCGAATATGAGCGCGTAAATGCTTTTCAGAAGGGCGGCTGGTGAGGCATTGAAATCGCTCGGCCAGGTCCTTCAAATACTGCATTTGTGCCCCATCAGTAAAAATAGTGAGAGAAGTAATATTAAAGAAGTTGACTTCGCCTTAGCAGTTGCGCAATTATTTTTGTGTGGGAGTCTTTGGTAACTGCAATTATTACATTTTTCAGAGAAGTGTTTGTAATAGTTATCAGTTACATTTTTTGGTAACAGTGAAAGTCTGCCACTACACTGCCATGTGATACTGTGAACTTTCTCGAATCTATAACCAAACCAAACCAATACTACAGCTTATGGTCGAGGCTTGCTGCGTGTAGACTTTCCGACCTTCAAGCGTGTATACAGTTAGGCCTATTGATGTCATGTGCTCTGGCCTTAGGACGTGGACACAGTGACAGAGAGTTTTTGAGGGTGCTTGATATTTCGGATTGTAAATAGATCTAGACACATATTCCGAAGAAACATTGGGCTGTGTACGTGACTGAAGTCAAGTGTTATAAACGTGCGCTGGTTTCTGTGCCCAGCAACAAGCGAACCTGGCTGCGCCAATGCTTCAGGAAGTCCGCATGACTGTCCTTTGAAGTAGCATCAGAGTGGTCAAACTGTTGCATGCTGAAATTGTTGTTAAACCGCCTTCCAACTACTCATCGATCTCGCTTTTGGGTGTTCTCGGTGTAGCGGAGGCCTGAGACACTTGATTAGGTCGGAATTTGAAAATATCAAGAAGCATAGAAAGTTGGTGTTTCCATCCTTTCGTGTCTGATTGGCTTGCTGCTGAGCGCTGCCCGTTTTGTTCCCTGTCTTGCCCCACTTAAAACAACAGTCATGGAAAACCCTTTTCTTCGCTTGTATATTAGAATGGCATTCTGAGAGATTAGTACATGGGGTCACCACATTGGTCTCACACGTGAAAAGACCACTCACCATGAAAGGCACTACCGATAACGCTAACGCCAAGGCAAGTTGCCTAGGCGAGCAGCCTCGTTTCAGTTGTTCATCTGTTAAAGTAGGACAAACATTGAATTTCACTCGTGAAACATACCTCTGTTATCACCTTTTCACCTGGATTTTGAGGAACTTTATAATAGATATTACCTGATCTGCCCACAAGTGAAACACACTAGGCGTCTCCTTGATGTGCGACAATGAGCAACAGCCAGATACCAGTACATGGCGAACCAGGACCGCGTTCAAGACTACACTTTTCTTTGATGTTGGCAAACTCAAGCTCTTAAGACCGATTCAATGCTTCTGAATCAACTAGTAGAGCTCTGAAGATGGCATACATGTAATAAGAACTCCACATGAGCAATGCGAGCAGGTTGTCAATGTGATCGAGAAGTGATTGAAAGCGCCCAAACATTTCATTCACGAATGCTATGGCAAAGTAATTTTTCTCCGTCAAGCATATCAGTTCTGTAGCCGTCGCTGTACGCTTGGATATGCATTTGTTCATTTACCTAACTTCTGTAGATTTGAAGTTAGAGGCTGGCATTGTGTGCCTTCGTTTGTATTAGAGATAAAGTATTTTCGCAAAGGCTTGTTCAGAAACGTATCGAGCCAATAGCCAGTGCTGGTGGATGCCTCATACTTTAAGTGCTGTTAATGAGCATCAAGCAAAAAATGTGAGTACAATATTGTCTACATTGTGGATGCATACATTCCATCATAATCCCATTTAAGACATATGCATTGTACTTACATCATATTGATTACTCCAATAAGGAAGTAACAACATTACACACGAAACAGAGTGAACGGAATAATATGCAACAAATATATATCTAATACAGGTCCTGGGTACTTTCATAGGATTCTATGACGTAAGATGTTGCAATCTACCCGTTAATTTAGGCAGAGATACTTGGAGGTTAACGAAGAAACTCTGGGAAAACTAAATGAACGCGCAAAGTGCGATGGAACGAGAAATGCTAGGGATAGCGTTAAGAGACAGGGGGAGAGCGGTGTGGATCAGATATCAAACGAGGATAGCCTATTTCCCAGTGGACATTATGAAAGCAATTGAGCTGTGCCGGCCATTGTTATGCCTAGGGCAAATAACCGGCGCATAAGTAGGGCTACAGAGTATGAGCCAAGGAAAGGGATGTGCAGTCGAAGACACCGAAAATCAAGAGGTGTGACGAAATTGGGAAATGTGCAGGCGCAAGTTAGAATGCACTAGCGCACGACTAGAGTAATTGTAAGAGGCCGTTGTCCTTCAGAAAAAATAAATAAAATATAATGATTGTAAATATGTTGATGATGATCACATTAAAAATTAGGCAGGACTGTGTCATCGGACTGTTTGCAGAACCACTGACACCCTCGAAGACGCTGAACTATCCAGGTGCCAGGAGCTTTGGTAGTTGTTCCACTGCATTCCTTCTCTTGTGTTCACGCTTACGTCTGATTGCACACCGGCTGGACCGCCTGAATGAACTACAATTTCTTATCGCAATGGGCTGGCAATAATGCCTAGAGATACAAGAACGGCAGATGAATTAGAAGCCGCGTGAACTCCACTGATTGTATTGCCGCCCTCGTGTTACTCTAAGGCTTTGGTTATTTTGGGATCGTAGCCATGAACTATTAGATCTTTGTATTGATTTCTGTGATGGAGTAATTTTTCTCGTCAAGATTGCCTGAGCAGACTTGCAATTGGCACGCCTCGGTTCGGTTGCTTGCAAAGCTTCGATATTGGCGGCGAAACTTCTCCTTGTGGCACCTTCAATGACAAACCGCTAATTGAATAGTCGGTTCATTATCAGTCATCAGCATGTCCCACGTCGCCATATTGCTGCGAAGACGCCCACTACACACAATCTCTGCAATTCAATACACAAAACGCGAACCGTTAACAGCAAGTATATGCCTCGACAAGATCGCCGTTGCACGAAGGCGCTCATTTCCGAAGATGCCACCACTGTGACGTAGAGACGGCGCAACCAGGTCTCAGACGTACGAACACGTAGAAATGCCTAGGCGGTTGTGCAACATACCACTCGTTTGGATGTTTGGGCGTCAAAGGCTCTGTCATTTATAAAACCGGGGGGCGGTAGAAAAATGGCATTTTTTGTCATTCTGTGGCGAATACTACGAGAAACCTCGGTTAAGAAAAAACGTTGAAGCAGCGCGATGCTAGCATTAATCGTTCTAAGCAACGAGCATAGTACAAGATCAATGTGCAACCAATGACGAGTGATAGCTTTTGTGAGCTATAAACGAATCGAAGTGTTGGTTATATGGAACTGTTGTTTTCAAGAAGGTTATTGTTGCTGATATTGTTAATCTAAAATACTGCATTGAGAAAAAGAAACTGTATCAATGATGAGTAAAGGGAAAGGAGTACCTGCGTTTACATAGCCGTTGTGCAGGGAGCTACACTGTATATTTCTTAGGTGACTCCAAGCGCCTGTCATGACAGTTGTTTTGATGTTTACTTGTATTACTACTATACACGTACGCGTGGAAGAAGTTGTAAGAGCTTGGCGTGATCCTTACCCAAATAAGGGGGGCATTTCTCTTTATTTCCTAGATGTTGCATGTTTTACTATGCCGATCACAAACATATTTATTTATATTGCTTTCTTTTTCAACAGATTTGGCTCCAACAACTTCCCAAATATTACAGAAGAAGATAGACAGAAGATGCAGGAGACATTCTCGTACGTTCCATCTCTACTTATAATTCAAATCAGAATGCATAATTTTGTAAACGTAGCGTGCGCTAGTATCGGCAAGATTTATTTTTGCATTTAACTCATATTTCCTCTTACAAACTCGTAATACACTAAGTTATACTTAAATATTCATCATAATCCATGGAGCGAAAGATTATCGGTACGCAAGAAATGTGGTACAACTAAATGTCTATTCGAAGATTAAACATCATTTCGGCAATGCTGACGATTACTTAATGAAAGATCAGTGCTATTGTTCGTGACCAAATATCTAAACATATATATATATATATATATATATATATATATATATATATATATCTAAACATATATATATATATATATATATATATATATATATATATACATGTCATTTTTGGGAAAGTAACTAGCCTACACAGAAGGATATCGCGCATTCTGCATATTATTCCAGCACGTCCACGACAACGTATTAGCTTGCATACAGGCCTCCGTTCTTGCAGATATATGTTTCTTTACCGGTAAGCTCTTTCCTAAATAATGTAGACATCGTCGTCACTCCGTAAGGAGAAAGTGTGTGAACGTCAATAATTAGCACGCAAGTGTAATTGCAGAAATGAAGTAGGCAATATTATACTGCAGAAACGACCGCGTTTAGCACTCATGGAGCACCACACAAATATTGAAGGATGTTATGACAATCCTTTCTGTGACTGGAAGAAATAAAATCGCCGCCCAAGCACTCCAAACGGATGGTTAATCACCAAAGTCTAAACGAGCAGCCCGGTGTTTCTAACTGGGTTAATCGCGATGGTTCATCAAAGGACGGGTAGGTGGGCTGCTGGATCCTCGGTACCGAGTTGCTGCTTGCGCTCCGCTTCACCGCTTTCATCATGCCAGCCTTTTCAATCGAAATTTTGGGCCGGGAGCGTGACTTCATGAATCGGAGTAAACAGGCATTGAACTATGTAGGTGGTGTTGGTTAACAGCGCACATCTCTTTCCATATTTTTCTTTTTCGCGCGTCAGCATGGGCTTGTGCCGGAAGAGTTTTTGGCGAACCAGCGACCGACAGACGGACGGATGGAGGGAAGGACGTACGGATCGGCTAGCCATATACATCTTCGCTATATAAACATTTATAAATAGTCGAGCATGCCTTAAAGGCAGCGGTGGCGTAGAGGTAGAGCTTCCGCTTCACGTGCAAGAGGACCGTGGTTCAAATCCCGGTGTCGCGAAAGTTTCCACCCGATTAAAAAGAGAAAATCCGCGTGTTGATAAAATTGCAAAAACAGGCCTGCAGTGCGGCCGAATCCCAGTGAACAGAATCGGTGACGCACTCCCTCATCGGAGCAGGATTGGCCTCCCTGGTGCAGTACTTGGCCACAACCTCCTATATGAATACAAGAATCCAACTCCGGCCCTCAGTCCCCAGCAGCTGCGAAGCCACTGACCACGGTGGCAGTCTGGCCTGTGACGCAGCAGAGGGTACTAAGAATCTCTGGGTTTGGACAGGCCGCTATTGGCATCTGAACCTGACAACGTTTAACGCTAGAACGTTATGTAGTGACGCGAGTGCATAAGTGCTATTAGAGGGCAGTAAATGGGTATAATAGGGCGAAGTGACGTTAGCAGAAGAAAAGAAGCATGTACAGTGCTAAAAAGCGGGCACTTCGTCTGCTACTGGAGCTTAGCCGAGAGAAGAGAACTAGGAGTCGGATTCCTGATTAATAACGATATAGCTAGTAATATACAGGAATTCTATACTATTAACGACGGGGTGGCAGGTCTTGTTGTGAAACTTAATAAGAGGTATAAATTCAAGGTCGTACAGGTCTACGCCCCTACATCCAGTCATGATGACCAGGATGTCCAAAGCTTTATGGAGACGAGAAATGGGCTATTGTTGAATTCAAAATATACTACACTAAACTGATGGGCGACTTCAATGCCAGGGTAGGCAAGAAGCAGGCTGGAGAAAAGTCAGTGGAGGAATATGGCATAGGTTCTAGGAATACCAGGGTAGAGTTATTCCATATTCTTCAGAAGAGCGGGTTTGAAAGGGACATTGAAAAAAAGGGTAGAAAGAGTGTGGGTCATTGTTATGTGCCTCATAATTCCATTTATCCTACAGGCGGATAGTTGTTTTGCACGTTCCAAGCCATACGTCACTCCTGACTGCAGTCGCCAATTACATCTGATTAGGGTGTCGGTGAAGCTTGTAAACCGATCGCATGGGTGACGAAGTTACTGTTGTACGTTCTCGAAGGCGCGAGCACCAGTCGTTATACTGAAATTATCCATAAATCATGCATAAATTTTCGACGCGTTTGAGCCGTAGGTCAGATTTCAACTACCTAATCAAGTACTCGGAAGTATCGTTCAACCCGAGTATAACATTTCAGGTCAAAACAGCTTCAAGACAGTTCGTTTTGTGTTTCGCCTTTGCGTTAGCCGAATAATTCACTGTTAAGACAAAGTGGCAATATTAAGAGAATCTCTTTCGAATGTATATTCGCACATCCGGCACGCACGAACATTGTGGTGCTGGTGCTAGACAGCCCAGTTTGCCCACAGGGAATAGCGAAAGGGGCCCAGCTCGAGACACGCCTCGTAAGTGACACGTTTTGACGCTGGCGAAACGGTGCCTCGTAACATTGCTTCAATGCCAAGCGGAATAACATCTCTATGGGTTCTGCAGGAATTTTTTACAGCACATTACATCACTTTCCCTAATATATTGCTCAAAAAATGCAACTGGCCTGTACATAGAAGAATGAAGACGACGATTAACATAATAATGATCAAATAATTGTTTGTTTTATAGCAGAATGCTGACGTACGCCATGGGACACCAGAACTATGGTGCTTTATGAAAAGTTTGTAACACAGTAAATATACAAGGTTGCACTGAGGCTTGGATATTAATAGATTGTAACATATGTGGAGTGAAAAATGTGTTACATGACTGAAAACTTGATGCCATCGTGCCCACATACCGGGTGACCATTTTAATTTTTGTGAGTTTTTTTACAATAGGCAGATTGAATATTTCTTATCCTTGAACTGGTTCATTCGAAGATGCGGAATTTAGTAACATGATAAAACGAAACAATTATGGGCAACTAAGTTACGGAAATTCACTAAATATCTGCTAAATAATTACTTTGTGGCATATATTGTAATTAACTAATTGTAAATGTTGAGTTTGTAAAACGCATCCACTTGAAATTATTCTGCAGGACGACGCTAACTTTAAGATATTTCCCGAAATCTGGGACCGAATACACGAGCATTCCAGGTACTTTTGTACTTCAGTTCATAAAACAGCATTTTGTTAAAAAGGAAAATTGAGTAACAGTGCAATTTTATGGAGAGTTTTATAGCGTAACGCTAAGTGGATACGCCTTGCAAGTTCACCAGCTGCAATTCGTAAATTCTAATATATGCTATAGAATAAAGAAGTAGGAAGCTATTTAGTGCATTTTTCTTTATTAGTTGAATATGCGTTTCGATTTCTCCTGTAAGTAATGCACGCCACTTTCAGTAATCTAGTGCTATGACTAGAATTAGGTTATCTGCAAATGGGATAATTAAAAACTGCGGAAAACCTAAAAGTATTCACTCTGAATATAGCCTAGTTTAGGGATGGCAACTGATTGCACAAACGCTGAATCATACAAATTGCACAAAAGTTGCATACGGATTCTTCACGTGAAGTTCTCTGAGGTGTGCCCTAAGCATTGCTTAGGAGCACTTCTACTTTCTCGTCACTTCGAAATGCCACTGTAGCAGGCGGCACAACCGAACATATTGTACTGAGCTGAGAACTGCCATATACACCAAGCTAATATATAAGTATTTATTTCACTCAAGCAGAGGGCAGTTTGGATGGACTACGATACTTTTCGCGAGGTACCATTAAATAAGAAAATATTACTCAGGTGCACAAAATCGTTGCAGAGCGGTAAAAAGCGCCGTCCTTTATTCTATTCAAGCTTATTTCAAAAGTTAAACTCCCTATTCACTTTCCGCTTTGCAAATGTTTGTGTTTAAAGAATAGAACGCTTTCTACTAGTTCACCCACTGCTCATTCAGAAGTTCTAGAGTGACAACATCCTCACTAAAATATTCTGACTGCAAAATCAATTATCACGATAGCCATGCTATAATACCGGAGCCCAAGTTGCATAAATTTTCCCGCCTGAAGCATTTCACGGTTAAGCTTCGTGATAAACATACGTGGAGAGAATTCAAACGTCATAATTGTGAACTTTTCATATACTTTGAGCACAATAGCCACTAAAATGCGTGGTCGGCGGCTCTTCGTGGAAATATACCACCAGTAATATCTCTGCTTAAGAGCACGTAAGTACATAAAGTCCAAGAAAGGTACCAATATGAAGATTATTCTGCATGCATTAAATTTATATGTAATAAACAATGCATGCTTGACCAGAATGAGCAATGCATGTTTGTCAATATTCTAGTAGATAATCTTGCACGGCTCAATATAATTATCTTTAAGGCATTGACGATAATCTATACATAGCTACCTTTGAAAGGAGTTTTGTCGCTCATATGACCTTCAAGGACCTCTCCGATAAAATGCAGTATTACAGTTTTTTGACGCTTTACATTGCAGGAAATGCACCAGAAGGGAACAAATTCGATATGTTCTGTCATGTTGATGACAGTGGGATGACAGCCAGGCAGCGAAGCATTCTTTCATTTTCCTCTATGAAATTTGATAGAATCAAGATGCAATGTAAGTGAATTACCTGATATGCGGAAATAAAATTCAATGGTTCAAGTGAACATATATTATACACGCAGCTGTGACAGATGCAACGTTCTGATGTTCTTTTGCGTCATATTTCTCATTTAAAGAGTGATTTAAATAAATCTTTCTTGCCGTCTTCCTCTGTCTTTGGTGTCCGTTTCTACAGATTTAAAAATGTCATCTACTTGCCATTAGCGCATTCCATTTCATCCACAGGTCATCACCCTTATGACCCATTCACAGTACTGGAGGCCGGAAAATTTACGTAGCACAACGTCGTGTGACATAAAAAAATGTCGTCGTCGCAGCTACCTATTCGAGACCGATTTTCGCCACCGAAAAAACACAAGCATCGCTTTTCGCAACCTAGTCAGAACAAGCGATAATGAGGTAAAGGAGGGAATGGACGCAGATACGGTCAGGGTGTATGAAGGACAGGTACTCCAATGGACCTAGGCGGAATGTCTGCCAAATGTTCGACTACGTCAAGACCCCGCCCCCCTCCTGGAAGCGGCCGCACTAGTGCAAGCGGTTTGTAGCTCCGCCGTTTTTGCTGCGGATCCCGAGAAAGCCATCGAAGCGGCAGGCCATCAAGACAGGTGCTGCTCCCTAGCGGCGGTGAACAATTATTCAGTGCTCTTCTCATTTCAGCGCTGCGCCGTCGGAGGACCTTCCCGTGCACTCTGAATCCAGTTGCCTATTATTCAATATGCTTAGCAATGGCCTTTTACGACGTTGTTTGCAAATATATTTGCTGGTGTTATGTGTATTTGTACCCTGCTTCTTGTGCAGAGAAGCGTCCAGGACAAGTGTACTGTGTAGTGCAGGAAAGTTTAGGGCAATAATATGGACTGCAATTCCCGCATGAAGGTTCTTGGCCGGCGATGCTGTGCTATCACCTAATCCGATAGACCAACGAGACTTAGCCTTGAATTGGGTTCTGCCTAGCCTGAGCACGATGCCCCCTGTTTTGCATACTGACGTTACTGTTCCCCTCTCCGCTTATTGTGTTCCTGCTGCTGTTAGGCGATCCTAACTATGCGTGCCCTTTCCATAGTGCTATCAGAACCCACTATATATCAGTCGCCAGGTGGGTTCTTAATTACATATGAAAGTGTAGTTACGCCTTCCCTGCTTTGTATGCTGCAGCAGCTTCTTCCACCGAACAGCAGCTTATCTGTGGTCTTTACCGTGAAACTCTTGTAGCGAACGCTATGCGTGAAGATGAGCTTTCGGGTTCTTTTTTACTTTCCCTCGCACGGCGGGCGCTGCCACTGCCACCGGCTTGCAGGATGATTAGAATTACATTGTAGGTAGTGACGTGTACGTGTTGCTTTCTGGTAGACTATTAGGTTAATTTTTAAATCAAGAAATGGAAGCTATCCTTTTTCGCGTTCACAAGGGAACTGATTGTCTTTTTCTATGGGGTTTGAGGACTCAACAAGATTGTTTCTGCGTTACGAATACACCGCTATTCACCAATGTACTCAACCACCTAAGCTCCCTAGAGCTAAACATTCACTTCACTTGTAAACACGAAAAATACGGATACCTTCCTTCCTTTGATTTGCAAGTTAACCAAACCGCAGACTAAATTTCGCCTTTCGGGCAAAACTGCGACTTTTTTTCCACACCCTCGAATCGACGTTCGTAATTACTATCTGACTAATACTTGATAGGAGTTGAATATAAAACTTCTTCTGCTATCGCTTTTTAGTATACTGAGGCAAAAGCATTCTATATACGTATAGTACAAACATCACTGGCTATAAGGTACAACCCTGTCGAACGCACCGCTTCACTTGAGTGGGTTATCCGACCCACTTATTAATGATGATTTTTGTAGTGCACTGGCTGTTCGCTATGTATACCCCTTCGAGTAAACTTGATCCATCGTTCAAATGTTCTAAAGCGGACATAAACACATCGTGCGCAACCTTATCAAGTGCTTTTTCTGTAACATTGCGACCTAACCGTGCATGACATTAAATCATTCCAACACACTTGGTGCTTTGCGAACGTTTGACAGCGTGCTCCTACCTTTAATCCCACATGTATGGCGTGGGCCTACTAATTTCGTAATTGCTGTCCGTATTCTACCAGGTAATATATTCATCATAATGTAGTAATGCACGTCAGTTAAATATTTTGGCCGATACAATATTACTTCACGCGCACTACCTTGGTCACCCGTTTTTCGTATTGAAAGTGCGTGTGAATTAAAATGTAAATGAAGGGAAATTTGAGCGGCATTGCCTTATTGTTCCAACAAAAGTTGACATTATACAATCAGAGCCCCATAAATTTTAGCATACAGGGGCATCACTCGGTTAAATAAAAGAGATGTAATATCTATGTATGCAAGCATTCCCTATGCATTTCTGTCATTGTCCAAATAAATTTTCCTTTTAATGTCAGCCTCATACAAGAGTAAAACTAAAACACAAATTTTATATAATCACCTTAACAGGAACACCTCATTTTAACTTCACAGCAAATAGGCGTCTTTTTATGCTAGCCTCCTGCAATTGTAAACCCTTCTGCTTGCTTTACAGATAAATTATACTGTTATCAGTAAACCCTAAAATGATTCAGGAAAACAGCATTTTAGAACACATCTAAATATGTCCTATTTAATGTGTAACAGCTTAATTGGTTTGTTTGCACAACATCAGAAATGCAAATTAAAATTACTTCTTGTTTATCATTTTGCCTGCTCGACCAAAATCACATCACGTAAATATAATAACCTAATAGCTCATAGAACCTAATTTGGCTTACATATTACCACCTTCGCATACTGCAACCGCATCACTATGTCATATGTGTTGGAATAATCAAGAGGTGCATGTCCATCAGCACTCCAATGTCACTATCAGTGATCATCTACACAGCTAAGCAGATGGTCATGATTCAGGTAGCAAAATGGTGAGAGAAAGAAAATCCACTTTGAGAGGAACAATACTGCGATAACTTGAGATAGATGGACGCCGTGCAAGCAGCCGACCTCTTCTCAGCTCGGCAACAGCAACTAGCCTTTCGATAAAAGAAAATGATTCATTAGTAATGATAAGTTACCTTGTTCCTGCAGAGTATCAATACAATTTCATTTCCATGCACATCTACTCTCCGATTTATTTAGCAATAGACTGGCCATTTCTTCCGCCAGAACATTACCTTCGATTCCCCTATGGCCAGGTACCCAGCATAATATGATATGCTGGATAGATGAGTACGCTTTACGCAAGACCGAATCAAGTTTATTAAATACGGCATTTTTTGTTTGCTGAGTGACATTAAGGCCTTCACGACGCTTAGCGAGTCTGTATAGATCGCTGGTTTTGGAAGTTTTGATTTTCCTATATGCTTCACGGCACAGAGTAATGCGTAGGCGTCGGCCGTAAATAAACTTGTTTCGGGATGCAGTACATTGAATTCCGAGAAAGATGGGCCGACCGCTGCATATGACACCCCGGCACTTGACTTCGAAGCGTCTGTGTAGAACTCTGAGCTAGAGTGCTTACACTGAAGTTCTAGGAAATGCATTCGGCTTTTGGCCTTTCGAGCGCGCTTTGTGACTTCTATAAAGGATACGTCACATTCTAACACCAGCCACTCCCAAGGAGGTAAAAGCTTGGTTGGGTGCAATAAGCGACGCTCGAGGAGTGGGACATGCATTTCATTGCTAAGCTCCATCACACGTAGCGAGAAAGGCTGTCTTAAACAGGGGCGATTGCAGAAAAGTGTAGCACACGTCATATCGGTAATGGAATTAAAACATGGATGTTGAACATTAGAGCGCCCCTTAAAGAAATATGCAAAGCTGATGTATGATCTCTTGAGGTGGAGTGACCACTCATTCTATTCGGAATATAAGCTTTCAGTCGGGCTTGTTCTGAAAGCGCCCATGGCTAAGCGGATAGCTAGATGGTGAACAGGTTCTAGCATCTTAAGCGGGCTCGGGGCGTTTGAGTTATATAGCTCGGCACCATAATCTAATCGTGACCGAATCAGCCTCTTGTAGAGATTCATTAAAAACTTCTTGTCACAACCCCATGTAGTCTGGGATAGAAGTTTCGCTAGGTTCATTCTTTTAAGGCATTTTTCTTTATTATGTTTAATGTGTGGGACGAAAGTGAGCTTATGGTCAAGTATAACACCTAGAAATTTGTGCTCTTTGTTTACAGGCATCTGTTGACCACGCACTTCTAAGCATGAATCCCGAACCAGGATCCATGCTTGTAAAAAGAACACAAGAACTCTTGTGAGAATTCATTTTAAATTCACTTTTCTCTGCCTAATTTGACGCTTTGTTTATGCCATGCTGTACCTGTCTCTCGCACACTGCGAGGTTACACGATTTGAAACCTATTTGAATGTCGTCCACGCAGACGGAATACAAAATGGCCGGTATAAAGGAAGCGCGAAGTGGTGTCATCTTAACAACAAAGAGTGTGGAACTGAGCAAGCCTCCCGGGTACACCAGTTTCTTGTGTAAAAGAACGTGACAGTACATTAGCGACTTTTACTCGGAAGGTGCGATTGGACAAGTAACTTTCTATTAGGTTTAGCATATTACCATGAACGCCCATTTCTGTCAAATCTCTCTAGATTCCGTAGCACCATGTTGTATCGTACGACTTCTCCAGATCGAGGATTATCGATAAGGAACACTGTTTGTGTGCAAATGCGTCCAGGATATTTCCTTTAATATGTACAAGATGATCGGTTGTGGAGTGCCCTTCTCGGAAGCTGCACTGATAGAGATCAATTGCTTATTTCAAGGAAACGGATGAGTCGCCGAATATCGATATTTCCAAATACCTTAAAAAGGCAACTTGTGAGGGCTATTGGGCGGTAACTTGCCACTGAGGAAGGGCCTTTGCCTTGTTTCAAAACAGGGATCCTAATGGCTTCTTTCTATGCAGTTGGAAAGTATCCTACAGCGCAAATAGCGTAAAAAAGAGCGAGCAGTGTACCTTGCGTGTCATGGTGAAGGTTTTTGATGATTTCATACATGATTTTGTCAGATCCCGGTGCAGAGCTCTTGCATGCGCTCAAGGCAGCTCTCAACTCGGCAATACTAAGGGAGAGTTTTACGGTTCATCCTGTCCACATTTTCTTATGACTGGCTTACATTGTTAAATGAGTTCATATTTGAGAAATGATTGCGAAAAATAGGTTGAACTTGACACGCTCTCAAAGTGCTCCTCAAGTGAGTCTGCCTGGCCTTGCAGCGTATCGCGCTGTGTATTTACCAAAGGGAGTGAATATGTTTGTCGCCCTCTTAACTTATTTACCCTCTTATCTTATCTATAAACAAATTAATACTCGTTAGAAACTTCTGCCAACTTTCTCTTCTGGCCTGTCGGCGGGTTCTCGAGCCTTGGGACTTTACTTTCTTAAAGTTAAGATGCTCTGCAGTGAGAAAAGCCCGTAGCAACCCCCACGCCTTGTTCTGTTTTTTACGAGCGATGCTACATTCGTCGTTCCACGACGCGACACGCCGTCTGCATGCCAAGCCACTTACTTCAGATATGCATTTAGATGCGGCATCTATAATGAAGGCTGCAGAATACTGCACAGCAGCAGCAATTCCTAAAGAAGACATGTCATTCCATGAGATACTAGTTAGAGTTCGGAATTTATCCCAGTCGGCTGTATGCGTTGCCAGTGGCCTCGCAGTTTCTTTCGTATGTAAGGTTTCAGATCAGTGAGAGGCACCAAAGCAGTATTATTAACAGCACGGAGAGCAATTGACGTAGCCATCTGGTCTGACAAAACGTTACCCTCGATTCCCCTGTGGCCGTGTACCCAGCATATGATGATTTGCTGGTTAGATAGATAAGCTTTGCACATGTCGGAATAGACCTCAGTAAGTACAGGATTTTTATGTTTGTAGGGTGACATTAAGGCCTTCACCACACTTAGGGAGTCTGTATATATAACGGCTTTTTGGAGTTTTGCTTTCTTTATATGCTTTACAGCCGACCCCATATAGCGTAGGCCTCTGCCGTAAAGATACTTGTTTCTGGGTGTAGTACATCGAATTCCGGAAAAGAAGGACCGACGGCTGCATAGGATACTCCGGTATGTGACCTGGAAGCGTCTGTGTTGAACTCTGTGCATGAGTGTTTGTACTGAAGTTCTAGGAAACGCATTCGAATTTCTACCTCTGGAGCATGCTTTGAAACTTTTAGAAAGGATACGTCACATTCTGTGACCTGCCAGTCCCAAGGAGGTAATAGCTTGGTTGGGCGCATTAAGCGGGGCTCCAGGAGTGGGACATGCATTTCATCGCTAAGCTCCTTCACACGCAGCGAGAAAGGCTGTCTTATAGACGGACGGTTGCGGAAAAGTGTAGGATACATCATATCGGTAATGGTATTAAAACATGGGTGTTCAGGAATGGAATGCACTTTAAGGAAATAAGTAAAGCTGACGTATGATCTCTGTAAGTGGAGCGGCCACTCATTCGATTCGGCATATAGGCTTTCGATCGGGCTTGTTCTGAAAGCACCAGTGGCTAGGCGGATACCTAGAGGATGGACAGGATCCAGCATCCTTAGCGTGCTATTGGCGGCAGAGTTATACACTACGGCCCCATAATCCAATCGTGACCGTATTAGGCTCTTGTAGAGATTCATTAGACACGTTCTGTCACTACCACACGTAGTCTTGGATAGAAGTTTCATTAGGTTAATTCTTTTTAGACATTTTTCTTTGAGATATCTGATGTGTGGAATGAAAGTGAGTCTATCGTCAAGTATAATACCTAGGAATTTGTGCTCTTTGTTGATAGGAATTTGTTGTCCACACAGTTCTAAGCAAGGATCCGGGACCAGGCCTCTCTTTCGTTTAAAAAGGACACAAGAACTTTTGTGAGGATTGATTTTAAATCTGTTTTCCTCTGCCCATTTTGATACATTGTTCAAACCATGCTGTACCTGTCTCTCGCACACTGCGAGGTTACAGGATTTAAAAGCTATTTGAATATCGTCCACATACATAGAGTAAAAAATGGCCGGTGGTAATGAAGCACGAAGCGTGTTCATCTTCACTATAAAGAGCGTGAAGTTAAGCACGCCTCCCTGGGGTACACCAGTTTCTTGTGTAAAAGGACGTGACAGTACATTGCCGACTTTTACACGGAATGTGCGATTGGACAAATAGCTTTCTATTAGGTTTAGCATATTACCATGAATGCCCATTTCTGCCAAGTCTCTTAAGATTCCGTAGCGCCACGTTGCGTCGTATTTTTCTCCAAATCGAGGAATATGGATACGAAAAACTGCTTGTGTACAAATGCGTCACGGATGTTTCCTTCGATGCGTACAAGATGGTCAGTTGTGGAGCGCCCTTCTCTGAAACCACACTGATAGGGATCAAGCATGTTGTTCAGTTCAAGGTAATGTATGAGTCTGCGATAATTCATTTTTTTCGAATACCTTACAAAGGCAACTTGTAAGGGCTATTGGGCGGTAACATGCCACTGAGGAAGGTTCTTTGCCTTGCTTCAAAACAGGAACAACAATGGCTTGTTTCAATGCGGCTGGAAGGTATCCCACAGCCCAAATAGTGTTAAAAAGTGCGAGTAGTGTAACTTGCGTGTCATTGTGTAGTTTTTTGATCATTTCATACATTATTCGGTCAGATCCAGGTGCAGAGCTCTTACATGCGCTCAAGGCAGCTCTAAACTCTGCAATACTAAAAGGACGGTTGTATGGTTGATTCTGACGACATTTTCTGATGGAAGGCTTACATTCTTCTATTTGTTTGTATTTGAGGAAGGATTGTGAATAATTTGTTGAACTTGACATGCTCTCAAAATACTCCCCAAGTGAGTCTGCCTAGTCTTGCAATATATCGCCCTGTGTGTTTACCAGAGGGAGTGAATATGTTTGCCGCCCTCTAATCGTATAAACCCTGTCCCAGGCTTTCGCCTCATCTCTGAACGAGTTAATACTCGACAAAAGCTTGTGCCAACTTTCTCTTTTGGCCTGTCGGCGGATTCGCCTGCCTTGGGACTTTACTTTTTTAAAGTTAATAAGATTCTCTGCAGTGGGAGAAGCGCGTAGCAACCCCCACGCCTTGTTCTGATTCTTATGGGCGATCCTACATTCGCTGTTCCACCACGGCACACGTCGTTTGCATGCCAGACCACTCACTTCGGATATGCATTTTGATGCGGTATCTATTATGAAAGATGTAAGATACTCCACAGCAGTACGAATTTCTAAAGAAGACATGTCGGCACATGAGATGTTAGTGAGAGTTCGAAATTTCTCCCAGTCGGCTGTGTCTATCTTCCACCTAGGAGCTTGTGGAGGATATTTGTTTTCTTTATATGTTCTTATCAGTATAGGGAAGTGGTCGCTCCCGTAAGGATTGGTCGTAACTTCCCATTCGAGTTTGGGCAGTATGGACGGGGAAACTATGCTAAGATCTATTGAAGAAAAGATTCTACGTGGGTTCCTTCTTATTCAGGAAGCACGCACCTGAAGAAAAAAGGAACTGTTCAACAAGACAACCTCGTGCGTCTGTACGAGAGTCGCCCCACAGGGAGCTGTGTGCATTGAAATCGCCAAGAAGAACATAAGGTTCTGGCAATTCATCTATAAAGGATTGGAATTCATGTTTCGTTAATTTGTAGTGTGGGGGTACGTAAAGCGAGCAAATGGTGACGAGTTTATTTAGAAGAACAGCTCGAACCGCCACTGCTTCAAGGGGCGTTTGTAGCTGTAAATGCTGACAGGAAATACTTTTAAGAATAAAAATAGCAACACCGCCTGATGATACGACAGCATCATCGCGATCTTTGCGGAACTTGACATAAGGTCGGAGAAAGTTAGTGTGTTGTGGTTTTAAGTGTGTTTCCTGTAGACACAGCACTTTTGGATTGTGTTTTTGGATAAGCTCTTGCACGTCATCAAGGTTCCTAAGAAGACCTCTAACGTTCCATTGAATAATTTGCGTATCCACATTGAAAGTAAATAAGTGCTGTGTGTATGGAAACGGAGGTGATGCCTTAGGTTACAGAGCTCTTTCGAGGCCCTGTAACGGGGGTTCTGCCCTTTCTGGAGCGTTCGAGTGAGCCTCGCCGCTGCTTAGGCGCTTGGTGCGACTTGGAGATAGGTGTAGTGTCCATTGCCTCTAGTGAGGCTCCGGACACGTGCTCTTGCGAGCGAGAGGTTACCAGAGAGGGTCCCGCCTTGGAGGGCAAGACCTCTGAGCCCACCAGCCCGGAGGTGGATGGGGCTACCTGAGGGATTTGGCTGCGGCGGCTGTTGCCAGCGCTGCAAGGGGCCGGGGAGGTTGGGGCAGCCTCGGCTGCGCCCACCTTCGTTGTGGGTGGCCCTGTCTGGTGGGTTGACGGAGCAGCGCTACCTGCAACCGCCGCGGGGAGAGATGGCGTAACTGCCGACTCACTGCCTGTGGGTCGGACAGCCGCCGGAGGCCGTTGTGACGCTGCCCCCTGACGCGCCACATCGGCAAAGGTTTTCTTGGGCAGGTACGATATCCGCCTGCGTGCCTCCTTGAATATGTTCTCTTTTACTTTGATCGTTACGATTTCTTTTCCTTTCTTCCAGGAGGGGCATGACCGCGAGTATGCGGCGTGCTCCCCGTCACAGTTTACAGAGTGGAGCGCGTTCTCACAAGCTTCAGAGGTGTGTTCTTGAGCACTGCATTTTGCACAAGTTTAGCGGCCTCGGCAGCTCTGCGAGCTATGACCGAAGCGCTGGCATTTGAAACATCGGAGTGGGTTTGGCACATAGGGCCTAACCCGGAGCTTGATGCACCCGGCCTCGATTGATTCGGGCAAGATACTTGTTCCAAAAGTAATTATTTGGTGCTTCGTCTGAATCTCTTTACCATCCCGCCTCATCTCAATTCTTCTGACATTGATTACATTTTGTTCGCTGAAGCCCTCCAGCAGTTCCGCTTCAGTCAGCTCAAGCAAATCATCATCTGACACAACTCCACGGGTGGTGTTCATTGTATGGTGCGGGGTTACTGTTACGGGGGTCTCTCCAAATGACACTAGTTGCGGTAGTTTCCTATATTTTTTTTACATCGCGGAGCTCCAAGAGGAGGTCATCCCTTACCATCCTCGACACGTTGTATCCTGGACCAATAACATCAGTCAGGGACTTTGAAACAAGGAATGGTGAAATGTTTCGCACTGCTTTGTTTGGCTTTTCGGAACGAATAACGTGGAAGCGGGGAAAATTCTAGGTTTGGTGTCCGAAAAACTTGAAGACATCTTCGGTGCGCCCTCGTTTCTGAGGGCGATCAGCAAGGGAGGGGAAAGAAGTTTCCATGAAAAAATATATAGATTCGGCAACAGCGCCCACCGCCCACCACGGAGCGCAACGAGGGGACACGGCAGAGCTTGCATAGAAGTCTGCACGACGCCAGTCGTACGCCGTCACTATAACCAAATATGGTGTATCCAAGGTTGGATAGCCACACAGGGTTAACCTTTGCCGCCAGGAGAGAGGAAGTAAAAAGAAGATAGAAGGAGACAGGAAGGTCATAAGGTGGGAGATAAAGATGAAGATTCGAGGAGGGAGAGACAGGAAAAGGCGACTGCCGATGTGCTCCAGGTGGGTCAGTCTGCAGGTGCCGTCTATGTGAAGCCGAGGACGAAGATGTGTGCTGCCTCCGCCGGGGGGCCTTAAAGGTCCAAACACCCAGCATCGGCTCAACCCCCAGGATCCCCTTTTCCCCAAACACGGCTAAGCCGCGCACGGCTACACGCGGGAGGGTCCAACCCTCGTGTGCGCGGGTACGTGGTGTCGCAACACACCAAACGCCTGCTTGTGCAGGCGCCCCTGCGGGGAGAAGAAGCGAATCAAGGTGGCCCGCAAAAAGCACTGTTGCTCAGTACAAGTTTTATGAGAGGCACGTACCAGATTGATGTAAATGTAGGCGCCCACAGGATTGTAATCCATGGCAAAAAGTGGTGGTGGTCGATTTTCACTTCAGTTTGTGATGTATCTACCAGCAACACTTGGGCGCTAATTCCTAGCACAGGGTTCAACGTCACGCAGGGGGAATTCCTGCAGGCAAATTGCCCAAAGCTACCTGTAGCGATGGGACAATAAGCATAGACGACCTGGTCAACCCAGAATCCCAAAGACTGGTGATGTCCTGATTTGTACACGGTATGACCAAATGGCCCACTTTTTTGCACCAATACCTTATGGCAAGAGGTGGATGTGTGCATGAGATAATTGCAACAGCGCAGTGCACACACAATGCACAAAGTAAGACGACGGCATGTGTATTCCACGATTCTAACCATACCACACTAAATAAGTGCTCGAGTATTCGCTATGTATGTTTTTTGTGATGTTTCATGGCTTGAAAGAAATGTTTTTCATTTCGCGTATTTTGCTGTAGCGTAAGGGCCCAGTGTGACCATATGGTAACCGGCTATATTTCAAAAACTAATTAGGCAAGAGTAATAATTTTTGTATTTGAATTATTAGTACAAAGATAAGTTAATATATAAGAGTTATTTCATGATAGCAAGAAAAAAAAGAAACCGGTCCCTAATGGGTTAAGAGCCTGCGGTGGATGTTCGTTTTTTTACATGTTCTTAGCAGTATGGGGAAGTGATCGCTCCTGTAATGATTGTTCTTAACATCCCATTCGAGTTCAGGCAGTATAGACCGGGAAACTATGCTGATACCAAATGAAGAAAAGGTTCTGTTTCCAAGACAGTAATATGTGGGTTCCTTCTTGTCCAGAAGAAACGCACCAGAAGAAAAAAGGAACTGATGAACAAGACGACCTCGCGCATCTATACGAGAATCACCCCACAGGCAGCTGTTCGCATTGAAATCCCCAAGAACAACATAAGGTTCTGTCAAATCATCCATAAAGGACTGAAATTCATGTTTGTGTAAGTTGTAATGTGGGTGTATGTAAAGCGAGCAAATGGTAATGAGTTTCTTCAGGAGGATAACTTGAACAGCCACTGCTTCAAGAGGCATTTGTAGCTGTAAAGATTGACACGCTATACTTTTACAAATCACAATGGCAACACTGCGCCAGGATGCGAGAGCATCATCGCGATCTTTGCGGAACGCAACATACTTTCGGAGAAAGTTTGTGCGTTTTGATTGTAAGTGTGTTTCCTGTAAACACAGCACTTTCAGATTGTTTGTGGATATGTTCTTGCACATCATTACGGTTTCTAAGAATCACTTCTGACCTTCCATTGAATTATTTGTGTATCCACATTTGAAGGAAATTAGTGCTGTGTGTGCAGAAACAGATGTAGTTATTACAGAGATTAGATTACAGAGCTCTTTCTAGGCCCTGTAACGGTGGTTTTACCCTTTTTGCAGCGTTCGAGGAAGCGTCGCCGCCCCTTAGGCGCTTGGTGCGTCGTGAGGATAGGTGTAGTGTCCACTGCCTCTTGTGAGGCGTCGGACACGCTCTCTTGTGTGCGAGTTTTCCCAGAGAGTCGCGCCTCGGAAGGCAAGACCCCTGCGCCCACCAGCCCGGATGTCGATGGGGCTCTATGTGGGATTTAGCTGCGTAGGCTGTTGCCAGTGCTGGAAGGGACCAGGGAGGATGAGGCAGCCTTCGCTTCGCCTAGCTTTGGGGCCGCTATCGGTCCAGCGGGTTGGCTGCGTGTAGCGCAGGTTGCCGCAGACAACTCTTCTGGGGCTGGCAACCCAAAGGTAGCCTGGCCTGTTTGCTGGTTGGATGAAATAGGCTTGCCTACTTCCACCCTGGAGGCAGGAGCCAAAGGTACCTGCTCGCTGCATGCGGGCTGGGCACTTGGCAATGGCCCCTGAGACGGGGCCCCCCGACGCGCAGCATCAGCAATAGGTGTGCTGTGGAAAGGTGAGCACCTCTTACGGGCTTCCTTAAATTAACGTTTTCTTTGCCTTTGAGGGTGATTATAGCTTTTTATTTCTTCTAGTTCAGACAGGAGCATGAGTAGGCTGGATGGTCGCTACTGCAGTTCACACAGTGATGTGTGCCACTGCAGTTGTCGGAGGCGTGGCCCTGGACTCCACACTTTTCACAAGCTATTTGACCACGGCAGCTCTGCGAGCGATGGCCGAACGTCTGACATTGAAAACATCGTCCAGGGTTGGGGATATACGGTGGCCAGTTAACCTGATATATCCTGTTTTGATGGTTTGAGGCAGTACGCTGGATGCAAATATTAGGACAAGACGCTTGGCGGGAATTTCCTTATTGTCTCGTCTAAGTATGTTACGTTTTTCATTGGGGACATTTTTTTCTTTCCGCTTTTCCAGGAGTTCAGCTTCTGTCAAATCTTGGAGGTCTGCCTGTGAGACGACTCCTCGTGAGCTATTCATTGTTCGGTGCTGTGTAACAGAAATTGGTCTGTTCCCAAATGTCACAAGACTGCCAAGCTTCTCATACTGATGTTTCTGAGGGATCTCAAGAAGCAGTTCTTTGCTAGCGATTTTCGTTACTTTATAACCTGACCCTATGGCTTCGGTTAAAGATTTTGCAGCTATGAAAGGGGAAATAAATCTGCCTGTTTTTTGGACTTTTCGCTGTGTACAACATGGTATTTCTGATAGGTCTCTCTTTTTCTGTTGAAGCATGTGGTTAGGTCATCGGTGCGTTCCCTCTTTGGAGAGTGACGATCAAATCTGCGACAAAGCGCGGGTATTCCCGTAGTACTTTCTTTTCTTTTCGGCGGCAATGGCGGCTACCCGCCACGGAGCTCAACTTGGGGACCCTGCAGCACTTAGCGGACAAGGCTGCAGGCGCCACCCGTACATTGCCACTATAACCTAATATATTATACCCAAGGGAGGGCACATATGCAAGGTTAACCCTAGCCGCCTAGGAAAATTAGGAAGTGGCGGAAGAGAAGAGATGAAAGGACAGTAAAAGAAAGAAGATAGGAAAGAAAAAGGTTGAAGAGGCGGAGAGGAAAAGGCGACAGCCGATTTCCCCCAGGTGGGTCAGTGTGGAGTTCCGTCTATGTGAAGCAGGGGCCAAAGTGGTGTGTGGCCTCCGCCGGAGCCTTAACGGCCCGAACACCCGTCATCGGCTCAACTCCCAGGATCCCCCTTTCCCTGGACACGCTAAGCCACGCACGGCTACACGCGGGAGGGTCCAACCCTCATGTGCTCGTGTACGTGGTGTTGCAAGACACGAAACGCCTGCTGACACAGACGCCCATGCGGGGGCCTCGAAACCAACCTCAATAAGCGTTCAGCCACAATGGCCACTGCAACGTTTGTATAACCTACTTCTAAAAGGCGTCGGACCGGTGCATTAAAACTGCCGCTCATTTTGTGCATGCAGGATGTGGTGAGAGAAGAGTTAAAGCACGACATGGCAATTCCGTTTTTTACTACATTGGAATGCTTGGATTGCAAATTTAACAACGGCTTCGAAGATCTAGGGGAGTACTGCCGACAAACGTGATTTTGTTCGAATACCAAGGAAATATCTAGAAACTGAAATACGCGTCATTGAGGAAATTCCTTGGTAAACTTTATTCCTCCTCCATAAAGCTTAAATTGCTCACTTGCTGTGGTAGGAGCGGAATCGAATTCTTCCCTATTGCACAAACTCAGGTAATGATCAACGTAACAAAATATGTTCATAACGCAATCACCTAAGCCTTTATGTTAGCAGCTGTCAACCTTACTCAGGTAAATATCGCTATGAATAGGGGCAAATTTTGAGGCAATACAAATAATACAAAGACGGTGATGCCATCACCTACTGCCCATTGGATGCGCTGTCACGAGTCCCACGATGTACGCACAAGTCCACACGTTTACTAAGCCAAATGCCTGCGTGGTGACGTGTGCGATGATGCATGTGCTAGGCACAGCTTTAGTCAACGATAACCGTGCAGTCGCGGTGATGTCGGGGAAGTGTGCTCGTGTAGCACGTCGGAGGCCCGGGCTCGACTGCCACGCAGACCGATATTTCACCACATCGGATTTTGAAATGCGCTAATTTACTCTGCTTAGAAGCACTTCAAGGAGAGCAAAATGTAAACGATCTTTCGATGCCTGCGTTTCCTCAGTGCCCCTGTCGGTTGAGTAAAAGTGGTGAAATGCAATTGGTGTCTTCGTAAAAGATGTATTTTGGTTTGCAATATGAGAGGATCCAAGAGGTAGTTTAATCAAAGGCTTGGCTAGTCTTTCATTGTAAAGTCTATCACATACAATGTCGCTCATGTGTAGCTTCACTACGCAGCATCTTGCTTCGTTGACCATTTCAGTTCGGCGTCAGTAACTCGCCGTGTTGGCATAGTGGGTGGTGAGTGATACATCTACACAGCTGCGGCGGGGTCAGGGCAAACCCGAAGAAAAGCCCCGACGATAGCGTGTAGCTTTCGAGCTATGCATCATTTGCGCATTACAACTGGCTTACAAGTTACAAATATAATTCAGTGCGTCCCCAAACGACATGCTCCAACGCTTTGAGTTGGAGGTGCAATTGTGCAAGGTGCAAGGAGCATAGATGCACCCTATTTTAAGTGTTACATTTGCTATTTCTACGGACCATTACATTTCGTATCTGTGCAGGGATCTGGCCCTGCTGCAAATGTTTTTGCTCGCATAATGAAGCCTTGATTTGCGAGGGTGTAGCTGTTTGTACGACTTCGGTACGTGATGTCGCAACGCACCAAATACCTGCTGGCACAAATGCCCCATCGGGGTGTTCGATAATAGATACTGTTAAAACATTTAGGATGCTTGGAGGAATATTTTCAGAGACAATGTCTTGAGATGACCACGTTAGTTATGTTGCACGAAAGCTCTCCAGCATCCTAGTAATAAGTCACTTTAACAAACGAACTCTCCGCACGAAAGTTATGCTTATTTACAACTCATTTTTTCATTTCCGTATAACTTGCTGTCATCTTTTATGGGGATCTACTGCTAGCTCGAACCTAAGAAGGCTAAACTGCCTTCAGAAAACGATTCCAAGACTCATATATACAGTAGCTTTCGATCATTCCTCAACACCACTTCTTCATAGGCATGATATATTACGAATACCTTATCTATACTGTAATCATCTTACCAGAGCATACACATTAGAGATAAAAACCGTGGACACTTCCTCATCTAATTACCCTCCTTGCGTTAGACAACCCATATATATTCCGTTCGCCAAGCAGAGACTTGGGAAGTACAATTATGTCGAACCAATTACGGGAGAGAAATGCTAAGACATAAACTACCTAACTTACTAAACTTCATCATCATCATCATCATCAGCCTGGTTACGCCCACTGCAGGGCAAAGGCCTCTCCCATACTTTTCCAACAACCCCGGTCATGTACTAATTGTGGCCATGCCGTCCCTGCAAACTTCTTAATCTCATCCGCCCACCTAACTTTCTGCCGCCCCCTGCTACGCTTCCCTTCCCTTGGGATCCAGTCCGTAACCCTTAATGACCATCGGTTATCTTCCCTCCTCATTACATGTCCTGCCCATGCCCATTTCTTTTTCTTGATTTCAACTAAGATGTCATTAACTCGCGTTTGTTCCCTCACCCAATCTGCTCTTTTCTTATCCCTTAACGTTACACCTATCATTCTTCTTTCCATAGCTCGTTGCGTCGTCCTCAATTTGAGTAGAACCCTTTTAGTAAGCCTCCAGGTTTCTGCCCCGTAGGTGAGTACTGGTAAGACACAGCTATTATATACTTTTCTCTTGAGGGATAATGGCAACCTGCTGTTCATGATTTGGGAATGCCTGCCAAACGCACCCCAGCCCATTCTTATTCTTCTGATTATTTCTGTCTCATGATCCGGGTCCGCCGTCACTACCTGCCCTAAGTAGATGTATTCCCTTACGACTTCCAGTGCCTCGCTGCCTATTGTAAATTGCTGTTCTCTCCCGAGATTGTTAAGCATTACTTTAGTTTTCTGCAGATTAATTTTTAGACCCACTCTTCTGCTTTGCCTCTCCAGGTCAGTGAGCATGCATTGCAATTGGTCCCCTGAGTTACTAAACAAGGCAATATCATCAGCGAATCGCAAGTTACTAAGGTATTCTCCATTAACTTTTATCCCCAATTCTTCCCAATCCAGGTCTCTGAATACCTCCTGTAAACACGCTGTGAATAGCATTGGAGATATCGTATCTCCCTGCCTGACGCCTTTCTGTATTGGGATTTTGTTGCTTGCTTTATGGAGGACTACGGTGGCTGTGGAGCCGCTATAGATATCTTCCAGTATTTTTACATATGGCTCACCTACACCCTGGTTCCGTAATGCCTCCATGACTGCTGAGGTTTCGACTGAATCAAACGCTTTCTCGTAATCAATGAAAGCTATATATAAGGGTTGGTTATATTCTGCACATTTCTCTATCACTTGATTGATAGTGTGAATATGGTCTATTGTTGAGTAGCCTTTACGGAATCCTGCCTGGTCCTTTGGTTGACAGAAGTCTAAGGTGTTCCTGATTCTATTTGCAATTACCTTAGTAAATACTTTGTAGGCTACGGACAGTAAGCTGATCGGTCTATAATTTTTCAAGTCTTTGGCGTCTTATGCGACAGTAAAAACACCGCTACGGAAGGGTCATCCAAAAATAATTGTGTGCTTTGTTTTCAAATTTAAAATTTTCGCTTTGTTTGATTAGTTTGGTAAATTAGACTGCAGTCACGTGCTTATCGCAATAATGCAAGATGTTTCAGCGTTCTCTTTTTAGGTTCCGTTGCATTCAAAATAAGTTGTATTACTGTTGAATATGCTGCTAATATTCTGCTTTTCCGAGGGGCGTGAGTTTGCCGTACATTCCACATTTTCATGTCGATTATGCTCATTTCGATATGCTCAGCGACTGACAAAGTACATTTTTCGGAACGCCGGAGCTAGTGAAGTTGCTTCTCAGCTTTTTCTCCCAACATCCCTCATCTTCATGATCAGAAATAAAGAAACTGTTATATTGCAGCAATGACACATTTCTTACAAAGTATGTTTCTCGTAAGTGTTTTGTTGTTACCCTGCTCTAAAACTACGCATGCCTTTCTCGTAGTACTGTTGCTAGGGCTATTTTGATCCTCGTTGACGACGAACGCTAGGAATCGTTTTCAGCGCGAGTAAAGCGTTCTCAGGACACGGTTAAAAACCACGCGCGATTGCATTTATTTGCTCGTCAGATAAAAGAGAGTATGTTACACTGTTTGCAGGTTAAGTTTCGTGCCTCAATTTGTTAGCGCCAACCACTCCAACTAACATTCACTCTTTAGTATAGCAAATACACTGAATGTGTAGAGCTCCTTGCGATTTCTGCAGTGCTTTGAAAAGTTACGAGTAAGTTAGGAGCTTAGTATGTGGATGCTTTTATGAGCGCGAGATGCTAATCGGGAACCCACGTGTATAGGCTATAAGCATTGATGAGGATCCGCAGTTAGGCACAATGTAGACCTTATTAATGCCCAACAAGTATGTCTTCGCCATCAACATGTATCTTATGGAGCAGTCGAAAGGAGTGGAGTGTGACAGCACAGGAGACAGGTCAGCCATCCTACCTGCTCTTTTGCTTCGTGGAATTTAGCGGTGATTTGGTGATCCTAGTTACCTGTATAAGGAGTTAGCATATATTATCAAAGCAGCATTTTATATTTTAAATAATGGGGCATAAAGGATGCGTCGAGTTGCTATACTATAAACCGATGCAAGCGAAACCACTCAGCCGAGATGCTGCTGCCGGAGCGCCGAATTGCACAAAATCTGGCGCTATCAACATTGCATTGTTTAATGTGCTCTCTCCAACGTATGCAGCACTTTGCAGGTTCCAGTGACTCTGCGCATTATCTCCGGAAACATTGTGGAGTGTGCTTTCAGGTGCGGCCACAAACACAACACGAAGCGCGACCAGGCATGAAGAGGCACAGCCAGCCCCCGTCACTTGTTTATTTTCTTCATGCATATGAGCTCGTATCCGCGTCCACCCGGGAATTTTACGGCTGTTTTGTTTTCCCTCGCTAAAGACGTAGTATGTGGTGGCGAATCAATTTAGCAACATACGATCCCACTATCGCGTCTGATACGACTAAGACATGTGGTAATTTCACAAGTTCTGTTCAAGCGGACCGCAGCACTCACTGACTTCATTTGCTTTCTATCGCCGTCATTGGTTCATCTTTGGAGCAGAACTGTAAACATTAAAAGGCTGCGCTCATTTATTAATATGTATTTGTGAATGACTAACGAAGCAGCCACTGGTCTTTAGAATACTCGTTTCACTTCTACGGTACGACCAATTCTTCTTCAAAAAGAAGAGATCAATTTTTGTGCTCACAGGCATGCCTTGATAGCTCTGCAAAGTTCAACTTCAGGGTTTCCTTCTTATCCTTGCGCAACCTTCTGCACTTCAACACTATGGCATGATAATTTTAAGGATTAACGGAATTTTTAAGGGTTAACGCAACTATCGGAGTGGGGACGCCTTAAGTTTGGAATCAAACACCTCTTTTCTATTACCCATAATGGCCAAGCGCAGGCCTGGGGCTCGCTTGTACCTATTTTACCAGCTCGTACCCGGCGGCAGCACTTGACTCCCACAGCTGCAGAGCATGATCTTCAACAAGGCCGTCTGTGGTTGCAGAAGAGGTGCCCAGAGAGCACCCATTAAATATCTATTGCGCCCACTTCCAATTTGTGAACCCTGACAAGAAGCCGAGCAGCAAGGCATGGGACGTCTCTGTTGATTCGAAGAAACCCGTGAGTTTCCTGTGGCCCTGAAATCTGAGCCCAATACCTACCGCATACGAAGTGAATGGTTGACCTCTGGTAGGATGAGGATTTGTGGTCTGGACGGGAATTTAGGGCGTAGGCTGCTTTCCAAAGTGTATCAACCCTTAAGAAAGTCGAACGCAATGCCGGGGTACGCTTTAACCATTTGAACGTGTGGGTGCACGGCGGGTTTTGGAATCGAACTAGCTCATTGGATGGTACCTCGAAACACAACACACGGTAAGTACAATGTGCCGTTCTTTTTATTTACCGACTACGCCACGTCCATGACTTTGAATCATTGCGTGATTGCGTGCAATACCTCTCTGTGGATGATAACGGAACATGCTAATTAGAAGTCTTCCGTGTTGAAAATTTATGCTGGTGAGGATGTCATCAATATTGCCGGCCGAGTTTCGGCATAGTTATTGTGTACTGTAATACAGGCCAGCAGTTGCCAAACGCAAGATCACTATGAACGGCCGAAAGAACCTGCGGCGACTATTTCTCACATGTATATAAATTGCTGCTGTGCGCATATATAATGAATCGCGTGAGTGAATGAAGTACTCATAGAGCGAGCAATCTTCAAATAAACACGGCGCTCGACTGTGGCTGATAAGATATTCATGAGAGTGTAGACAGGATGTAGGTTGTGTGACCCGAATGTAGTGCGTTCATAGTATTTTGATAGCGGTTATGAACGAATAGAAGCAAGTAACAA
Source organism: Dermacentor variabilis (assembly GCF_050947875.1). Lineage (NCBI taxonomy): Eukaryota > Metazoa > Arthropoda > Arachnida > Ixodida > Ixodidae > Dermacentor > Dermacentor variabilis. The sequence continues at coordinate 43,185,416 of NC_134578.1, read as the reverse complement.
ACTAGGAAGAGGCCGAAAAAACTTTTCTTATAAAATATAGTAAGTGAAACATATGGTGAGAACCAACTTCAGAGTATTGTATACGCCCCAGGCACACGTAAGGAATGTGTGCATTAGAAACTATTCGCATTGTTTACCGCTGAAAGCCTAAGCCAGATATCTTCCTAACGATTTATTTTCCAAAGACTGAGCAATTTATTTCAATAGCATCTTCCCTTCAGCAGTTTTTACTGAGGACAACGGAAGTTGTGTAGGTACGCAGCTGCCAGCTCGCTTTTGTCAACACGCCAACACATCTGGAATTGTGGTATGCTTGGGACACATCCTGAAATGTTAAGCACAAAAACAGCGTTGCGTTATTTTAAGCGAGAACCGTAATGAAGGCTTAACTGCAGTATAACGCCGTACAGGGATAGCTATACAGCCATTACCCTCAAACCTTGAGAGAAAGTTTATCGAGAAAGGTGTTCGACTACTCGGCTTTTTTACAAAATATGACATGATTATAATAAAATGCATACATATACTAATATTTATTTTTTAAATAAATGGCAATATGTGTAGCTAATTTGTTTTCAGCTCACTTTTTCAGCATTCCAGAATATCTGAATCTATTTGCTGTTTGGCACAGCTCCTTCAATGTTTTACAGCAAGAAACTTCCGCCGTATTTTATAACATGGCCCATTAAAGCCATGACAAGGATGCCTGACAAAGATGGTTGTAGAGTCATTAACCCACGATGCATTCAGATAAAGTTTTTTGAGCAGTGCAATCAATAAAATTTATTTTTATTATATAGGTACAGTGATACGCATTAAAAGTGCCATATAATATTCTGAAGCTTTACTTCCAAAATATTGGCACGTATGAACAGGTGAAACTCGAACATTTTAATTTATATTTAGCACTACGATGACTCGCTTGAACATTTAAATATGAAACAATTAAGGTGCCATCAAGATATCTTGGCTGCATATTTATTGAAGTTACGGTTATTGCATGTTGCTCGCGCTTATCTTGTACCTCCCGCTCTTTGGTTGCTTTATTGGAATCGACCAAAATAATTTGTTATTGCTTTGATACCAGGAACATAGAATGATATGAAGCTATTTTTGTAATATTTTAGTACTTTACGCGTTTAGCACGTATATATACTTTATAATGTTGTAACGAACCTAGCTACGCAGAATCAATGGCACATGTAACGAGCTATAGCTGGTTAGCTGCTAGGTACGTCTTCGTATCGAGATGTTGCAGGAACATGCATCATTCAACCATACTCAAACTGAGTGAAACCATAACCTCTATAAAGCCTAGTAACAACATCTACATTGTGTTCTCTTTAGAAACCACGCTCGACGTGGTTATTTGGAAGAGCAATAGTGTCCTTCGATGTTTTCTCCAATGGCTACTACGTTTCATAAGTTGTTACCAGACGAGGCCTTTCGCCGTAACAACACTCCCATTTTTGGGCAAAGCACAATTGCCCACACTATTGGCACGGTCGTGCATTTGTTTTTCAGCTTGAATAATTTATTCACGTTGCACGATGTTTCTTGCCGTTTCGGCCCTCATATAGAGCTCGCAACCATCCGTGAAAGCTCTCCATTTGTACTGAACAAGTTATCGTGCTCTTGGTGGACCAAAGTTCAAGCAATTTTGTTTTTTGCTTAAGTGCAATTTTTCAGGCATGCGTTAGTTCAACTAGCATGGCTCCAATAAGATCCGCAAAAGTACTACATACTTATGGCAGCACAGCAAACATGCCGACGGAATAGAGAATTTATATTCGCAACTGCAGCCATATGTTTCTGAAGCATCCGCGTATGACAAAAAGCACGTTTTGCAAATAAGAATATAATGAATTAAATTATACATACAAGAACGTGGCATTCATCTTTTTCCGGTCTTCTTCATAAAACTTTGTGAAGTGCCGCGACCCAAATCTGTACATAGAAAGCAAAGCAGGCGATCGGGTTTAAATTACTATGGTCGAACATTTAGCACCTAATAGATTTCACGAGCAAGGGCAAATATTTAATAATATTACTTAAACTAGGCCCATGTGCACTTTCCACATGTACGAGCGCATGACGTAATTAGTATATAATTTGGGTACTTTAAGTTGCCTTTAAGGTGTCAGCCGCAATCTATAAGCAAGGAGATTGTATGACGGTGCCGAGTTAAAATGAAAAATCTTATTTTGGTAAACTCACGTATTTACTTTCCCATTATTAAAAATTGTCTGGAAACGTTTATAAATTCTGCTCACAGCGCAAGCAAAATAGCATCTGACGGAATTGTTAAGCCTCTGTAGTGCTACCGCTTTGTTGTGCCCCTCAAGATTATGTGTTTCTTTAAGGACGGACAACAGCTCTATCGCAATTACGTATGCGCAAATGATCCACGCTGCGTCTATGCGTCCAAAAACGAGCTGACGTTGAAATTGAACTAATTAGAACCTTCACAATTTTTGTGTTCGTATTGCGACAATACAACCTATTGTCCGCAATGCTGAACCCACGTAACAAGACATGCTGTCATGCTGCCAGCGTGGTGTATTCACGGCCTTATTGCAGATTCCACTAAGTCGATGCAGTTATTTTTGTTCCACTAGAAATCATATTCTTATCATTCGACAGTGGTGCATAAAATACTAATTTTCAAGCCAATTTTTAAGGACCAGAACTAGATACAGAAGGAGTAGGCAGTGAAATGAGCTGCATTACCATGAGAAGATTAACGGCAGCGTAAACCAAATGCAAAAAGAATGCTAAGAGCTGCAAACATGGCCACGTGAATTATCCCGTTCGTCATGCCGGGTCGAGTTTATAGCACTGTGATTGCGAACATGGTTTTGTTACTGACTATTGTTTATATAAAATATGGCAAAGTAAAAGGCGTGCAACGATGGAAAGTGTCAAGCATCTTGGTATACCCTCAAACGAAAACAGGTCAAGGCGTTCACAGCGATACAGATGATAGAAAAAAGCATAGTGTTTTATCTCCCAGAGTCAAGAATTACTAATAAATAGACATTTCCTGCGTTGTAACTCAGCTTTCTTAAGCCTCTATTATCTGCTGTTAAATTCTTTCTGTGATGCTCAACTTCCAGTACCTAGTGTCACGACTTCCATATATAGTGTGATAACTTGCTATGTAATATAGCCATAAATCTCTAGAGTCAGTCACGCTCCTACTTATCATTCTTTGGGAAATACTTCCACATATTACTAATTATAAATTAGTTCTAGCATTCCCATTTGTCAAGCTGGTGTTTAGCAAGGAACACAGAACACGATTTTATTTTGGACACATTTGGACGATAGTTGCGACTATGAACAGAAACTATGTTCCTGCTTTATTGAGAGCCAAGGCATTTCGACTTCATTTTCCTGCAGCCGATGATGCTGCGTGTTTTGCGATGACACAAACTATGAAAAAGTAATACATTGCTGTGTGTAACTCTATTGTCCTACAAATCCTTATTGTTTAGGTTCAGAATTTCTGCACATGACATATCGGTCCAAAAGGAAGCCTCCTGTGAAATAACAAGGTAAAATAGGTGCACCGCGCCAATAATAAATAATTTCACGTTGTCTATGTCAAGCTTTTCTTGGCAGATGTCCTGAGGTGGACAAAATATGTATGAGATTGCTTACTCAAATTCAAAGTACACCTGGTAAACCATTCTTGCTTAAGCATTCATAATAAAATCAATAAGGCCAAACTGTGATTTCTCACTTCGTAAGTGCAATAACCACTTTCAAACTCACACAAACGCGGTTGCCTTGATTGTCGACCAGGCAGTCCCAGTTTCATGGGCGTGCAGTATGACTGCACCGCTGGTATTATTCGTGCAAAACGTTCCATCCGTCTCCACGGCTGTGCAAAGAAAGTAACATCGAAATCAAAACAGTGGACTTTGCTCCCACTCTCTGTAATGTTATGTTGATGCACAACTCCTGAAGCTGAATTGGTAGGCTGTTATTTATAGACTTAGCATCTACGTAAAAGGCAAAGACTATGTTCACAGCGTGCCGACCATTTATTCTTTTCACTTCAGGTGTTTTGTACGCTTTTATCACAATACTGTACCTTATGGCACTTAAAACAAGACCGACTTAAAATTTCAGCTTTACTTATTACTTCGTTTCACGTCGAAAGAAGCAGTAAATTTGTCGCACCAAATAACAAGTTTTACCTAAACGGGAGGCGCTTGACCTACACGTCCTCTACAACGGTTTGTCGAATTGTCTACAAGAATTACGTATGCTGAACCGAGTAGACAACGCAAACTTGTGGGAAGCTCTAATATATTATCAAGAAGGAATTGTCATCTCAGTTTTAATAATCGCAGAAGCCGCTTTCATATTAAATATTCTTATTTGGGGGCACACTTTAGAAATCCCCACGATTATTTATTATTATGGAAAAATTCTCTATATATTTCTCTATACCTGTATTCACCTCAGAAAAGCCATTCATCAAATTTACAAGCACGCGCACAACTTCCTAAGGCACCTGGCAATTCTATGCCGCGATTTGCTTCTCCGGCTAGAAACGTGGTGCGCAGGCATTTTTTATTGGCAAAGAACTGATTATCGCACTCATGTGTTTCTTTATTATGAGTATTCTAGCCGCATGCATCCGCGCACTGCCAAGCGCTTTATTTTTCTAACTTAAAATATTTGCACTTCGCGCAACAGTGACTCCAGTTCCATTTATATAAGCTACCTAGGACAAAGTTATTGGACATGCACGGTGTAGGAATAATTATAGCTGCTTGATCGTCACTCATGCGAACTGGTCAGTTGAAAACACTAGGAAGGGCTTTCGGAACAGCCAGCGCAGAGCGTGAAATTAGATAGCCCAATTGGCATTTCACGTCAATGTTCCTTCAGGGGCACCCATGAGGCTTATAGCAATGCTGTCATCTGCGCGTCATTTCATATCGAGAAGGAACAGTCGCCAACTTTCAGTGCTATACCTTGCTCCTCTGCTGCTCACCAGCCTTAACTGTGCTTTGCGAAAATTTTTTTTGGCATAGGCGAACGTGTGTGACAGACCTCTTTCTTCAAACCAAGCTTTTGGAAGTGGCCTGATTCTCCCTAAGCAAAGCGCAAATCAGTGATTCTGGGCATATTATATTTTTGTAGCCATGTTTTTTTTTGTTTACAGAACTGGCAATATTCCATCTCATCGCTGTGTCCGTAACATTTCCTTTCTTCTGAAATGTGTCGTCGCAGCATAGCTATTCTCACCAAATAGAGTAGAATAAATATATATGTTTGTGTCGTTATAAACTAGCACTTTATAACTGTAAAACTTGCACTTGAATTTACTTTAAGAAATTGATTATGATATGTAGTGTTTATTGGCGCAAGGGCCCAGTATGGCCAAATAGCGGCAAGACAGTGCTGACGAGTACTGAATGGACTAATGTTTGAGTGACTTGGCTGTAGAGAGGCCTAAAACTGAGAGCTATAAGTTGCATAAAATACACAAGGAATAAAAATATGAGAATGGCTGAAGTAGGGTATTCTATAAGTATTGGATGTGCAACAACGATGTAATTGCGTTACATGCATAAAAATGGACAGGTGATTCTTGTTGATGAATAGCACAACAGCCTCAGCGTATCCCTTGAGTACAAGGGCCTGGAGGCATGTGCTATAACAAAGGTTCACATCGCAACCGTGGCCTCTCGCAAGAGGCCATGTTACGAATTTCTTGGACAGAAAACGTGGAGCGTGTCAACGTCGTTTAAAAACACTAAGGTAGATTGCATGTGAAATAGCGATTCCCTGCCTAGAAACAGTGCCAGGTGAAGTGGTGTACACTGACTGTATGCTAAAGAGAATTTTTTTCCCTCACGACTTGTGTTTCGCAGCATTCTAGGAAGACATGCTGAACACTGAGTGTCTCCCCACATCTACTACACAATGGGCGTTCATCGCCATTCAAGAAAAAGCTATGTGTACCGTAAGTGTGCCCTATTCTGAGACGGCAGAATAGGACATCACTTTGTCTTGACTTGGTCAGTGATGGCCAGTATCATAAATGTGGTTTAACTGGGTGGAGTTTATCAAGGGGTTCAGCGTCCCACTTATGCTGCCAATAGATTTTGAGTTTTTTCCGTAAGTATGGTTTAGGTCTGAGACCAGAACGGCTACGGACATGTTGCAAGCTTTTGTGTCTAAGGAGGTAGCAATTCGGTCTGCCAGGACGTTACCTTCAATACCTCTGTGTGCAGGCACCCAGCATATCGTTACATGTTGGCCGGAGGCATAAATAGCGCAGAGGAGAGCCTCTTTACATTCGTCATTCCACCAAGGCAAACGACGCTTATTAGCAAGTCCGTTAGTTTGTTTTATGCATTTTTTCAGCAGCGTCAATTATAAAACCTGTTAATTATTCCACAGCATCATCTATGTTTAAAGAGCTCAAATCATCGTACTGTAGATATGTAATCTCCTGAAACAGTTCCCAATTCGACGAATCGATTTTCCATCGTGGAATCTGTGGAGGGCATTTAGCGCGTTTTGATAAATTAAAGAGAATAGGAAAGTGATTACTTCTATAGGAGATTTTCAGGACCTTCCGATCAACGTACGGCATTAGAGATGGAGAGGCTATGTTTAGGTCTAGTCAAGAATGGGATTTATGTGTACTGCTATAAAATGTGGGTTCTTTTTTATTCAGAAGCACTGCACCGGTACATAAAAGAAAGTCGTCTATAGTACGTCCTCTTGCATCAAAGCGCGAGTCGCTCCATAGCGTATTATGGGCGTTCACATCACAGTTAAAATGAATGGTTCCCGAAGCTGATTGACTAGTGTTTCGAAATCCCTTAGTCTCAAGCGATGTTCGGGTGGTATGTAGAGGGGAGAGACCGTAACCGACCTGTCGAATAGAATCGCCATAACCGCTATTGGCTCAAAATTACTTTGAAGGTGCAGGTGTTGGCAAGCAACTGACCTCTGAGCTATAATAGCCACGCCACCAGACACGGCATGGCTATCATCGCGATCTTTGCTGAATAATGTGTATTGTGGCAAGAAGTTTGTTTTTGACGTTTTCAAGTGTGTTTTCTTAACGCAGAACAGCCTAGGATTAAACTTTTGTATTATTTCTTTGATGTCATCTAAGTTGTTTAGAATGCCACGGGCATTCCAATCAATAATTTGTACAGCCGTTTTATTAAGATGAGAGATGTTCTGCGTTCAGGTGTGTAGTGGTGTACCTTAGGTAAGAGGAACGTAGTCTGGCCCAGTTATGGGTTTCTTTGTTTGTTTTGGCGAGCTCGAGAGAGCCACGCTAGTTTTTTGGCACCAAACGTGCCGGTGTTGTGTCCGCTGCCTCCTGGGAAGCACTGGACGTCCGCGCGTGCGGGCTCCTAGTTTGTTTGTCAGACCTCGTCTGGCGAGGCGTGGTCTTTAGGCCCGGCGTACCTGGGGTAGCCAGCCTCTGTGTCTTCGTGGGTGGAGCAGGTTTGACTGCTTCCACCTCGGTGGCGGGGGCGCCACGGCGAACGACTCGCTGTGCGCGGGCCGGGCAGGTGGCGCAGGTCGGTGCGGCGCTGCCCCCTGACGCATCGCATCGGCGTACGTTGTGGTGAGGAATGGCGAGCACCTTTTTCGTGCTTCCTTGAGAGGGATGTTTTTCGTGTACTTTTAGGGTGATTATTTCCTTTTCTTTTTTCCAGTTGGGACAAGATCGGGTGCAGCTGGATGTTCACCTTCACAGTTTACACAGTGAGGTGTTGCTTCACATTTATCTGAGGCGTGGCCTTGGACTCCGCATTTCGCACATGTGAGTTTACCACGGCAGCTCTGCGATCCATGGCCAAATCTTTGACATTGGAAGCATCTTCTTGGATTAGGGATGTATGGTCTGACAGGTATCTTTGTGTATCCAGTTTCTATTGTTTGTGGCAGATCGCAAGTGGCAAAGGTGAGGATCAGGTGCTTTGTAGGAATTTCTTTGTTTTCTCTTCGGTTAATGATTCGTTGTACGTTAGTTACAGTTTGCTCTTTCCAGCCCTCTAACAGCTCTCTTTCGGACACGTGAATGAGATCTGCATCAGATACGACACCGCGTGCAGTGTTCATAGAGCGATGAGGGGAAACGGTAACAGGAATATCTCCAAATGCCACAAGTTTGTTTATTGTTCTGTGCTGTTCTTTTTCATGGATTTCAAGGAGGAGGTCCCCGCACAACATTTTGTTGACCTTATAGCCTGGGCCAAGTGCATCAGTCAAGCCTTTTGCAACACGAAATGGGGATACGGTTCTAGCTGGTTTTTCCGTTTATTCGCTGTGAACAACTTGGAATCAGGGGAAAATTTCTTTTGGTTTGAAGAGGCATAGAATTTCAAAGGTGCGTCCCCTCTTTTGAGGGAGACGATCAAGTCGACGTGGACAGCAGGTGTTCCCATAATATTTCGGTCATTTTCGGTGGCAACGGCGGCCACCCACCATGGAGCCCAACAGGGGGACGCTGTAGCACTTAACGTGTAAGGCTACAGACGCCTGCCGTGCATTGCTGCTATAACCTAATATAACATACCCAAGGGAGGGCACATAGACAAGGTTAACCCTAGCCACCTAGAAAAATTAGGAAGTGACGGAAGAGAAGAGATGATAGGACAGTAAAAGAAAGAAGATAGGAAAGAAAAAGATTGAAGAGGGGGACAGGAAAAGGCGACTGCCGATTTCCCCCGGGTGGGTCAATCCGGTGGTGCCGTCTACGTGAAGCAGAGGCCAAAGAGGTGTGTTGCCTCCGCCGGGGGGCATTAAAGGTCCGAACACCCGGCATCCGCTCAACCCCCATGATCCTCCTTTCCCCGGACACGGCTAAGCCGCGAATGGCTACACGCGCGGGCCCATGAGGGTCCGGCCCTCATGTTCTCGGGTCCGTGGTATCGCAGCACACCAAACGCCTGCTGCCGCAGACGCCCCTGTGGGGACTTTAAGAAGTTTAAGAAGGGGCTTTCCTAAAATATGAGGTCGATGAATTTCGAGTTTATATCCTATATCTGCAAAATAGTGCTTCAAGCATGCCATTCATTTAAAGCGTCTGCGTCGATATTCCTTAGCAATGTAACGGAAAGTTTTCAATTGCACGTTAGCATCCACGCAAAGCTCCAACATGCAGACTACATCGACATGAAAACTCGGTTTCTCATCGAATACTTATTATTATTTCCTGTGTGGGTTCGATATTTATTCCTGCCTGTATTGCAAAGGAATTCTAGAAATTCAGAAACTTAGGGCTCGAAGACCACTCTATGCAATATCTAGGAAAACTATAGTTCACAGCATTAGCCAAGATTCTTTCTTGCTTTCGGAGAAGCGTCATCAGGTTCTCCTTTAAGCGTTCTGTCCGAACGGCTTTCGTATACTTGAGAACAAGGAACATATATTTTCATATAATATCCGCAAAATCATGTTTCTAACGTTCTTTTGACCAAGCTATCCGAAACCAAGCAGATCTATAAGCATCAAAACATTCACCAAAATAGCAGTTTACATATTCATTTTAGATTTTACATGACTCATACTAAACCAAATGCTCGGATGGGAGACATTACTTTAAGGCGTGTGAATAATTTGAGGCCTCTAATTATGCGAACTTCCTATTCGTGGCCTCAGAAGATTACGGCAGTCGAAGGTAAGGAGGGGAAGAGTGCTAGTTGTAGATGTTACATTGGGTGTCTGCGTGCTTTGCTGCCACACCGCACAACTGTCAAGACAGTTACAGCATGTCTGAACAGGAGGCGCCTTCCAGTTAGTGATATTAAAATAATAACATTTTTCTTTTCTTATATTTAGGTATATTTTGGGGCGCTTTACCTAAAGGTATCGGTGCGTGGAACGACCTTGTCTACAGTTTTTATTCGCAACTATTTAACAATACCAGATTACGGCAAACACCTAAAAAGTGCTCTAGCTTCGCGGAATAAATTGTGGTACAGTCAAAATTATCCGTCTGAAAAATTTGACGTTACTGCAATGATGAGAATTTCTTTTAGTATGGAAAAATATGATGCGTGTTTTTTAGATAAGATGCAGCGATTACTCACCTTACATTATCTATGTCAGACTTTTCTTATCACGTTAACTGCTGAGTTTTCGGTATCTTGAAGAAACACTCAAGGCTATGGTAACACTTCCACCTCGCCTTGAGGTAACATCGACTCTCTGCCATGCCGCCAGTTTTATTGCCATTACAATATGAAAAAGGGCAGGCATTTATCATCTAATATTCTTATTTACTGAGCATCTACTGCTGTATAAAAAGGTATAATTCAGGGCCAGATCTACGGATCAAAAATTAGAGGAAGATAACGTATATTCTTGCCGCTGGTTTTCTGCACATGGCTACGTGCCTACTAGTGTACAATGTCCGTCAGAGCTTGAAGGCGCTGATGATTGTGCGCTCCGTCCGCAGCCACTAAAGCCTTACAATATAATGAGAGTAATGGAATGAATTATGTTTGTTTTTTCTCAAGCACTATTCGAAGTTATAAAATCATATCTGCTTGGCATAAAGTTATCATGGAGCGTACACTGCAAGCCGATTTTTTTTCTTTTAGTAAAGGGCAACAGTTTCCTCCCATGTTCAAATGTATATTTATCTCATGGCAACGACACATGCCTCTTTATGCGGTGTATTGAAGCTTTTAGTGTGAGGCGATTGATGACCTGCAGAAATGGCTCAATTTATTTCTATACATACGTATTATGCGTTTTTCATACGCAGTGTACAACATCAATTTTAGATCAATGTCTGTGCCTGATAATGACATATTAGACAGCACAGGTACAAGATTTGTAAATGTTACACAACCTTTGAATATTTTCTATTCTTAGACACGTCTGTCTTGCAAAAACCATGACATTTTGCGTACGACTAATGTTCTCTTTTTTTCTTCGGCACCGAAACACTGGCGATTCATCAGCGTATCGCAATCGTCAGGCGAATATATATTAGTGTTAATGTCGAGAGGAATTGAGAGTTTATTCTTTTTGGGGTTAAAAATTGACCGCCTTTTGACTTCTGTGAAGAGGGGTGCAATCGAAGCTCGGGATGTTCGGCTCTTCGTTGTCGTAAAGCTTCCGCTTCACGCTCGCTCAGTGTGCGATCGGAACGTAGACGACGCTTCCTTTCTCGAGCGTGTTCCAGGCGGTGTTCATCAAACGCCGTGTATTCTTAGGCGGAACGCACGACACGAAATTGATTAAATAATTACTGCGCTCTCTACGTTAAGCCAATTGACTATAGTAATAGTAATTTTATCATTTAATTTCACTGATTTAGATTCTTTTTTTGTTTATTGTGCATGCAGTTTTTAAGCCTGCGGCCGGCTCCCGCTGCCGTTCCTTCAACACAGCCTGCTCTTCGGCAGAACGCACGGATCGCGGCCTCTCCATCTGATAGCCGGGCATAAAGTGACGGAAAACAGCTGGCGCTAGGCGAGTGCTCACGTGTTCACACCCTTTTCCCTACTCCGGAGGGAGGGGACGCCTGTGATAGGTTCGCGCCTTGCTCTGCGTCTGCTTCACCATGCATATAAAACCCGGCCTTAAAGGGCGCGTACGATTAACCGGCAGTGGCTTAATCGGCTAGCGTGGTGGTCTCGCAACCCGGCGGGCAGTGGTTCGAATGCACAGTTGAGCAAGAAATTTTTTATTTCCGCGCGGCTTCACTTTTCTCATACGGCAACACCAACGCTGACACGAGTGCGGCAATACAACCTGCGCTTAAGTAATCACACAATTTAGCAAATTAGAGTTTTACAGTTTTCAACTTCCATACCTGACTGACTCTCTGCGCCGGTAGTTACGCTGGTAGAGGCGAATCTAAATGTGCTCCTGAAATTGAAAAAGAAGGCCGGTGTTTAGAGCTTGAGTTTCTATCAAGGGCTTTAATCTAAGCCGAAAGTAAATCATGACGTTCTGTGCATTAAGTGCGTTCGTCGAACACAGAACATTGCAAACAACAATCTTCAGAATAAACTTATGAAATGCTCTCCCCATAGTGTGATGTAGCTACACTTCCCCAGAATGATAAACCCTATCTCCTGATACCCTGCTACTTTTCTGCTTAAATAGGCCGCTTTGCAAGGGCTTGTAGTGTGTACAATGAAACAGCCTTTTGATTACGGAGTCAATGAGTTCAGATTTTCCAGCAGTGTGCGTGTCACCAGCCAATAATATGTTTTATTATTTAACACAAACCAATATGGGAAATGTATGGTTGATGCCTCCCTATTTCATGTAAATGCAAGAGTCGCTGAAAAATATTTCTAAGAATTGATAAAGGCCATCGAAGCCTGCACATCGGGTGCACAGCACAAGGACCCTACATTAACCCTTCACTTGCAAATAATCAATTTCCATAGGCATCATCCTAAGTCACCTAGAGGATATCTAGAAGAAAAAACACCTTTAGTACGTGAAAGTTTTCTTGAGACGCCCCTATAGGCAAATAAATGTTCTGTAGAACTCATCTCAGGCTTACTGTCGACGATACTGCATACAGAATTGAAGCAGAATAGAGACACAACATATTCCCACCGTCTAAACTAGCTACTAATGACTGTACTGCACGGGAGCTCCTCTTTCGCACGTCCGTAAAACACTCGGTGTCATCTGCTGGCACCGACGCGATGCCTGTGCGTGGCCTCCGACAGGCGTTGGGCGCCGGTACGAGTGAATGCTCAGAAACGAGCCATGCGGCAGCCAGGCTCCTCTGACGCTTCTTCGCAAACGGGTTGCGCCATCTAGTACTGCTGTCGATAATTCCACGCATGGTGTCCAAAGCGAAAAACACGGTGCGCCGGCGAGCACCAAAGGAGAGGTTCCTTTCTTTGCTTGGCGCACACTCAGTGACACATCGCACTGAGCCAAGTAGGCGAGAGGTTCATTGACGCGGGGCCCATACCCAGTGAACTCATGGTGCAGGTCACTAAAGCGTTGACGAGAAAGACACACATTCAAAAGCGGCACATACCTGATGCATGTGTGGTGCAGTCTGCTAAGTCGTCGGATGCGTTTTATTCAGCCCAGCATAACAAAACGCTAAAAAATCTGTACCATGATCTTGCAAGGAGCCTTGCAGAATTAGGAAGAACAAAAAGAAGAGGAGACTAAACGTGCACGATTCCTGGCGTGCACACTACCACGAAACGGCTGGTAGCAATGTCCTAGTTATGCACGTCTTGTCCTGGAGACATCTCATCATGCTTTACCCGTGAACATTGATGTCATAAAAGTCGTCATGTACAGTAGACTTGACATCGCATCGCCACCGTGACCGTTTAAATGTCCTGTCTATGTGGGGCTCTGTTGCGCCCTTTTCCGACAACTTAAGGGGCTGACAAGTCGCCAGAATGTTTTGTGAAAGGTTTATGGAAATGAAACAACCATTATTTATAGTGATATAAACCAGCACGCTGTTGATGTCTTAAATAGAAATTACAATTTTAAATCAGCAAGGAAAGTTTGAAAGCCAGTAAGTGGCGAAGCCTGATGATGAAATCATGGTACTTCGGATATAGTCAGAGATCACTGTAGGTAAGTCGACTCCAATTAAGTACAGCATAATTATTGCTTAAAATTGCAGTTGACTTGTAATGAAACATTCAAGCTTGATTCTACGGTTCGGAAGTAAAAAGTCGGGCAATAGCTACGGCAACACTCTGAACGGCGTATCACGTTTGGTTACGTTTTTAGTGGTTAAATATCAGAGCAGTTGGACGAAAATCACGAAAACATGCAGGTAATAGCAAATATATGAAAACATGCAGCTATTATGCAGCTAACATCAATGAAATGAAGATAGATTTGAGAAACAAAATTATACTTTTTCATAGCTATGGCCACAGTTCTCACCTGCCCGAACTAATGCCGGCGTATAATCGCGGTCGCGCTCAGGTATCACCGTTTTCAGCATGCTTCCAGTGAACGACTACATTTCCGAAAATTCTGATCAAGAAAGTTCCACGGCATTTTCCGCGTTAGCACTTCATGATTAGACACTCTGACTGGTAAGATTTGCATTGCACCAAAAAATGGGTAGCATGAAAATTGGTTGACAACTTTAAGGAGGCTTGCCATCAAGCAAGCAACAAAGACAGAAAAGGTAAACGTGTGCGGTTCGTGTTGTGCGCCCTTGCATGACCTGGCTGCCAGAATGATTTCGAACCGAAGTGTCTTGCATTGCAGGCACCTCGTCATACCTTGCCCGTGGACATCGGTATCACCAGAGTCCCTTCCCAGCAGACTTGACATCTCATAGCCGCCGTGTCACCGTGTCGACAACCCGCCTTGGCGGAAGGCCTTGTGACGCCCTCCTCCGGCAGCTTAAGGCTTGCAGCATTAGGCAGCGTAAGAGGAAGAAGAGGGTAAATATTTGCTGTTGTCGGCGTGCGCTCTGGAATCGCATGGCTGGTATTTATTCTTCTGAGTTGTAGACGTACTGTCCGGTTGTGGCCGTTCTTAGTGTTCTTTTTAGTTGTTGTAGAGTGTCACACGCCTTGTGGCAAATACCCAGTGGCTGAGGATTCCTATAGAGATTTATACAGTACCAGTGGCACCCTCGACGATAATGGAAGAGAACTTAGTCCAGAGGAATTCGAAATCCCAAAGGTAACGCCGGAAGAAGTAAAGAAAGCCTTGGGAGATATGCAAAGGGGGAGGCAGCTGGGGAGGATCAGGTAACAACAGATTTGTTGAAGGATGGTGGACAGATTGTTCTAGAGAAACTGGCCACCCTGTATACGCAATGCCTCATGACCTCGAGCGTACCGGAATCTTGGAAGAACGCTAACATAATCCTAGTCCATAAGAAAGGGGACGCCAAAGACTTGAAAAGTTATAGACCGATCAGCTTACTGTCCGTTGCCTACAAACTATTTACTAAGGTAATCGCAAATAGAATCAGGAACACCTTAGACTTCTGTCAAGCAAAGGACCAGGCAGGATTCCGTAAAGACTACTCAACAATAGATCATATTCACACTATCAATCAGGTGATAGAGAAATGTGCGGAATATAACCAACCCTTATATATAGCTTTCATTGATTACGAGAAAGCGTTTGATTCTGTCGAAACCTCAGCAGTCATAGAGGAATTACGGAATCAGGGTGTAGACGAGCCGTATGTAAAAATACTGGAAGATATCTATAGCGGCTCCACAGCCACCGTGGTCCTCCATAAAGCAAGCAACAAATTCCCAATAAAGAAAGGCGTCAGGCAGGGAGATACGATATCTCCAATGCTATTCACAGCGTGTTTACAGGAGGTATTCAGAGACCAGGATTGGGAAGAATTGGGGATAAAAGTTAATGGAGAATACCTTAGTAACTTGCAATTCGCTGTTGATATTGCCTTGCTTAGTAACTCAGGGGACCAATTGCAATGCATGCTCACTTACCTGGAGAGGCAAAGCAGAAGAGTGGGTCTAAAAATTAATCTGCAGAAAACTAAAGTAATGCTTAACAGTCTCGGAAGAGAACAGCAATTTACAGCAGGCAGCGAGGCACTGGAAGTCGTAAGGGAATACATCTACTTAGGGCAGGTAGTGACGGCGGATCCAGATGATGAGACGGAAATAATCAGAAGAATAAGAATGGGCTGGGGTACGTTTGGCAGGCATTCTCAGATCATGAACAGCAGATTGCCATTATCCCTCAAGAGAAAAGTATATAATAGCTGTGTCTTACCACTACTCACCTACGGGGCAGAAACCTGGAGGCTTACGAAAAGGGTTCTACTCAATTTGAGGACGACGCAACGAGCTATGGAAAGAAGAATGATAGGTGTAACGTTAAGGGATAAGAAAAGAGCAGTTTGCGTGAGGGAACAAACGCGAGTTAATGACATCTTAGTTGAAATCAAGAAAAAGAAATGGGCATGGACAGGACATGTAATGAGGAGGCAAGATAACCGATGGTCATTAAGGGTTACGGACGGGATCCCAAGGGAAGGGAAACGTAGTGGGGGGCGGCAGATAGTTAGGTGGGCGGATGAGATTAAGAAGTTTCCAGGCATGGCATGGCCACAATTAGTACATGACCGGGGTTGTTGGAGAAGTATGGGAGAGGCCTTTGCCCTGCAGTGGGCGCAACCAGGCTGATGATGATGATGATGATCGGCCAATATCTAGGGCTCCAAGTAGGTGTTTCATCTCAAAGTGTTTCATTGAAGAGCGATACATACGCGATGGTATCAATCCTCACTTACAGCGCAAACAAAGACGAGGAACAAAAACGATGACAAAGACAAGCGCTTGTCTTCGTCTTCCTTTGTAAACACAGAATGTAATTTACAGAATGTAATTACATAATTTACAGAATGTAATTAGTTAATGTAAATAATTCATGCAATGTTAATTACAGAATGGAAATTAGAAAAGTCGCAGTTAAACGCGTAGCCAAGTACGTTTCCGCTACATTTCTTCTGCGCTTAGCGCGCACGCAGAGCCATCTTGCGGCAAACACAGAATACCCCCTCCTCCCAATGTACGGCGCTGCCCCCTTCTCCCCTTCGTCTCGTTTGACCGCATTGGAGCCATGCGGGGACCAGTGCGAGGATGCCCCAAAACACTTGCGTTTAATAAGTTTTCTTGCTCTCTCCCCTTCCTACTTGCAGCGTGCGTGACTCGAACCCTCGTGTTTAGGCGACGCGGCTCCTCTTTCCGCTCACAGGGTGATTCCTAGGTGCAGCGTCCGATGCGGGACGCCTCTGACGTGATCGCTGTGCCGTAGCGCGTCTGGTGTGAAAGCATCCCCGCCAGCATGGTGCTGACGATTCCTCGTCAGCACCATGCTGCTGACGAGGAATCATGCGTATGCGTGGCGCTCCCAAACGAGATAGACGACAATTCCATGGAGGCGTCAGCCCCATGATCGCGTCCGCCTTCATGGCGCGTCGCCGCCCGGCTGTCTGTGCCGATTGGCTCGCGTAGATCGTTTTTCCCTCCGAGACACCAAGTTCTTTGGTTCGTTCCGCTTGCTCTGGCGCACGTTTTGTCATTGTGTGACACAAGAGCATGCTGAGCGAATGAGTGGGCTGTGCGAACGGAGTGCGATAACGCTATCCCGTTCCACTCTTGAAGGCGAAGCTTAAGGGTCCTCCAATTTTTATTCCCACTGATGTGTATAATGTAATTGGTGAGGACGAAGATGGCGCTAGAAGGAAGTAATAAAGGGTTTAATCCCTCATACAAACAAGCGGGTACAGTGGCAGAGCAGCAGCTTTCATGTTTGTTTTATGCGGAGGGAATTGTGTTGCTAGCTAACAAGCAAACTAATATGCAACGTCTGGATAATATCTGTGGACAGGGCGGTGCGAATGTAGGTCTGAACTTTGGTGTTAGAAATCAGATGTAATGGTATTCAACGGAAACAGTGAACAGACAGTGTCCATACAGGTACAGTAATTGCTTCGCGTAAAACAATATAAATACCTTTGTATATGAATAAACCAAAGCAATATATATATATATATATATATATATATATATATATATATATATATATATATATATATATATATATATATATATATACAGGAAAAAAACACAGGAAAATATAATAATATATAAATATATAATATATATATTATATATTATATTTTTCCTGTGTTTATATATATAATATATAAACACAGGAAAAAAACAATAATAGTAAAGAGGTAGCGAAATGCAGCCAAAAATGAATTGCAGAGCGCTAAGGGGATACAATAGCTGCAAGGTGCTCCGACGTATGTGGAAAGGTGTAATGATTCCAGGACTTACTTTTGGAAATGCGGTTGCTTGCTTTAAATCAGGGGTACAATCAGGACTCGATGGCTATCAAAGGTCAGTCAGACGCGTCGTGTTGGGCAATAACGGGAAGACTACAAGTGAAGCTCTACCCGCCGTAGTTGCTCAGCGGCTGTGGTGTTAGGCTGCTGAGCACGAAGTTGTGGGATTGAGTCCCGGCCACGGCAGCCGCATTCTGATGGGGGCGAAATGCGGCCGTATACCCGTGTGCTTAGATTGCGTCATAATGAGAAGGTGGTTTTGAACGTAAAACCCCATAATTACAAGTGAAGCTGTGCAGCGTGATATCGGCTGGACTAGCTTGAAGTGAGGGGAGGTCACAGTAAAATTCATTATGAAGAACGACTCAGGTATAGGCAGGAAATTAAATAGGCTGAGAGAGTGTTAATATATTTGCACAGAAAAAAAGACATTTATACTCAGTGGAGGAAAAGAACTAGGAAGCTTACCAGCAAGTATATGGCCTGTGGGGTGATCAACACAGCAGCAAAGAACGTCAAACGAAAGGTCAGAGAGGCTGAAATAATCTCATGGATGGTGGCAATGGAAAAGAAACCTGCCATAAGAAACTACCTCAGAGGAAAAAATGAAATGTGGGTAGAAATAATTTATGATAACTCAAAGGGAATCTCATTACATTCAGAAGCGAGACAAGGCTGCCTTAGAACATGCACTTATAAGGCGAGCATAAGTAGGGAATAGAAGCATGTGTTTGCTGGGTAAAGCTAAGGAAACGATGGAGCATATTTTTACATAATGTGAAGATATCAGCCCATCGGCCGATTTTGACACCACTGGCCTCCTAGAAGCCCTTCGGTTCAGTAAGAGCAGGGGGAAAGAAAACATGTCCGCAACAGAAATTAGTAAGAGGCGAGAGGAAGATTGGTGGTAGTAAAGTGGGGAAACTGCAACCAAGTGAGGCGTACAAAACAAAGTTGAAAATAGGGGTTTGGGTAGTTTGATTATGCGAATTCATCGTTCATTTTTCTCCTTTTCCTTTTTTAAACTTATGTTGGACATTAGGCAATATAATAGCAAGAGTTTGGTGGACACCGCACCGCCCCGTTGCAAAAGGGGCAATAATAACATCCATCCACCCTTCGCGGCTCACGCTAGAGGCCGCTTTTCTACGAGAAATCTCGCCTTCCTGCATAGCGTTCGCCGCCAGCGTTTCCCGACAACCATTTCGGCTACATAAACTGCAGCTTCGGGGAAGCATGAGAAGCGGTCAGGGGTCTTAAAGTACTATCACGTTGCCCTGTTAAAGGCGAAGCTAAAGCGCCCTCCAATTTTTCCTGCGCCAGCACTAGATGGCGCCGAGTGTTGTGTGTGGACGCGATCTTTTTTCCACGATAGCAGCAGCAGGCGCAGACACCACCGCCATGACTAGCAACGTCTCGGAGGCGAGTCTGTTAAGCAAGCGCTCGCTATGAAAAGATAGTAATAAAGTACGCACAAAGAGGTCTCCCCCCACGCTCAAGGAGTGTCGGATGTAAATTTAGTATTGTGCAGGATGAAAATATTTCAGTAAATGCATTGTAGCCGTTCAAGAGAAGGTTTCTTTGTATTGTCTTGACCATTGCTACTGGATGCTACTGCTATTACCGAATAGCTTATGCGAAAAAAAAGTAATTCCATGCCCGATCGTGGGATCCCAACTTGGTCGCCCAGCAAGCAGCCCGTTGCTCTAGTTGGTCACACTCGCACAAACGCTAATTTTGTGGCAACGCCAAATAGCTCTTCGAGATGTTCGCATTGTTTGTCACACTGCTGGTGCCACAGCAAGGAAGTTTTGTTTAGACTACTTACAATGTTGATGATGTTGTTGGCGCGAAGAATTTTGATATAACCTTGCACTGGCATGGCAATAACGCACATACCGACAAGAGTTTAAGCAACATATATACATTTAAGCAAAGCTTCGCTACATGTAAATTTAAACTTGGCCGTTATATCTGTCGTGATTAAATATTTATTGAAAGATTCTATTCATCCACGTGCTCAGCAATTGTTTCAATGACCGCTTTCGTTGTTAACACCAGTGCCACGGGTAAGCAAAATAATTTATCCTATACCAACAGGGCATGTGATTTTCAGCATGGACTACTTTGTAACAGGGAAGGTGCTTGGGGATGGTTAGTGAAAGTCACCTGGCAGGGCACGCCTCTATTTGAAAAATACACACCGATGCTTAAAAACTGTGGTACTGTGGCCAAATGAGATACTGTGGGCACATGCAGTATTGCGTATATGTTGTTTGAGGTATTGGTATACACTGTGTGACGTATGCAGCGCTTGAATTTTATCGTTTATGCTTTAATGTGTTCGTGCTTGTAGCGTGCAAGGCTGTAAAAAGTATTAAAATGTCCACTCCGTAATGGCCCTATCGGCCAACACTATAAATAAATAAATAAATAAAGGTATAAGGAAGTGAGCGCTAGAGAGATATGTAAGGGCGTTCCATATATGTAAGGCGGGGAGCGTTTGTGTTAGTGCCCCATCAAGAAAGATTATTAGGTAGCGAGATTGCTTGCCTAGTCTTCTAAAACAAGTGCCACACTAGCCATGCCAGGGTCCCCCTATATCGTAGTTTCAGAACAACTTGGCTGCAGATTTATCTGTTCTCCCCTTTTACATCTCACTGATTATTGCAGTGCAAGCAATACAACTATATTGTCAGCAGCACTCTGTCATGTCACATTTTTTCCTTTCATACGAATTGTGTGCTAAGTGAAAGTTTTTTTTAACGAAGCCTCATTCCTGCGACAAAGGACTTTTTGCTGGCCCCATGACACAAGAGCATAGCTCAGCCCACGTACATGGAGGTGAAAAATTAGAGGCACTTTGTACATTTTTGATAAGTTTTTCCAATTTATATTTTACGCACGTAAAGCAGAATATCAAGCCTCTTTGACATGAGCATGGACTGAAGACTTATTTTGATCCTGACCTTTCTCAACAGGGCCGATCTCAACGAGGGTTTACCAACTTCTAGCAGAGAAAAGCAACTGAGGGGTTGCACGGAATTTAATTATTAAAACTAGCTCGCACGAAATGAGCAGAAAACTTCAATAGCGCCAATTTGATGACATGGAGGCTATTGTACATTTCACACCATTATTTTCGCCTAATCGAAAATGGACTGTTGTTTTAGAGCAGCGAGAGACAAGATACAGAAAATCAGTATCGAGAACGTAACAATTTCTCTCATCACTTCTTATTCATGCTGATGAGTTTCCTAAAGAAATTTATAGGTTTCTGATATCCTTGAGTACATCACGCGCATTGCGCTTAAGCTAGCAAAACCGCATGAATATTTTTGATGGTGTTCACATAGTTTACTTCCGGCCTGAATGGTGTGCGGGAAAGTTCGAGCATTAGGCGATGGCTAGATTTTGAACACCCTTTTAAAACATATATGGCTGACTATCTGCATGCTAGAAATAAGCAATGATTAGGAAAAAAATCAAGCAACTCTTATTGTTTTGTGGCGGAAATTATCGAGTGCGAGCCAATCGTAGAAAACAAAGCAAAAAAAGATGTTTCGGTCTCGCTACGGGAGCGTTGTTCAAAATGAGATTGTGAAAAATGTTTCCGTAATGGAACCGAAATATCTTCGTTTTTCCTTCTGGTTTTCAACGATTGGTGGGCGCTATACATTTTGCACAATTCATTCTTCCGAGCAGACGGGTTGCCGTCAAAACCTGGATCTCAATCCTACCCTTATCACTTCTAACTTGAACCTGCATAGACAGATTATGCAAACTTTGCCGTGTCATCCTAACATTCTTATTTCAGAAGATGTGAGTATACTCACCAAGAAAAAAGGTAAAATATGGTGTTTGATGGTTGACCTAAAGAGTTTCCATAAGCAGTAACGTTCTTCAGCGTGGCTCTTTCGTCTAAGGATTTACCTGAATAGGACGACAGGTCATTTTTCTGCAGGAGCAAATTAGAAAGAAAGAAGTAGGCGATCCTCAGAAGGAATATGCGAGCATTCAGGAGATTTGTCACGTCAACTTTCGCAACTGCAGCCCTGTTACTATTAAAAAAAAATTTGAATAAAAAGAGCATTGTTCTCCTGAGAAATATGGCTCAGCTAGTACAGTTAAGTCTCACATTATTCTTCTGAAACGTTTACGAATATCAACTTGGAGCATACTCATTACGCAATAATAACCATGTAGTATATAATACAAACATTTTCGTGTTCCGGCCTAACTTTACCTTGTAAATGCCGACATGCAAGACCCCAAAAAAGTACAAAAGTGTTGCTGCTCTTTCTATGACACCATATTTTCTGGTTCAAACTTTTCATAACACCCCTTCGTGCATCTTTCCTTTATCTAGATGTAGAGAAGCCGTCAAGAGGAGTCTACCTCAGCCCAACATCTCTGCACTTTTTAAATAAATTTTACAAATCATCTCACAGTGAAGTTATCTAATAGTCAAACGCTGATTAGTTTATTTTCCTGGATAGTTCAGCATATGAATCAGATCATCAATGACTGCACTCGAACCAAATAATGTCAAAAGGGTAATAATTATGAGGGAGCCCTAAAACTAACACTGCATTGCTTTAAAGGCAATATTTCGAAAGAAGCTACGATATCTAATATCTTTTCTTCACTGAATTCTAATATTCATTTCAATCCGGCTAGTAGTAGCAATAAACTCGTAGCCAAGAGCATCATAAAGTACCTAAGAGCGAGCGTATAACGACGCTAAATGAAATATGCATACCTTCAAATCTTAAGAAATTTAATGATGATTTATAAAGCTTGCAAAATTTGGCTGAAAAAAGAATGCTCGGGAAGAAATGAAGCAACCATATATAGCAGGAAGGCACTAGGTAACGGCGATAGATGTTTTTAAACATATTTCACTTCTTGCTTTCTATATTGAGGATGCAAGATGGGAAGGAGGTTTTGATAAGGCTAGCGGAGAGTAAACCAGGATGCTGCTTTTTTATGGTCCCCACATTCTGCCTTGCCGCAATGATAAAGAGAACTGACATGTAGTACCGTTCAAGTGTTTATTAGTAAAAGTTAGACTAGAATTGTTCTTGCAATTTCATACATTTTGGTTAGATAATTGTCCTAACGAAATTATTTAGGATTTGCTACTCCTAGCATATCTGTAGTAGCTTTTGCTATTAGAGTTTGGCCGAGAAAGCCGGACGCAAGCGGGGACGCCTGCATGACTTCGTGCGACTTGAGTCGACGATCCTGCAGTGCGGCGCCACTCCCAAGTTAACGCATGGTGTAGCGAACTTCTTTAGAAACTTTTTTGGTCAGTCAATGAGAATAGTTCGCTTTTAGGCAGCCTGTGAATTTGTTTCCTCTACATAAGCAAATGAATTTTTTGGCATGTGTATTCGCTGTTAAACCTGCTCAAACTGACATGCAGAGCTGTAGTATTGAACGCGATACATATAGAAAGCGCAGCAATCCACATGCAAGTGGTGAAGTGCTCTGCTCTTGTTTAATTGCTGCTATTCCTATGGTTCCGAGATGAACTGCTTAGACTACCGCAGACAGCGCGTACAACAATGAACAACATTACAAGAATCTATCAAATAATGTGCGTAGTTTTTTATCGCACTGAGTGCACACCATCAATGTATTCATGTGGCTTTTCTTCGATCTCTCCATTCGATTTGATTCAGACTGTTCCATTGCACCTCTCACCAGTATCGATGACTTAAAGATGAAAAGTCTCACGTGATAATAAAGATAGTACACAACAAAATGCAACAATTTTCGTAGCTTTAACAGGGGAACATGAACACTCGTAATCGGTAATCAGCAGGTTACAGCATGGAACGTGCAATTCAACTGCCGCGATCACTGAAGGTGTCGTGTGCAGGAGCTATGCGCGAGGTAACAGGCTTGACTGCATTTTTTCATTGGTCCCATTGAAAAAGAAAAATGACAACGCTCATATATTTAGACATTATTGCCCCTTAAAGTGCCTCACGTTGTTGAACTTTCATGCTATATTGTTAAAGTTACTGTAGGTGTACTTCGCTTCGTGATGACTCATTCGCCTTGAGAGTCACATTGTACACTTACCTCACTGACGCTTCCTATCTTGACGCTTATCATTATTGAGTGATTGCGAAAGTACAATTCAACCTGAAAGAAAAGCAGTTATGTTTTTTGCAGCAATATTGTTTATTACACTTCACAGATCTAAATGCCTATTCTCAAAGCAGATTTATCAGAGCTATACTGGTGCCTATTTAGATGATACTGCCGATTTAAAAAAAAATACGTGTGTAATAGCACAATACTAATCCTTGAACGGTATTGCTTGAAGAGACGAACATTATTTGCAGAGTAAATGAGGGAATTGCAATTGAGCATAATGAGTATTGTATCACACGTCCTGTTTTTATTTACTTACTGTACACCTGCCATAGCAATTACCTAATATTTACCCGGTTAGCTTGCAAGACCTATCCAATGAGAAAAAAAGTAAAATTATTGGACCAGACTGCTATATTTAACGACAAAGTTGAAGTAAAAATGATGTGTTGATCCACAAGGACAAATACGGTTTTGTGCACTTAGGCACAAATACCTGAAACTCCAATGTACGCATTTCGCCTCCCATTCAAAATATTATCTCGGAACACGAGTGATTCATGGAAATTCTTTCAAGTGGCTTTTATTATATTACACTGCGCGAAATTTTGCAATTACTCAAAGAGGGGATTTTAAATTTTTGTGCAATTAATATCTGCCTCATGAAAAGTACAACTCGTAGATTCAGGTCGGGTTATATGCCAAAAGTAACTACAAAATATGTATTGTCTAAAAAACGTCCGTTAAAACTAATCGCGCTGAAGCCATGTTTTTGTCAGCATTTATTTGAATTTACTGTGTTGAAGTTTCGGTTCTTCAAACCTATGTAACGACACTGATGGGTTGAATGGCGCTCACTGATAACACAACCACCAGTGAAGCTCAAGTCTTCAGTAGATTAGAAATCAAAAATGCTCAAATTATTCTGGTAGTGACTTGTTGCAAAATGATGCTTAGGTAGTTCTCTAACTGCAGGTAAAAAATCACTCTATGCTCATCAGACTACATTGCAACCTGCATATCAGATCAGTAACACTAGAACAACGTTCTACTTATGCGTCTATTTTGTTTCAAATTGCGGAAGTTCAGTGATTCACTCGTTCCCGCTGCAATGTGGGCTTCTTCGTCAACTTTCTATGGGTGTGTGGTTAATGAGAAAATTTCCTAAAATGTTTGCCCCTCATTTAAATTTACTTCTACATTCCAAAAAAAAACAATGTATTTATTTTCTCCATTTTCCTCCGCTTCCTATAATGGGTACCAGGTATGAGAAAATTGTCAGGTTTGAACTAATTCGTTTCTATGGAACAAGCTGCACTAAAACCTGGACTAATTTTACTACGGATATACGGCTACAACTGCTCAGAAGTTTTTTCTTCGAGCACATCCTGGAAAGGATGAAAAATATTGCGGAAAAATGGAAGTTATCGCGCTCTATATTTGCTACTGAGAAGAGTGCGACATCTCGACGAACAAATGAAGGTCATATTCCATATGCCTTCAAACTTTTTTCTACTAGCGCTTATCCAAAGACACGTTGACATGAACACAACCAACTATCTAAAGATTTTGTTTACTCTTGCCGCAAAGACACTTCCAGCTTTCACACCATTGCTACACCGTGTGCATACTTTGGCATGGTAAATTAAAAAAAATAAGAAGACCATGTTTCTATTTTTCTTTTCACGGGCTTAACAAGCATAATTATATCTATGCCACCAGTATTGTTAATTTTACGCATAAAAATATAAATGATCCTTTCCTGCAATACTTTACGGGCGTATTCTTACAAAAAGTTACGTTTTTTTTACCCTTCATGGGAACCTCTGAATGTCAGTTGCTGCCAGACTGCAAGTGATTGTCAATAGGGCCGAAGTTACTCGCAACCGCGGTTTGTACTTACATCAATAGAATGAATCCATCGAGCAATTTCGTAGCTGTCTCATGATCGTCTGCATTCTGTTTAAACGCGTAAGCATTTGTATGCCTACCCAACAAAGAAACCAGTCTGTCACACGACGAATCACTATAAAGAAAATATTCTATAAATGATTGTTTCTATGAAGGCTTTCTGGAAATAGTTGGTGATTTTGTAATAAAAGGCATAACTGGAGCCACATGTAGAGCCAACTTGGCGCATGGTAGACATCAGAAAAATTATGATTTTACATAAATTTAATGCCGAATACACCACATCCCCTTTGCGTTTCTGTGGTCGTGATGTGCGCTTTCCATTGGGGAGTTCCTCGACCGAAAAGAATGCCACCGATCTATGAAGGTTCGTGCGCTTCGCGTTCCACAACACAGACCGATAAGCAGTGATTGACTTGATAAAGATGATAAGGAGTCATTAGGGGTTGTAGGGGTCTTATCACGGTGCACAGAGGTTCGACGCGGATAGATAAGGTGCTAATGAGGGAGAAGAACATTTAATGGTAGGATCAATGCTGGTAATGTTAACAACCACTGATATACGTTGATAAAGGTCGGATAAGTTCGATAAGGTAAATAAGGGTAGGGTCATATCTAATAAGGTTCACAAAGGCAGGTAAGGGTTGATAAGGATTGGATCGAATGCGCCAACATTGATACCCACTGATAATTGTTAAATAAGGCTCGGATCGAGTCCGATAATGTTGATAACGACTGCTGTATACAGATCGCATCAAGCGTCATAACATTGATAATTACACTGGGCAGCATGGAGATGAGCGAGTGGCACATTGCTTGCGCTTGCTTAGACTATTCCCAGAGGAGTTTCTCTGTGAATGTTTTCGTGCCGCCGTACCAGGGCAGTTCATTCTCTCGCCGTTTGTCCAGCTTGCATTCGGTTATTGCGTTTTGAAAATGATTTAGAAGGCACTTACAAATACACAGAAATAGCCGCTCAATGATAGATACTGAGTCTGCCAATAAACGACGTAAGACGCATGCAATCTTGTTGCGAGGCCGTGAATGGCGTGGCGGCTCCTGCATCCACCGTGCTTTCTTTTTCCTTACGTGCACACAGAATAAAGCAAAAAACGTATTTTTGTGTGCTGTAAAGTTCATTGAAATCATAGTAGCATAACACTCCGTATATACATCATAATAAATTTTTATTGATTTATTCGGTTCGTGTATGGACTGCTGAATTATAATTGCGAACCTACTATTGAGTTGAAATGTTGACGTGCTACTGACATTTTTAGACACTTCTGTTTTGTATTAAAACGGATGATTGTTTCTTCACATACATTTCATGAACAAGCAGCTACACTGAAGTTCAAAAATTTTATATACGGTGTTGCTTTATAGTATAGGATTCTTCATTAAATGACCAAATGGTAATAAAACATTTGAACTTCCCAACACCTCCAGCCATGTCATTCCTCACTCCTTTCCGTTATTCGTGTTACAATAGGAAAGCGCATTTTAATCCAGTATATACTTCCAGAAGAATAGCCACAGCCCAATTTGATCAAACTTTAAAACTGATAATGCAGCTGTGGATGACCAGTAGCAAAAATATTCCAGCTAACAGAGCTCTCGCATGCCAAAAGAGCGGCAAATATATTATTCACGTGTCAAGAAACTGCATATGATTTTCAACAGATATGTGAGCCTTGTTTAAGGGAATCCGTAAAACAGGAGCGAACCAACCGTATATGTATTTTAAGTGGCTAACCCTTCTATGTGCACTTGCATCCATCCGTCAGAAAATGGGAAATACGCATGAATTATGTAACATACGCTAAGAACGCAATGTTAGGAAAATAAAACTGGATGATAAGCATGAAACATTCAATGAATGTTAAATAAGCATGACGTCACGGACCACTAGATTTGCAAGAATTTCAAAACAGCCAGAATTTCTACTTGCACAGTGGCGCAATAACACATGGACGGCAAAGGAAGCAGACGAAACGTGTCCCGTCTGCTTCTTTCGCTCTCCGTGTGATTTGCGCGCTACTGAGTGAATAATGTCATGCAAGCTCGCACATCAGCCTGTCCTCTTGAGAATTTCGAACAAATTCGCTTTCTCATTGTTTGCGCCTCAAATGACGCTTTATTAGAATGCTGTGCCGATAGTCTTACGTCATACCACGTACTTAAATTGCAGGTTTAGTTCTTTTAGAGTCATCACCCCCTTGATATCACGCGTGTTAACGCGTTTCCTGCCGTTTGACCCTGTGCTATTGTAGCGGCGGTGCAGTCGACAGCTCATGGGGCCTTGAAAGTGCGTGCGTGCTCAATGATAAAAAAGAGTTGTAATTTTGCGTCTCTCGTTAGGAATAGAAGAATGCAATCGTGAAATGTTAGAAAATTTATGGGAGTAGTAATCCCTTTTCTTTTTTCTTCTTTTTTTCTCCCGCTCCTTGCTCTCTGCTGTCGTTTGGACCTTCTGGTTATTAGTACCAGTCAAGTTGCTTTTGTAGCAACTTTTTTCCTAAGGCCTTGACACTTTGTTGCTTTTATGAATAAAGGCATATTATTATTATTATTATTATTATTATTATTATTATTATTATTATTATTATTATTATTATTATTAAAATTATTATTATTATTATTATTATTATTATTATTATTATTATTATTATTATTATTATTATTATTATTATTATTAGAAGTAGCTCGGTGCACTCGGCAAGGCACGACAACTGGCCGCTGGGGAACTGCCAGCGTAAACGCGAAGGAGAATGAGCAGGGTCCATGACGTTTCGTCTCCTGCTCTGCCAGCGTTTGCGAAGCGGGAAGTCGTATTGGCGCTAGAGCATTGCTTGCGTGGCAGTGGAAACACCACCCTTGTGTTTTTTTCTTAAATATAGTGGGGAGTCTTATACCTCAAATGAATAAATAGTTATTTTCTCCCAGCGGACAGCATTTACGAAGTGCGTCCGTACATCTTGTTTAACAAGTTGGACGTTCTCTGTCTACTGCTGTCTTCATTGGCTTCATATCTCGAATGCTATGATAAATATCTGTATTCTGCGCTCGAAACAGCACATGCGAACTTTTGCGCACTGCTTTAGGAGCTCAAACTACATTTCTAATAATGCAACCAGAGGACAGAAAGAAAAACTGTACTATGCACCACCTTGACGACTGCCATTTACATTAGTTGCTCTTCCAAGCCTCACCCGCAATGATACACAGCCAACTCGTTGATTGCGTTGACTCCTAACGGTGGAAGGTCAAAGCTTCGAAGGAGTCCGAATCGTCCAGAATTACATGCACACAATGTAAGTAAATGCGAACGATTTCGGCTCACAAATTTGCAAAGCCGGCACAAAAAAACTAATAAAGTGAGGTTCCGCAAGCAGTGTTTGCGTTCACATAGTGGCTGTAGATGCCAAACGCTCTGTCGGTAGCCGTTATTGCCTCTAGCCCACTCTGTTTCCTATGAAGCGCTAGAATATACGTTCTAAATGTAGAATTTTCAGAAAACGAGACAAGCGGGACCATGCTTATTGAAAGCAGCTCCAAAACCTTACTGAACCATATACGTGACACCTCAGTAACGCGGCCTTTAAGACAATGAAGACAGTTCTCGAGGCACTGGCGGTGATGTGCGGAGATGTGCGTGCGTGTCCTTACCATGTGCTAAATTGTTAGATGTCTATAGATTTCATGCAATTCGAACATTTTAAAATATACAAATTTTATTTATAATGTCCTGGCGTAGTGCAAACCAAGAAAAGTTAAACAATGCGCAGAAAATCCCGTGCATAAGGAACTCGGAGGTGCACAACTAAACTTCCGGTGTCGACAGCACGAAGCCGTAGATTTATATAGACCATGCTATTCGGACGTTTTATATTATTCAAATTATATTTATAATGTCCTGACGTAATCTAAACTCACAAAAGTTAAAAAATGCGCAACAATTATCATGCATTAGGAACTCAGACGTACTTAAGTAAACATCCAGTGTCGAGAATGCGAAGCGGCATACAAATTTAATAGTTTGGTAGTTTCCAGCAGTGCTAACCAGCATGCGGGATAGACAATTTTTTTCCGTCGTTCTGTCGTACGAGTACATGTAATTCTACTCGTTAATGCTGTATTCTAGAACATGATTGTGTGGTTACCTTTTCGAATAGTTTTTCGAAGTACTCTTTTATTTGGCTGTTTACAACCTCAGTATATTGAATGTTTTCCTTCGTCTTGTTGAGGTAGGCCGAATCATAAAAGACGTAAGCGTACAGTGTAACATTTTCACCAATGGGTTGCTCTTTGCTACCTGGAACATAAAGATGAGAGTCTAAAAATATTTCGCAACTTTGGCAATCCTAGTTCATGTCCTCTGCAAGATATCTATTGCTTTAAACTGAAAATAAAGACAAAATTTTAAGCTAAAACGTCATGTTTACTTTAAGCAAGGACAAGGAGTAATAGCCAGGATCTCAACTTAAATGCTACAGCGAATCTCAGTCAGGCATATGAATACCAAGTTGAACTTGGCTCTGCAACCAATTTCAACTTGGGCTAGGGGTCACCCACATGCCAATCGTAAATTTCGGCTGACTGCAGGAACACATCATAGCATTTCTTTTGCACCGTAAATTCTTTCAATGAATGTTTCTATTGAGTGGATCAACTGTATAAACCAAAATACGTGATATTCGTGACGCTTCTGCCTATGAAATGTCTTTATAATTTTTTTTTTGCTTTTTGAGAATTGTGCTTCCGGTACCCCCTTTTTTTTCTCAGCATGAATGCAGTGTAATGATTTGGCTGAGCCCTGCTTTGTACGCCCTTTAAACATAATATGAACGTTTCATGTAGCCTACCCTAGACACTGAAAACATCACAAACGCTTGCTTTTCAAAAAGAACGGTCTGATAATTCCGCCAAAAAATCCATATTTCTTGTCATGTTTAAAGTCTTCGAAAGCGCACCACCTCTCCTTATCATTCAGGCGTTACATGTCGACAGTGTAACCTGCCATTGGATGCAGCTACATACAAGTTTAGCAGTAGCTATGATAAGGTACTTAGGAGATCTGTGATTTAAGCCTCGAAATGCATCGAGCACTTTTTGATACTAAAAAAATACTTCGTTCGTCCATGCTCAGCTACCGTGGCCTAATTCGAGCAGCGAGGAAAGCTAGATCTCTCATTTAACAAGGGTTCGCTGAATGGTCATGAACACTAGGCGGTCAAAATTATTCTGTACTCATTGACTACCGCATGTCGGTATCGGGCTATTGCTTTACGCTGCTAAACTCACTATTTGTATCAAACACAAAGTTACGGCAGCAAGTAACATGATAAAAAACCGAAGTATGATCAGTATCCTTGAAATGGGGTGGCAAGTGCTATCAGCATGCGTTGAATGCGTTCTTAGCATGAAAATTTCGTTGTTACTTTATCGAGTCTTCGAATAATAAGATACTGATTGATCTAAATATATTGTTATAATCTGTCATTTTTGTTAGTGTATTTACGCTACCAACTCTTTAGCTCTATTTATCTAATGTCTAAGGCAAATGTACTTATTTTCAACTGCGTAGACGCAAAAATATACTTGCTATGCTGGCAGCTTAGGCACTGAATTTCTCCGTTTCCAGGCTCCCTCAGTGGTGCTCTCATGTCAATTCCTAAATATTTTGAGGCAGGCATTTTGGGGTACCTATGCACAGCTACCTTAACTAGGCAAAATGAAGTGTCCTGGGGACAAACGAGCGCTGCCATATACTGTAATGAAACACGTTTGCTTGTTAAGGCCCTATATTTTAGTTACCCGAACCACACAATAAGTGAACTTGAGTTTCACAAGGCACTCATATATGTTTTTGATGAAAATTCATTGAGTATTTTATAACAGTTAACAACCCACTTGAACCAGTGATAAAATGGGTTAGAGTAGATTCCAATTGGACTTCTGAACCAGTGAGAATTGTGCAACATGACAATTTT
Organism: Dermacentor variabilis; assembly: GCF_050947875.1. Lineage (NCBI taxonomy): Eukaryota > Metazoa > Arthropoda > Arachnida > Ixodida > Ixodidae > Dermacentor > Dermacentor variabilis. The sequence continues at coordinate 43,153,586 of NC_134578.1, read as the reverse complement.
TACAGTGTAGGAACTATATGACAAAACAAGTTCTCTCCCAATTAAAATCCACTAAGACAGATACAGACAACTCACACAGAGCGTCGCATAACATTGAATCCCTCGGCAAGCGAGCACATTTTCATTAGGTATGAGAAAAGGGCGCAAGTATAATTTTTAGCCATTATACAAGTACAAGCATGAGTTTTACGGGCGACTAAAACAGTCAAACTAGTACTGTAAGCTAGACAGCGATCCAACAGAACTACACAACCTGACCGATGGCCGATGGCTTTCAAAATAAATAATTAGGAAGTTTGTTAGCTTGTTTTCGTAATGATTTGCACTTGTTTTGATTTCTCGTAGAAGTAATCTTCGCTTGTCTGAATAATCCTGCTACATGATCAGAATTATGCCACCTGCGACAGCCTATTTTTGAATATCACGGATAGGTTAGGAATGATCACAAACGTCAATGCGAGAGTTAGGAGAAACTACTAGAGCTGTGGCTTATGCGACCTTTGCAGGCAGATGAATGATGCACGTAATATACATAATAATGGCATTCCTATTTATTGCCTTTCTACAAAAAACCTCAACATACTATGCTGTCTCACAGACATCTCTAAGCACATCGATATCTTCATGAAATATTGGAATATATTTCACGGATTATTGGACTTTTGGTATTTCTATAATCAAATAAGCAAATGCGTATGCCTAATCCTGGCCAGTCGACCAGAATTGTTATGCCCCACTACGACGCCTACATAAAACCTGCCTGTAAAGCGCACCAGCTTGTTAATAAAATGGTTGGTGATACTTCAGGCTTTCATTGCCTTTGTTCCTTTATTAATTAGTCATTTTGTATCTGGCAGTCAGAATGTGCCCGTCAGGCGCCGCGTGGCTAGTACAGCAGACGCGAAATTTCACAAGCAATTATAGTTCTACAATCGTTGCTTCACGCAGCAATAGAGTTCATATTGGATACCCGTCGCACCTCATTCCGCTACCGTCTTTGACAGGGTGTCAGTAAATGTAACGTATAACGCAAGACGTTCACCGCCTGCCTACCCCGACGGTAGCGTATAAAGTTAGGAGATTAGATAGAGGAAATACTTTCTACTTCGGCAAACTCTCCGCGACAGCGAATGTGGTGATTTCAATGAATTTTCTGCAGCAATAACGCCGAAGAGAAGCGCAGTTTTCCGCGCTTTCAAACCCATCTTCCCACAGTACTTAGAAGAGACAGAACAAAGTGTAAAGCAGGAGACACACGGTACGATTCGGCGTCCGATGCGACGTGCGGCGCCGCATGCTCCGGCATGCGGCATACGACGATTCGGGGCACACGGTGCGTGCATCCGAAAGATCGAGCGACGCGTATGCTCCGCCCTTATCCAGCCCCCCAGGTTGACTTCAAATCCACGTCGAGAAGCGCAATATAAACGACTCTGCACCACAATGCTTCGCCTTACGTGAACACTGCCAATAAAATCATGCCCCTGCAAGTGACAGAACCCTTCACGACGGCGCGTTGTCCACTGACGACTCTGCTAACAGCCAGCGATAGGGCCGGTAGGCCTAGCTAGACAGACGCCGCGGCCGCCAGCGCTTGCAATCCAGGCCGAGCTCGTCGAAATGCGCTTATGTTTACCAAAACAATTAACACTGTACACTTAGGTCCCCGTAATTAAATACAATTGGTTTACTCGACGCAGTCTTTGCGAAGGGCAAAGGTGCAAGCCAAGCGAGCAGCCTCGCTCAGACGGTCGGTGTGTGATGTCCGCCCGCGAAATGCCCTCGCGTCACGGCTCCCGATCATGCCAGTAGCTTAGTGCTAGCGTACTAGGCGCTGCTTTTCATAACAGGCACACGTTCCAGATAATTTTACTGAACTGGTAACTATATCGTGTCGGAAACAAACTGCAGCAGGCAAGGAAAAAAAAAGAAGACTGCGAGAAACCGGCCCGCCAGCGCCGCCTCCGTGGAGGGAACGTCACAGAACGTCACATGCCAGCCGCGCTGTCCTTCGCTGCGGCCAGACGACGGTGCGGTTGTCGGACGCGTCTGACGATGAAAATCTGCCCGGTTTGTCGCACACCGGACGTCGGATCCGGCGCTTCGGCACCGCAAAACACCTCGATTCCGGCTGCCGTTCCGGCACGTCGGACGCCAGATCGGACACCAAATCGGACCGTGTGTCTCCCGCTTTATATTTGTTTCGACACTCTAATGTTTGTTGCGTTTAGCGGATGGAACCAATAGCATCAGCTCTAGCTGCATGACTGCATTGCTTTGCACTTGTCCTGGTTATGCCATCTCTTGCTCTCTGTACAGTAGCAAAAGCGTCTTAGAAACTTTCTTTTGACGATAACGAAGTACTACGTTTCTTTCTTTCTTATGATCCTTATATTTTGGCTCTCAGTAAACAGCTTTCCCTCATTCGCCCCCGGAAAAGAGGGTGCACAGATGCAGCGTTCCAATTCTTTTTGAAAAACAGTGAAGAACACTTCGCCGAAGTACGATTTAATGCATGATGAAGGAAAGACGAGCGTGCGTAAATTCTCCCCCTTCTTCGTGGGGAAATACCGCGAAAATAGGGTCGGACCTGTCTACAAAACCACAAAGATGACCAATGGAGACCTGCTCCTTGAATTGAAGGACGAAACTCAATATGAGAAAAAGAATGACTTGAAGTGTATTGGAGTTGTAGCAGCCGCTGTGTCGGCACATGAATAGGAGCCGTTGAATAATATCAGAAGACGAGTTCTTGGACCTTAGAGACGAAGAGCTGCTTGAAGGTTTTCACGATCAAAGTGTTACCAAGGTGGAAAGAATCCTAATCTGCAGGAATAAAGAACAACTTCGAACAACAAACATTGTAGCAACCTTTGGTAGTAGTGTGCTCTTCAACTCCTGCCAAGACTTTTCCCTCGTTTTCGATCTGTTCAATTTTTTTCGTTTCTTTCACTGAAGTAGCGCCAAATTTGTGTGGTGAACTTTGAAGTAGGGAGGGGGGGCAGCGTGTAATCAAAGGGCTTTTTTTTCAAATTCACAATAGTTTATTTCATCTCAATTTTTATAGCTGCAACTTCTGTAGCTCTGTTTTCGTAATAATTTAATTTTCCGGTTGATATGGATAATGCTGCGTGTTATCCAGCGATTTCGCTTACTAGTTTTCCTAATACGAGTAGGAACAAGGCGCTCAACGCAAGTTATGATGCTATATTTAAATATTTTCCACGGTTGCTCCAAAGACTCGCACATTGATGCTTGCTTGAAGTAATTAAATTTTAATCATAAACTCGATGTTGGAGGTGTCATCTGCATTTTAAGATTATTTCACTTTTACCGAAAAGAACGGTATCTCTACACTGCATACACTAGTCTGCATGTTAAATGACAACATTTTATGGTTTGATGTGCCCTCGAAGATATCTAATGTATATTGCGACGTAATGCGACATGTTGTGCGATAAGAACACGCGGTGCAATAATGACTTTGACTTTTCTTTAACCCTAGTTGGTTCTCGTACACTTTATTTTTCATGACATAGCAACATTTTATGTCCGAGAGTTTTTCTGAGCTAATTGTTTCTGTCTCGCCGAGCAATAAACCTTGCCAGGTAATGCGTAGCACAGTAAAGTCTCCAGCCATTATCAGCCTCACGCTCCTCTTAGCATGGTCACCGAAGAATTTGCTTAGTGAATACAGAAACTATGGTGCAGAGGCAGGTGGTCTGTATACTACGGCAATGAACTACACTCTATTTTGAAATGTAAGATTACACCACACACATTCGGGAACACAATATTCAGTGGTAGAAGCTTCGATGTTTTTTAACTATGATGGCAGCACCAAGACCTCGTGAATCCCTGTCCCACATAAAGGCCTCAGCTCAACCAGGTTAAGATCCTTTGCAAGTGCAGTGACGAAAAAGCACGAGAGCTTGTAGATGCTTACTATATAAAAAAGAAGGGACAAGCATACATCAGCGACACATCGATCATACTTTACACTAGTGAGGTACGTTTCCTAGAAGATATGATTACCTGACCCACGCCGTTGCTTTTTTTCTATTTTGTGTTCTTTCTCCTATTATCTGCTACTGATACCCTGATGTGCCTGCGCTGGCAGGAACTGATGTTTAAGTGTTTCACTCAAATGAACCTCAGTTGTTAGTTTGCGCCTGTCCCGTCTTCTTCCTTGTGATAGTCTACAAACGCACCCAATATCTCGAAATACAATAAACGAACTTGCCCAACAACGCATCCTCCTAAACTACGTTTGCTATCGGTGCCCTGTCCCAATGAATTGAAATGTAATCGCAGCAAGAAAGCTTCTGCGGTTCCATGTGCACAGAATCTACATTACAGATGCATTATTTTTACAACTATGAAGTTAGGGACTGCCTAGCGACCCAATGTATTTTGCTGGCGTGCTAAAAATATCGTTTTATTCATTCGGTATGTGGCTGACATTGTTCCGGCGCAAACTCAACAAGAGACAATTTAACAAGAGCCACTTATGTTAAATGTGAAAATAGCGTCATGGAGCCTCCAATAAATAGGGATCCAACATATCCTCTTGCAGTGTGATCCCATGCCTAATTAAAACGGTATCACTATCATTTTATTTTTCGAGTACACAATGGTTACGAGAACAAAACTAGACAGCTATTCAAGGAATAGTCTATTTTCAACGATACGCTTGTAGCAATCTTCAATAAAAGGCAAGAGCTCCGCTTCTTTCATTGCGCGTGAATTGATGAATGTGATAGGAAAAATGACCGCCATTGAAACATGTGCAAGAGCATGTATTCAACTGTAGCAGCTTTTCACGGACAACATTTCTGCATCTCAAAAGGCATCATTAAACGAAGCATAGTTTGCTTCAAGCAAACACGTTCTGCGCTGCGGCAATGGCACTGTGCATTGAACAGCGGAACTCAGCAGCTGTTCGCACCAATATAGCACTTGCAATTTTTTAGTATCAGACGCGCGACGCTTCGATACTTCATCAAAGAGAGCATATCACCTGGTATTTGTGACGCGTGGCATTGTAGTCTTTCATTTCCTTTGCATTCTGGCTATTATTTGCCAAGTTCTACAATGCAGCTCCAGGAAATCTTTTTCGACATTGAGAAGTCTCCTTAAGAGTAAAGGTAGACTGCTACACACGTCTGTTTCTATAGCAACCAGCTTATGGAATATGCAGTATCCATATTTTGTCCAATCACGTTGGAAAACCCTTTCGTGACTTTTATACTGCAATTCTAATTTCCACCGAACTCGTAACCACAATAACATTTCTGATGTTTACCTCTTTGTATCCTTTAGTAGACTAAACTATTGGAAGAGAACTTGTTGTAATGCGCTCTTCGTATTCTTTGTCGCATTCTAGCCTGCCCTTGTGGGATCAACAAAAAAAAAAAGAAATGCTCGTGCCATATGTGTCGCCGCTGCAAATTAGTCAGAAATTTCGTTTATGCGAGGTGAAACATATTCCAGCATGGAAGATATAAAAAACAGATTGCATAAATTTTGACTACCACTGTAAAAAAATTTTGGAGTCTACTTTCACACCACATTGGTAACGTAGTATACTTCCAACTCAAATCCTAATAATATATCATTATTAATTAAATGAAGGGATACTTACTATCGGGTACAATGTCTTCTGAAGCAGAACTCGGAGCAAGCAGCGGGATGCAAAGGCACCAGAACAGTTCTCTAACAGAAATCATCGCGGAAACTTCGTATTGCTTGATGAGTATCCAAAACATGGCATGTTACTTATATACATTCCAGCACAGCCCTTCTCAACGATGCCTAGAAATGTCAGCAATTGTTATTTAGTAAAGTTGAAACACGTCTCTCGTTCTGAATAGAAAGAGTAAACGAAAGGCCGAGAAGAACAAATGCGCACACAGCGGTACGCAAAAATAATCTAGGAATTGCAGTTTCGCCGAACGGATGAATCACTGATCGCGATAGCAAGGTTCTAGCATGGGCGTGAACTTCTCGGAATGTGTCCTAACTGTACGCGGGTGCAACTAGCTCAGTCCGCCAAAATTTCTGGCAAACTGAGACGTGTAGGTTCTGTATTGACTTCTTTCTGTATTGTTCTGCATTCTGTATTCTGTGTACTTCTGTATTCAGACAGTCTAGGTGCTGTGTTGACGTCGCACAGGCCCCGTTAAGCAGCCAGTAAAGAGCCACGACATTATAATTACCCTGCTTTCTGATTTGAGCACTGATGTTACTTTCCCCTTTTAATATTTGAAAATCTGAGAAATATTGAATGCATGCCGCCTGAGTTTACGGGCTGCCCTCCACAAAATTCTGACGAATATTCAGTGAGAAAGCATTATTTCGTATGAATAGCATCAGTAATACTCTTCTTGAGGAATCAACCCGCTTATACGGCATGAAATAGCGCATAGCCTACGTACATGTAATTTGTGGAGACCTCCACGGCGACGCCGACGACGAAAAGAGGCGTGGATCAAATAGGCGACCAGCATAAAAAAAAGACATTCGCGGCTAATAGACCACGTTCTAAGAAATCAGATTGCTTATTTTAGAATTTTTGTTCCGAGGAAGGCATTAACGGGGCTTTCATGACATTGTTTCCGTTAAAATGTTCAGATTAGATTCTTGGGCAAAGTTATTTTGCTGAGATAGCTAAAATATGTGGTTTTGTTTAGCTCGCAAAGCTGGCTTAGCTCTTTGTAGTATGTAGCTTCAAATGCCTTCGGCTCTTTATTAATTTCTGCCTCCCTCTGTCCTACTGCACGCTGTACCACATTAAATTAAGAAAACCCAACTAACCCAAACCATCACCCTTCATAAGCATGGTGGTTCTGACAGGACTAGTCTGTCGCATGCACGCTAAATGCTATTTTATACTGCATGATACTGTCTCGGCGTTGTTGATAAGTTTTCTATACGTAATTCCAAATCACGCAATAGAGCCGGCATTCGCGGAAATCAGATTGCGCTAGAACTTTTGACAAGAATGGATGTCGGCCAAAGGAGACGTCGGTCATATACATATTGGAGATGGTAACCCGCCAGCAGCGAAAATCACTTACCTATGAAATGTTTTGTGCATTCAATCGCAAGGGGACCTCATTGAGAAAGCCTGCTCATTTAAGTGGAGTTTTAACTCGTGATGTGTTGACAGGTTTTAGGTATGTTTTTCACTAGCCTTACTTTAAAAGAACTCGGTCTAGAACAGGCAGTTTTCCATAAAGAGAGACAAACAGCTTTCTTGCTGGGCACCTTTCAGCATATGCACGTGGTCAGCCAACTAATAATTTTCAATCTACTCAAAACAATTAACAGCGCAACACACCTCTATTTACACAGGGATGACGTCAATAATTATTATGAATATTTACCACACGAGAAATTGGACATGTGAAAATCTTTCCACTTTGACATCAGAAGATGTCGGCTAAGTCGAGAGTACTGCATATGATGCACGTTTTACAAAGAATTGCGAGCTGGAGACAGTCACGCGAGATTAAGAATTGGGGACAAGGTTTCACTTTTAAAATGCACTAAAGAAAAGCCGTTCTTAAGTGCTGAAAGGGCATAATTGTCGTCCATGCGCAGCTCTTCATACTGCGTTATCGAATGGAACTATCAAAGATCAATTTAACTGCCATGAATCTTAGAGACTTAGGCTCATACTGGTGAAACAAGATAAGTGGAAGATGGTGGTATACTTTATCTTCCTGTTTTAAGATATTTTTAACCTAAAGCAGGAACTGTGTACGGTTCAAAAACTTCCGTGAGCACTTTCCTCTCACACGTAATGGGTTGGTTCTCTTCGCGGTATTATTCCTAAGTATCAAGCATATATTAAGGTAATAAATATGAGCTGGACTTGAGACTGAAAATAAGTGATAACTTCATGGGTGGATCATAACTTCAATATATCCCTCCCCTCATAGAGGGGCTAATTATTTTGTGGGGCGAGCCAATTTTAACTACATTGCATTCAAAGGAGCATCCAGGTGCCGGTACTGGTAATTTTATTGCGTTACAGTAAGTCAGGTGCACCACGTGAACTTAGCTTCTTTCTGTGTTTCTTTGTGATTAGTGTCACCAGACAGGCATAGGAGCAGATGCCCCACACAACTCCGTCACGAATATGGAAAGCACGGACCACAGCGGTGACGTTTGCGCAGAGGATTTTGGAAACTAAGCTTCAACGTGCTGACGCAAATGCGACAAAGGTCATTGCGACCGACTGAGCTCAGTGCGACCAAAGTAACATTTACCGAAGTGTCAGTTCGGCAGGTGCAGTATATCATGGTTTTCTAAAAGGCATAGGCGCGGTAAATGTCAATCGATACGTTTTGCATTTTTCGGTACTTAAATTTCTACTTCGTTAGTCACCTTTCTGCATGTCACGGAGGGCCCCACTCCGGATGTATATCACCTTGTGTGTGATTGCGAAGTACTAAAGCATTCCGAAAGGAAAAACACGGTTTAATGTGGCGACATCATGGGAGAACCTAGTCCGTTGTGGGCTATTGGAAATGAGACACCTAACTCTCTACCGTGTTTATCAACTAACATTTGCAATGTTTAGTGACAGCTATCGATCTCCCCCACAGCGATTGAAGCGTTCTCTCCTTGAGTCGTCACGAATTACACTGGATGGCCAATAAACACGTCGATGTTGCATTTCTTCGCAAGTTTCTCCGCAACAAACTTCAAAAGCATTTATGTTGTAGATTGGTCATCAGAGCATTTTATCGTCAGTGCTGATATTCGTAGAGGAATTGAAGTCTAAGTGCGAAGTAGGTCATCTCGCGTTTTGTTTTCCGAAAAACTCTTAAACTGCATATAAATCTTAGCTACGGATATTAGGAGAAGCCCTACGCGTACATCTACAGCAGGCACATTCGGCCCTTCAATAGTATAGAGCCCAGCCAAGCAATAAGGTTTCTCAAAACTACTTACTAGGTGGTTAAAGACCCTTTCCCGTTTGCCATGTTTTATCTACCTCTACCTCCGTGGCCACAACCGCACGGTGGCGCTGGGCACTGCGCTCGACAGACATTGATCCTGCGTCTGCATGTTTGGTTCGTTGCCTTGACGCATGTGTTTGTAGCGCAATATATGCCACTATAACGTAGAAGTTATTCAGAAAATATATATTCGTGGTTGCAATTTCACGTATGCGCTGTGTATGGCAAGAGAATGCAATAGAGTACCCTTGACTTTTTGTGATTGATAGACATAACTATAGAATGATGCCCACTCAGCAAGTAAGCATATCCTAATACCACAGTCTGGCAGTTCGCCTCATCACTCTGACATCATTCTGAAACCACAAGTTCCTAACTTTTACTATGGCAAGCACCTGTATGTTGTATCATGCATTCACCCTGGGATTTATTTGTAGGCAGTAGCGCTGTTATGAACTGTAATACGAAATGAAATATAAAGGATGTAGCGTGCAGAAACGTGTGCAACCACAATTGGGAACACTGGTCCATCCAACAGCCCTTCTGTTCATTTTAAGGTCTCTGTGATGGTGGCGTGTAAGCTTATAGTTCACAGAATATAATGTGGTTGTTTGTTTGGAAGTACGAACAAGTGAAAGTAGAAGTATGGTTCAATGCTTGGGTCGAGCTCCTCAGACGGTGTCCCGCCTATGCGTGGTTGTGGCAGGCTGGCGTGAGGCAGCATGCGACACAACGGGGCGCCCAAGAGGCGTTTCGGATGCTGGCGTGATATGGATCGCCGCGAGGGACATTGCGGACTTTGCGCCTCAGTCGTACAGGAGGCGCGACCGACGAAGAACATCCGCGTTTGTCAGAGCGCAATGAGCGGTAACCTTAGCCACATTAGAGGCAGTGTTGCATCCAGTGAAGTTCTTACTGAGGAGCGACTATTGCTAGTTGAAAACTTTTCCCAATCCATTGAAGTCATCGGACGCCCACTGATTGGCCGATTGGGCATACTAGACGGACCGATTGGGCACTACGTCACGCGAAGGCTATAGTATCACCGAAAGTTTTTGTCTAAGAGTGCGTCTCCAGAAAATGTGTAGACACCGCTGCTCAGCAGAAAGGCTAGTATGTGAGTGTGAGCGCGCACAATGCTAGCACAAGCAGAGGAAGGCAGAAAGCTCCCCTGGCTCCGCGGCCGAGGCGATTGAGCGTGGCGTGTTGGTGCGCCCTTTTTCCTACCAAATCGACAGCGATGTTCGCTTCAATAGACACCTGATAGGGTGCGCATATTAAGAAAGGCCCCAGCTGCCTAGAACTAATTTCTTGCACTCTGAATCGTCGTCAAAAATGCAGCAGAGCACGTGACCTTATGCCCTCTGCGTGCGGGCCGCGCATGCGCCGTCGTTACTAGGACACCACGGTGGCAGCAGCAAGGACAATGGCGTGAAGAAACCTCCAGTGGTTTTATATTTTAATAATTGGAAAGCATTACATTCGCATTTTTAAAATCCGATGTAGTTGTAGGCAGCGTGACTGAAAGATGTTACCGAAAACGGCCGAATGCGCCAGGAATAACTACATGAGAAAAATGCTCAGACTAACGTCAGATTTTTCAGGCAGGATACTGTAAACATGGTAAATTATTGACTTCCGAAAGAAAATTTGGTGTGGATGGGATTTGATACCTGAATTCCGGGGTGCGAAACGCGCACGCTTAACCGACGCCACGGTGGCACTACGGTAATTGGCGACTACAGGTGTGCCTAGTACGTGCGTCATTGGAGAGGTCACGTCCCTGCCTCCGTCACTGCCTCGTATGTGCCATTCTTCTTTGTATTCCATCGGTGCTGTGTCTGCTGCGATGTGCCCTAGACGACAAATCATTAGTGTATAAAATTTGGATTGCCTTCTTCGCGCATCTTTGCACACGTCACGTCGCTGCGTCATGTAGCTCCGTGCGTCACTTGCTCATTGGATTTCATTGGTGCTGTGTCTACTGGGATCCACTCTGAGGCGGCTGCCTTAGCTGCAACTGCGAAACACGGTCGCCACCGGGAGCACGCCTCAGAAGATGAAGCAAGGGAACACACACACAAGGAAAGACGACATAGTCACGAAATACCTACCATCAGGCATAAAATAAAATTGATTGTTCTTCAGCAAAATGGCCCCAATATTTACAGCCTCTCTGCTACCTATGCGCAAAGACGCACCCTGATTCAGCAGAACGAACTTAGTGCATGTCAAAAAGAAACAGGAAAGATGTAAAAAGAACACCGGAAAAAGATGTAGTCCAAGAATAGTCGCATAGTCAAGAGGAAAATTCTGATTCCAGCTCGAACAAAAACTAGCTCAATATCTCTATTAATAGCCTGATCTGGCAACCCTGTCTGGCAATTTGGCAACGCTATCGAGTCAATATACCAATGTAATCTGCAAGCTGAAGGTTGCAAACACAAGTTAGGCGTGCGGTGGTGGGTATTTGCATTTGTTCAGTCGGTACTCTTGCGTGATGTCTCTGGAAGTGGTCATGCGATCCCCCCCCCCGTCCACTGCCGCATCGCTCTGCCTGTGGCCGAGACGTCTGGGTTGCCGTTGCCCGCGAGTGAAGAGTCCGTGAGGGCGGTGGTCCATGCGAGGAAATTCTCTTTTATGTCATCGGATTACGTCAGTATCGCGTTTATTTATATTCCAATGCAATGCCATGGAAAGATATTAAAAGAATAATCTTGCTATTTGTAATCAGTTGAAGTTTAAATGTCATTATCACTGTTTTTTGACAATAATGAAATACAGCCGTTTTAGCAAGGTACCATATACCATACATAAATATTCGCAATATCGACGTTTAGCTTCGCTGCTGGAGTGTTAATATATTGTTCATTGTAATCTATTGTTAAGCAGCCGACTGGAGAGGGCCAAATAATAGGATATTGTCGCGAAGATAACTAAGACGGGCTCGCCTAAACACAACAGCCTTCTGTTAACGATGGCCGACACCAAAAAATCCCGGGGCCGCCACAACGGCGTCGTTCCTCGTCTTCTCTCTGGAGATCAGTGCCTTGAGTGGGCGGCTGACTTCTGCTGATCGCGACTTGTAGTGGGCAGCTTACGTCGCGTCATTACTCCCCCCGGTCTCTGATCGTAGGGCGACAGAGGGCGCCGGAGAAAGTCTTTGAGACGCACACGTGTTCGCATCCGTAGTACGGTTTGATCCGTACTCCGTGGATAATCTCGGCTCGTGGCCATCGCAGGCTCGAGCTCATAGTAGTACTCTGAGGGACTACTTCATAGTTCACGTCTCTGAGTCACCTCCTGATCTTGTACGGGCCAAAGACCTACGCAGTATTTTTTTCCGACAGCCCCTGATGACGGATGGGCGTCAAGATCCAAACTTAGTCGCCAGGTTCATGCTGGATTTTCCTTCGGTCACTGTTGTAACGGCGGGCGTCATTACTCTGCTGGAGGTGGATGTGGTTGCGAGGCAGCGTTCGAGCTTCTTCGGCCGATGATGTCGTCAGCATTGTTGCTTCATTTTTTGGTTGTCGACCGAGAGCATGCCGTCTAAAGGTGTTACGCGGCACCCATAAACCAGTTCCAATGGTGTGAATCCGGTGGTTTCTTGCACAGCCGTATTGTATGCGAATATCACCTACGGTAAAATTTGGTCCCATACCTTGTGCTCTACGTCAACGTACATCGAGATCATGTCGGCGATAGTTCTATTGAGGAGCTCCGTAAGTGCATTATTTCGTGGGGGATAGGCTGTAGTTTTCTTATAATTGGTGTGTGTCGGTGTGACGATCTGCTGCATTAAGTAAGCAGTAAATGCAGTCCGTGTGTTGGTTATTAAGACGAAAGGTGCCCTGCGACGTAATGTGGTGTCATGAACAATGTACATGGTGGCATCTCTAATTGCTCCGCGGGATATAGCTTTTGTTTCTGTGTACTGCGTTAGGTAGTCCGCTGTGACGACTATTCATTTGCTGCCTGTGGACGACGTAGGTAATGGACCAAGAAGATCTATTCCAACCTTTTGAAACGGTAGTGTAGGAGGGTCCAGGGGTTGCAGAAGACCAGCAAGTGTCAAAGTTAGAACTTTGCGCTGCTCCCAATCATGGCAGCTCCTCACGTAGCGCTGAATGGACGAGAACAGCTGCGGCCAGTAACACTACTGTCGTATGCGCACTAACGTCCCGGCAAAGCCTAAGTGTCCTGCGCATGGGTCGTCATGACACGGTTGCAACACTTCGCGCAGTGAAACTGGGACGACGGGAAGGAACGTTTCTTGGCTGTTTTCGAAATTATTTTTGTAGCGAACATTGTTGCGGAGGTTGCGAGAACTCCACCCTCATGCATTGGTCTTGGGAGAACAACGTAGCTCCCTGGAGGTACAGACTGAGGGGAAGCAGTGTACTGTCTCCACATTGGAGGTCAGCCATCTCGAGCGAGGCAACATTCCAAAGGGCACCAATTTCATGACGGAAAGGGACTGCTGTGCCTTGCGGTAAGTGCTGATATTCGTTGCTGAATTTTGTCAGTAGGACAAATGAGTGTCCATTCTAAAGCTGGGCGAGGCCCCGCGCAACGTACCTGTTCCGTTCTAGCATTAACAGAATGCCTCGGCGATGCCCTCATAACCGTCGAATGCCTCGCCCGTTACCAGGGTCACTGGCTGCTCCTTGGTGGTACCGTTATGTTGTCATCGGCGATGCGTAAGGCGTTTCCGATGTGGTTTTTGTTGACAGCGTCGCTTGCTATGGCTTTCGCCGTAGAGAACATCACACTAGGTTTTTTTCGTGTTGATTACGGCTTCATTCACCCGTGGAAAGCCCATTCCGAGTATGTCCGTCGAGCAACTGGGCAGAATAATGGAGACCCTGACGTACGTAAATCTGCGAATCTACATTGTCCGCTTTCTCGTCTTATCCGCGTTCTCGTCCTAAAGCACGGTATTCGATGCGCTCGGCGTCAGCGGCCTCAACTCCGGAGGTAGCTTAGTTTTCCGGCCTTGCAGGGCTGGGCGAACGACGCCTACGATTGTCTCGAGGAAACACGGCAGTGGGTGATCGTTATCGAGCGGGCGATGAAGAATAGGGCTCGTGCCTTCGTTGCTCGAATGAATTCCCACGACGCACGATGAAGTTCTTCATCTCCATAGGGCACTCACCAGATCGCGGACGAGGAGCACCTGGAGGGAACGCACTGAGACCCACGAGCCAAAAGGAACACATCCTGTAGACGTGGCCAGCCTCTCTACAATGAAAGTATAGGGGCCTGAGGCCAGGAGCCCACCAGACGTCGCTTTTTCGCGGCCTCGACTCCTCGATGGACGGTGGACTGCGACGCCTGAATGCTACTTCCGTTTTTGCGGTGGGGCGAATGATGTTTGAGGGCCAGTAGAGCGACAGTCATCGTACAGCGTCCGCATAAATCATTCAGACTGGTTCCAGTCGTTGTGGTACCTCGTAACGTTCAGGAGCTTGGATGACTTGTCTTCTCTCGTCGCACACAATCTCTGCCACATAAATTTGTGCTGTCGGCGCGTCGGTTACCTGCAGTTTCTGGAGCTCTCCTCGTACCACAACCCTGATCATGTCACGCAGGCCCTCGAGGTTGTTTCCCGAAGTCATGCTAGGGGGGCTGTTCGAAAGTTCCATCACGTTGCCGTCGTACTGTCTGGCACGCTCTTGAAGGGCCCTTTCAAATGCTCTTGCTTCAGCAAGGAAGTCCGCTAGTTTAATGGGTGGATTTCGAAAAGCCTAGCCTACTGTTTTCGGACCTGAGAAAGGCATTTGATTCGATAGACCACTATACCCTAACTGAAAAATTGGAAAGATATGAAGTGCGAGGCGTTGCGGATGACTAGATGAAAAGATCTATATGTAATAGGAAACAGTTTGTGCAACTGGGAGCTACTGCATCTGACATGCATACCCTACATCAAGGTGTCCCACAAGGTTCAAAGTTAGGACCGTTGCTATTTGTAGTTTATGTTAATGATAATACAGATTCAGCAGGTCCACAAACGTTGGCAATGTATGCATATGATACAAATGTGTTCTTTACACCTGATAACACAACAGAATTACAGCAGTGTGTAAATGAATGTACAAGTTTGTTATCTGACTGGTTGGCGACCAACAAACTCCAGCTGAACGCAACTAAAACAACCTGCCTTATATTTAGGGCGCCTAATAAAAGAATTGAGGGTAGAATACAAGTAAAATTTAACAACTACCTTATTAGGTAGGTCAAACAAAAAAATTTTGGGGAATATATTTCAGTGAAGAATTGTTATGGAATACACATGTAAATTCCATTTGTGGTGAATTGTCAAAAACATCAGTGTAATCTCTAAAATTGCACACCTGATCCCTGTAAGGCTGAAAAAAAACAACTGCATAATGCACGTATTTATTCAAAGCTTTGCGTCGTTATATTGGTTTGGGGTACAACAACGAGAACAAATTACACGAAATTTATTACCTTACAAAAAAGAGTTATCCGCTTATATGTAAATTACTATGGCCGTTTATCAGATCTAAGAACCGGTCCACTACTCCAAAAATATGATATGGTGCGTGCGGATAGGATATATCATATGCAAAATCTTCTAGAAATCCTAAAGAAAAATCCATGCGCTCAATGTAGTGAATGTAAACTCTCCGGATACTTCTTGTGACACAGCTCACGACACACGCCAAAAGCAAGGACCAATTACGGGAAACAAACATTTCTCTATCAGTCCACACAAATAATGAACAGTTACAGTGCATCTGTATCCTTAAACACTTCTTTACAGACATTTAAAGAAGGAATAAGATATTGATTAGATAGGTAAGACATATACTTTAAAATTGAATAAATGCGTGAATAAAAATGATTCAGCCATGAATTACATATTTTTCTTTCTTTTAAGGATTGATATATTATTTCATTTAATATCCATTGTTAGGTTTTGTATTAACACAAATATGTTTGCATTCACGTGCTGTTTCCAGCTCTTTATTACTTCTGGCACACAATTAGGATGTTTTATTTTGTTTTTGTTTTTATGCGCGTTGTTGCCCTATATTGCTCCATAAATTCGCTGACGTTTATTTAGTGTATAATTGTAGAACTTTTGCATATCATTGGGATCTCAAATGCTTACTTGTACTTAACCGTTGCTGTACATTGTACTGTACATTAGAAGAATCGAATGACCATGGACATTGCTACCATGAATTTTCACAGTAACCAATGCTGTTGTAACGCGCAAAATTGTGCATATGTGTGTGATCTGCTGTCAAACCTGCCGTTCGTGGGGGCTGAGACCTTTGTCAGGCTTTATGCCTTTAGTCTCAGCCTACCCTCGTTTGAATGAACGAGAAATAAAATTCAATTCAATTCAACAATCTCTTGCTTCACCCGTCGCATCAGATATCCGACTTGCTTGTCTTCGGCCACATGGCCAAAGCTGAGCCTTCTCTTTAGTATACATGGTAACTGTCGTTCGGGGCTTATGATCTTGCCTGTATTGGCAACTCCGCTCTCTGTTTTCTGCCCGTGTTGGAGTATGTGGCGCTCAGCGGTTGTTGAAGTTCATCCCACAAAGACAAAGCCATTTCATGCTTATGAAACCACATCCTCGCAGACTCTTGGAGAACGAAATACGCGCTGCGCAGCTTGTGGTTTTTGTTCTACCCATTGCATTCGGCGACCCACTCGAAGTGGTCTGGCCAATCTTCCACGTCTTCAGTAGCATCTCCGAAGAATACCTTCGGCGCCTGCGAATGGTTGATGATTAATTGCGCCGGCACAATAGCCGCTGAAAAAGGCGGTGGGCTCAGGTTCATCATCCGGATACTCTCGGGCAAATGACCGCGCTCGGGTTAGAGCCCTCGCAGACGGCGGCCGGTACGTACGTGCACGGGTGTAATCTCTCCTGGATTGCTCTGAGGAGACGTGTCAGGGGAACGCTGTGCCTCCGTCAATGGAAGCGTGTACCCAGAACCTCCACCAGCATTATGTCGCGAAGATAACTAAGGCGGGCTTGCCGAAACAGAACAGCCTTCTTTTAACAATGGCCGACACTAAAAAAACCCGGTGCATACCTGCGCCGTTCGTCGTCTTCGCTCTGGCGTTAAGTACCTTTAGTGTTCGTCAATATATAATAATTAAAATGAAAATATAAGTGTTAAAAATAATATGTTCTATATATTATATTAGAATAATTGTTATATATAAGTATATAATAAATAATTGGACCAAATAAAAACAGGAAAGGTCCGAAAATGAATCCTTGTGGAATGCCTGCTTGGTCTTATTGAACTCATTGAAACATGTTTCCAACTATTACCTTCGGTTTGGTTAGTAGGACAGCGTTGCAAAAGCGCTAATACGAACCTAAATATTACCAGGGAATATTTTTTTATATATATATAGGCTTCAATATTGCTGTGAAAGGTATTATTCAAATAATTTATTACATCCTCTGCCCATAGCCTATTATCAATAAATTGTTTCGTGCTTACGCCAAATTTCTTGTTCACTTACAGGACATTAGCACAAGTTCTTTTCATGTAAACTGGGGATAAGGCATGCATAGAAACCATTCCTTCGCTTCAATACATGCGGTATTTATCATACAATATAATTTACAATACAACATTCTTTGTAGCTCATGGTAAAGATACAGTACTATATTACAGTACCACTATCCTGAAAAAAGTTTACCGTCTGTTTAGCCTCGCTATCGTTAGCCTATCACAATGCTTTGAAGCGCTAGCTGGTGCATACGTTAAGGATATTTAAAAAAGTAACATCCCCTAAAAATTATCTAATGATTATTAACCTAACGATGCAACTTAAGCCGAGGTCATATTCCGGGGGCTCTGTACAATATGCATAAGTGATTGAAGAAAAGTAGTATTTACAAGTGTAGTTATGCAAGAATAGTCCTTAGGGGAAAATGCGAGATAGATGGGACGATGGACACAGTGAAGGTGGCCGGCTTGTGGAAGATGCACCATTGAACTAAACTTTTTGTAAAATTGATCCTAAGGGTCGTCATTGGGCTACAAGCACACTCTTTTTCATGCGTCAAAATATTTCTAATTGAAAAATTACCATAATATAGTTGCACTGTCGACATGTTCGCTGTAGCTTTCAACAAAGAACAGGTTATAGGAACATGGTATAGTAGCAGCACCTATGAATAAAATGTAGTAAACTAAACAATTCCTGGGCAGCTACCGATTTACCATGGCTCTGTTGAAAGGCTGTAGATGTTGTACCGACACGTACTTAGATTAAACGCTCGAAAAATTGTAGTAAAAGACATCTGCTCTTTTAGCAGCCATGCAAACAAGCAATAGAGCAATGTTTCTGCATGTGGAGCTGCAATTACGCTAACAATTCAGATAAATAATTAAGGGAAAATCAGAGATCCACCCGTTTCGTAGCAATTGCTACAAAGGAAACCCTTTGTAGCAAATTGCCTTTGTAGCAATTGCTACGAAACGGGTGGATGTGTGATTTTTCTTTTAATATTTACTTCTCTCCACCTTGCCGGTTTCCGCAGAACTACTACGTCAAACTCATGCATTAGCTTCTTGTTGTCGACAAATTCGAATTCGCCCTGCGATCTGCTAGCCGCCTGCTTAGCTCAGATGGTAGAGCGGCTGCCCCGGGAAGGCGGTGGTCCCCGGTTCGAGTCCCGGACCAGGACGAATTTTTCTTCAACTATGAGGCTTTTCTTTCGAGGAACCCGTATGGGTTTCCTTTGTAGCAATTGCTACGAAACGTGTGGATGTCTGATTTTCCCTTTATTACTTACTTCTGTCAACTTTGCGGGTTTCTGCAGAACTACTACGTCAAATTCAGAGAAATGTTCCCTACAGCAGCGAATCTAAACATACATTTCTGCTTTATAGCTCATTGCTTTCGTCAGTAGCAAAGCATACCTTTCGGTTCTTAGGAAATGTCGTCGGCTCAGGACGCTTATACGAAGTCTAGGCATGGGAGACAGTTTAACATTTAAACTAACTCAAAGACGAAGGTCTGGGCTGAAAGGACATAAGGAATATGCATGTATAGCTCAGCTCAAGGGGGGGAGGGCTGATACGGAAGCGAAATGACACCGAGTTTTTCAGCAGCTAACGTTCTCAGTGGCGTAGAAAACTGAATGTTTTGCGTTACTTTTTGTGATAATAGTATTTGACAAATTTCTGCCAGGGTGACTGGAAATAAGATGGAATGGGAGATGTCTGGCAGCGTTGCTTTCAGGGAACGTGTTACGGCACGTGTTTTCGCAGCTTCACAATTCTGCACTCCTATTCAAAAGTGGAAGATATTATAATTGCAATTTATTTATCATAATCAAATTTGCCTGATCAATGAACCGGAATAATCAAACGTGCTCGCATGGTGGGCTGATCCTGGAAATAAAATATGGCCTTGCAAAGGTATGGATGGTCCTCGTGGTAGGTTACTTGCCATGGTGGTTCAGTAATGAGCCCGAGCTCATCGGTCTGTTCCCACCCGCAGCAGGTGCAGTTAGATGAAGGGAAATGCAAAAAAGGAGATGGTGCGGCACCTCAATTCAGAAGGACAATAAACATTCCCAAGAGGACAAAATTATTCCGAGTGACACACTTAGGCGTCGTTCGTAACCACATCGTAGTTTTGCATCGTAAAGCCAAAGAATGTTAAATATTCATATAAAAGTGATAATTTCTGGTGTAAATGAGCCGAGTAAAGAGGCATGCTTGGGCCGTTCCTAATAAAGATATTGCGTTACAATTGCTTAAGGGCAGAACGGAGACATAGCTTCCTTGCCCCTCTCGTCGGCTGTCAAGTCGGTGTTTCGTACTGTAAACGTAGCTGGAGGTCTGCCACAGAGCTCTGACGCGAAGACGGGAAGCGTGAAAAATAGCTGTGACCTTACCGTGGCAGACTTCAGCGAGGAAGGTCATGCATAGTTGAGCTGTCTTATGACTCACGATTTGTATTCGCATAGTTCAATGCAATAGCAGTGCTTGTGGTGTGTTCTGTGTCTCTTCTTTGCAATTGTACCTACGCGCCACATTTTATTATTAAGCAAACAACAACTAGTCCTACATGAAGTCCTTCTACAACGTGCTACATTTACGGATGCCTCGATTGGGAATTCAATTGATCTTGCCTTTGTGAGGGTATTGAGCCGCCCTTATTCTTAAGTCAATACCCATATTATCAATTCAAACTGCGTCGTGAGATGAAATCTGCCACAGAATCCAGAGTGTAGTGGAAGCCTTTGCTGGCGTAGATATACCCGAATGCAAAACAGTGGGTAATGGTCACTTCTTTCAAGGAATCAAGAAGTCAACTCAATAGAAGCTTCTTTCTTAGTGCTACCGATAGGGTTTGCGAACCGTAATTTTTGATACACAGTGTAAATTACTTTATCACCCAAATCCGGAAGAACTGCTGGTGTCTAATATTGTCAGGGGTTATATGACTAAATGCATCTGAATGCTCCCTTCGTCCTAGGAAAGCAGGTACCCATCGTACCTTTCTGCTGGTTGCTTATATAAGAATCACGCGTTTTTTTTGCATGTAACCGTATCATTGATTGTTTATATGTGCACGGAATCGTTCCAGGTCGCGCACTCTGGTGTACATGAAAGGCACGGCACAGTCGAATGGCAAGAAAGAAGGCAGTACGGAAAGTTGAATTTGAGACGAGCGTGCACACTCCGATCTTTCGAGGCAATACATCAGCGCTGTGGTTACAAGTGTCTGTGGTCGTCGCGAAAAATCTATTCACTCTTTTTTTGGACGGGGGCAGGGGCCATGACACCTTGCGTAATGTAACACGCAATGTTGTCGCAAAAGACGCGCAGCATTTTTGAGTAGGTAAACCAAGCTTGAGGTTGGATAAACGACAGCGAAGTCTCAGTGCACCTGAGAGAAGCAAGAAATCAGTAACAATCCTTTTGAACAGTTTTTATAAGCCTCGGAGAAACACCTACTGAAATTCACCAGAGAATGAAAACGACGTGTAGTTGTAGTCTAGTGTGGCTTCGAGAGCACTCCTTTGAAGAAGGAAGGCTAAAACGTGCGCTGTAGAGAGGGAGCGCTCATTCCGCTGCTCAAAGCAGCCCGTGTTTCTTCCTTGACTACATGAATAATAAATGACTGTATCTCCGCGTCTGTCGCTATGCAAAGTTAATATACTAAAGTGTGTTTGTATGTTTTGCAAAACTGATGCCTAAGGTCGTCATGGAGCTACAAGCACCGTCTGTTACTGGCGTCAAAATATTTCGAATTGAAGAATTAAAATAGTATAGTTGCACTGTCGGCACTTTCGCTATAGCTTTCGAGAAACAACAGCTTATCGGAACATCGTGTAGTAGGAGCAGCTCAGAATAAAGTAAGATGAACTGAGGGATTCGAGGGGCGCTACCGATTTTACATGGTTCTACTGAAAGGCTGTAATTTATGTACCAACACGTACTTAGATTAAGCGCTCGAAAAATTTGAGTAAAATACATCTCATTTGGCCCGCATCCAAGCATGTAATAGAGCAACGTGTCTCCATGTGGCACAGCAATTATACCGAAAATTCAGTGAAGTGGTCCCTGCAGGAGCGAATCCAAATAATAAATTGTATGCTGTTCGGTTTTAAAGGCCATTGGTTTCGTCAGTGCCACAGCATAATTTTATTTCTATAAAAAATGTCATCGGCTCAGGACACTGACACGAGGTCCAGGTATTGGAGACCGTATAGCATTTAAAGTAACTCGAAGACTAACCTCTGAGCTGAAAGACCATAAGGAATATGAATGTATGGCTTAGCTCAAGCGGATACGGAAGACAAATGACACCGAATTATTCAGCTGCTAACGTTGTCATTGACGTACAACATTGAATGCTTTGCCTTAGTTTTTGTGATAATAATAGTAGACAAATTTCTGCCAGGTAGACTGCAAATAAGATGAAATGCGAAATGTCTGGCAGTGTTGCTTTCTGGAAACATGTTACAGCACGTGTTTGCGCAGCTTCACAATTCTGTACTTCTGTACAAAGGAACCCGTATGGGTTTCCTTTGTAGCAATTGCTACGAAACGGGTGGATGTCTGATTTTCCCTTTATTACTTACTTCTCTCAACTTTGCGGGTTTCCGCAGAACTACTACGTCAAATTCAGGGAAATGTTCCCTACAGCAGCGAATCTAAACATACATTTCTGCTTTATAGCTCATTGCTTTCGTCAGTAGCAAAGCATACCTTTCGCTTCTTAGGAAATGTCGTCGGCTCAGGACGCTTATACGAAGTCTAGGCATGGCAGACAGTTTAACATTTAAACTAACTCAAAGACGACGTTCTGGGCTGAAAGGACATAAGAAATATGCATGTATAGCTCAGCTCAAGGGGGGGGAGGGCTGATACGGAAGCGATATGACACCGAGTTTTTCAGCAGCTAACGTTCTCAGTGGCGTAGAAAATTGAAAGTCTTGCGTTACTTTTTGTGATAATAGTATTTGACAAATTTCTGCCTTGGTGACTGGAAATAAGATGGAATGGGAGATGTCTGGCAGCGTTGCTTTCAGGGAACGTGTTACGGCACGTGTTTTCGCAGCTTCACAATTCTGCACTCCTATTCAAAAGTGGAAGATGTTATATCTGCAATTTATTTATCATAACCAAATTGAGCTGATCACAGGACCGGAATAATCAAATGTGCTCACATGGTGTGCTGATCCTGCCACCAATATATGTCCCATCAAAGGTTTGGGAGACCCCCATAATAGGTTATTTACCATGGCGTTTCAGTAATGAGCTCGAGGTTATCGGTCTGATCCCACACGCAGCAGGGGCAGTTAGATTAAGGGAAATGAAAAAGAAGGAGATATTGCGGTACATCAATTCAGACGGACGGTAAAGATTCTCAAGAGGTCAAAATTCTTCCCGAGTCACACACTTCGGCGTCATCCGTAACCACATCGTAGTGTTGCATCGTAAAGCCCAAAAATTTTAAATATTGATATAAAAGGGTCAGTTTCTGTTGTAAAGTAAGCCAAGTGAATGCGTGGGCCGATCCCGGTAAAGCAATCGCGCTGCAATCGGTTAACAATGGGCAGAAAGATTGCTTTCTTGGACCCCGCCCGGGCGTCTGTGTCAGCAGGCGATTGGTGCTCTGTGACACCACGTACCCGAGCACACGAGCGTTGGACCTCCCGCGTTTAACCGGGCGTGGCTTAGCCATGTCCGGGGAAAAGGGGATCCTGGCAGTTGAGCCGATTCTGAGTGTCAGCACCTCTAAAACCCCTCGGCAGAGGCAACACATCCATCTTGCCTCGGCTTCAACTAGACGGCACCCCCGGACTGACGCACCTGGGGAAAATCAGTAGTTGCCTTTCTGGTCTCTCTCTCTCTCTCTCTCGAACCTTCGTCTTTCTCTCACTTTCCATCTTGCCTGTCTCTATCTCATTTCTTTATTTATTCCGAGTTTCCTGGCAGCAAGGGTTAACATTGTGTGAGTAAGCGACCTAGGCTACGTCATATTTGGCTATAGTGGCAACGTACAGCTGGCGTTAGCACACCTTGCAGAGTACCCTTGCAAGACCCCATGTGGGTGGTTGGCGTTGCTGCCGAGAGCTGCACGTCTACACCATTGCGGGTTCCTTCCCTCCACTACCCGATCGCCCTCCGAGAAGAGGGCGCACCGAGGAAGTGTTTAAATTTTTTGGTCGGAACACCGAGAACTTTCCATGTTGCCAAGTAGTCCACTAAGAGAAACCAGGAAAATCAAGGAGAATGATCTCCCCTTTCCTCGTCTCTAAATGTCGAACCGAAACAATTGGCCCCGGCTATAAAGCAACTAGACTGGCAAGTGGCGACCTCCTCCTTGAACTTTATGACACAAAGCAGTACGATAAATTACGCAGCCTAGTCTCTTTTGGGGATATACCTGTTTCAGTGACCCCACATTGCAATATGAACACCATCCGCGTTGTGATGTCTGCTGCTGATTTGATGGAACTTAGCAAGACTGAGCATCTAGAATAATGTAAAAAACAAAACGTTATGAACGCTAAACCAATAAAAAGGAGTTTTGACGAATAAGAAATTGTCACTGAAAACATAATTCTCACATTCGCTTCCAATGTGCTGCCAGAAAACAGAGAAACTGGTTACATTAAAATCCGAGTAAGGCCTTATATGGCCAACCCTCTCCGCTGCTACAAATGCCAAAGATACGACCACAGTTCTCATAATTGCCGTGGCTGTCTGACCTGTGCAGAATGCATTGCACACGAACACTCAGCTGAATTTTGCGAAAATGCTCTACACTGAAATAACTGTGATGGGGAGCACGCCGCATACTCGCGGTCCTGCCACTTCTGTAAACGAGAGCAGTAAATCATGACAATCAAAGTAAAAGAGAATCTATCGTTCAAGGAAGCACGCAGGTGGGTTTCATACCTGCCCAAAAACAGTTTTGCCGATGTGCCACGTCGGGGGATGGCGACAAAACGGCTGCCGAAGGCTGTCTGGCCCAGACGCATTGAGTCGGCAGTCAAGCCATCTGCGTCCCCGCTGGCTGCAGGTGGCACTGCTCCGCTTCCCCGCACAGAAGGTGTCATCGGCCTCCGGGCATGTGGCCTCAAAGGTCTCACCCATCGTCCCGAGGCCTTCATATCAAACACAGCGCTAGGAGTTGTGGACCAGGAATACTTCCTTGTGGAACACCAGATAAAATCGGCCTAAGATCCGATGAACTGCAAGTTATATTTATGAAGTGGTGCCTACAACCTAAATATGCGCGGAGGAGGGCTAGGAGTTTGAGACAAAATCTATTCTTTTCTAGTGCTTTTAGGAACAAGTTAGAGATACATAGCAGTTAGACTGTCGAAGGCTTTTGTAATATCTACACAGATTCTCAGGGCCAAATGTTGTTTCTCAGAAGCATTCCAACACGAACTTTTTATGTTTTAGTAGAACAAGTTCTGTTGAGTGCTTTTTAATGAGGGTAATGTGTGCAGTGTGTGTTATTTCATTCTTATTGCAAAAGCTAGGCAATCTTGACAAAGTTACTTTTTTCAAGCCTTTTCAAATATCGATAGTAGTTACACTGGCCTATCGTTAGCGTTATTATATTTTCTCCTTTTTTCTGTAACAAGATTAGCTTAAGGCGACAGACGGGATGCGTGATGATGACCCCCTTTGGTTTTATCTATGATTGCAATTTATCGCGGCGTGTACAATTTATGATGACGTTTGAACGCGTAAGGCGATTGGACAATCGGTGGCGCGGCGGCAAAGAGAAAAGCTTTCTGGTGGCTCAGTGACTTTAATGATGCCCGGACGGCAACACCACCTGGTACACAATCTGGTGAATCTGGAGAATCTGGAGCGTTCTCCAACCGTGCAACTTTCTTCTCACAAAATGACAGAGTAGTGCAATCTCGCGCGAATTCCAACGAGCTAGCGTGATGTTGATTGAGTTACGTACGTACACCCATGAGGAAAAGTATACGGACCAGAGGTTTGCCGAAAAACAGAATTTCTACATAATTAACACGCCAAAAAGGAAACTCAGAAGTGCATTTGAAAATTGGTAATGCCAAGTTTGGGCTACAGTCTTTAGTTTGAAGTTTAGTTTACAGACAGAAGAGAAAATAAGCTTGAGCGTGCAATTCCTGGTTCCCATACTTTTGCTCACGGCTTTACATCAAGTTTTGGTGACTCCCGGCATGAAACACTTGCGTGAAAAAAAAAGCCGATAAATTCCATTGCCTCCATATATGCCTTGCACTCTGTTCTGTGGTATGCTTGACAGTTTTCTTTTGTAATGAAGGGACTTGGAAATAATAACAAAAACACATTTCGAAGAAAAATAAAATCGTATGGGTATATAGGTGTTGCACTTCAACTGTTTTAAAATAGTTTTTCGTGGAAAATAATCTTGCTCCTTTGCGATCTTTGGACCACGCTGCTGTTATAGTAACCGGTGGAGGCTGTGACATAAATGAAAATTTTGGCTTCGCTATTTTCTGCATTTCGCGAGGGTGTAAAGTATACGGCACCGATACGCGAAAATCACCCTTTTTGACGGGACTACCAACACAAGCCGCCTGTGTGCCAGCGCCTTTGGTTGCCACAACGAGTAGGTGCCAAAAGGATGTAATGGCCGTTCATTATTTCATTGTTGCATGACCACTGTCTGAATCTTCGTGCTTTGATGCCTAATATGGTAGCCATTTGGATAATGTATGTAGAATAGACCGTGTATTAAAGCAAGTGGTTTGCGTTGAGTGCATGCGTGTCAACATTTAAAACGTGTTCGCAGACTAGTGAAGCGCAGGCAAAACGAAATAGATGAAACATTTTACAACCTGCAGAACCATATAAAATTCCTTGACTCACATGACGGCAATCCGAGTGCAATACGCGAATGTTACAAATATCCGAGTGTTCGCTTGACGTGGTACATGACGCAGTTTACGCCAAAGGTCCAGTGAGCGAACTTTGGCATTCTTTTCACAACACGTGTTGGCACTAGGCAATGAAAAGATAAATAAAATGTACTTCGAAGATTGAGAACAATGATATAAATCCTTAGATTTTTAGCTTTCATTTGTTGACAACGCTTACCAACCGAAATAATCAATGTACAATATCACAGTATATGAATTACGGGAACCACACGTGTCCTCGAAATTGGTGGCTTGAAGCTTCTCTTCTGTATAGTTGCTTTGATAGGGCTATCAGTTACATTGATTATGTTACAATGTAGCGTTTACGTCGCATGATAACGTTATTTACACGCTTTCTTGATATGATGCATGTTGAGACAGTGATTGCGGTAATGCATGACATGACATTGCATGGGGGTGACTTCCTTATTCCTAGAACCATGTACATGGTACACACTCCCACACATTCAAAATTGTCCGCAGTCATAACAGCTTCAATCATAGTCTTAATACCGACACGTTATGGGTCTTGCTTTGCTGGTTATTTACTTATAACGATTTAAGTACGTAGAAATACGAAGTCTAACACTTACAATTGGGTGCCTTGATGCACCTTGCATAGACATGAGCAATTGCACCTCCAAATCTAAGCGTTGGGGCATTTCTTTTGGGGAAGCACAAAACCCCAATTGTGACGTGTAAGCCCGTTGTAAAACGCAAATGCTTCACAGCCCGAATGCTGCACGCTATCCTCGAGGCTTTTCTTCGTGTTTGCTTAAACCCCGCCGCAGCTCAGCAGATGTTTGTGCCACATCGCACTACAACTACTCGGCGAGGCACCGACGCCTAACTGAAAAGGTTAACGAAGCCAGAAGCTGCGTTTGAGACTTCGTATGCGATAGTCTTTTCAGTAAAAGACCAACCAAGCGTTCATTTAAGTACCTCGTGGATAGTCTCGGGTTACACACGAAAATAAAGCGCTTACAAAGACATAAATCACATACCACCATCTTTACTCCACCGGTAGAGGCGCCGAGGACACAAGCCGGTCAAAATGTTGTTTGTATTTTGCTTTCAATAAAGCGCTTCTACACAAAGTAAACTAGTGCATTGGAGAAGCCGATTTGGTGAATTTGGGTCTCGGCTGTAATCTAGCTCGGGCCTCCGGGAGGCCACTACCACTCGACAGCTATGGTGGACTAATGGTGTGCATAGTGCGTGCGTCATCGCACACGTTACGACGTAGCCATTTGGCTAAGTAACCAAGTGGACTTGTGCGTCCATCGAGTGGCTCCTGTCAGCGCAGCCAATGGGGAGGAGGTGTTGTCATCAGTGTCTTGTACGACCTCCATAGTAATACAGAAGGCCGTAAGTGGTATTAAACGTTAAATAATAAGAGCTGTGCGTATTTAGTGGGAATTAAGACGAGGTAAATGATGGACACGTTAATCTAAGGTGACCTAAGGGGGAGTATGGTGAACGGAAAATAACTAAGGTGGGTTAAGGGGAAATAGAGTAGATAAAGTGAATTAGGGCAAAATAAATTTGGTGCAAATCAGCGCAACGTGAATTCAGGTGGATTAAAGTAGAGTTTGGAATTTAGAGCAAGACGAATTCATGTGAATTACACTGGATTAAGGGGAACTGAGCTGGATTTTCAATCACGTAAGGAAACCTATGTGATTTTTATATTCCTGTATATTTACCTATCTATCTTTTAGTTTTCTGATAGCACTAGCAGTTGAACCCAATACTTCGCGCCTATTAGGTGGATACTCAACCTATAGGTCGCGGCGGCAGGCGAAAGCCCAAATGCTGCTCCGATGCTCTTATTTCCACAAGGGGTGGAATACCATTTGAGTAATATGGGGAGGGGGGCGAAGTGTGGTTTCAGCAAAGTGGACAACACAGATCGCCTTTAGCCGAAACATTCATTTATAACATAATCCTAAATTAAAATAAAAGTGCAGAGGACCTTTGAGGCAAAGTTTTCGTGCCGTCAAATAACCCGAGAATAAAAAACATGAAAATACTTGCATCAGTCAAAATAGAAGCGGTTCTACGCTCTGCACACTGCACAGAGAATGAACAGGCCATTCTAAGGCTGTTTCTTTTTCGAAGACACACACGTGTTTCTTGCACAAGCTGCTAATGAAGGTACGTGGGTGTCTTCCAGACGCAATCTACAAAAAGCGTAAAATCCCTGTACCTGCACTTTACATTTTAATATCTGTTCCTGACCCATAGAACCACAGCAACGCGGTGCACTAATGTTTTGTTTGCAGCTACGTAGAAAAGGCCAGTTAGTGGAAATCAAATATAAGTATATGTCCTACAGGTCCAAAGTCATTTATTTGAGGCTTAGTGCAACTGAATGGAATGCACTCAGTTCGACACTTCTACGACTTCGTAGTGCGTCAAACAAGGCTGATTTGTCATTCCATAAACTAGGCACGCTTTTTGACTGCTTGAAGGAGGGCGCGTTAAACGGCAAATACCCTGTAAGAGCCGTTGAAGGTTGGATTCAATACAAGACATTCAAGAAACCCTCACACACGGGGACTGCCATATTAAATTTAGCTTCTTTTGTCAATCGAAGAAGATAGGACACGGTTGGTGAGCGTAGCTGCTATGCAATGGTGAGCGATTGGGGTAAGCCTAACGCAGTTAAAGGCGGATCGCGATTGTTCCTTACGCGTACAGAAATACATAGCCGTCTGGCACATTCTGGTACAAAGTCAAATTCCTGCTGATGAAATATTGACACGTGTACTTGTTTATCGAATGATCATGTTTCATCATCTAACAAATGTTTAGTATACTCTCACAGCTATATAGCGGCAAACTACAGATGCATGGAGCGTTGTCACATTCCGTGCTTGCTGCTATGTAACGTCTGCTCAGAGTATCATATAATGACAAAGTAGGAGTGACGTCAGTGGAAGTACAAAGGTTGTATGACATCGACGTCGTGAAGAAAATAATATGATGATGACTGTGCGACGGCTACTGCATGGTGACGGTGGCAACGCGAGCGTGAGATGACGATGTTAGAATAATGGCAATGGAGCGACCACCACGACATCACGACGACTAAGTGACAACGTATGCACGACAGTGAAATTAGGAAAATGCTATAATATCCACTGCCTGACGCTGATGGCATGATTACGACGGCATGTCGAGAGTCGAATCAGCACGACGTCATGACAACCATTTAAAGATAAGAGGATAGCGTCGAATGTATGACGGCAATGGCGTGACGATGACCATGGGAAGAAGGTTGCGTCTCATGACATTCACATTATGAGAGCCGGCTTACCAAATTGCATTGTTGATGATGGCATGAGGAGAGTTGGTTGACGAAGCTGAAGTCAGGGCTATGGAACGACTACGACAGTGGCGTGACAGCGAATGCAGCCCGGCTGCACAATGAAAGTGACGTGGACACGATGGCATGACGAGAATCGGATGATAAAAATGGACGGACCTTGATGCAACGACAGGGACGGCATCACGACCATGAGCACATATGTAGTGGACGCAGCGATTAGACAACTTGGGCCAATGGGTCACCGTAAAAAACGTGACGACGATTAAATGACGACAGTCAGATCACAAAGTTGGAATTACGACGATTGAACTACCACGACGGCATCACGACCACGAAGACATACCTTAGTGCAAGCTCGTACACGACTTCGGCGAGTGGGTCAGAGGAAGAGGAAGAGGACAGACAGACAGACAGACAGACAGACAGACAGACAGACAGACAGACAGACAGACAGACAGACAGACAGACAGACAGACAGACAGACAGACAGACAGACAGATAGACAGACAGACAGACAGACAGACAGACGGACGGACGGACAGACAGACAGACAGACAGACAGACAGACAGACAGACAGACAGACAGACAGACAGACAGACAGACAGACAGACAGACAGACAGACAGACAGACAGACAGATAGATAGATAGATAGATATGCTCAAAACACTTGACGTAGGCTAGGAATGCTAACCGTATAAAAAGCTGGAAATCTGCAAGTGCCGTTTTCGTCAGACTTAACTTGCATTCGAAGGCCTGTGTGCACACCATCCGTTTGGGCTTAGCCAGACGATGTCAAGGCCATGGCGATTGACCGACAACTACACAATTGAGTCTTGCTTATAATGTGTTAAAAAAACTGGCGCACACTTTCTTAATTCCCTAACGGACTTCTGAAAGACTCTCAGGCACTTGCTACACCAAAATGCGAAATGGCTTTGTTCATTGTGCTCACAGAGTGCACCACCAGGGGCAGCGCGCTCTGTGCTTCCGATCTAAGGAGTGGTAGACAAAGATGCACATGTGTAGTCAGCCGCCGTTTATCGTTTCATAATACAAAAATTGTAAGTTTACCGTAAATATGCCTTGATTTGCACTCCATAGTGGAGCAAGGTCCCAAGGAAGAGAAATTGAGGCATCGGTAGCGCAGAACAGGAATCGATAGATTGTGGCGCTGCTTGAGTTTCGGCATGTTCGAATTCGCAAAGTTCCGGATTTGTCGTTGCGTGGTGCACGCTTGTGTGCTGGTCATGTGCCGTCATAGCGCAAGAATATTGGCGCTGAATGTGTTTCACTCGTTTACAAAACTACACTCATCCGAGAAATTGTCCTGTGTTCGGGTTCCAAGTATGCACTTGGGCACGCGATAGGCTGCTCTCAACTAATGTTCGGCAGACTACGCACGCTGGTAACTTGCTCATGAGGTAAGCCCATTTTAATTTTCTTCGTTTTGCACAACGTTACTGATAAAATGATGTATGGTAAGTGAGCGTCGTGAACAGAATTATTGTTTGAAAAGGCCACCTTAGGGCGAAAATGATGCGTGAATGGGGAAAATGATCGCTATCAATTCACATCGATTTTGATGGCAGCGAGATCGGCTCTATCGCGATTGAAATTTTGTGTGACCCTCTTGCTCACTTGCTTTAATAGTGTAGAATAAAAGTGCATTCAATCGCTCACTAGTATTCACGCTTGTACCGGCTTAAGAGCATACTGTAGCCGATACGACAAGAATTTCTGTTAAAATAAGGAACTAAACGTTTCAGATATAAGCGGTGGCTCACTTCGTGTGATCGTTACTTTCTTGCTTGCATGCATGTTTTTATTGTAGTGACGAAAAAAAAAAGATCTTCGCTCTGGCTGCTCTGCTCTGTGTTTCCTTGGTACAACTGCTTCCGGCACAGGAAGACGTTTTACTTCGAATGGTGTCTGAGCAGTCAAGGCATTCGTGTCAGTAAGCAAGCTGCAAATGTCGTATCAGTTGGAAAAAAAATTGGACATACCAGAGAAGTCGGTGCAATAATCACAGACGATTATTTTACGAAGTATTTTACAAATAAATAGGTTGTATTACTAAATAGGAGAGAAGATATGAATTAAACTACATTGTATTGATATCCAGCAGGAACAAGGTAACTTTTCCTTACTAATGGATCGTTTTCTTTTACATAAAGACTAGTTGCTCTTGTCCTGCTGGAGCTGAGAAGAGGTCGGCTGTCTGCATTGGGCTCATCTCTCTCAAATTAAGGCAGTATTCTTGCTCTCAAAGTGAGTGGATTTTTCTATCTCTCAGAATTTTGCAAACTAAATCATGACCATCGGCTTCGCTGTGTAGGCGATCAGTGTTAGTGATATTACAGTGCTGGTGGACAAGCACCCCCTCACTTTGGAACACATATGGAAGAGTGTAGCTGTGGCAGTATGCGAAGGTATTATATAAGCCAAATTAGGTTCTCTGAGTTAATAGGTTAATTGCATGCGATTTCGGTGTAGCACGCAAAAATGATAAACAAGGAGAATTAATTCTAATTTGCGCTTAAGGTGGTGTAAGCAAATGACAAGCTGTTACACATGAAATTGGACATTAGTAGATGTGTGCTGCAATGCTACAGTCCAGTGTAGCCTTAGAGTTAGGCGATACCACTATAATTTTTCTGCAAAGCATGCACGAAAGTTCGGCATTGTAGGAGGCTAGCATAAACAGGTCTATTTGCTGTGAAGTTCAAATGAAGTGTTCCTATTAGGGTCACTATGTCAATAGATATAGATGGGAAAATTATTTGTCTTGGACAAAAGCAGAAATACATGGGTCATACTTGTATGCATAGAGATTACATCGCTATTGTTTAACCAAGTGGTTCGCCTGCATGCTTAAACTTACGGGGCTCTGAATAACGTCAACTTTGGTTAACATTAAGGCATAAGGCAACGCCTTTTGTATTAGCAGAGATCACTTTATTGCGTAGCATCCTAGCATGGCATATGCACTACATCTATTTGACCTTTTCTATAAAACCCTGCACACTGGTGCATCGGGAAAATGTATCATGTGAAACATTTTATGCAGCTTAGTAGTTTGCATGAATATATTCCAAGATTTTTTTAGATCCATTCTGGCCTCGGAATGTACTTCACGTCATATTCTTGTTCGCGACAAGACCATGACGCAGTTTTCTGTGGTTACTTTTTCTTGGCACTTCAAATTGCAGCGAGCTAGACCACTGGGCAGTAATAGTGGAATCGCTACCGAGTGTCGAGCTGTGTTCAGACGCACACGAGTAAACACAACTTTGCCTTGTTTGACTGTTTCGTGGGCACTTCTGAAATACTTCCTGTCCATTAACCTTGGAGCCCTGGAAGCGCCGTCCACGTCTAATCATTGCTTTCTGTTTAATGTGGCATCACATAACATTATTATCGCAATATGTGTTCTTTTTCTAAGAGGTCCATGGTCCTCCTCTTCTGTTATATCCACAGTCTCATTCTTTATGCGCAGATCACCAGTGCTCCAAGTTTCATTTTATCACTGAGTAAGCTACTGGTACCTAAACGATTCTGTACAGCAAAAACCAAAGTTTAATTGCCGAACAGCACCAAGCAGCAGCCTCAGTGCAGTTTCTAATATATAGATTGCATTGGTCATGTAGAGGTGCAGAGCGCACCAATTCACTACTTGCTGAACAATTAGGCTGTGTGAAAACTGTATATTTATGCAGCTTCAACCACATGCTGCAGGCCAATGCTCCTGCCCTCGGCAAATGCAGGAGATTACCACGGCATTTATTTTTTCTAATTTTCTTATAGCAGTAGGATTACTGCAATTATAAGTAGGAAGCAAACACATAAGCAGGCAAAAGCCAACGATGTGTGAACTTGGAACATTGATTGCGCGGTTTTATGACACGGAATAAGTAAGAATACGCCTTAAACAATTGACAATTACCTTTTAGTTCACATAGGGTAAAGCATACAGTACCCATAGTGCATGCTCTTACAGTCTCAGGTAAACTTAAATTGTAGTGTAGCTTTCACGTGTATGCTTCTATTGCTGCATTATGTCAGAGGGCTGGTAACATGGTTAACACGTATAGCAGCAATAGTAAAAATTCGCCAATTGCTTTTTAATGATTTGATAGAATATGTAGGCAGATCGTGTACAAAAATGAAGACATAGAATCAACACAGAGTGATACGACTTTCTCTCGACATGTTGCAGGTTAAAGAAAGTAAGGTGTGAGCTGTTGCCAAGGTTACGAGCAGAAAGGAAAGCCCGTACAAAAGTGTCCACACCATTTACTTCTACTACATGGAGTGAAAACACATCGAGCGGCCTCAACTGAAGCCAACCTTGTATCGGAAGCTGACGCTTCACGACTTTGCAGCAGCACTTCGTCTGCTCGGGTGTGTAGCATTTCTTCGTCTAAAATACCTACCTGTTGTGCCGTAAGCTACACAAAGAAGCCAGAACAGTGTTTTGTAAAGATGTCCATAATTTTTCCATTGGAGCACCCACAGCTTCGCTAACATAAGTGGTGCGCACTGGAACCACTAGTAAATGAGAAAAACACTTTATGTAAGAAAACACTATGGTATACGGGCTCAGATTGTCATAAACGCATTTACCAGACACGTAGAGACGACATCTCGTAAACTGTCAAAAACCACAAAAAATTTTTACGGTAGCAATGTTATTTGATCAAACACAATTGTAGGTGTACCGTATGCTCTACTTCCAAGACAAACAGCTTCACGACACGACATTTCCACTGGCTTCTCATGCATAAGGTGCAGTGAGCGGCATCCAGCAAAACATTAGGAATCAATCGTGCTTAGTGTATTTGCCCCTTTGTCGATGCCAACTGAACACATGGTAAACTGTTTCTGAAGCAAAAAAAAAGAAGAGAGGGCAAGGGCCCTCAATAGATTGTATTTTAAAGTGGCTGGTAAAGGACAAAACAAGTACTGTAGCATAGTATATTTGCACTAGGCAAGCTATAAGCCAAAAAGACTGCAAATGGCCAACGTATTGTTACCATGTTGAAGTTCTTTCTTTATTCTTACCCTTTATTTGTATAGTCGAGGCAGATTTCACAACAGGAGACGAATCAGCCTCAATATATCATGTGTCTGCATCGTATGATTTCATGGCTGCGTGAGTGACCCACTTTTTATGATGTAAAAGTGTTCATGATGTTTCCCATGCATTATCCGCTTCATCTGCAGGTCAACTCTATGTTGAGACTTGAGCTGATGTTGCCTTTAGAGGCATTTTTGCGGCCAGCTTGCTTCCTGAGTGCCTGCTGTCAAGAATACAAATAGAGCCTAACACATTAAACGTCATAAAAAAGTTGTTGAGAATTTCAGATCCAGAATCTTCAAAGCCCAATTCATTTAGTGGTGTTAATATTCTGCAGGAAGTTGTTGATTGTTAGGTTCATATCATGCCGAAGTGAAGTAGTATGTACTACTACTTCACTTGGAGTACATAGTAACGGTGTACTCCACATAATCTAGTGACTTTCTGCTGCATTTTCCGAAAACTAGTTTCTTGTTCATTTGAAATTTCCAAATTTTGCATTAATATTTAGGTGTTCTGCGCTGTTTTGTTTTTCAACAGCTTCTTAGTTAAAATCTGAATAGTGAACACAACTTGCCCTCGTGCTTGATTACCTACATTCCATGCCCTTGTGCAAAACAGGTTAACTTCACAATTCCTCGCACCTTACTAAAAAAATCATTTTGAAGCACCCATAGCCACGAATAACACGCACGACATGATTTTGAAAATTGTAATATTGTTTTGTGAACTATAGGGCGCCCCCAACTATCAAGCAGGTAGATTTATAAATATGTAAATTCCGTCTAACTAGACAGAATCAAGGTAACATTGTTTCCGTTGCTTGGAGATACTCATATTATTTTCGGCATTCTGCCTTATAAATACTCTTAATTAGGTAATAAACTTCTCAAATAGATGAAGTGTAAATGAAAAAATTTTCGAGCAACAAGAAGGTTCCCTCATACAGTTTTCAGTTGCTCCTTGTGTTCTACATAAAACTGTTTTTCTAAGAAGAAAGCCCGCAAATATACATAAAGATTCTTGAGTGGCCAGTCATACGGCAATTTTGTGTCGCAAAGCTGCGAACACAGCCTAAGTGAGTTCCTTTAAAAAGACTTCGCTCAGAAAATTATCGTTTTTATCCATGCTGTGCAAACAAGGTTTCTTAGACATGGCCATGGCCTTCTAGAAAGATGCCGAGGCCACAAACATTGTCTGCAGAAGCCAAGACCACAAGCAGTTCCTACATTACCGTGAAAAGCTCCCCTGAGGCACAAGTGTAATTTAGTGTCACCACCTTCCTCCTGCAGCGTTTCTGCTGACTTAGCTAACAAGCGGGGTCAAACATGGCTAAGGGAAAAATGATGAACTGTTTCAAACATAGAACTTGCTCAAGTTCAATGCAGTTGAAGTGCGAAATTCTTCCCTTTTCATTTATGAAAAAACGGGAAATGAGTAGACGGTATGGTCTTCATACGGGCACCTCCTTCCCGCAAAAAATGAGCAGTGAAAAAAAGCAGGTTATGAAGGCTTGAATATTGACCAGGATAATTCCGCGCAAATAGGATAATAAATATGAACGCTTCTGGTGAAGGTAGTGGTAGTAGAATGAACAATCCAAGAGTTTAGATATAGATTAGAAGAAAGATTTCTTTCCACAGACAGAATTTCAAGTCATCCCCATAATTATTGCTCGATAGTCTATGTGTGCGAGCCACAGTGCTTCCTGATGCAGTGCTTATTGAAGACTGCTTCCCGCCGACATTATTCTCATGTTGCATAATGCAGCTGTTTAAATTCTCTGTTTCTTCCATACAAGCAAATTTGCATTCATCATAAGGAACATTATATGTGATTTCCGGAAACTTACTGATGAGGTTAGAGCGCGGCATGCACTCTAGGCTTAGACATTAATTCAAGAGCCTCGTGTCTTGCGAAGGCTAAAGATATACTCCTGCTAAGAAAGTTCTTGATATCATCGACAAGATTATTTGCGAATTCGAATTTGCCTAAATTGGGAAAACATTGGTGAGTTGTGCCACCACGTACAGAACACACGAGGGTTGCACCCCCCCCCCGCCCGCGTGTAGCCGTGCTCGGCTTACCCGTGTCGGGGAAAGAAGGATCCTGGGAGTTGAGCTAATGTCGCGTGTTCGGACATTTAGGCCCCCGGCGGAGGCAATATACCTCTTTAGCCTCTGCTTCTCATAGGCGGCACCACCGTACTTACCCACCCGCGGGAAATCGGTAGTTGCCTTTTCCTGTCTCTCTCTCTTTAACCTTCGACTTTCTCTGACGTTACAACTGTCCATTCTTCGCCTGGCACCCCTTCCAATTTTTCCAGGCATCAAGGGTTAACATTGTCGAAAAAACCAACATAGGTTATTTCAAATTTGGTTATAGTGATAACATACAGGTGGCGTTTGCAGGACCTGTTTTTACAGTTCCTGTAGTGTTCCCTTGTAGGGCTCTACGGTGGGTGGTTGGCGTTATTGCCCAAAACTACACATTCCTCTATCAATAGTTCCTTCTCCCAACTCCCTGGTCGCCCTGAGAAAAGAGGGCGCACTGATGAAGTATTCCAGTTTTTTGGTCGGGAAAAAGAATCGTTTTCCCGTTTTCATGCCATTCATACTGAAAAACTAGTATGAGGCATCTAGGATGGCAAGCGGTGATCTCCCCTTCGAACTCCGCCATCAGAAGCAGTATGAGAAAGTGCCAAAACTAGTGTCATTTGGGAAAACCAAAGTAATTATTACCCCGCACAGTACGATGAACACAACCTTCGGCATTATCTCGGACGATGCCTTGCTGGAGCTCACTGAGACTGAAATATTGGAGGGCCTCAGTGAACAGAATGTTATCAATGTCAAAATAATTAAGATGAGGCGTGATAGCAAAAAAATCGACACCTGACTCTCACATACGGCTCAAGTGTTCTAGCCGAGTCTATAAGGCTGGGTACATCAAGCTCCGAGTTAGGCCATATGTGCCAAATCCCCTCAGATATTTCAAATGCCTACTTTACTTTTCAGCCACAGGTCACAGAGCGGCCGTGGCCGCCAAAGCTGTGCGAAATTCAGGGCGCATGAACATACCTCTGATTCTTTCGAGAACACTCTCTCCACTGTGTACACTGTGATGCGGAGCACGCCGCGTACTCACAGTCGTACCCATCCTGGAAAAAAGAAGAAGAAATCGTCACAATCAAAGAAAATATCTCTTTCGAGGAGGCACGTATACGGGTGTGATACCCGCCTAAGAGCAGCTTTGCCGATGTGGGGCATCACGGGACAGCTCCACAATGGCCTCCGGCGGCCGTCCGTACCACATGCAGTAAATCGGCGGTGACGCATCTGTCACGCCGGCGCTTGCAGCTCGCGCTGCTCCGCCCCCCCACCCCCCAGAAGGGGCCATTCAACTCTGCACAGGTGGCCTCAAAGGGCTCGTTCAACGTGCCGAGATATTCACGTCAAACACAGCGCTCGGAAGAGCGCGTGTCCACCGCCTCCCAAGAAGCTGTGGACACAACCACCAGCAAGACGGCATCCCCAGCGTCCAAGGAAGGCGAGGATCTTTCGACCGCTCCAAAAAAGCCTAAACTCGCGTCACCGCGCCTGTAAAAGTCCCACGAGCTAATCCTAGTCCTTTCAACACGCAGGATACAACACATTTACCATAATTCGAGACACAAATAGAGACCCCTTAGAGGACTCATTTAAAACCCAGACGAGATAAGAACTTCTACACAGGAATCATCCAAAGTTGCTGCGTGTTCAAGAGAGAGAGAGAGATAGCAAAGACAGAAAAGGCAGGGAGGTCAACCAGACGAGCGTCCGGTTTGCTACCCTACACTGGGAGAACGGAAATGGGGAACAGAAAGAGGAAAGCGGGGTAGAGGGAACAATGACTGTGCTTGGAAAAGTGCTTGGAAAGTGCTTGGAAATCAGTCAAGTCAAAGCAAGTGCTCCGTTTATACGTTAGGCTGCCGTCAATCTTGGTGGTTCATAGCTGGTGATGCGCGTTGAAGTCACCAGTGAAGACCAAGGATCCGGTGGGCGTCAGCAGTACGTTGCAGTGGGTGGCAGTATATTTTAAGCTAAACCCCGGCCGTTCTGACTTCAGTGCGAATATAATGAGGCGGGCGAGCCATGATGCTTACTCAAGAGTTGCAAGTATTGAATTCAGAGCATCCAGCACTTGCAATGCACTTGGCACTGATGGAGTGTGCAGGTTATTTAAGAGAATTGGAAGGGTATTCATCAGAGACTGGAGCATCATAACGACTTTCCGGTCTTCGGGCAATTTGTCAGGAACCCGCGCTGCTCGCTTTACAGCCGTGTGCAGCTGTATCACTACACGTTGCGCCGGCTCCGGTTGCGGCATCGGCTGCGGTATCACCGCCGGCTGTGGCATCTCCTCCGGCTGTGGCATCGGCTGTACCACCGACTGTGGCATTGGCTGCGGCATCAGCTGTGGCCTCGGTTGTGACTTCCACTGTTGTTCTGGCTTTGGCTGTTGCTTTAGTAGCAACAATGCATGCCGCTTGTTTAGGGTTCTGAGTAGCTATTGAGAAGCGAGCCACTCGGACACCACATATACTGACTGTGCAGTGCTGCTGAGAGACTCCTCAAGTTTTTCTATGCAGAAAATTGGTTGTAGCTGTTCCTAACCGCCTTTAAGAACTTATCAATGAGATTTTTTGCTGAAGTTGTTATTTTTACTTTTGATACTGTTCAAATAAATTTGTCTTGTGCAGTGGTGAGTGCAGTTGACGGAAATAGCTGGTATCAATGATCGCCTTACTGGCTTGTCTTATGGAGATTAGCAATATTTAGGAACTTCACCAATTTGCGGTATGCTGTCATACGTGGGAGCTCTCACACCAGCTTTGGACATTGGGTAATGCATAACATTGGGCTGCAGTGCTAAGGAAACCGGGATTGAAAGCAACCGTTGCACACATTTTATTGCAAAACGTATTCAGTCGGAACATCAGACAATTAGAGGTACTTTTTACAGTACACAAGTGGTGAATCCGAAAGATTAACCCTTTACTGCACAATTTTTTGTTTCCTCAAAATATTATTTATGGAGTTGTAGGGAAGCATAACAGTAGCTGTACTCCCATGGAAACTTAGTTTAGCGAATTTCTGCGGTTTGAATTTGCAGAAAAAGGGTATGTTGCGTATTTGCAACAATGTGCAAATAAAGAAGAAGTTGAAAGTGCAAGATCGACTTATTGTGATTCATTCTGAGATGCTTATTTGCACGTGACACTCATTGGTGCACCTATGATTTAGTGTGGAACAAACAGAAGCACTTGTACATGCTTGTGCAGCACAGGTAGTTCCCACACTTCGTGCAGTATGTCATGCAGATTTCCGTGCAGCCAGGAAGCCATGTAGTGTTTTCGGGTTATTGTCAAAATTCAAAACATAAAAGCACAGACGTAAGGCTGTGCCTGTGACGACGCGACACAGTAATGTGTGGATCCACAGTATAATTTTGAAGAAAAAAAGGAAATTCGACCAGAAAACATCTTGCCCACATATTAAATTGAAACAGACTTACACTCGTGGTTGCCGTGATTAATTGAAAGGTTACTGCCTTCACTATCAGGAGGAAATTCTCAGCCATACCAGCGTTTGGGAACCATTTCACTTTTCCGAAGAAAATGAACCATGTACACGTTGTTGCATCTGTGCAACATAGCAACGTTCCGCCGCCAGGAACAAACTATTTCGAGACAACAATGTTTTTTTTGAATTTACAGAGTCAGGAGGATGTGGAGTTTCACGTAAGAATTTCTTTTGCACATTTTCTTGTGGACAAGTACATTTATATTTCGCAAAACTTGCCTATATCCTTGCTCGCGGGCGCATGCAGCCTCCACCACGTTTGTTTTGGTAGGAGATGCGAAGGATGAGCACAGATGGCAGCACAAGGCGGCGCGTTTTACAGAACAATGTTGCGGAAATTCAACAACATGTACAGACAGCTCTAAACAGACTTTGCGTCGGTTTTTAACACCGTTCATCAGAATGTTGCGTAAATGCAACAAGGTGAAGTAAAGGGTTAAAGATCAACTAATGATACTTTCACAATTGAATTACGCTATCAAAAGATTGTTGCGCACAGAAACTTTATAAGATGTTGATGTCAAATTGAATGGCGAATCATATAAACTTTCTTATGCGTGAATAAAAGGGATGCAGCTTTCTTTTGTACCGTGGTATAGAGGAAGAAATACATTATTCGATCATACATGTGTCACTTGCCCAGCGGGCACAGTCGTCGCACGATGCTTGAGGCAGTCGGGGCAAAATTTAGCTTGGCGTGTTGCGTTCCTACAGGTGTAGTTCAGCCGGATGCTTGTATATCAGTGGGGGAGTGGTATCCTTTGAAAAAACTCACTTTGTCACAGTTTATATATATATATATATATATATATATATATATTAGCTCAAGCAGCAGCTAATCAATAGTTTTCAGCCTGACAAGTGCCCCATTCATTGCAACAATTTGACATTTGATCGGCTATTCCGCCTCTGGGTTAGACATGTAATATAAGCTGACAGAGCAAGCCATGGGGATGCCGATTCTAGCCCAAACCCTTCGACCATTGCAGGCCACGCCCATCTCTCTAATGAGTGCATGCGCCCAGCTTTGAGCAAGCAAATGTATTATTACCATTCCGGAGTGCGGCGGTTGCGAGAAGCACTGGATATTTCGTGCGCCCCGTGAACGGTGGCACCTTCTGCTCCTTTGTGCCCAGTACAAAATTAGACCGTGATAACTCTACTAGCCATACCTTAGGCTGAACATGTGTGAAAAATTGTGTGCTGCGTGTCTAGTTACATCATAACTCTAAACTTGTGCTCGTACGTCCTCAGCAGCACGCAAAAGTTCTTTGACGTACCTCATCATGGTTGCGTCGTTTATACAGCCTAAAGATTTTTTAATGCAATTAGTGTTATTTGCCTACTTCAGCCGTTTACAGCCCAGCCCAGCCCAGCCCAGCCCAGCCCAGCCCAGCCCAGCCCAGCCCGGTCGGTCAGTCAGTCAGTGAATGCAGTGTAAAGAACAAGCTCAAATTTTCTAATGCTTTATTCGAGCGATTATTGTCAGGGAAGGGTTTCGCATGCTTTATCTCATGCAACATCAAGGATTGACGTGTGTAGCAAGGCTGGTGGGCCACCTTAGTACACATGCATTGAGACATGCCTGCTAGATGCGAGGGGGCTGTTTCTGCTTTTACCAGCATTTGCATCACTACCTCGCGTCAACAAGTCTCCCTGACGTATCTGTACAAAACTTTCAGAGGTATGAAAGCGCGAAGTGCAGAAACATGTGCATGAAATCAATAGTGATGTAATGTATGAGGTGACAAAATGGGGCGAGCTTTATTACGTGATATATTGAATTTGTATGTGTTTGTGGCCTTCGTTCTGACATAAAGTCTAACAACTCCCGCAGCAACAACTTTTTGTTCACTGCGAGAGGAAGTCGAGACCAACGCTGAACCTTGCAATGACTGTGAATGCTTCTCCTTATGCTCGAAGCTGGGAATTTATAAGCTGTGGATTACATAATTGTATTACTACGTATTGGCATTAACAGACCAAAGAAGCATTAGACCATTAAGAGAGCACTCTGATTTCTTTTATTTTGCAGAAGTATAGCTGCCAATCAGTTTGCTCGAAAGCCCA
Source organism: Dermacentor variabilis (assembly GCF_050947875.1). Classification (NCBI taxonomy): domain Eukaryota; kingdom Metazoa; phylum Arthropoda; class Arachnida; order Ixodida; family Ixodidae; genus Dermacentor; species Dermacentor variabilis. The sequence continues at coordinate 43,111,070 of NC_134578.1, read as the reverse complement.
CAGCTGTTTGTACAACACAACCCCTATGTTTATATTGGCATTACAATTTATTAAGAACAGTGCAGCACACTACCTAATTAGGTAAATAAGGACTGATCTAGAAAGGAGCCTGATGCGTCCACTGAAATTAAAATATCGCCATTCGTTCTTCAGTTTAGTGCCACCCTATTGTTTTTCAGGAACCTATTTGCTGCTTGTGCTGTATTCTACATGCATGCCAATCAATCACAAAATGGCATGTCTATTGCACAGTGTTCGTTTTCGTAAACATCACATATGCAGAATGACCATTACGAATGCATATTTTTTAATAACTTAGTAATGGGTAGTAATTGGCGGGCAGGCGTAGAAATCTTCACAAGTGGCTTGTCCTGATATGAGATACCATTTCCCTTAGCATATTTTTTTTACTGCTAGTTGCTTTATGTACTCCAATTTAGTGGCGTTTCATACTAAGGGCGACCATTTAACGCATTCTTCGGTGTTTCACATTCTCAAACATCTCATCTGAACCACCAGGCCCTGCACGTAGCAGTACTGACATCTTCAGCGTCACTTAGCCTCCTTTTTCTCTCTCTAGCAATAAATATGTTTTCATATTAACCCCACATACTACGGCAGAGACTGAAATGTATCATCAATGAAACACCTTAAACAAATCACCAGGCTGTATTTCCAGATGTCGTTTCAATTCACGAGAGAGCAATACATTTAATGAAAGATAGAGTTGTCTACCTTGCATGAAAGAAGCATTGCTGCATCATACATCTGTTAATGATATTGTTTAAAGAATATATGTCAGTTTCGGCTGCGAAGGGCATCGTTAGCTGCGATAGCGAAGTATGTTAAGGGGCTCAGCCAAATGATTATCTTAAAGGGTGTTTCCAAATAAATTACGGGGAGTAAGGTGGGGTTTGTGCGTCGTATTCTACATTATATCCCCGACGACGAATATAAGCTTCAATGCTATTAAGGTGACTTAATTTTGACATGTGGGGCTTCTTACTCTTCGGCCTTTTATAAACGGTCTAAACGTGTTAAAGTAACTCGGGGCGAGATCTTATTTGTGCAGGTATTGGAAGACACAATGCTGCATTGACAGTTCCTTTTTAAGCCATTCATACACCTGGGGAGCTATTCTATAAATGTGACTTAGTGGACAAGTACATTTGGTCTGGCGTTGAAAGTTCCTTATCGGTCTATAAATTCCAGGTTATTAGTGGTTTCCGAAATGGATGGTCCAGAGTGTAGAATACTACAGAATTGCCCCTCTGCTGATGGGACAAACACGTCTTATTATATTAATTTTGCGACGGGGCAAACGCTATGATATGCTCTTTTGCTATTAATCGAGTCAAGATATAGAAGGGCGCTGCTTTTACTAGCCGAATACGCGCACCCTCTCTACAGTGCGAAGTTTGTAGGCTTCTTTGATCAAGGAAGAGCTCCGGAAGCCACACTAGACTACACCTACGCTTAGTTTTCATTCTCCAGTGAATTTCAATGGGCATTACTTCTACCCTTATGAAAAACTCACAAAAGAGACTGTCACCTATTTCGTGCTTCCCTCAAGTGCATCGAGTTTGTGCTGACCTATACCTACCCGCAAGCTTTTGCTACTTAGTAAAAAAATGTTGCGCCTATTTTGCGACAATACTGCGTGTTACGCTATGCGAGGTGTCATGGGACCCCCCAAAAGTTGAATAGATTTCTCTCGATGACTGTAAGCATTCGTAATCATAGCTCTGACGTCTTGCCTCGAAGAATCGGACTACGCACGCCCGTCTCAAATCGAACCTTACATGCTGCCGTTTTCGTTGCCCTTGGATTATGCTGCGCCTTTGATATACACTAGACGGCTTGGCCTGCAACAGCTCCGCGTACATTATCAACATCGAAGCTACGGCTAGATCTGAAAACGAGGAGTGCATGATACTTATACATGCAACCAGCAGAAAGTTACGATGGTTACCTGCTTGCGTAGAAGGGAGGAGGCATTCACGTGCGTTTAGTCAAATAAACCCAGACGACAATAAGTAACAGCAGCCCTTGCGCATTTGGGTGATAAAGTACGTTCTACTGTGTATAAAAGAATTGACGTATCCCAAGCACAATGGGAAGCAGTAAGAAAGTGTCTTCTATTGAGTTGACTTCTTCATTCCTTGACCGAAGTGGCCATCATTAACTGTTTTACATTCGGGTATACCTACGCCCGTTAAGGCTCCCACCGCATTCTGAATTCTGAGGCTGATTGGTCTCAAGGCGCAGTTTAAATGATATTAGGGGTACTGACAGAAGACTAAGGACGCCTTTGTACCTGGAAGCCGCTTGCAAAACCAAATGAGCTGTTTCACATATTCTTCCGAAGTTATTGTACTGAATTACATCATTAAATTTTTTTAAATAATCCCTGTCCTTGCCGGAAGTGAGGATACATTTCTGACATGAAATACTTACGGTATGCGGTAATCTGTAACAAGGACACATCTAGAAGAAATCATTTCTCTGTTTAGTGTCCGTTTAACTGGTGAACTCTGTTACCATATTTTTTCTATGTTTCGCCGTATTTTTCTTGCGAGTAATACATTGCGATAATTTTATATTTATTATGCTTTACCTCACCAAACCCTACACAATCCCGTTCATTGGCGGCCTTCAAAAGTACTGTGAAAAAATGAATGAATGAAGCAGAAGCAGCAAGGACACTTAAGACTGCTTACGTGTGGGAATGCGAAACAATTATAATCGCACAGGTGAAATGCTTTTGAATAATGTTTTCAATATGCATTAAAGTTCTTTCTGCTTAATTTGGGTGTGTGTTTGCGTATACATTGGCGACAGGCTGGAAACATTCTGATCATCTTGATGAAGACCAATTAGTTTTATTTTATGCCTAATGGTAGAGTTGTCGTGACTATGCCGTCTTTATAAGTGTGTGCCGTTGTTTCGGCTTCTGTTGCATGATTCTGTGGGCGACGACGCTTCACAGCTGCAGCTGAGGCAGATGCTACACAGTGCATAGCAGCAGGCACAGCACCGATGAACTCCGAGGAGCAAGTGATGCGTGGAAGGTAACGACGTGGCGTGTGCAATGACGCACGCAGCAGGCAATCGACATTTTATACACTTGTGATTTGGAAGTCGAGAGCGCATCGCTGTAAACACCGCACCGATGAAACCTGAAGAGCAAGTGACATATGCGAAGCAATTTCGGAGGCAGTGACGTGTCGCAAAACTTTAGTCAACCATAACTAGCTGGTGTGATGAAGAGGTGGGGTCAATGCTCGATACTTTACCACATATAAAACGAGTGTGATCTATGATCACAAACTCCTTTGAGGCTTGCAGCCAAGCTGGAAATTAAGAAAAAAATACACCTTGGAATCGCGCAAACATGCTCGTCTCGCACCCCGGAGATCTGGGTTCGATTCCCACCCAGACCAAAATTTACCGAATTTTCTTTCAGATGGCAATACTTTACCTTTTTTGTAGGATACTGCGTGACACATTTGGCGTCAATCCCAGCATTTCTTTACCTGTGATTACTCTTCGCACAGTCGACCATTTTTGGTACCATCTTTCGGTCACGCCGCATACAGCAACACTGGATTTTCGCGCAACGAGGCATATAATGCTTTCGCAATAATAAATTATATGACCACTGGAGGCGCGCTCAAGCCGTTGTCCATGCTGTGGTCACCATGGTGTACTTGTAACAAAGGCGCATGCGCGGCCCGCGTGCCGAGGACATGAGGTCACATGGTCTGCGGCAGTCGCGGAAATTATTGCCAGACGACTGGGGCCCTGTTTGATACACGCACGCTATCGGGTGTCCAGGAAGGCGAGCAGCCCGCCGTCATTTTGGCCGGAAAAATGACGAACCCAGAATAACGTTTCACTACGCTCCACTTAGTCACCTCGGCAGCGAAGCCAGGGGAGCGTTCTGCCTTCCGCTTAACATTGTGCTAAGCGTTACCTCTGTTAGCATTGTGCGCTCCATTGTGCACACTAAACACCAGCCTTTCTGCTGAGCGGCGGTGTACACATCTGGGGACGTATTCGCGGAAGATCACTTTCGGCGATACTATCATCTTCGCGTGACGTAGTGCCCATGGAGCCAATCAGCTTGTCCAGTTTTGCTCAGCCAGCCTATCAGCGCCCGCCCGGTGGCCAAGGCGATAGTACTGCCGAAAGTGATCGTCGCAGAATACATCTCTTGGTCATCAAACAAATTGGAATGAAGAGTGAGCGAAAAGCTGAAATTCTGGTCTTGTGGTCTGGTCTTGTGGACGACCCAGGCGCGAAGCTCACAGTATCGCTGGGGCCGCTCCATATCACGCCAGAATTCGGAACGCCTATTAACACTGTTTAGGCGGCGCGACCACAGTTGTATCGCATGCTGCCTCATGTCCAGCATGTTGCCACCATGTATCGGTGGAACACGTACCAAGGAGCCCGACCCGAACCTTAAACCTGACTACTACCTTCACTTGTTCGTCCTTTGAACAACACTTCGAATTTATAATCTGTGTATTATTATGTTGTACGCCGAGATCATAGATTCCTTAACATGAACAGAAGAGCTGTTGAATGCAGTAGTGTTCCACATTGAGGCTGCTAGAAATGCGCACGTTTTCTGCACACTACATTTTTTTTATAATTCAATTCGCATTGGGGGGCGTTCATAACAGCGCTACCGCATACTAACGAATAGGATGGTGGATACACGGTAGAAAGCAAAAGCACTTACCATAGTACGAGTTAGGTTTTCATCCTTGCACATTGAAGTGAGACTGATGAGGTAGACTGTTAGGCTATGGTATTAAGACGTGGTTACTTGCCCAGTCGGAATAAGTCCGTAATTATATCTATCAATCACAAAAAGGCTCGGGTACACTACTTTATTCTCTTACGGAAGACAGGGCATACGCGATATGACAACAACGAATATATATTTTCTGAATAACCTCAATGTTACAATTACTTAGGTTGCGCGGCGGACACTTGCCTGAAGGCAGAAAAGCCAAACTTGCAGGCACAGGTTCAGTATCTATCGAGCGCTGTGTCCATCGCTACCATATTCTTGTAGCAGCACAGGTAGCCGTTTACAAGATATGGGAAAAGGCGAAGGGGATTTTAACCACCACTTAAGTAGTTTTGGGAAGCCTGAATAGCTTGATAGGGCTCTACCCGATTTAAGGGCCGAACGTGTGCGCTGGAGATGTACTCATGACGTTTCTCTTAAAATATTTTGCTAACAATTTTCTTCTAGGTGGTATAATAGTTTTTCAGAAAACAAAACGTAACATGACCAACTGCGCACTTCAACTTCATTGCTCAATGAACATGAGTACTGATGAAAAAATTCTCTGAAGAACAATCTACAACATTTAGTTTTCTAGTATATTCCGCAGAAATTTGTTGAATAATTTTGCAACATCAACGCGTTTATTGGCCGTCCAGTCTAATTCGTGATGACACAAGGGCAAGATGGTTCAATTGTTGCAGGGGAGAAAGGTGGCTCTTTCTTAAAAATAGGTATGTTACATGAGAAGCTTCGTACAGAGTCAGGCGTCTCTGTGACGTTAGCCTACGACGGCACCCAGTTCTCCCAGGATGTCACCTTCTTAAGCCGTGTTTTTGTTTCTGGAACGCTTTTAGTACGTCGCATTCATACACAATACGATAAACATCCGGAGTAGCACCCTCCATGACATTTACAAACATGACGAATGCGGTAGGAATTTGTGTACCAAGAAATACGAAATGTAGCTTTTGACACTTACCGCATCTACACCTTTTTGAAAGCCATGTTAAACTGCATTTGCCCATCTCACACTTCGGTAAATGTTGGTTCTGTCGCATTGAGCTCGGTTGGCTGCAATGACTTTAGTTGCAGTGGCGTCAGCACGTTAATGCTTAGTCTGAAAACTCCTCTGCACAAATGTCACAGCTAGACCCATGCTTTCAATCTCCGTGACGCAGTTGTGTGGGAGATCTGCCTCTCTCCCCCACTATGTTAAGCGAGGCTAGCCACAGATATACACACAAAGAAGCTAACTCAATATGGTGCACCTGAGTTAGTGCAACGCGATAAAATTACCAGTACCGGCATGAGGATGTGCTTTTCAAAGCACTGTTTTTAAGATTGACTCCCCTTAATATACACGCTAACGCCACGGCGAGTATACGAATATACTGGAATTCTGATCGACCAATGAAGTAGTCAGTCAATGTAAGTCTGTAGTCGGGATCAGATAATTATCACCTCAAACTGTGTATGGCAGTTAAGAGGAGAAACTACAGTGACGAGAACAAACCCATTACCTGTGACAGGCTAGAATTGCTGACGGACGTTTTTGAACCATATGCAGTGTCTGCTTTCATTGAAAAGAATTCCTAAAAAATAAATTATGGGGTTTTACGTGCCGAAACCATTTTCTGAGTATGAGGCAGGCCATTGTGGAGGACTCGGGAAATTTAGGCCACCTGGGGTTCTTTAACGTGTACGTAAATCTAAGCACACGGGTGTTTTCGCATTTCGCCCTCATCGAAATGTGGCCAGCGCGGCCGGGATTCGATCCCGCGACCTCGTGCTCAGCAGCCCAACACCATAGCCACTGAGCAACCACGGGGGGTTAAGTCGAAGTTCAGCGCACAGCCTAACATTTCTTGAATTCCCAAGTCTTTGTTTGTTCTGCGGTTAGCGCATATAATGTACTCAGTGGATTGTTAGCTTTTTCGACACATAAAGGAGCACTGGGACGCTGCACTTCCTAGGCTTTCTTTCGAACCGGTGACAATACTAGTTAAGGCTGGAGCAATTAGCAAGCATTATTCAGGGGGATTTATTTTTTTTTAAGTCTTATTGTCGCGTTGTGGTGGCGGTGTACAATACACCAGCAAAACTATGAATGCTGAAATAAACTTTTTTATTGGGCAATCTTGGGCTCATAAAAGCAAGTTGCACTCAAAGCAAAGCGATATCGGCGAACACGGTCGGTGAGCGTCAAAACCTCATGAGCGGGTCTAGTGCATCGGATTTATACATGAGTCAGCGAAGGTTCTAGAGTAATGGCTAGTGCCCAATGTCTTCCAGCAAGTAGCACAGAATTCGCGTCGCTCAAACAACCAGGTTACATAAGGTTCTGTGACATCAGACAACAGGTTGAAACATTTATAACATTCGAGAATCTTTCGGTACATGCAGGCGCATGCTGTGTCCGAATGATAATGCTGAACATTTCTTATCCGGTGAAAGATACACGTGTCATTGTGCCCCCTCCGCCACCCTCCCCGCGACCCCTATATACATTTGTTTGCCGACAAGGCGCATGCTGTGTCCGAATGATAACGCTGAACATTTCTTAACCGGTGAAAGATACACGTGTCATTATGCCCCCTCCGCCACCCTCTCCGCCTCCCCTATATAAATTTGTTTACCGACAAGGCTCTCCATCATCACCTGTCAGGACAATGCTGTCACCTGTCTTGTATTGGTCTCGGGAGAGCATATCGGATGCCGACCTCGAAATGTTACCATGGGCGCCCACGGAAAAAAAAAAACCGGTAGAAATGGCACTGCGATCATAAACATTGATGAGGCCAGGCATCGGATCGTTAAAGTTATGTCGTGGACATGCCGCTCACTCTTTGTTCAAAGGCTGATGCAATTTTTGAAAGGCAATTGGCAACTATATATTTAAAGCATGTATGTCCCCGATTTGTGGCTGGGTCGAGTAAGCTGGGTTATGCCGGAGACTCTTATCAAAGGTAATGAAAATGTGAGCTCATTTTGACAGCAGGGCACAATATTTATTTATTTATTTATTTATTTATTTATTTATTTAGTGCATTTTAAGGCCCGAAGGCGTAACAAAAGGAGTGGAACGAAATACAGAACATGTACAGATGACAGGTTATAATAACAAAAAACACATGTGTAATGGTAAAGGACTTGTTTATGAACGCAGGGCGACCCACGAAACTGTTCGGAGGAAGGTATTGGTGGCATGTTAATTATAATGCTTTTCAGTAAAGGTCGCTGGTGTGTAGCATTAGGACGTAGATGTTTGATTTTTAACCTTTCTAGTTAGGCGAACGCTTATCGACAAATAGACGCAGCGGGAGGTGCGAGAGTAATCACTAATGCTGCGGCGTGGACAGTGTAAACACAAAGAACAGCGGTGACGCTACCGTGGAGTATTGGCGAAATGGCGAACTTGCGGAGTGGAAGTGCTCTGTTCGTCACGAATCAAAGCGATCGTGACCTTTGGCAAAGGGCTGTCACACACGTTTACGCTGGAAAGTAAATGTGAATAATGTCATTGGACATGATGTAAGAAAATTCTCATTCAAGCGTTAGATTTCGTGTTTCTCACGATATACGTCCGTGCTGAAAGCTTTTTTCGAGGACGAACCTGTCACGTAGAATTAATAACTGGCGGTAGCCGCAATAGATAAGGCTGTGTTAGAATGTGGCTGAATGACGACATATAATTCTTTTCATGTAATAAGAAATTCAACCCACTATACCCTCTTGTAATATATCAACAAAAGCAAACTCATCACATGGACAATAGAGCCACCATATATGCGTACCAGAAACATGGCTTCTTAACAACATATATTGTTTTAGAACGCCTAAACATTAACAAAAGTTAGCGTTATCCCAAGTAACTACACCTAAGGAGGTTTGGGTCGACCGGTTGTCTGTTTGCGTGCGGTGTGCTAAGTATATTTGCTATTGCTTCGGAAAAAAGCGCTGTTCCCGGAGAAAGGCGCACAACGTCGTCCTTCAGATCATACAATGTTTACTTTCGATTCCTGGTTCTGTAATTTGTTGCACATCCCGTGCTCTTGCATGTGCGTTCCATTTTACGCAGATTCTTTACCACCGTCATCCTAAATGAAGTTCGTCAAATACCGCTTTCAGCATTGGAGCGTGTTTCAAAGTACTTTTATTTAGCCTACATGGGACATATTTCTTGAAGAAAGAAAGGCATCGGCATTCAGCAAGTGCACCAAGCGAACTCTTCGGTACATGTAAATTATTAGTACAGTTGTTCGCTTTTCGTGCATTGAGCTATCGCGCTCTTGAATCTACAGGCGATAAGGTGCCTCCGTTACTTTTCCCTTGCCTTTGCACTGCTTGTCACTGAACTCGATTCCTATGCTGACGCGCTAGCAGGTCGAGAAAAACGTATGTTTTCAAAAACAGGCAACTGAAAATAGAAAGTCGAAATGCAAACCATATTTGTGATGCACAACCGGAAGTTTCTAGCATCGACGTAGCAACACTGCAAATGTAAGTGTAAATAGCACTTTAGGCATAAAATCGTCTTCGTCTCGAAAGACGACTTCACATAAAACGCTAGCAGTAGTGTCATAACACGTGACAACGGAAACCAAGAAAAAGCGTGACCTTGGTGCTTAAATGAGCCGTGGACAACATGGCAATAATGACAAAAGAATGCAAATTTCAGAGCATTAATTTACGCCGCAGTCCACGAACGGTAACTTTATGTAGTATATCACAGATATCTGAGATTCCTAAATGAGGAAGATTGAGTTCGTGAAAAAAAAATTTGCAGGGGGTCGACAAGCTGTGCTGTAGCACCTCAGACACGGTTAGAAAGCGTAGGTATATTAATTTTTATGATTTGGTAATTCTAATACCGATAGCTTTGTATTTACCATGATTTAGAACGCTTGATTCGGTTACAACCTTAGGCAGCTTCTTGGTCAATATTAAATCAATAAATGACCGTTGCCGAGTAGTTGAGTTACTTGGATTGGTTTGGCAATTCAAACCAAAAATTTCTAGCACAAGCTAAGAGAACCATGTGTTGCCTGGTTCTGAAGTGTCAATATTGAACTTTACAACGATGATGTCGGGGGTAATGTCATCATAGATAATCTACGCAATGTGCGTGATTGCGACCTCTTCGATATGACGCTTGGGTGGGCCTAGTATTTATACAAACTGGATATCACAATTCCGTGTTTCGCTTGTACGTCGCAGATATCCCCACAGTCGTTTCAATTGCGCTTTTGCGAATCAAGGGCATATGTCTTGGCCTGCATTTTGTCCTCTGCTGATGTGGCAACGCCTCCTGCTCGTGAGTCCATATGCTGCTCAATAACAAGCCCACTATACCGAAATACTTGAGACATTGTATTTTGATATATTTTTCTATTGATTCTTATTTACCATTTTTATTACGGAGAGCGTGCTTGAAGCCTACTTCACCATCGGCGTGGCTCAGCCCTGTATTTCATTATTTCCGACATAGGTCCACGCTCACGGTTATTTTTGACGTACGAACACGTAAAATGCAAGGCACCTGAGCAATATGCAGTGCCGCTGTAAGAACGTACATTGGTAAAGCACCAGAATGGGTACATTTATTTATCCCAATGTATTTTAGCTGTTTTCAAAGCTATTTGAGTAATTATTTTCAGATGTCTTAGCCTTGATAAGGAGGACAGCAGTCGAGGACACTGTACAATTAGGTGTCATGCCTAGACGCAGGCCATTGGAGATATCTGGTTTTATCAGCGCTACATGCGTCGCTCGTACCCTTGGAACCTTGAGTGTTTGGACGCTAATTCTGATTCACTATATCTTAACATGTCATTTGCATAGAAACAGAAAATGAGGAGTTTATAGGCTTATGCCTATTATTTACTGAAAATTCACGCAATTAAAGCAACCAAGGAACGAGGGCTAGATTTAAAAGGAACGTTTTTTTGCGCCCTAAATTACTTCTATGTCGGGCTGCGAGCGATAATCTGTAGTGTTTCTGGGATAAAGCGTGGTGAACAGGTGCAAAATTTGCACAATAAAAAAACGACATCTGGGATATTGCAAGAAGGTTATGGTGAAAAATCCGCACTAACGACACGATTAACTAGAGACAGCGGGTGAAGGAATCTAGGTTGGGCAATACAGCTACAATTAAGCTCAGTTGGTTCATGATTGTAGGAAATATTGTTACGTGACGGAATTACAAACGAAACACGCTAACAGAGGAATGCGCCGGCGGGCCATTTCTTGTTTTTCTCATTCGGTAGCGCGCATCTATCTGTGGTTCAGCTATCGATCTAAAATGATTTCTTTCGCGAAGCCGTTTTACAGCGAAGCTGTTGACCTCTCACTGGTAGGAATTTATCGTGTCAGCGTCTGTTACGAAAAAATGTAGGCCAACCCGTGAGGCCGCTTATACCCGGAGCACTGGTTCGTACCCTTGTAAGAGAAACGCCTCAAGCACTCAGCGGAGCTTTTCAGAAGGAACCACCCAGAAAAAAAAGCCGCGCATAGTTCTTTGTGTCAATGAAGTTTCAACAGCAACACCCGGCACTCAAATAAGAGAAGTGAACACTGCTTTCATTCTTTGAAATCAGAAATACTCCATACGGAACACCATGCGTTTCAGTAAAGAACAAGCACAAAGCAAGCATAGGAATGACATAATTGATTATATTGCGCGCTTGATAACAACGCGAAGCACGTAGTGCTTACTGCATACGGTTCCCGTTAAAGGTTGCTGGTGTGCAAGCTGCCGCAGTGACGGCAGCTTGCGAGGTGGGGAGTGGCGTTCCTTGCCTTTCGTACATAAGATAGCCAGCCTTGCTACCAATTTCAATGTTATTGTAACACCAGTATGGGTGGCTGCATGCTCAAAGAATTGTCATTACTCTCTTTACTACCAATAATGCAAAGCAATATAGCAATGCATACCATCCTCTGCAGCTGCAGTGCTTGTGGTCAACATTTTCACTGGACATGCACTTTCACACGGGCGGGATGCCGAGTCAATGTCCTTCACATTCATGACTGAACTGCCTGTGTATTTCGACACTTTAGAACGGAAACATGCGCGGAAACATTTTGTGAAATACCAGGAGATCTCTGGGAAAAAATTTAAAGGCAATTAAATACCATGAACTTTCAGTAGGTATACCAACGAAAATGGCAATCTGTTGCCTTATTTATTAAAGCTATCTAGGTGCTAAAGGAGGCAATTATAGCGGAAGGGAACGCGCAGTGTGCTCTTTCAAATAAGCACTTTACGCTCGCTTGACAATGAAGCCGAGTCTTGTTTTTGCAGCAACGACATCTAACGCTTAGCACCTAAAGATTGCCAGCGGAGATCTCTTGCGAGACAAATTCGAATACCTGCTTCTCGAACAAAGAGCTCACTGCATAATCAAGTATATTTGTACTATAAACTAGCGATAGCTTGTGTTTTCAATCTTATTTCCCTGGTAAAGCGCAGTGGGGTCGTAAGATTTTCTGAACCCCTGCAGCTGCTGATTTCGTGCCTTCCCCAAACGCAAACTAAAGCATCATCTTGATAACATACGTCAGCTTTCTTATACTACACCAATCCGCTGAAAGCTGGAGTGCGCTTCGGCTATATTCAATCTGGGTGACGCATATATGCTAATTAAACTTCAACTTCAACATTTTATATTCTTCTAGTACACACTAGGAACGTCTTCCTGGGCTAAAAGCTGCCATCAGCGGCTTGACTGGACCCAAGAGACGTTGTTGTACATGGCAGGGCGATAACAGAGAGTACTTTATAACATCAAACATATAAAACCAAACAAAAAATTGTAACATTCTGAAATGTAAGCCTGTTGACAGGATAATTGTCTTGCGATACAGAAACAAACAACATTCAAAGATATTTGATAACATTAAGAAAAAAATGATCAAAGAGCACCACACAATCAGTATCATTATACATGAAATATAGAAATGTTTATATGTGAACAAAACATATCTTCAATTCCCTGCCAGAAAAATGAGAAGTGTCAACGTAATTATTATGGATATTTGGTAAATTCTGTGCAATAGATCGTAATCTGTATTTAGTGCGAAAAAACGGCACATACCAAGGTTCAGCGTTTCTTAGATGTACTGGTATTTTATGGCGCAGCAAGGCCGCTATGGATGCAAGCCAATTTCTCAACTCTTCTTTTGCAAAAAACGTATGTAAAACGCGATATTCGTAATAGCTGTCTACCCATATAACTTGGTATTTGCGTGACTATGTAATTGTCGTCGATAGGGGATCGGTATTGGCAATGTGCCGGAGGAGCGCCTTTCGTAATGTAATTATTTTATTTATGTTCGTTTGTGTTGTGCTTCCCCATATTAAACGACAATAATAAAATTGGGAGGTAAAGAAAGCATGATGAATTTGTAACTTGGATTTTAACGGTCAGAGAGCTCTACAGCAAGCCAGCACACCGGCTACTGCGGAAAATTCACTGTGAAGTTGATTAAAATGAGCAACCCAACTTATATGACAGGAAAAAATTATACCAAGTATATTATGTTGGATCAATAGCTCAATGTTTTTATCTGAATAAGTTACTGAATGTTGCAGTTCAAAGATTTTATTTCTTGCTCTAAAAAGAACAGCTTGAAATAAAATAAACATTGAATTTCTCGGAAAAACGCACTGTCTCGCTTTACCGTTTGTCATTATTCCTCATTGTCTAACGTTTCATCCTTGAACACTTCTGTATATGCCCACAGTTATCCGCAAGGGTGCCATGGTTATTCCACAACCAGACGGCCTCACGTCACACCGAGGAGTTATTATCTCAGTAGCTCACGGTAAAAGAAGGTTGGATGGTAAAATGCTGAAAAGAGCTTCCAATGCTGCATCACGAGCACTACCCAGACGAACTGGAAAATCAATCTTATACAATATATGCTGGGGACTGAATAAATTAGGTAATAGAGCCCGCATTCGCAAAAATTGGGTTGTGCAAGAACTTTCCCCAAGAACAAACGTCGGCAAAGTGTGAGGTCGGATACTTACAAAATAGAGATATTAGCCGGCCAGCGGCAAAAAGCACTTACCTATGAAATGTTTTTGTGCATTCAACCGCAAGGTAACATCATTGAGAAAACCAGTTCTTTTTTTGTGGATTTGTAACTTGTGAAGTGTTGACAGGTTTGAGGTAAGCTTTTGACTAGCGGAAATTTATCATAACCCAATCTAGAATAAGCAGTTTTTCATAAAGGGAGAAAAACGGCTATCTTGGTGTGCAGCTTTCTGCATACGCACGTGGCAAGCCAACTAGTAATTTTCAATCTACTCAAAACAAGCAACGGGGCAACACATCTCTATCACACGCAGCGATGACGGCAATCTTTATTATGAATATTTACCACAAGAGAAATTGGGAATTTGAAAATATTTGCACTTCGACTTCAGAACATGTCGGTTAAGTCGAGAGCACTGAATATGAGGCAGGTTTCTCAAAGAATTCGGAGCTGGATACAGGCACGCGAGATATAGGAAATGGGGGCAAAGTTTCGCTTTTAAAATGAACTAAATGAAAGCCATTCTAAAGTGCTGAAAGGGTATAAGTGTCTTCCATGTGCAGTTCTGCATAGTGCGTTGTCGAATGGAACTATCAAAGAGGAATTTACATGCCAAGAATCTCACTGACTTATTACGCCAATACTGGTACAACAAGATGAATGGAATACTTTGGTTTGCCTTATATTCCTATTTTAAGATTTTTTTACTGAAAGCGAGAACTGTTTACGGTTCAAAAACGACCGTCAGCACTTCTTGCCTCTCGCAACTAGTGGGTTTGTTTTTGCTGCTGTAATATCTTTAACTAGCATGCATATATTAAGGTAATAAGTATCAGCCGGACAGGAGACTGAAAATAACTGACAAATAACATGGGTCGATCATAACTTCCTATGCTCGCCGAGGTGTTGACAGTTTTTGAAGGCGAGCCAAACTTAAATTCATTGCATTCAAAGGCGCATCCAGGTGCCGGTAGTGGCAATTTTATCGCGCTACAGTACCTCAGATGCACCAGGTGGACTTAGCTTCTTTGTGTGTTTCTTTTTGGTTAGTGGCATCAAACAGACACAGGGGCAGATGTCCCACACAACTGCGTCGCAATGATGGAAAGCACGGACGACAGCGGTGACGTTTGGGCAGAGGATTTTGGAGACTAAGCTTCAACGTGCTGACGCAAATGCGACAAAGGTCATTGCGACCGGCAGAGTTCAGTGCGACCGAACGAAAATTTACCTAAGTATTTGTTGGGCACGTGCAGTATATCATGGCCTTCCAAAAGGCGCAGCAGCGGTAAATGTCAATCGCTACGTTTTGCATTTCTTGGTGCGCAAATTCATAACGCATTAGTCACCTTTCTGCATGTCGCGGATGGCGCTACTCCGGATGTATATCACCTTGTCTGTGAATGCGAAGTACCAAATACTTGTGAAAGCAAAAACACCGCCTAATCTGGCGACATCTTTGGAAAAATGTGTCCGTTGTGGACTAAAGCAAATGAGACACCTAACTAACTACGGGTTTATGATCTCACATTTACACTTTTCATTAAAAGTTATCGATCACCCCCACAGCGATTGAACGTTTCTCTATTGAGTGGTTACGAATTACGCTGGACAGCCAATAAACGCGTTGATTTTGCATAATTTTCTGGCAAGTTCCCACACAATATATGTCAAGAAAATAAATGTTGTAGGCTCTCAACAAATGGTAGAGAGCCATTACGCCACTACGCCGCTACGCTCCACTCAGTCGACTCGGCCACGAAGCCAGGGGAGCGTTCTGCCTTCTCCTCCTGGTATTAGCATTGTGCGCGCACACACACACATACTAGCCTTTCTGCTGAGCAGCGGTGTGTACACATTTTCTGGGGGCGTATACTTGGACAAAAAGATTCGGCGATACTGTCGCCTTCGCGTGACGTAGTGCCCAGTCAGCCCGTCCAGTTTCGCTCAATCAGTCAATCAGCGCGTGTGTGATGGCCGAGGAGATGGTAGCGCCGAAAGTGATCGTCGCAGAATACGGCCCCTGGAAATGAATCGAATTGGAACGGACATTCAACGAAAAACTGAAACTATCCAAAACGTTCATTGGGCTCTGACAAACACCGACGATCCTCGTCGGTCTCCTCTCCTAGACGACTAAGGCGCGAAGCCCGCAATGTCCTTGGCAGCGATCCATATCACGCTAGCATTGGAAACGTTTGTTGGCATTGTTTGTGCGGCGCGACCACAGCTATATAACATGCTACAACACACCAGCATGTCGCAACCGCGTATATATAGGACACCATCTGAAGAGCTCGACCCGAACGTTAAGAATTACTAATGCCACCATCTGCAATGCTTTCACCTAGGCGTGTAACTACAGCGTTACACGCCGAAATCACAGAGACCTTCAAAAAATAGAAGAGCCCTTGAATGCAGCAGTCTTCCAAATTTAGGGCGCTGCAAATGCGCACGTCTCTGCACAATGCATACTTTATATTTCAATTCGTATTGCAGTTTATAACAGCGCTACCGCATACTAATGAATTCGAGGGTGGATGCATGATACAAAATGTAAACTCTTACCATAGTAAAAGTTAGGTTCTTGTAGTTTCACAATGAAATGAGAGTGATGAGGCAAACTGCCAGACTATGCTATTAGGAAGTGCTTAGTTGCCGAGTCGGAATCATTTGATAACTATGTCTATCAATCGCAAAGAGACAAGGGTACAGTATTTCATTCGCTTACCATAGAGAGCCCTTACGCAATACCACAACAAATATATATTTTTTGAATAACTTCTATGTTTCAATGGCATAGTTTGCGCCGCAAGCACATCCGTCAAAGCACAGAACCAAACATACAGACGCAGGATCAATGTCTATCGAGCGCATTGCCCATCGCCACCCGCTGGTTGCGGCAGCAGATATAGAGGTCGATGAAACGTGGCAAACGGGGAAATAGACTTTAACCTCCGGGTAAGCACCTTTCACTAGCCTGATTGCTTGGTAGGGCTCTCTACCATTGTTTGAAAGCCTACATTTATTTTCTTGACGTGATGATGAAGAATTTGTTGTTTTATGGCGCAAGGGCCAATTATGACCAAAGAGTGCCACGTCCGTGTTGATGGGTTTGCAGTGGATAGGTTAATTACGTGAGTGATTGTGATGTAGCTGTAAAGGGCCTAAAAAGCAATCTCTGTAAAGCGTATCAAAGCTATATGTAATGAAGTTATTGCAATGACTGGTGAGTCCTACTAAGAACACAAAAGATACATTGTGGTAGAATGATGATATTTAAAAATACATGAAGGTAAGCGTTTGCAAGAAGCACTACTGCCTAAGAGAGTCCTTGGAACAGAAGGGCCTGAAGGCCTCTGCAATACAAAAATATATTATCGCAGCAGCATCGTCTTGAGAGAGGATGGCCTACAAATTCGTAGGGCTAACATGTAAGACAACATCGTTTAGGAAATTTAGGACAGCTCTGGTGTCAAACAACGGTTATTTACCAAGAAACATTACAGGATGAAGGGGGATGTACTGCCGGTATGCTAGCGGGAAATGTTTCTTTCTCTCTGTTTCGGCTTCCCGACACTCCAGGAGAGCGTGGAGGACGGTGAGGTTTTCACCGCATCTACCGCAGGATGGTGGTTCATTTCCACTTAATAGAAAACTGTGTGTGGCATATGTGTGTCCTATTCTAAGACGACAGAACAGGACATCTGTTCGTCACGTTTTTGTTGCGGAAGGCCAATAACCTAGCTTTGGTTTAATCAAGTGAAGCTTATTATTTCTTTCAGCATCCCATAAGCGCTGCCAGTGACTTCTGAGTTTCTTTCGGATGAAATGCTTTAGATCTAAGGCAGGTAGTGCAGTGGTAGGATGGATATCTTGTGATGCAATTGATATGGCTATTTGGTCAGCCGACATATTACCCTCAATGCGCCTATGTCCAGGTACCCAACATATTATGACTTGCTGCTGAGACATTTACGATGTGCAAATGACGGAATAAAGCTCGGTAAGTACAGGGTTTCGATGATTGCGGAGGAACATTCGGGCTTTTACGACGCTTAGAGAGTCCCTGTATATAATGGCTTTGTTCAACTTTGCTTTCTTGATTTGTTTAACAGCACTTATATTTGCATAAGCTTCCGCAGTGAATATGCTTGTTTCCGGATGCAGTCCGTCTGACTGGGAGAGGGATGGTCCGATTGCATCATAAAACACGCCGGCATTTCGACTTAGAAGCGTCAGTGTAAAATTCTATGCACGAGTATTTAGACTGAAGTTCCAAGAAATACATTCGAATATATACTTCTGGAGCGTGTTTCGTCGCCTCTGCGAATGATATATCGCATTCTATGGGCTTCCACTGCCATGGCGGCAATGGCTTAGCTGAGGCCATCAGGTTTTGCTTTAGTATTGGGACTTGCATATGCTCAACAAGCTTTCTAATGCGCAGAGAGAATGGTTCTGTAGCTGCAGGTCGGTTATTGAAAAGCATTGCAGATGCCACGTCGTTTATGCTTACATATGAGGGATGGTCGCGGTTTGCGTTCAGTTTTAGAAAGTACATGAAACTGGAGTATGACCTCTGAAGATGAAGCAACCACTCATTAACATGAACGTAGAGACTTTCTACAGGACTTGTCCTGAAGGCGCCGGTCGCCAAGCGGATACCTAAGTGGTGAACAGGACCAAGCTTCTTCAAAGGAATTGGGCTGGCAGATTGATATACTATGGCCCCATAATATAACGGTGTGCATATAAGACTTGGGTACAGGTTCATCAGACACTTCCTGTCGCTGCCCCGAGTTGTATGTGATAAAAGGTTAAGATGGTTCATTGTTTTTAGACATTTCTGTTTTAGGTGCTTTAAGTGTGGAATGAAGGTCAGTTTTGAATCTAATATGATTCCTAAAAATTTGTGTTGTTTGACAACTGGTTATGTGCTGTCCACGTAGTTCTACACTGCGCTCTGCAAGTAATCCTCTTTTTTGTGTGAAAAGGACACATGAGCTTTTAACAGGATCCAGTTTAAAGCGGTTTTCTTCTGCCCATTTACACACTATGTTCAAGCCAAGCTTGACATGGCGCTCACAAATAGAAAGGTTACATGACTTGAAGCCTAATTGTACGTCATCTACGTATACCGAATAAAACATGCTCTGCGGTATAGATAAGGGCAAGGAATTCATTTTGATTATAGAAAGGGTACACCTTAATACCCCTCCTTGCGGCTCCTTGCAGTTTCTGGTTTGAATGGCCTGGATAGAGCATTGCCCACCCTAACGCGAAATGTACGGTTTGATAGGTAACTTTCAATTACATTAAGCATATTCCCTCGAATACCCATTTCTGAGAGGTCTTGCAAAATCCATTATCTACAAGTCGTGTTACATGCCTTTTCCATGTCTAAGAAAACAGAAAGCAAAAAACTGCTTATGGATAAAGGCGTCGCTAATGCCTCCCTCAAAGCACACGAGCTGGTCAGTAGCCGACCTACCGTCTCTGAAGCCGCATTGATAAGGGTCGAGCATATTATTCGATTCAAGGAAATGTAAAAGACGACAGTTTATTATTATCTCGAAGAGTTTGCATAAGGAACTTGTGAGTGCTATTGGACTGTAACTTGAAACATCGGATGGGTCCTTGCCTTGTTTCAAGACCGGTACTACGATAGCTTCTTTCCAGAAGGATGGGAGGTATCCAGCAGCTCAAACAGAGTTGAAAAGTGCCAGAAGTGTCATCTGTGTATCAGTGTGTAGGTTTTAATCATGTCATACATGATTCTGTCAACTCCAGGTGGAGAGTTCATACACGAGCGCAACGCAGATCTAAGCTCGACAATATTGAAGGGGCAGTTGTATGGTAGATTAGGTCTGTATTTACGGTTTAATGACCTAAGTTCTGCTATTTGCTTATATTTAAGGGATGTTTGTGAAAAGTTTATGGAACTTTATACACGAGCAAAATGTAATCCAAGGGCATCGGCCTGGTTTTCGAAGGTATTTCCTCGCTCATCAATCAAATGTAATGGGTTGATCTGCTGCCCTTTTAGCCTTCGCTGACCATCCCATACTTTAGCCTCCTGGGTATAGGAATTGATGCCTGAGAGAAAGTTCTCCCGGCTTGCTCTTCTAGCCTGCCGTCTCGTGCGCCGTCTTTGCGACTTGATATGTTTAAATATCAATGTAATTTTCCGCCGTAGGGTATTTGCGCAATCTACCCCGTGCCTCATTTTGTCTTCTTCGTGCATCTCTGCAGTCTTCATTCCACCATGGAACACATTTCTTAGATGAGTCACCATTTGTTTCTGGAATGAACGTTTCAGCTGCATCAATAATAAAAGCGGTAAAAAATGCTACAGCATCGTCTATGCTAAAATCGCGTATAAAATCTTGTGATAAGTAAGTACATTCCTTAAAACGCTTCCAATCAGCGGAGTCAAGTTTCCAGCGAGGTACCCGTGGACGAGTGTCGGGTCATGTTAGTAAGGTTAAAGTTATAGGAAAGTAATTCCTCCTAAACGGATTTTCTATGACATTCCATTCTAAGTAGGAAAAAAAGTATTGAAGATCCAAGCGCTAAATGTATCGAGGAGTATAAATATATGCGCAATATTACAGAAGGTGGGTTTTTTCCTATTAAATAGGCATTCACCGGACGTAACAAGAAAGCATTCAATCTGTCGTCCCCTCAAGTCAGTCCTGGAATCTCCCCAGAGACTGTTATGAGCTTTAAAGTCCCCAACAATAAGAAACGGCTCAGGAAGTTGATTAATAAGTTCGTAGAATTCTATATTGCTGAAATGATAGTTTGGAGGTATGTAGATGGAGCAGGCGGCTACTAACTTATTAAAAAGAATTTCGCGAAACGCAACAGCCTCGAGGGACGTCCGAAGCGGCAAGTGTTGGCAAGCAACAGTCTTTTTGACAACTATGGCCACACCGCCATATGAGGTGTTGACCTCGTCACGATCTTTACGATAAGTACTATGTGACCGGAGGAAACTCGTCTGTGTCGCTTTTAAGTGCGTTTCCTGTACACAGAGTACTTTCGGATTAAGTTTGTGTAGAAGTTCAGTTACGTCGTCAAGATTGTGGATGAGACCTCTCACATTCCAGTGTATAATTTGTGTATCCATATTGGAATTAAATAGGTGCTGTGTGTACGGAAACGGAAGTTATGCCTTAGATTAAAGAGCTCTTTCGAGGCCCTGTAATCGGGGTTTTGCCCTTTCTGGAGCGTTCGAGGGAGCTTCGCCGCTCCTTAGGCGCTTGGCGCGCCGTGGAAATAGGTGTAGTGTCCATTGCCTCTTGTGAGGCGCCGGACACGTGCTCTTGCGAGCGAGAAGTTACCAGCGGGGTCCCGTCTTGGAGGGCATGACCCCTGCGCCCACCAGCCCGGATATTGATGGGGCTCCCTGAGGGCTTTGGCTGCGCCGGCTGTTGCCAGTGCTGGAAGGGGCCGGGGAGGTTGGGGCAGCCTCAGCTGCGCCCACCTTCGGGGTCGATGGCCCTGTTTGCTAAGTAAGCGGAGCAGCGCTAGCTGCAACCACCGTGGGGGCAGATGGCGTAACTGCCGACTCACTGCCTGTGGGTCGGACAGCCCCCGGAGGCCGTTGTGACACTGCGCCCTGACGCGCCACTTTGGCAAAGCTTTTCTTTGGTAAGTATGCTGCCCGCCTGCGTGCCTCTTTGAACGATACGTTTTCCTTAACTTTGATTGTGACTATTTCTTTCCCTTTATTCCAGGACGGGCACGACCGCGAGTATGCGGCGTGCTCGCCATCACAGTTTACACAATGGAGAATGTTCTCGCAAGCTTCAGAAGTATGTTCGTGGGCACTGCACTTCGCACAGGTTTGATGGTCTAGGCAGCTCTGCGAACTGTGGCTGAAGCGTTGGCATTTGAAACATCTAAGGGGATTTGGCACATATGGCCTAACACGGAGCTTGATGTACCCGGCCTCTACAGACTCGGCGGAATACTTGAGCTGAAAGTCAATATAAGGTGTTTCGTCTTGATTTCTTTACTGTCAGGTGTGATCTTGATTCTTTTAACATTGATAACATTCTGATCACTGAAGCCCTCCAAGAGTTCATTCTCAGTGCGCTCCAGCAAGTCATCGTCCTAGACAACACCACGGCTTGTGTTCATCGTACGGTGCAGGGTTACTGCTACTTGGGTCTCCCCAAATGACACAAGTTTCGGCAGTTTCTCATACTGCTTCTGATCTTGGAGCTCCAAAAGGACGTCACCGCTTGACATTCTCGACACCTTATATCCTGTACCGAAAACTTCGCTCAAAGACTTGGAAACAAGGAACGGTGAAATGGATTGCACTAGTTTGTCTCATTTTGCTGAGTGAATTACGTGGAATCGAGGAAAGTTGTGGACTTGTCATCCGAAAAACTGAAAAACTTATTCGGTGCGCCCTCATTTCTGAGAAGATCGGGTAGTTTAGGAAAAGCATGTTCCATAATTAATGTTGGGTTTTCGGCCGCGATGCCAACCAGCCGCCATGGAGCCCAACAGGGGGAGATGACAGAAACCCTGCCAACGCCAGCCGTACATCGCTGCTATAACCAAATACAGCATAAGGCTGGCTAGCCACACAAGGTTAACCCTTGCCGCCGGGAAACTAGGAAGTTAGGAGAAGTGAAGAGAAAACAGGAAAGATGAAAAAGGCGAGAGAGAAAGACGAAGATGAAGAGGAGGACCGGAAAGGCGACTACCGATTTCCCCCAGGTGGGTCAGCCTGGAGGTGCCGTCTGTGTGAAGCAGAGGCCAAAGGGGTGTGTTGCCTCCGCCAGGGGGCCTCGAAGGTCCAAACGCACAGCATCGGCTCAACCCCAAGGATCCCCTTTTCCCCGGACACGCCTCAGCCGCGCACGACTACACGCGGAAGGGTCCACACCTCGTGTGCTCGGGTACGTGGTATCGCAACACACCAAACGCCTGCTGACGCAGACGGCCCTGCGGGGATTTTCTTGACGTATATTGTGTGTGAACTTGCCAGAAAATTATTCAACATCAACGCGTTTATTGGCTGTCCAGCGTAATTTGTAACCACTCAAGGAGAGAAACGTTCAATGGCTGTGGGGGTGATCGATAACTATTACTGAAAAGTGTAAATGTGAGATCATAAGCCCGTGGTTAGTTAGGTGTCTCATTTCCTTTAGTCCACAGCGGACACAGTTTTCCAACGATATCACCACATTAGGCGGTGTTTTTGCTTTCGCAAGGCTTTGGTACTTCGCATTCACACACAAGGTGATATACATCCGGAGTAGCGCCATCCGCGACATGCAGAAAGGTGATTAATGCGTTACGAATTTGCGCACCAAGAAATTCAAAACGTAGCGATTGACATTTACCGCTACTGGGCTTTTTGGAAGGCCATGATATACTGCACGTGCCCAACTAATACTTGGGTAAATGCTCGTTCGGTTGCATTGAGCTCAGTCAGTCGCAATGACCTTTGTCGCATTTGCGTCAGCACGTTGAAGCTTAGTCTCCAAAATACTCTGCGCAAACGTCACCGCTGTCGTCCGTGCTTTCCATCGTTGCGACGCAGTTGTGTGGGACATCTGCCCCTGTGTATGCTTGGTGGCACTAACCAAAAAGAAACACAGAGAAGCGAAGGCCACCTGGTGCATCTGCGTTACTGTAACGCGATAAAATTAGCAGCACCGGCACCTGGATGCCCCTTTGAATGCAAGGAATTCAAGTTTGGCTCTCCTTAAAAAGCAGTCAACACCTCGGCGAGCATAGGAAGTTATGATCGACCCATGATATTTGTCAGTTATTTTCAGTCTCCTGCCCGGCTCATACTTATTACCTTAAAATATGCATGCTAGTTAAAGATATTACAGCAGCAAGAACAAACCCACTACGTGCGAGAGGCAAGAAGTGCTGACGGTCGTTTATGAACCGTAAAGAGTTCTTGCTTTAAGTTTAAAAAATCTTAAAATAGGAAAATAAAGAAAACCACCGTATTTCATTCATCTTGTTTCACCAGTATTAGCGTAATAAGTTAGTGAGATTCATGGCAGTTACATTCCTCTTTGAAAGTACCATTCGATAACGCTCTATGCAGAGCTGCACATAAAAGGCACTTTATACCCTTTCAGCACTTGAGAATGGCTTTTATTTAGTTTATTTTAAAAGCGAAACTTTGCCCCCATTTCCTATATCTCGCGTGCATGTCTCCCAGCTCGGAATTCTCTGTAAAACCTGCATCATATTCAGTGATCTCGACTTAGCCGACATCTTCTGAAGTCAAAGTGCGAAGATTTTCAAATTCCCAATTTCTCCTGTTGTAAATATTCGTAATAAAAATTGACGTCATCGCTGTGTTTGATAGAGATGTGTTGTCCTGTTGCTTGTTTGGAGTAGATGGAAAATAATAGTTGGTTGCCACCTGCATATGCACAATGCTGCACACCAAAAAAGCCGTTTTTCTCCCCTTTATGGAAAACTTCCTCTTCTAGATTGGGTTATGATAAATTTGCGTTAGAGAAAAACTTACTTAAACCTGCCAACGCTTCACAAGTTACAAGTTCACAAAAATTAGCTGGTTTTCTCAATGATGTTACCTTGCGGTTGAATGCACAAATACATTTCCTAGGTAAGTGCTTTTTGCCGCTGGCCGGCTACTATCTCTATTATGTATATATCCCACCTAACAGTTTGCCGACGTTCGTTCTTGCGAAAAGTTTTAGCACAACCAAGTTTCCACGAATGCGGGCTCTATTACGTAATTTATTCTGTCCCCAGTATATATTGTATAAGATAGATTTTCTAATTCATCTAGGTACTGCTCGTGATGCAGCATTGGAAACTCTTTCCGGCATTTTGCCATCCAACCTTCTTTTAGCGTTAGCTACTGAGATAATAAATCCTCAATGCGACGCGAGGTCGTCTGGTTGGGAATAACCATGCCACCATTGTGGAAAATTGTGGGCATTGAGCACAAAAACAAATTCTCAATATAAAGAAAACGGCTCATGCATATTTTTACACTATTGAGCCCCACTGCGATCGGTATTCTCGCGCGAAAATCTAACCCAGTGCTCCAATATACACATACAAATTCTCATGTTCATACAAAACAACGAAAGTTATTTTAAACATTTCTTTTAAGTAAAAAAATTATAATAGCGAAATGAAAAAATAAACACGGAATACCACGTTTCAGTGTCCATGCGATTCTGTTAGCAAACAGTTGTTACTGAGGCCAGAGTCCTCGGTGAACGTCAATTTCTTACGTGACCTACGTGTGCGCCGCAAGCTTTGACAGACAGGATCATTTAGGCTACGTTTAGGCCCTCCGTAAACGGAAGCTTATCAACATAGCCGAAGCAACGTCATGCAGTCTAAAATAGCATGTAGCTTGCTTGCAACAGACTAGTCCTGCCAGAGCCACCAAGCTTATGAAGGGCGATGGTTTGGGCTAGTTCATTTTATGTGAATTTATGTGATGCAGCGGGAAGTAGGACTGAGGGAGGCATGAAAGCGCTTGTCTTCATCTTTTCTATGTCCCTCCGCCCTGCTTCGCGCTGCACCACTTAGCATTATGCTTATAAAGCTGCACAATAGTGAAATGACCTCGCGACCCCTTGGATGAGTTTACGTGAAGATAATGAAATTTTATTTCGGTATGAAGCAACGTTAAGTACCTCAACTAGGACGACAATGACAGATCTCTAGATTCTTCCCGTGGGTCACTAGTTGACAGTTTTGCGCTCGGTGCGTATTTATGCCTCTGTCAGCATCTTTTCGTTGCTTCACAACATTACCTAAGAGAGCTCGCCATCCTTAACGTGTAGCGACACATCTATGTTTATGCGTGTGTACCTCTAAATAAGAGCTGAAGTCATCACTGCATCTCATACGCGCTCCCATATTTACGCTAATATTCACGAAATGCTCGTGATGACGCCTTTTTTTTGGTTATTGTTCAGATTCTCCTGCTGGGAAGGAACTCGCAATATAGCTTCTATCTTTCGATTCGGAAAAATTGGTAGTGGCAGAGGACTTCGAGGTTTAGTTTAAAAGAAATTGTTATTATGTGAAAGTTAGTAGATATCTCGGGATAATATTTTATTACGTTGTGCCCAGCTATGCTTCAAAATGTGAAGATTAAATGAATGAACACAACAGACGCAGCTCGTAGCTGCTGCTCACAGCAGGAGTATTTCTGGTAAAAAATCTGCGACTTGGTTACTTGCAGGGTAATAGTGATAGAAATATTTCGTAGGAAGCTTGAGTCAACGCCGTGAGGAACACATTACCCCAAAATAAACAAGCACAAGGCATTTGAAGCTACATGCTACAAACAGCTAAACCAGCTTTGCTAGCTGAACAAAAGCATATAGCTTTGTCAGCGAGATCACTTTCCCCAAGAGTCAAATCTGAATATTTGGAAAGCAAACAATGCACTGCAAGCCGCGCTAATGTTTTCCTGAGAACAAAGCCTAATAAGTATGCAATCAGATTTTTTACAACGGGGCCTATTGGTCACAAATGTCTGTTCTTTATTGACGCTCCACGCCAATTTTAGCCGTCGGCATAGGGCCGGTGGAGCTCTCCCTGAA
This sequence comes from Dermacentor variabilis, assembly GCF_050947875.1. NCBI lineage: Eukaryota > Metazoa > Arthropoda > Arachnida > Ixodida > Ixodidae > Dermacentor > Dermacentor variabilis. The sequence goes on along the minus strand of NC_134578.1, from coordinate 43,084,625 downwards.
TTTAGGTGTACCGCAGTTATATGGTATTCCATTCGATAAGCTGGTTATACCAAGCAATTCAATCCCATCGCCAGGAGCTTGCTGTACGGTCAGAGCTTCGCCCTTTCGGCGAAACAGCATTTTCTTCTTTGTCTTTGTGCACTGCTGCGTGCACATTTCTTCTTTCGGGCTTTTTGTTTACTCTTTCTATTCTGAACGGGAAACGTGATCGAACTTTACTAAACAATTGCTGACATTTCTAGGCTCCGCGAAGAAGGGCCGTGCTGGAATATATATAAGCAACATACCATGGTGAATGTTGACTATATTCCCCCAGCAATACGAAGTTCCCGCAATGAGGTTTTCAAGAGAACTTTTTGCGTGTCTTTTCATCCTGGTGCTAGCTCAAAGCACTACTTCAGAAGCTACGGAAGACGAACGTAAGTAACCCTGCATTTTTTCAGTAACGATATAAAGATTTGACTTGGAAATATAGTGCATTAGCAATGCGGAATGGAAATCGCTTCCATTCCGCATTGCTACGTATTTCTATGTTGGCCAAATTTGTGTAATCTGGGCCTTTAGTTCTTCCATGTTGAAATATATTTTACCTGGCAATAAAGAAACGTACCAGTAAATTGCCGTAGTGAAACATATAGCCGAGCATTTATTTTTTTTATATTAAAACCATGAGGGCAAGCTAGAATGCGGCTAAGAAAACGAAGAAGAATGCATAACAACAGGTTCTGTTCAGTCAACTAAAGGATACAAAGAATGAAACATCTCAAATGTTATTGTGGTTACGTGTTTGGTTGACTTTGGAATTACTCTAGGGAAGTCACGAAAGGCTTGTGAAACGTGATTGGACGAAACATAGATAGCCCATTATTCCATAAGCTAGTTGCTATAGAAACAGATGTGTGTAGCATCCTATCCTCATTCTTGAGACTTCGCCATGTAAAAAAGACTTCATAGAGCTGCATTGTAGAACTTTGGAAATATTAGCCAGAATGCAAAGGAAATGAAAGTCTACAATGTCATGCATCGCAAATAACACGTGCTAAGTTTTTTTTGTAGAAGTATCGAAGCAGGGCGCTGCTGATAATGAAAAATTACGAGTGCTATATTGTGCGAACTGCTGTTGAGTTCCGCTGGTCAATGGACAGTGCCATTCAGACAGCCCAGAGCATGATTGCTTTACGCAAACTGCGCTTCTTTTATTACGTAGAGCACGTGGTGCTTTTGAGAGATATAGAGATCTGGTCCGTGAAAACATGCTACAGTTTAATTTTTTATCTTGTACTTGCTTCCATGGCTATCATTTTCTCATCAAGTTCTCGAATTCACGCGCAATAAATGAAGCGGAGCTCTTGCTTTCTAATTAGGGTTGCTGCAAGTGCTTCGTTAAATGTAGACGATTCCTTGAAGAGCTGCCTAGTTTAGCTCTGTAACCATTGTGTACTTGAAGAAAACAGAAAGATAGTCGTACTCTTTTAATTAGCCACAAAGTCACTCTGCAAAGGGACATGCTGGATCCCTATTTATAGGAGACTCCATTACGTTATTTGCTAATTTAACATAACTAGGTGTTAATAAATTTTCTCTAGTTGAATTGTGCCCAAACAATATCAGCCAAATAACGGGTGAATAAAACGATATTTTGTGACTCGCCAGCAAAATTCACAGGGTCGCTAGGTAATCCCTAACTTAATAGAGAGTTTTAGCAGAGCGTTTACGGTCTGCTCCGCTCAGACCGGCGTATCATACCAATTTGCACGCAGCCGCTCCGCAGAACGCGACCGGGAACATTGGTGAGCGTGCGCACAACGCCCAGAGTGGCAGAGAAACGTAGAACGCTGACCACGCTACGCTAGGAACCCGATTTAACGGAGCGTCCGGGTGGGTGTAGTTGCTTTTGTATTCCTTTTACAGTCAAGCTGAGAGCACGTCATTGGCGTCTCTGGGAGACGCACTTGTGTGATAAGCGAAATAAGTGCACTCTAAGCAGCCACCGGGGCTCGTGAAATGTGTGCGGAGCCGGCGTAAGCTACGCTCTGCTGAAACTGTCTAATGGTTGCACAAATAACGCATCCGTAATGTTGCTTGTTTACACATGGAACCACAGCAGTTTTCTTGCTGCGATTTCATTTCAATTCATTGTGACAGAGCACCAATAGCAAACGTATCGAGCGCCATCTCGTCAACTGCAAGAACGCTCTATGAGTATTGCAAGCCGTCTCTGCCTGTCGTCGATTCGCCTGATTGCAGTGCGAGAAGAATGTAAAACAAATGCTCAAGGAAAGGTGACGGGTTATGCGCTCACTAGGAGATAGGCCCTTCAGAGATGTTTGAAAACTATATAACTCTCCAGTTCCACAGCTACTGTTAGTTTGCAGAATAATTGTGCAGCGTTTCAGTGGAAGTCGCTTAAGGCTAACGGCTGAGCACTTCCTCCCGGTGTCTGTAGGTCGCGTTGTATCAAGTTCACTTCTATCATTGTGTTTCACAATTTTTGACTTAGGGCATGTATCTCAAGTACCATGGATAGATGTCTTCTAAATATTCCAGTCAACAAAAAACAGTTAATGTTCTGATTTATTACGCTCCAGGAAAAACTGCACACACAGTATTCATGTGTGTGTTTGACAATTATCCATGAAGAATTGCAAATGTTTAATCTGTTAAGTAGCTGTTCCTTTTCTATTGTTCGGAACTTGCAATTAACATGGAGAAAATAAATTTTGAATGAACGGAAAGAATTGGTGCCCGGACGGAGGCACACGTATTTCAGCGGTTTATTGGGCCGCACGAAGCTCTAAACATGTTGACACTATTTTCAATATGAAATATGTTTATTTATTTTTTGTGTTCTAACAGGTGCATAGCAGTTCAGCTATTTCAGATTTGTTCGTATAATTGCATTGGAATAGAAAATGCGACAGCATTAGACCTGAAGTTTGGGGTTGAAGCTCAGTGAGCTCCCTATGCTTACATCAATGATTGTGCTCGAGCAAAGAAGCACTTAGAACAGTCGGCACGCTTAGGTTTTTGGACAACGCGAGGAACTATACCATGTTGTATAATTTAGCGTGCCCCACGAATGCTGTGCGAAATAATTGCAAAGAACATTATAGAATGGTTGTGTGACGATTACGTCACTGCTTAAGTGTTAATTGCAGGATATAGGTTTGAAGCAGTCAGTTGCGCACTTCTTAAAATTGACTGTGCATGAATGTCATCCGGACCGTAACTGCGGTGCATATGATACACTGATACTAAAGCGTAGTGCGACCAGTGGAATCTCTAGTTCATTGCCATACACAAAGAACGTGCACGCAAATACTGTTACTAGCTCTGGAGACGGTAGAAGCTACCTGTATTAGTCGTGGGGCTTTAGCCACATTATCAAAGCATAACAGCAGCTCTTTTTAGGCTTCAGTGACACACACACACACACACAGACACACACACACACACATATATATATATATATATATATATATATATATCAAGTAGCACCAAAAGTTGGGTGAGTTATTACTGCCACAAAATTTTGATGCAGCGCAAAAGGAGGGCACTAGACCTGTGAATCTCGCCTACGTCTGTGTCGTTTCATGCGGTAGCAAAACTATTTTACATTGCAAATAAATAACTGCACTCTCTTCTAAATTTTATCCTCTCTACCTATACCAAGGGACCGGCTTCTCATGCTTAAGATGCATACATATTTTCCCCAGTTTGATAGTGCTAGTGCTAACCTAGTAAATACGTTCCAAATTTCGGTGTAGATATTTATGAATTAGAAACTGCATATTGCTGGCGCAATAGCTACTGCTTGGCACAACAGTCTAAACAATATGGAGGGGGCGCAAAGCCTCGTAAATATATTCATTAGAACGCGAACGTGTTCGGCGGTGGAATATTTTCACGCTGTACCATAGAGCCCATAACTTCCCGCTCCTTCTTTCTTTAGAGAAAGCCAATTTCTTCCTACGTCGGTTCGCAAACATCAGGGTTGTGCCGTTCTTCCTGGCTTCCTTCATTTTATTGGTATAGCAATTATATGGACACTCCAGGCACATTCTTGCTGTCGCCGTAATGTTGCGTGTAAAGTCCAAGGGTCATAACACCGTCGCCGCGTGCCGTATGCTGCATGTGCTAGTGAAAGGACGCGTCGCGTGCAACGTCACGGCAACCGATCATCGCAGCTCAGTCTCGCGCGCGAGGCTGAATAAGGTGGTGAGCACGCGGGCGGTCTTCCGACGAGCGAAAGGTCGTGGGGAATGGGAGGGAAGGGGGCGGGCGGCATTGGGCATCGGCAGCAACTGAGTATTTCTCGACTGGGCGCAAGGGGAAGTGATCGTTGCTCAATTTCGCGCGCGAAACGGAGGAAAGTCGAGAGGCAGCACATGATGGGAGGGGGGCCACAGCAACTGCGTTCGTTGCAGGGCGACGCGCGGTCGCCCGCGCCGTATCTTGCAAGCAATCTTCAGACGGCTCACACCTTCATGCGTGCTGCTTTCTCGCCGCTGGTTGTGCTGAAGCGATACACAGCATGAAGGTCACTTCGCTCGTTGCTGCTGCCGTGCATGCTCATGCAAGCGTTTTGACAGAGAGCGTCCGCATTCATCGAGTGTCGTGTGTGTGTCGTCTGACACTACGCTTGTTAATTCAGTTATTAAGCCAATGTTTCCAAATTTATACGGCCAAGCAAGCAACTATCCTTGCTTCATATAAGTATCTATTAATTTGCTATCGCAGTCGATGCTTCGCCTTTCGAGCGAGACTCCGATTTCTTTTTATTATGTGCAGATACTGGGGTAAATAATCGCATTGCTGCTCACGCTTTAGCAAGTATAGACAGATGGCAGTCAAGTGAAGGGTAATTTAAAGGCTGGGAGGTTAATCAGGACTGAGCCTGGTTGGTTACCCTGCACTGATGGCCGGTGAATGGGGAGGAAAGGATTAAGAAAAAGGAGAAAGACAACCATTGATGTCGCTCATTTATTGGAAGATATCTTTTTTTATATCTTAGGTAACTCATGATTTCAGAAATTGCCGCAGCCATTTTGTGACATTTTGCAGGTGAATATGTCAGGCCATGTTACGAAGGTCTTGCCCGATGAGAAAGGTCTTCCACCTAGCTTGTTTAGAGGTGTTCGAAGGTACAGCTTTTCATTTTCAAACGACGGGAAAGTTTTATAGTCTGATTAATAACACAGACATTGCACTCGGTGCTAACGGCAATTAAAAAAGACAAATGAACAAGCGCTGTTGTATTCGGCGTTTGGGCATAACTCATTCGTCAGTACGGAGAAGTCCACGTAAGAAGGGCAGTTGCCTACAAGTGTTTGAAAAATGCAAGCGCTGGTGAGTGTTGTCAGGTTTCTGTCATTTCTGCAATGTGATGTAAGGTACTAGCTTGCTTAGGAGTCAAAATAACTGCTTTAAGTATAGCGGACGGAGAATATTCTGATACTAAATACATTTCAAATCCCTCCTCATCGCCGCGGTAATATAAAAGCAATATGAGCGTTCAAACACGAAGCGCTACGTATGGATTTGCCGTAAAATGATTTCCGTTATCTTCCTGAGAGCATGGCGAAAGGAAACTATTCACTTCATGGCATAGTGACACGCATGGCTGCTACTTTCACCCTTGTTTTGTAATCTGTTTCCTCAGACCTTCGCTGCTATAAGCGAAGTGGAGAACAGCCCAGAACTGATTTTTTCCAACAGTAGGCCCAAAAACAACCCAATAAGATCGCATGCTAAACAGTGGCCAAAACAGATTAAGTTAGAGACACGATGCTACTGTTAGCACGAAACATCAGCATTTACGTGATGGTTATTTTCATTGTATCTTTTGCAAAACTATTGAAAAAGCTTCATTCTTGCCAGTGAACAAGAATATTTCTGTATTGTGACCAGTTCAGCTTAGTTAAAATTTCGACAGAAAGTTCATTGAAAAACGGTTCTGATTTAGCCTACAACCTCGACTATTTATTTTCCATTTGAAGGCACTGCTCTTGGTGAAAAAGGCATATATGAATATTGAGGTACTTTAGGCGAAAAATTGAGCAAAATATATTTCGTACAAAAGCGAAGCACCTTGCACCTCACGTTGTTTTGCGCCTCCCTGGATTTGCCGTCGCACATTATGCTTTATTTTTTCCACATTCAGAGAAAATAAAAATAAATCTTCCTAAAGAACGGGAGGTGTTCGGGAAAACTGCACTTTAATGCGAACAAAAAAGTGGCAGTTTCACACGAAAGGCGAAACATCGATTGCGATAGCAAATTTGTAGACAGCTATACCAATTAAGCATAGCAGCGTTATCGGCCGTATAAACTTCGAAACACTCGCTTAATAATTGCATTGCGAAGCATGGTGTATGCCCGCACAAGGAAACATGAACACATCAGACTCTATGAGCGCAGACTCTCGCTTTCAAAGCACTGGTGTGAGCAAGCACGGCAGCAGCAGCGCGCGAAGTAACAATCATGCCGTCTATCACTTCAACGAAAGAGCAGCTAGAACAACGAGCGCATAAAGGTACGAGCCATCTGCAGATACCATTGAAGATACGGCTCATGCGACCGCGCGCGGCGGTGCAAAGTGCGCACTTGTTGGCAAAGTCGAAGCTACCCTGCTCCACCTCCTGCGCTGCCGCCCCGCTTTCCTCTTTATATGGCGCGCCAGATTGAGCTGTGATCGTCACTTGCGCTTGTGCCCGGTCGCGAAATGCGCAGTTGCTGCTGGAGGAAAACGCCGCCACCACCCCTCCGTCTCTCCTCGCCATATCGTGCGGCGGAAGACGGCGCGTTTGCTCTCCGCTCTTTTGAGCCACGATCGTCGGCTTTCCTCGCGTGCTTTCACTCTACAGCATACGACGCCCGACGAGGGTCTTCGCCCTTAGACTTTATACGAAACATCATGGTGACGCCATAAATAAGCCCGGAGTATCCGTATAATTGCTATCGCAATAATGCGCTAAATTATGACATTTATTACTGCTATTTATTCACTGACAAGGTGGGACCGCTTTGTATAGTTCATCGGCGGATATTTTGCTAAGTGAGAGAAAAAAGTTTCCTGCAGCATTCATCTCCCCACGAATGTAGACGTTTATACAGCTATCTTTCAAGGATTGTTATACCGCTCCATATTACCAGTTCGGAGAAAATGTATATGCAGCCGGGTTGCTGTCCCGCTTCCTTCTGCCCACGCTGCATTATCTACGAACGCCGCCGTAAGAACCACGCGTGGCGCCGGTTCTATTCCCCCGGTCATCTTAGGAGTTTTAGTGAACATATTGTAGTTTTAGGCGGCCCCATGTCTAATAACCCAAGTTCGAGTCAAAGCAGCTTATTGATAAATATCCGACACCTACTGGCTAGTAGGTGTCTGATACTGAGACACCAGTCACGCAACTCTGTATCAAAGAAATTCAGTGAAGAGCAGCACAGATGGAGTGCCCGATACACAGTTTTCAATGTCCCACGAGTACATATATTGTCTACGTAATTGGATATTTCCAGGATGTACCGCAAATGCAGCGCCATGTACGCACTTAGGCGCAATCAGTAAGTTCGGAAGACTTGCGCCAGAATATCACAAGACCACAATTGCATCATCGCGGCGGGACCAGGCTAGCTTGCGTTCACCGTCGGTGAAAATTATTCATGTTATTAGAAACCAGGAATGAATTAAGCTATCTACCGCTGATCGTTAAAATTCCAAGATATAAAAAGACGCCATACATTGGGAAGTAATGCCAATGTAAACAAATTTTAGGACATCAAAGTATCAATTCAACAGGGCTTTTTGCCATGGATCCAATTTTCCCGTAAGCAACTCGGGGATATTGCTCGAGAAAAGTGCAGACCAGTAGAAATAAAGTTGTTTAACATTGCGGAAGCCTTTTCCTTGCAAGTGTTTTATGGGGTTTTACATGCCAAAACCACTTTCTGATTATGAGGCACGCCGTAGCGGAGGGCTCCGTAAATTTCGACTACCTGGGGTTCTTTAACGTACACCTAAATACTTACAAGTGTTCAATACAAATACGATGAAACTTGGGCTAAAGCCTGCGTTTTTGTGCTCAAATAAGAGCAGCATTGAGAAAACGTCTGCCACACCCTACCATATCTTGGCCACATTAAATCCTCATGTTGTTACTTTTGTTGCTCCTTAGCCTCCTTCGAAATAAGACAGCTATCATATTTTTCATAACATGCGCACGCGTCTCCTGATCTGGCTGTCAATACTCATCCTGAACTGGCTACTGGGTATATGAATACATAAGCGACCACCATGCGATTTCTTGTCTCTATCAAACATGGACAACAAAACAACCACAGCGTATGAAGTGAGGTATGCTTTTTAAAACATTAATTCTGAACGCAAGCAAAATTAGTTCGAAGAATTTTAGGGGTCAAACTTGCTTGGTGTTGTACACAACAATAGTCCAGGAGAGATACGCTCGGAAAATACCAGTAACCTAAACTGACGACAAACAAAGATTCACAAGGAATATCAAGCGACATCTGTGCAAAAAAAGGCTTATGGGAAATCTACTCGAAGTGCTGGAAAGACTAGATAAAATTCGCAAAGCTATGCAAGCAAACAATGAAAAAGGCTGAAGTTAATTTCTTTTATCTTAGATATGCCGTTTAGTTCCGTCGCTTGCCGCGCACCCTTCGGTCCATATTCAGCAACTCAAGTTGGCGAAAGGTTCACTTTAAAGCGGCAAATATCTAGTGCATTCATTGCACAGCTCACTAAATCTTTGTTGGGAAAGACGTTCATTGAAAAACAGTACATGCACAGTGCATTTGTGGCGCAGCCTGATAAAGCCTAAGGTTGCTGTCTTTAAGGAACCCTTGCGATGTGGGTTAGATTGCGCCCCGCATCGGATAAGTTTAAGGATTGTTCTTCGCAACTGCCGAGCGGCACATTCCTAGTGGCATATACCTAGTTACCCAAGCTGGCACCAAAGAAGTTCATTGAAGACCACCAATGACTGAGTGGCACATACCCAATGCTGAACCTTGGCCTCAACAAGTTTTATTGTGGTGGCTAGCCCGGACTCTTGGTACGAAGACACAGTTCATCAAACACAGCAAAACAAGGCATGTACTTTATAGGGAACTGCGATACTTGCGCAGTACCACTTACGCAGTGATCCATGTCGGCTTGGAGGAGGTTCGCTTAACACTGGTACGTATGTACGCACTGCCACATAGGCAGTGACGCAAATTGATTTGAAGGTAGGTTTCGAGTTCTACTCCCTCAGCCTCAGCAGCCTGATGCACCAGAGTAGCGAGCAACCCAAGTAAGCGGCAAAACTGATAGACACAGATATGCACATATATATATATATATATATATATATATATATATATATACAGGGCGTTTAGCGAACTTTAGCCGTCGTTTAGAAATATGCCTATGCTCTCTAAGCCCACGCGTTCAAATGCATATTGTTCGCTTTTTGGTGCACCGTGTAAAGGTATTTTCTGTATTTTGCTTAATTCGATAATTACTCAAGATTAATTAACCAACTTTCGAAGATACAAAGTTCAGGAGAAAAAAACTCCAATTGGAAAGTTGCACAGCGGCTTGCAAGACGTACCAATAAAGAGTTTCCGTTTTCCTATCTGTTGAGTATTACTGTTTTTCAGTTTACTGTGGATGCCCGCGAAATGCAAAAAATGCCACCTGACATACCCGCTTGCACGCCTGGTTCCAGCGCTCCCAAACTGCCTGCATACAAACGAACATAACATCTAGCAGAGCGTTCTGCCGCTTAGAAGGCAATATGGCAGTGACGAAGGAGTTGACTGTGTGCTTTACGCCAGCGATGGACTTCCCTCGCGGCGGTTCATGATAGCAAGCAGACGCAGGGCCAGCACACCCGGCTATGTTCTTTTGTACGCGGACAGTTTGGAACGCTGCGATGACGGCGTGCAAGCGGGTATGTTAAATGGTATTCTTTTGTATTTCGCGGACATCCGCAGTAAGCTGAAAAACTCTAATGCTTAATAGATAGAAAGACAGAAAAGGTCTGATCGCACCATTTGCAGAGCACTCCAGAACTTTCTGTTGCGAATATCTTGCCTAACTTTGTTACTTCTGAAGTTGGTTTACTAATTATGTAATTATGAAAAGTAGAAAATATAGAGAAGTGAGAAACATGCATTTGGTCGCGTCGTCTTAGAGTGCATCGGCGTACTTTTACACTCGGGCTAAGATTAGCTGAAACACCCTGTATATAGCCACCGGAAAGTGGGTACGGTAGAGCTAGTGATTACGGAATACTACATAACAGAACTAGCATAACGACAGTAGCATTCAAGCCGCAACCAAGGCTATCCAATCGAGCTGACATAGATTTTTGATGCCAGATGGGGTAGACGCTGGCTTCTGGATTGCTGGCTATGTTGCCGGCTGATGCAAGGGGTACCGCTGCGGCATGGCTGGCCTCTCCACCTCTCATTTATCAAATCCTTCTATTTTGGGAGCATACGCAACCATTCTCATTAGATCCCTCAGCAATGCAACCCGTCGCCACCGTGACACAACCCGCGCGTAGTTGCCAGTGCACAATGCCTGACGAGTCCAGTGTAAGCGGTGGGGGGGGGGGAGGGGGGCCATGTCACTCGCCAATGTGCAGGGGAAGTGCAAAATAGACTACTCAAATGTTTCACGGATCACCAACCTGGCTACATGTAGGCTCGTTGCCTACAGAACCAGAGTTCAAGAAATGCGCGATTTGAGATGATGTGCCGGCGAGTATATGACGACAGTGCACTCCAGCTGGCGACTACTGCATGTTGAAGGGAACTTCTGGATATCCGCATCGAGGCGAAGACATTCTAGGCATTCTTGCGCACAGGATCTAGCAATGGCCTACTGCGACAGCAAGCTGCGCTGGCCGCTGAAGCTGCTGCAGCTATCCACAAACGAGAGGTGTGATCGCTCCACGTAGCGACGGGCTCAACGGCTACATCACCCCGATGTAGCCCTTGGGGCATGGGTCCGCGCAGGCTGCTTTTCTTGTAAAGTGTACTCGGGAGGATTTCTATGCGGCAACCACAATTTCACTAGATGTTGCGCTTGTAGGTCAGAAAATAGGGATTGAACCAATGTACATCATACCCTTCCTCACGGTAGAGCCGCAGAGTAAAAGAGAGTGAGACAGCAAAGTGTCGCATAGTTTGCAAATCATTTCATTCCGAGCAACCGGGGGTCTCCTATCGATACCGGTGCTGCCATCTAGAATGACCGTATTGAGTTTAATACTGAGGTAAACTAGAACCTACGGGTGCCGCAGGTGTTGAAGATCTTCTGTATCATTATTTCTACTAGTCCACAGTACACGACCTTGGCACAACACCGAGTAGACATTCTTTGCATAGCGAACTCCACCCTGAGCCATTATGCAAACCATAGCCCTTCAGAGCCATTACCAAACACTGCATCCAACGGCTCCTCGAAGAAGCTCAGCACTAGCCACTGGACCAGAGCGCCGCCTGTCCAGGATAGAGCGGCTGTTGGCACAGCTGGGTGGGACAAATTGTTCCCCGATTTCGACCTTTCGCAAGGGTTTTTTCTGACTATAGTGGGCGAACTGAATATTCCCACGACCATATTTATTAGGCCCCAGGACACATTCTAGTTCATTAGCATGCCGTTTGGTGTGGCAGGTGGTCCAGCAAACTTCAAAACTCTGATACACTATGTTCTGGATGACACCAACTGCAAGTTTGCTGTGGCATTCCTAGAGGAAATTTTGGTGGTTGAAGAGATGATGTGCAGCCATCTGGCACGCACTCGAGATGTGCTTCGGCGGTTCAAGGCAGCCGGGCTCAATTATACTTCATGCAAGATCCAAGTATGTCTCCAGCTACTCAAATCTTATGGTCACAATATTTAACGTGGGCAGCGCGGAATTTATGAAGCAAATATGCTCGCTGTGTTAATCATCGGCCAGTACGCCATGAATATAAACATTGCGTGAAATTCAATCTTTAATTCCTAATGGAAACTTAACATTAGGAAAATAGGAATATATAGTGCATCTTAATTTCACGCTGTCCAGAGTGAATTTGCACAAAAACAATCTATTTTCCTTCGTGTTCGAAATAAATATTATGATATTTATAACTATTCATGAGTTTGACAAACTATGCATAACTGACAAAAGTCACTCCAGCCTAAGCTATCAAAGGCCCCATGTTTCTAGTGCTTAAAAATATATTGTGTTATCAAAAAAGAAAAGACGTAAGCCGTATGATGCGTTGCGCATGACACGGCCAATCTGTGAGGAATGTGCTGCTTGAACATAAGCACTGCATACAATAACTTGTTGCACAGGATGAAAATAAACTTCGGCGGAGACACTGCAGACTGCTTATATGTCGGAATGCGAAAGCATTAGAGTCGCTTTGGTGAAATATTTTCGATCAGTGTTTCCTGTATGCAATAAAATTCTTTCTGCTAATCCGATACGCGTGTGGCCGAGCACATACTGCCCACAGACCAGCTCATTTTGTGCAGTCATTACGTAGCGTCGGGAGTCCGTTGCACTAAGCACAACATAAATGATATGGCTAGCCGATTCGTCCGTCTGTCCGTTCACTGCCGATCGCCATTACGCCGAAAATTCCTCCGGCGTAGCTCCATATGCATGCGCGAAAAAGAAATGCTGGGTGCTACATTTAAAGGAACGAGGAAGGCAGCCAGCTGCGCCTCAGTGGGCCGGTATTGTGTTGACCGCACAATAATATACCGAGGAATGTCGACCAACCGCTCTTTGTTAAATCGTAGTATTGTATGCCTGGATACACGCCTAAGATGCTACTTCAGATAGGTATGAATAAAAAGGAGTGATACGAGGTGGCACTTTTGCACAACACACAATAAAATAAGGCACCTAACTGAAAGCAGCATCTCCAAGGAAGCTTAAAAAAAGACTTTATTTATTTTTATTTATTTATCAATACTGTAAGCCTTGAGAGGCTCATACAGGAGTGGACATACAAACAGTACTGGCGCTTTGTTATACAGGGGGTTTGCAGCAAACTCAAACAAAAAAGCAATGGTTACAATCGACGCGCCATGTCAGAAATAAGTAAATACAAGGAAACAAAAACAACCTATACTGTGCGTACGCCATGTAAAGTGTAAGAAGCAGTTAATACAGGAAAAAATGCATTTGGGTGTGCCGTGTAATGTACAAACGGTGTCAAGTGTAATGTATATTATCAGACGTGCGCAAGAACCAAGCGCAGAGCAGTACGAAAGAACATATGCACACCGGCGTGTGAAAGAAGTTGGGGCATGGCAATACGTAATTGATAACTTTTGAGGACGCTCAGCCAAGACGACCACAATGCGGTCATCATTCCCATAATGACTCGAAGTGCAATTCGAGTGTCGACACGAATGAATGCACAGACTGTGAGCAAACGATGTCCCTTGGCAGGGAATTCCACAGATGTATTGTTGAAGGGAAAAATGGGTATTTTAGTTTGTCGCAACGCGAAAAGAATGGCCTGATACATTTATCATGGTTAGTTCAACTTGAGTGACGTCCGGGGGGCACCAAGCAGTCGGATTTTGTTAAGTTTATCAGGTCATGGTAAAGAAGGTAAAAGAACTTCAAACAGGCGAACCTCCTCCGACCAGCAAGTGTCGGTATGCCTGCTTGTGTGCGAAGCGCAGTTACGCTGTCGTACCTCGAATACTTTGTGTATATGAATCGGAGCGCTCTGCTTTGGATCTTTTCTAATGCCAAGTTGAAATACTTTTGATGCTGGTTCCATACTATGCTGCCGTATTATAATATCGGCCTAACCAGAGTTTTATAAGCAGTTAATTTCATTGAGGTGGGGGCTGTTGCTAGCTTTCTTCGTAAAAATCCGAGTTGTTTGAACGCGCGTGCGCAAACATTATTGATATTTACGTCCCATTTCAGCGATCTTGTTATTGTGACACCTAGATATTTGAACGAGTCTACTCGTTCCAAAGAAGTATTACTTAGTTTATATGTGAAATTTAAGGGCTCTTTCTTACGTGTTACAGTCATACACCTGGTTTTCTGTGTGTTCATTTGCATGCCCCATTTTTCGCACCAGGCAACAATGTATTGTGAAGACTTATTAAGTTTTGTCTGCTCATCGGCTGTTCTAACAGTTGTGTATATGACGCAGTAGTCCGCAAAAAGCCTTATTGTAACCCCTGGTTCCATACGTGTATACAAGTCGTTAATATATAAAAGAAAAGGAGTTGGCCCCAGAACCGATCCCTGTGGCACACCAGAAAGAACATCAATATAGTCCGATTCAGTATTTTTACGCAAACAAACTGGGACCGATACGAGAGGTAGGCTTCGATCCATGAAACAGTCTTGGGATTAATACCAATTGATTTGAGTTTGAAGATTAGTAAACTGTGTGGAACGCGGTCGAACGCCTTCGAAAAATCGACAAAAATTGCCTTTAGGGAGATGCATTGCAGCGTTAGTCCATAAGTCAAGAGAGGGTCTCAAATCATGTAATGACATGTTTTATTATGAACGCTCACATTTGATACTTGTGTTGTCCTTTCTTGTTTGAATTCCCTGCAAGTACACTTTAAGTGGGCTAGCTCTTCCTTTACGCCGCACCAAGTGCATAGTGGGGGCATTATCTGTTTTATTTTCGAGAGGAAGTATTTATTGTTAGAGACATTTAGATGTTACCTCTTAAAGCAACACGGCATGCCAAACGAGCGCATAGTTTCATAAGTACAAATACGTCTGTACTGCTTTTCTGAGCCAGTGCGCAAAGAACGCTGGACGAGCCATGTACGACAAGAGACTAGAGCTCATCCGTCACTCGCAAAAAAAGGTACTCGGAGCAACTTTGTAGAGCTGTGTGCTGAAGCAGCATTGCGGTACTCACGCACAATGCCCGCTAAGCCGTAGTGACACGGCAGCTACATCAGAGCAATACTATGTTAGATACCCCAGCCTTTAGTACGCACGGAGTTGTCGTAGACAATCTGGTCATGGGCTCGTGGTAAGCTTAGGGATAAGATAGCATTACATTAGTTTGTATAGCTCATTGAGAATCTCACTGGCAGCTTTAAGATGTAATCAAAAACCACTCAAAGCGGGGCCTGCTTCGCAAAAATAGTGGCACCTTTAATGTCATGCTCACAACTATGGCAGATCAATCAGATGTCATAGAGAGCCCCCAGTGTAACCCAAACCCAAGTTAATATGCATTACCACGTATTTACAGCACATCAACGGGTGTTCCAACTTCTGCCGGGCAAGCTTGCCTTTGTGACGTGAATCAAAGATTGCATGCAAATTTTGCCAGCGAAGTGCCACTTGCAGTATCCTATGAGCGACGAAGTGAGCAGCGAGACAAAGAGGACATTCAGTTCGTCATTAAGTTCGGTTGCCATAGAACTGCGCGCGCTCCGTGCAGGCGTGCACGAGGGTGGGCCGCCTGACTGTGCCTGCGAAAATTCTTTGGGTATTTTGTTTCTTCCAAATCAGCAAATGTCACTACAGTAAGTTCTACTGTTATAAACTTGCCTTTTGGCAACCAGATATTTCAGTTGGTATTTCTTCAGTTAATATCATGTTACCAATTGTAATCAGAAAGGCAAAGCCGGGTACAGTTGGCTCTGATTTGTGAGTGTGGAGTATATCATGGAGCTAAATTCTGGTGCAGTGTTCACGAAGCATTAAAGTGCAACTGGCGATTGGCCATCAGACTCAGTCTTTGAGTTGTCCAACCTCCAGGATTCACTCGCATTTATTGCCCCGAACAATGTGTGTGCGTCTTTGAATCTTGTCGGTGTCCTTGAGTTGTTTACGGGTTCTCTCTAAAAGAATGCTCTCTATCATTTACAAAATAGTTTGCAACATACGTTTTTTGCGCTGGTGTGCTTAATGTAGGAAATTACGATTGCACTTAGGTAGTTTGAATGCATTTTATTGTGGTTTCTACTTTAGTCAGTTTACATTAGTTCAAATACAATAACCTAGCCAAATATAACTGCGCTGCACAGTTCTGAAGGCCCACTGTTATCGCCTGTATCAATATTAGATAACGACATTAAAGCACTCAAGCTGCAAAAGATGTAAACAAGACAAACTCCAGTACTACCAATTTTATTTTGAACTATTCAAAAATTTGCGTACATACTTCGTAATATATTCGAAGACTTGAACAGAACGGCATCACCATAAATGGAAGCAGAAAGAAAATAGGGCATGCTTTCCCAGTATTATATCACAAGTTGTAACAAGGCGCCTTCAGACAAGTACCAATCAAAATACGTGCCACTAATTGAGCTATCTATAATGTCATTATAGTGATAGAATTTTAAATTTTCTCCCACAATTGCGTTACTAGTTTTCCCAGATACCCTTATGTATGAGACACGTGACACACCTCTGCAGAGGTCCCGATGCACGGACAAGTGTGCACCGTCTTGAACGTGTGTGTCCACCGCACGTTCCTGTGTCCGCTCACTTACGCATCGGCAAGTTTGTCCTATGTAGGACTTGTCTGAAGACAGAGCAAGTATGCAATACAGCACACCTACGGAACCATCACGAAAACGTGGGGCATGGTTCTTGCAACAGTCATTTATTTTTTTTCTATCTAGATCATGTGCGTGCGACACTTTATATCGCCGGCTCCCTTAATGAAGTTATGCGAAATCTTAGGGCATGCAGTATCGCCCAGCAACTCCAATTCTAGTTTCTCAGCCTCAGGCTCTCTTCCTCGCGTGTCTTTAAGCTTCTGTACCATAGCTGTTCTACCTGCCTGTGAAATCGTTCCTGCATAGTAGCAAGACTCGAGTTCTTCGTTGCGATATCAGGCACAAGTTGGAAATGGCGCTTTCCAGACTACTAGAATCTACTACAATATACAGAGGATTGTATTCCTGGTAAAGTTAGGCGCCGTAGTAAAATGAAAGGAAAAAGATCCAACGCTTCTATTTGAAAACAAAGCTTCACAAAGTAGTTGTTTTGGAACCATTTCGGAGCAAATTCGTTGCATCACATTGCGTCCCATTTTACAGCATTCAATTTTCCAGTCCTGAAACCACACTGATTACAAAACTTTCTCGTGAATTTCTTGTTTACAGAAGCTTCACAGAAGAAGCCTTTGAATCACTGGTGGGATTTCCTAAACGGTAAGTGTAGCAAAGGCTATTGTTTTGTGGTTTTGCACAAGTATAATAATAGAGTTCCCGTTTTAATGTAACAAATGAGCGTGAAGTTTCATGGACCCACATTACAGAGAAGAGGCCATTCAGTGGGGCCCGAAATATAATAGGTATTTTGTAAGTAGTGCTCCCCGCAGGCCAGCTAATGGTGCGGAAAAACAACACGAAACGCATTACAAATTTGCACCTTGCGTTCGGGATAAAACTGGGCAAGGTATAATAGATAGCTACGATATACGATGACACGATCGACACTATAATGTTTGCAGTCACCGTTCGAAAGCTGGGTTATTCATTGTTGTATTTCGCAAACTGCAAGTAATTATTTAGCCAAATAATAAATGTTTGCGTTATGGCGCTTACTAGAAGGCCAGATTCATTATTGTTTCAGAAAACATTGCAAATAATGCTTCACAACGCTTTAAAGTTTATATTTTTCATTTTTTTCTGTGTTTGACAAATGTTCCGCGCCAAAGAAAAAACAAGCGAAGTGAATGCGCGATCACGCTACCATGCCTGGGACGAAGCCTCTAAACAAAAGCTTCAAGTAGCCGACTTGTCTGAATGCTCGATTCGGCGACAGAATGAAAGGAACGAGCTGTCAGTGTAACTGTTAGCTGCTCCTAAGTGTAGGCGTAATCTTATCGATAGCTGGGCACTCCTCTAGCCAACAGCGTTAGGCTGCTGCAGCCTTCAGCATCTGCCAACAGTTCCATCTATGCCTGGTCCCTTTCACATGCTTGCCGACTTAGCTATTTAAAGAATCGAGGTGCGTCGGCACATGCTGACTTGCCTTCTTTATTTTCTATTGTGCCTCACAACTTCAAATGGCAAAAAAATCAACAGGAAAGATTTAGCGGGATAAATATAGCGACGAATATTATGTTTTCGTATATGGAGAACGATATTTTTTACTTAACTACTCCGTTAGGCCAACAAATAATAGTTTGGTCTATTGCCCTAACGAAAAAGATTATAAAAGAAATCTTGTTCGCAGTCGATTTCTACTGGCACAACACAGTTATTCCCGTCCTCGTAACCCATATTGTACTTTTTAAAGCTTTGTCCATCTTAACTCAGAGAGCCTGCTTGTACACCCGCTAACGATATTACCGGCACCACAAACACACGCGAAAGACTAGAATCATTCCTAATTTAGGTGAAGGATCTCATATACGAGTGCATTGGAATGGTCTCAGTGCTATATTTGGAGCGCAATCCTTAAGTTCAATTTACATGCATATGTTCTTTACAGTTTTCCTCAATGTAGTACATATGTCGATTCATGCAGTCAAATACCTTTTTGCTGTTTGTAATATGTATCATTGTGCCTCTATTATAGCTGTTTTTGGCCTGCTAACGTTTTCTTTCATAATAAAATCACAATCACGCTTATGGAATCGAAATTCAGCTTTCGCTAGGAAAGGCTCTGTTTGTTATTTCTTTGAGCAGGAAATGCAATACACTGTTGTCTATGTTAGCGAGAGGGACCGTTGCGCACTGTTCAAACGCTGCAACCGCAATCTGTTCCCCTGAATAGGCTGTAACTTCTACGCACGTGGTCGCATTGGGCAGCTATATTTCATTTATTGTGCAGTTAACATGTTAAACCGTTTTGGTGCTTGGTTTGTTTCTTTATTTGGTTTTATCGTAGGAGGCCACAAACGACCGTACTCAAGTCAAGACGCCTTTTCCTTACCCATGTACGCCGTGCATGGACATCCCTATAGCCTTGTGTAGAGTGGAACGAGTGAAAGTGCAAAACAGCGGCATAAACATTGCTTCCTTTAACCTCCTTGAATAGTCATTATACACCAAAAGTGACTTGTACCAGCTATATCTGTATATTTGTGACTGTGAAGCCGCCGTATGTTGGCTCAGGCATTAGAAGTAGCAATACCACATATCCTTCAGATTGTCAAGAACAAGCGTTGTTACCTTTTATTCTGATTGAAAGACACTATTGGTAGTACTTTTATGAAATACGGCATTGCCATTAGCGAGACGTTGCTCAAATTAAAACATCTGCACATATCGTTATACAAATGCGCTTTTGAAGAAAGAGGGTTTGACTTCTCAAGGAAACGTGAAGCCCCGACAAAGAACTGTGCACAAGCCTACAAACAATACCATGGTCACAGTGAAACCAAACGCCATGTCACTTAACGTCCAATTTATCAAAAATATAGTTTAGCAACCCATAAAGAAAATGTTTATCCTTGACGGAAAGAAGAAGCCGTGGTTTGAGTCAAATCTTTAGCGGCACCAATTTTATATATCTACTCATTGAAAAACTCTCTTCACCGAGTGCCTCGTTTACTTTAGGTGTTTGCGTATGTTGTGTTATGTTATGTCACCATGACAAGCAAAAGAAAAAAAGTTTTGGCAGAACCCCTCTCATGGTGCATGTCGACGGCAATGTGATTAGCGCTGGAGCAATATAGCCATACATGTCATATTGAGAACGCCGAATCACAGCATGTATGAAGCCTTAATGCAGTCGGGCTCTTCTCAACGGACAACTGCGCCCGTACTGGCGCCATCATTATGTGGGCGCGTGTAGCGTGTGTGCTCATAAATTCAAGTTACATTGGCTGAGTAAATATGACGCGAGTTGAATTTCTTCGCCATAGCACAGAAATTTTCAATATTCCTATTTTTCACTAAAGAGTGGCCCATGCCTAGGGGAAGAAATCCAGCGGCACAAATTGGCGTAAGAGAGGTTCATCAAAGAGGGGCGCATATTTATTGACACAAGTTGGTCCAATGGTTGATTCTGTAGCAGGTTTACACAGCAGAGCTGCACTATGCTCGGCGTATTAGATCATGGACTACCCAATAACCTAAGGAGGCGTGAATGAGGTTACCCGAGGATAAACATGAAAACAAATATACAAAAACTTCATAACATTTCCCTGGAACGCTAATGGTAGTATCAGCTATGAAGTTACGAATAAACTCCATGAGAAACTTATTGAAAAGGGAAGTAAAAAACCAAGAGTGTTGCTTTAATGAATAGCAAACATGTCACTCAAGTTCTAGCAATTTTTGTACTAAGAGGTAAGAATTAAATTATGAAATGTCAAAAGTTTAGGTAGCACGGCAAGTGTATTTTAATTTTCTTAATTGATTATTCAAGATCATAAAAACAGTGCAAAGATGGAAGGGTGCTCTGAAAATGCGTGCAGAGATCACATTTATTGAAATTTCCTACAATGATCCCACAAGCTTTTATGTATTTATAAGGAAACTATGCCTCAGAAAGTCGCGTATCTGGAAGGCGTCTCTTCAACTCACTAAAAACAGCCAGCACTCCCGATAGTTCTCTTGTGGAGGCAATAGAATGACTTTCAAAACCTTTATTTGGTCTAGTTGTGCTTCCACTTTGAGTACGGTCTACTGCACGAGTACAAACTTGGAGTCACGATAAATTGTGACTCGTCTCGGTCATAAACATACACATTAAGAGCGGCTTCACATCAAATTTATTTGAAATAAAGGCAGTTGTTCACCTAAAATTTAGTTTAAAAGAACGATTTCTTTCACATACATTCCAGTATTTGCGTCGAATCGGCATATTTCTTCTGCGCGCGTTCTTCAGCTTTGATCGATCGCATTTCAACACAGATCAAAAAGAAACAAAAGTCCAGCGATATTAGTTTCCTTTAGCCAGTGACAAAAGGAACATACTAAGTGTTCCAGTGGCATCATGTCCATGCGCTCAAAGGCCTTACATGATGTTCACATAAAGTCTTTTCCAGCACTCAAAATTTGACGCATAAACTGGGCTAAATTATTGTTTCTTATTTGGCTTTTTAGGATAAATACACGTACATAATTAGCCACACGTCACTCGCAAAGCCATTCGGATTACATGAATTAGTAATAGAAAATTTTTCGTTTTATGGAATTCTGCGGATAATATGCTACCGTCTGAAACTACAGTTTTTTTTCGGCAGAGATCCCTTCAAGCTTAAGTAATGAGAAACACATACATTATGCTTCAGCTTCTCACACAGATCATTTTATGTATTCATGTCCTCACTCGTAATTGTAATGTGTTTCCTGGTATAGCGCTACATTTGCGAGTTAGGTCAGTAAATTTAACAATCGAATGTGGGACCCCCCCGTAATTGGTATACCTATCATCTTTTAAACACTGCACTTCAAGCGACTTTCATATCGATATCCACAATATAGGCAAGAAGTATTACTGTTCTGACAACAGGAAATAAAATGTTTTTCTAGGAAAGTGGTGCCATATATTTACGTGCGGCTAGTGGAAGAACACAAAACATTACTTTTCGCTATTAGGAAGTGGCGCCCTAAAGCCATCATACGCGCTTTGGTCGACAACCAGTTCACGGACATGTTTTTCTGTGGTTCTTGGAACGTTTTAATGCACGGGACCTGGGAATACGCTTCTTACTACTAAATCGTAATAAAAGCCACTCTTGTGTGATTGTCGTAATCTTCTTTCAGATATCAAAAAAATGCCGATGATTGGCATAAATGTTTCCATGGATGCATATCCAGTGTACGATAAGACATTTAATATATCAAGTTCAGATGATAAGCAGTACACCGAGGAATTATTTAAAAAGGTAATGTCTTTTTCTTTGTATTCAAACACACGTTTAAATTTTTCAGATAGAAAAATGCCGATAGGTGAGTTTATATATTGACTGCAATACAGGATGGCATGGACCCATTTTTCTCCTGCATGTCACGCATTTTTTATCATGCAGTATCTGCAGTAAATAGGGCGTGTACCCAAATTTCTCACACACTTTCGCGAACCGCATAAGGCGCCACTGGCACCATGATAAAAAAATGACACAGTTTTCAGGTGTTGACTAGTTTATTAAAGAATCCCATACATCACAACTCGCCCCTATGATTTCGTAATAGCGTAGTCCTATAGAACATGAAAGGACAGTCACAATAGCGAACTACATCACGATAGCATGGACATTGTAGTTTCCGTTGCTCCTTGTCGTAAGGTGTTCCGATTAAGTCTTGTTATTTTTATGTGCCACCAGGACCCTGCTGTCAACATATTTCTTGCCCCGCTTCCATCGCTGTTTTCTGAGGCCCCAGACCCCCGAGTCATCGCAAAGCATCATACATAACATCAACCATGCATCCGTATAGCTGGATTTCACTTAGTTCACGGGCAGGCATTCTGAGATATTGGTACGCCATTACTGAGGAGTGCAAGCAGCTCAGCAGTGAACCATAGCAAGCTTGTTTAGGCTGTCGCTCTCGTCTGTCTTGGTTCTCTCCAAAGTACTTCGGCTCGTCAACGACAGCTGCACAATGACAAGGAATAGTTGGCATAGACAAGCATAAACATAACAGAACAGAGCATAAAGAGTACCAGACAGCAGCATTATTCTCTATGTGACGTCAACCGGAACCTTGAGCAGAAATGCAAGAACAGGTCACACATATAAACAAGCGCGTGTCTGCGCTTTCACATGAATATGGCGTAACACAATGCCTCTATTAACGGCATCGCAGCCATACGTTAATTTGAACTTGTTTCTTTTTCTACTTCAGGTTGAATCGTACCTTCACAACCGCTCAATAATGATAAATATTACCGTTAAAGAAGCTATTACGGTAAGTTTGGACTGTTTCTACAATGTCTGCTGTTGGGACATTTGTGCATAACGCTAAAGGAGAATTTCCTTGAAAAGGTTGATCCAACGCCAAATACTCTATCTCGAAATCTCAGATTCAATGGCAGTTGTACAGAATTTATAGTGTGAATGTCGTGTGTTGTGTCCCGCATGCTCTTGCTTGGCAAATATTATTTGGATCCAGCGATCAAGAAGCCCATACAGTAGCATTACCTATGTATGTTTCATTTTATATTTCTATTGCAGAGTCATAATCTGACTGTTTATTTTGAACCTAACAAATCGTTAGACGGCCGTCACACATTGGAAAACCTCACAAAATACGGAGAGTCTATGCACAAGCCCATTAACTCCATCTTTTTTCTATTTTATTGGTGAGTCCAAGTTGTCCGGGTGTGTGTTTTCTATATTCGAAACTATTTTAGCCACAACTATATAGCAGTGCACTTCTCATATGTTTTTTTAAATGTAGCTGCACCCGGTCGAACACTGACACTCGATCACTAGGGCTATGTTCAGTGAAGGCTGGTTATGGTGGCTGTCTTCATTTCTCAGACTACGCGAGCGGCTGTGTGTGCCCTCAATTTTAAGCTCTTATTGCAAAAGTTATCTTTGTGGAAGTCAAGTTTAAAACATATACGCATATAATCTGTAAACACTACTTCGATCTCTTGCACTATGCGCGCAAAATTACACTAACTTGTAGCTAGCATGAAATTACTTAATAACACCAAGTGTTTCTTTTAGCAATGCCAGTGATGCATGTAATAATTGGCGCTGTCTTTGGGAACGCCAGTAAGACAGACAAAGCGTGGGTGCTAATTGAAAACTGACAGGCGCTAATGGTCAAGTGCCTAGGTCCCTCGTCTGCCTCGCTGTATCGTCTCAAGTTCGCGCTTATTATTGTATGCATGAATGATCCAACTAGCGGACCAACATATTGAGTTAGGCGCAAATTATTCCACGAAAAGAATAAAGATGTCAATGATTAGCAGCCTTCAGCAACTCGTCGGTGAAACTTCTGTCGGCAGACACGATTCGTGCCAATCGCTGTTAGGTATTTTACAGGAGAATTGCCACTTACTCCAAAACAGCTGGTGAAGGCGCTTGGCAAACGTCAGTAGTTAAGATTTCAAGGTGGAACACTTACCTAACAGCTGTCGTCAATATTTCGAGCCTTTTAACATAAGGAAGTCGAAGCTTGCGTGGCTGTCACTAAACGATCACCTAGTCCAGGCCCTGGCACCATTAGCTAGGTTATCCTGGGACAACATGGACAAAAGGCAACAGAAACGCAAGAGCAGTTACAAAAACTTGTCGGCAGTGCAAGTCATGTCGACAGGTACCTGCGCTGAAAGCGCGAAAATCCCCGTTGCAATACGGCATATCGCCATATTGCTGTGACCAGTGGCACCGGAATGTTGATGGAAAGATGCATCTTTGCACTTATAATATAGTACATAAGCGTTACAATGTGCGCTCTGCTTCTATGGCAGGATTTCGCCGGGCCACTGCTCGACTGATAGCGTCATTCGCCTCGCAACATTTATTCAACAAGAGAAAAGCCGTAAGCGTATGCAGTCCCCCTTTTTCTCGATGGTAAATACTGCTATGACAACTTTGCGCATTACGCAATAATCAACTCCTTGGAGGCCATTGGAATATGATACCGCATGCTACATTGGTTATCCGAATACATAACTTGACGTTTGTTTTTAGGCCTAGAAAAGATGGCCCCACAGCTGAGCATAACACGTATTACGGCTCGCCTCAAGAAGGAGTACGAAATTCCGTGCTGCTTAATGTAACCCACATTGGATTAGCTGAAATTTCACCATAAGCAGTCTACCTCTCCATGTAGGCAGATGATACCTGCCTTTAGGGTTGAACGGTTGCAACAGCAATTATTTGGACATTGGGTGCGTATTTCTGCTATCGCCATCACCGTTGGGTTCGCCGTGAGGTTGAATTACAGTCCAAGGCCGATAAAATCGTCATGTGCCGTATTCTGTATGTGCAAGTGAAAGCGTGCGAGAGTAAGTGGGTGATTGCGGCTCAATCTCGCACACGCAGCGGAGGAAAGCGGAAAGGAAACGCGCCGCTTTCCTCTGTTGCGGCTTCGTTGCGGCCTCGTTTCGCCGTTTTCCTTCATACAGCGGCCCTGGACGACCGCGCGGCCCGCCGGCGCCGCTGTGTCTTCAAAGCCATCTGCAAAGGGTACGCAGTCCGCCGTGCCCTGCGAGTTCGCTCCTTAGCTCGCGCTGATGCGAGAGGCAGTGAGTTTTCGAAGTCATCGAGTGAGGTGTGTTCATGCTTGCTTGAACACACCTCACCTCACACCTCACCTAACAATTGTTGTTAATTCATTTATTACGCCTATGCTGAAGACTTCATCCGGCCGATAAAACTACCATCTTTACTTCGTATAGCTGTCCACTTATTTGTTATCGCACTCATTGCTTCACATTTCGGGCATTTCTTTTATTTATTGATACAAATCCTCTTGGAAGGGAAGTTTACAAGCCTTCCTCCATGTTGCCCTCTGTGCAACGTGCAATTTTATAAAGTTCATGCAAAGCGCCTTATGAAATGAGGAAAAGTATATTTTGCTGTTTTAAAAAGTTTGCAGTAACATCTCTGTGGCACCAAGTAGGAAGCAGTTGTTCCGGTGTGAGAGTCCTCTGGACGGCATCAGCTGATGAAAGTAAGAAGAAGCATATGAAGAGTGTGGCATTAAAGGCTTATGCAAAAACTCCTTGTAGAGGTGAAACGCGTGAATGCGGTAAATGCGAGAAATTACGAAGAAAGACAATTCACTTTTGCAAGCATGGCATCGAATACGCCTGAAGGCAACTGAAATGATACCACACATAACATATAACGAAGGCATCCGATTTTAAAGAATTCCTCATTTCTGAGCCCTATTTTGGGCTATCCAAAAACGAAAATGCACGGGTGGCACCGCGTTTTTGACACAACTTGCCCTGAGTCGACGCGGTAATACGCCACGTACACACAGTTGGGCACAATACTCATATAGGCTCTCGGACACGCTATGAGTGGGTTTAAAATACCTGGGTTCAATGCCTGTTTCAATCTTTGCGAAGATGGAAGTTTCTTAATTGCACGTTAGTAGATTTTGATCTCCTTGGCGTTACATATTGGCCGCTCTGGAAGCGCAAGCAACGTACTATCCTGATATCACTTTCGGAGGTCGCTCTTCTCGTTTTCGGCAGGCAGGAGTAGAGAGATGACGTATATGTTGTTAGGTTGGTGGAGGTGGGGGAGTAATGAAAAGCGTCACAGGCTTGGCCTTGTAAAATTCAGTCAACGGGAAATAGCCAACGTTAATCCAAATACACCACAGCGGCTGACCTGTCCTCCCCTCTGACCCGACTTTCCCTAGCTACGGCATAGTGCCCTGTGCTGCCAGTGTGCCCAGGAAGTTCCGAAAAAGTTTGCATAATGCTGAGGCCCATAGAAAGCGCCGCAGAGGTGTCCCGGTAAGATTCAGTACATTATAAACTAACTGCGCCACAACGGCCGTCACAGAGCCCTGTGGGCAAGCGTACTCTAAAAGACCGAAATAAGTTACAAAAGTGTTGTGGCCCACTCAAAGTGTCACAAACATGTCCCACTAAGGTTCAGTAAACGCCAAATCAACTACTCAACAAAGGCCGAGCTGTCTTTTTTTAACTGCATGATGACCTTGAGAAAGGCCTTCAGGCTTTTCTCAAGGTCATGATGCCTTGTGGCCTTGGGAAATAAACAACAGAGAAGACATCACGTTTTAGCACAAGTGGATGAGTGAGAGAGTGTTCTTAGAATTCAAGAGTAAGCGAACTGCGCCCGTTAATGCAATAGATAGCTGGCTGGTGGGCAAGATTTGACCAGTGAGTGATACAAAAACGAAGACAATGACAATTAAACAAATGAATATTGGTGTGTGTTAGAAAAGCAGGCACGCGACTTTCGTGTTTAGATGCTTCTAGCCAGGAAAAGTGAACTGTACCCGTCGTTAAATGTACGCGGCTGATTGCGACTTCACCTTTATTCAGGTAATCCGCTGATATGGTCTATTGCGTAAGAAAATGTCTAACTGTTTTCACCCTTAGTCACGCATAACCGGACATTGAACACCTCTTTTTGCTGGTGGGTGTGCTAGTATTAGGGGCCACGCGTCGCAGGAAATCCGGTGTCGGCGATGTTGTCCGTTAGGGAAAGATAATACCGAACCGCGCATCTGGAACCACACCGGCCCACCGCATAGCGCAAAGGCGTTACTTAAGTAATTAAATTTTTCAAGGTCCACCAGAAAATGCGTAAAGTAAGACTTACACCCGATCTACAGACATGATAACCTCAGACTGCAACTTGAATATACGAGAAAACATAATGCTGCTATGCTGAAGCTCAAACACAGACCCCTTTTCCAGCTATCCTTGCTGGTCTGTCTTAGGAGGAGGGGCGCCCTTTCTCTGTTTCTTGCAACGTACACCATCCCGATGACACTCGACACCACATAACCGCGGCAGCGGTGGCCCCCACGGTGCGGGGGGGGGGGGTAAAAAAAGAACCAGAATGTTCGCCTTCCGGCAAAGCGTTCGCCGCTAGCGTTTCCAGGAAAACATTACACGTACATACGCTGCAATTGCCGGAAATCGTGACAAGCAGTCGGGTATCTCTGAATGCTATTGCGTACCACTCTTAAAACCGATGTTTACGTGTCCTCCAAATTTTTATTTAAAATATTCCTATGCTATGAGGCTTTTGTTGGGCTAAAACATAGTAGTCAAATGACTAGGTATGATGTGGCCGCAGGTATGGCCATGACTGCTTTTTCCTCTCTTGTTCTTATATCTAACGATAATGTTTCCAGTGTCGTCGAATTAGTAACGTCTTCACTCTGCATAAATCGCTTAGCTCAATGCATATCGTGAAAATGCTCGTAAAAGTATATATTTAAGATGCACTGGTGTTATCACGTGCCTTTTCTTAGTGATAATTATTAGGAGAGTGTTAATGTCCGCAAAAGAAATGGAGCAATAACTATAGAATGAATTTATACAGACTCATGATAGGGCTGAGATTGCATCTACCGAGCTTCATATTTGCACTTTTGTAGAGTTGTTATTTTTGCCCACGAGAACGTTGGCTCTGATTCAGCAGCACTTCCTTATACAGTGCATTTTTTGTATGTGATTGCTCGCACACTGAAGATCTTGTTTGCACGTGTGTGCATTGTGGGTACCACTAGGGTTTATTGTGAAGTATATTTTTTCTTCTCAATAGGACAAGCGAAGCTGAGCGAGAAGCTGTGCTAATAGATTACATTAATTTATCTGGCTTACATCGCCCGGTTGTATCGGGTAAGCTCGTCAATTATCACCATTGTAACTCCTGAAGCAGAGCAACAAAGACTGATGTTCTCTAAGCACTGCGTAAAATTATTCCATAGATTAGCCCCTATTATTGCGATTTTCGGCTCCTTCAAATGGGGTGATTCATGTGTAAATCAAACATGCTGAATCTTTATTTTCGATGCAACAGGGATCACCGCAATTCATTTAGTGACAGAATTTTTATATGAAAGGGTCTCCATTGTAACACAAGAAAAAGTTGGAGTTTCATCTCATTGAGCATAAATATTTCACGTTCTGCCCCAACATTAGGTAGGTTTCTATGGTAAAGTTATTGTGGTTTAGAAAGTAACACGGGCTAGCTAGCCGTGTAGTAAAAATTGAGAAGGAGAACTCGTACTAGGTAGGTCCAGTAATGCGTATAGTACAGGGAAGGGGGTATATGTGCTACACAGAAAGCCTACCAGGGAGCAGAAAATACAGTGAAAGGTGGCCGATGATGGCATTTCTGAGGAGGTTAGCATATTTGTGGGCATATGACGAAGAACGCAATAAGAATTGCTAAATACATGCTGACTTCAGGGCCTGCGAGATTGGTAGGGAAGCGGGCACGCACGTTCGGTGGCGTTCTAGCAGCGGCATCTGCTGGCGAAAGCCAGAAACAAGTCCAGAATTACCTTTGGAGTCCACAGTTCTTTTGAACTGCCTAATTGGTGCCTCGTAGAACGGGACTCTCACCGCCTTCCGGTGTCGGCCCCCGGCGGAGCATGACAATGGCACTCCCAAAATGAATGGGCTGCGCTCTGTCGTATGACCCAATGGAACAATAGCGGAAGCTCGTGCTTGTCCTATTCGGGTGTACTTGCTCTGCGAGCCTCTTCGAATGTACCTCCGCGTGCTGACCCGACACAGGCACCATCCTCTGTCATCGCTCCCTACCACACACCCAGGTTCCAGCTTTTCAATGACTATCTCGCGGCATCAGAGTGTTTTGCCGACGAGATTCTCTCCCGACTGTACTCCGAGAACACCCCCGTGGGTTCTGCCTAAACCTGTCGTTACATTGCAGATCCCTGGAATTACTAAAAAGTCTTTCGTTGCATCTATTGGCCTCCGGCAACTCACCCTGTTGCACATTTCTACAGAGTACGGAGATACTGTACATGTGTATACCGATGGCTCTGTCACACCATATGCCTCCACTGCAGCCTTCGTCATTCCACATATGATCATCGCTCGCCGGTTTAAACTAGACCATAGGTCAACATCAACTGCCGCAGAACTTGTTGCTATCCGGGAAGCACTTCGATTTCTCTCCGAGGAGCGTCCTCACGCATGGACGATATTCTGCGATTGCAAGCCAGCTCTGCAAACGATTGACTGTGTCCTCAGACGGGGCCCGTATTATTCTATGGCTATAGAAATTACAGAGTATCTCGACCACGCAACAGGAAATGACCACAATGTCACCTTTCAGTGGATACCATCACACTGTGGCGTGATAGGGAACGAACAGACGTTGAAGCAAAAACTGCTTTAGATAATGCTTGTGAAGTACGCATTCCGTTCTCACGAACAGACACAAACGCCCTACTTCGTCGCGTAAACCGCAACTCTACGTTGGAACACTGGGCCCAACCAGATCGACGACACAAGCGATTACACAAATGGGACCAAGAAATGAGATTTCGTATGCCTCACAAGTTCAATAGAAACCACACGAGCATGGTGCACCGAATTCGCCTTGGTGTCGCATTCACCAACCGTTATAGAAACATGATAGGTGCCAGTGATACTAGCCCAAACTGTGAATGCTGTGAGGTGCCAGAAACACTTGAACATATGTTTTGCGTGTGTCCCGCGTACGCGCAAGAACGACAGCAACTTGTCTCTTCCATAGCAAACATCCATGAGAGACCGCTATCGGACGAGTTTCTTTTAGGTCCTTGGCCTAATGCAACCAGCGCAGCCCTGGTAACAAGAGCCGCTGTAGCTTTCCTCCAAGCCACTGGGCTGGACGCACGCCTTTAGAGATATCACAACTCTGTGAATTTGTATATACGCATCTGTTCCTTATACCATCATCATTCATCAGCCCTTTCCCTCCCCGTCCCTTTTCCCCAGAGTAGAGTAGCAGGCCAGAGCAAGTTATAGCTCAGGCCGACCTCTCTGCCTTTCTGTAAATAAATTTCTCTCTCTCTCTCTGTCGTATGACAAGGATACGGTCCTTGTAGCTGTATGACTCTGCTGAGGCTTCTTCGTAAGCGTAGGCGGTTTAAAGACCAGGTTTTGCGATAGAAGGTTGTTACAGGAGAGGAGAGAAGGCGCCTTCCCCAGAGTGGCTAGTACCGACACCAGCATTCAAGCACGTCTGGTGTTAGAACAAAGCTGGAGTGGAGCTTTATTACCAAGATCTGGCACGACTGGCTAAGACAAAAGAGGAAGTGAGTCTTGGTCAGGAGGAACATTTGCATGGAGATCCCAGGGGGATGAATTGGCTACCCTTGTAAGACGTCTGTCTACATGGAAAAGTGCGAATCATACTGGTAGAGGTTTCCTGATGGCATTGTAGAGAATATGTTAATAACAAAAATGATGAGGCTTAGTCTTCTTTCATAAGAGTAAACGCCGATGCAGAGAGTTACTGAAGTGTACCCTATAAAGCACTCCTCTTTTCATTGTACTAAAGCATTGGTTATCTTCTAAATAGGTATTTTTCCTTGAATAATTACGAGGAAGAATTAGGGATGTGACACCACTCTATTATGATTGCAAGAACGCTTCCACCAAAACAATCCCAGCAAAAAAAAAAACATTCTTACAGAAAAAAAGGAAGAATACACGTCACTCCTGTCCACATCATTGTTTTCTCTTCGAAATATTTTTTCTAGTGTAGCCCCAAGGAGCTCACAAATAGTTAAAAAGAATCAGATTATTTGATAACGATTTTGTTTACAGAGGTTTCCACGAGAAACACCTTCTGCACGAAAAACACAAGTGCTGCTGTCGTAAGACATAAGCCCGGAAGTGAAAATATTTGGAGCACAGTGAAAGCCATAGCCAGAACGTGAGTAATATTATTTCATATTGTCGTACTTTAGCTAAAGTGAACGAACCAAATAATTATCTAATTGACAACTTCTGCGGTCAACTCATTTTTGCTTCGGCTGATGTGAATTAGTAGGGAAAAATCATACTCCGGGTTACCAAGGTGCCCATATCCGCCAAGTGGCAAAGCACTTTCTCATGCGGATTTTTATTGCGATAGCACTTACGCGGACATGGAATGTCCGCGTAAGCTGTCCAGTTGAACGGCGATAAAATGATCGGGCGCATCGTACGCTCTATGTGCGAGTGAAAGTGTGGGAAGGAAGCCGGCGATCGAGGCTGAATCTCGCGCACAAAAGGGAGGGAAATGGGGAGGAAGCGCGCCGTGTTCCGTCGCGCGCAAGGCTCTAGGGGGAAGATGTAGGGGGGGGCGACGTCGCGTTTTTCACCGGTCTAGCTTGACAGTCTTGCGCGACGGTGACAGGCT
Source organism: Dermacentor variabilis (assembly GCF_050947875.1). Classification (NCBI taxonomy): domain Eukaryota; kingdom Metazoa; phylum Arthropoda; class Arachnida; order Ixodida; family Ixodidae; genus Dermacentor; species Dermacentor variabilis. Next base: position 43,052,861 of record NC_134578.1, on the reverse strand, counting down.
CCGCCGTGCATAGGGAGAGGGGGGGAGGGCTCTATTCCAGGCCCTGGCCGCGCGCCCAGGCTGCTGTACCTTGAAAGCCATCTGCGTCGGGAAAACAATCCGCCACATGTATGTTCGCGGCTTAGTATGTGTTGATGTGGGACGCTGTATGAACGTCTGTTCGCTCGCTGCTGCTGCCGCGCTGCCTCGCTCCATTACTTCGACAGCGAGTTTCCTGGTGTAGCTAGTAAGATAAGTTGATGTTTGCTTGTGCCCACATGACGCCATGATCGTTAACTTAGTAGTTTTATTTTTACACGTTTATACGGTCGTTAAAACTAATATCATTACTTCATAAAGCTGTCCACTAATTTGCTATCGCAATCGATAGTTCGCATTTCGGGCGAAACTGCGACTTTTATTTCGTGAGACTACTTTTTGACGTGATGAAATTCCGCTTGCAACATATATTGTTTATCGCACGAAAGTCAAATTCTACAAATCTCACGTGAAACATTCACTTGCGCTAAGCTGCACAATAATCTCAACCTATGTGGTAGATGTCCGACATCTTATTTGCTAATTTGCTCCACAGCTTCGGATCGGAACATTTCCTGAATTTCACGGATAAGGACTGGAACAACATGAATGAGACCTTCTCGTAAGAAAATCTTCATTCTTCTCTGTTAAACAATTATCTAAAGGGACAAGTGTAACCTACTCTTGCTGTAACGGCTCTCTGAGCAAGAAAATATTCAGAAATGTTTCAGAAAAATATTGGCGCCTCTCTTGCGCCCCTACAACTCAGTTTCCTATGCAACGTAGGCTATTTTGGAAGTTTCTAGTGTGAATGTTATTTATGCTTCTATATTTCCTATTGCACTAAGTGTAGTAAAATAATGTTACTATGTCATTTCAAAGTTCCAAAAAGATTATTATTAACCAAAAAAAAACAAAATAAGCGAAATCACCGAGTTTACAGATGCTTTTTCTTATGTACTTTGTTTAAAAAATATCAGCTGTAATTATGTTTGTGCCGTCTTTTGGCTAGACAACGTGGCTAAATGCCAGTTTGCAGCAAGAAAAAAATCATACAGAGTATATCAAGGAAAATGTTGCAGCATCGACGTAATTCATTAAGACGCATGTGACTACGCACCTTCAGGCAAAATTAGCCTGTTCCTCGCATCTGTACTGCCTCAGCTGGATTTTCACGAATAAGCAGAATAACTGCTCAAATATAATTGGTGAGAAAAGGGTAATAATGGGGAAGTTCAATACAGCTAGAAATGAAGAAATGAATTATTTTTGCGCTACAAGGCAGCTTGTTGTTTAACTTGCATATAATTGTCCAAAAGTTACCAAAGACTTTGTTTCTTGACATCAAAACACTTGTTGCATCCTTCATGTACTACACATTCATCACTGACGATGGGGAACAGTAAGCAACATGTACATAAATGCTGCAAAGGAATGAAGTTGCTGTCTTTAAAAATGAATTTTTTTTCTTGCGAAATACGAAGCTGCTGCATTGCTCATTCACCGACAGCTGTCGCTGTCGCCAGAAGAGATACATTTAAAATGCGCTTTTATAACTGGCCTGGAATGCCCATGCTACTTATGCGCCTTTGACTGCGCGTTTGTCGTGGTCGTTTAGTTGGTGTACCGAACCAATTCAGTGGGCGCCGTCGCAGTAGACTACCATACATACAGTAACGCAGTTGAACGTCAGCGCATACCGAGCTTCTTTTGCATACGTGTAAAACCTTAATTTTCGACAGCTGGTTCGCTCTCCTGTGCTAAATCAGTGTTCCTATTACTATAGGAGATAGGAGAATTGATCTTGCCCTCTCTGATTTAGTAAAAGCTACTGTACCATCCAGAACTTTTGCTGCGTTAGGAAGTTGAGAGCTCTGTATCGGGGCATTTTGTAAAATGACAGCTTCTTTATTATTGGGTGTTTATAACATCCCAATTAAGGGATTTTAATGTAAACGGCCAGGAAGAATTGAAAATATAGACGGGGGAAAACCAAGAAACCGTGTGCTTTAAAGCTGGTTGTCAACTATTTATTCACATTCAAATTGCATTTTGCAGTGAACAAAATTTGTGTTATAGGCTTACACGCGAAGCTCACAAAAGGGCTTTAACGGGTCGCTTTGACGATAGTATCTGAAAATATCAATTTTCTTTGTTCGTGGTTCAAATTACGCTCCTGGGTACCTCAGGTCCAAATCACCTAGCAGAATGATCGGTCTTCGGCTTCTAAAATTGCTAAAAGGGAAGTATTTTTCTTAATAGCCGAAGTGTTCTACAGGATGTTTTCAATTAATCATAATTGGGGTTCCATAAATAATTTAAATTTTCAATCGCTTGGAATATACTTTCAATTACACAGGGAGGCAAAAAACAATTACAGGCGCCCATCTGAGTCTTCTGTCATCCAGTCACTGATGAGTTCAGAGGTTCTCGACTGTAAGGTCAGCGAGGCAGACTGAAAAATATATTCCTCACGTAAAAAAAAACCTTCCTGCTGAATTTTCTTCTCCAAGAACAAACGCTTTATACCGATTTGCAGTCATCATGTTGCGGAGAGAATAATTAGTGGACTAATGGTTACGGTGTCCCCTATTAAATACGACGAATCTTGAATATTTGTAGGCCCAATTTAAGAGTGTCGCGGAGGCAAGACATAGAAGTTGAAAACATGTTGCAGGTAGGAAATTTATATAACTTGAAACGGGACCATTATTGTGAACTACAATAAAGCGCACATTTTTGTACAGTTTGACAGAAAATCAGAAAGAACTGTGCAACAAATAGAGTTTCTAATAGCTCGAGCAATTCACTGCAAATGTATAGGCCCTAGGTGTCTTGGTACAAAAAATTGGAGGCTTATCAAGGTTAAGCCCGGTGGATGCTCCGCATCCACTGGGCTTAACCTTAGCGTATCCTTAGCGTTTGGAGGCATCTTGACCGCATACACGCCCGGCGCAAGGACGCTGGCGCGGTTGCGGGCACAGAGACTGACGCGACGGCGGGCGCGCGCGGCTTCATCCCTGGCGTGACGTCACATATCACGTGATGCAGCGATGGTGGCGCCGCCGCCGCGTCGCGCGCGACGGCGCGAACCGAAGCGTGGAGGCCTCCGCCGGGCGACGTCTGACGGCGCGATATGACGCCCCATCTGCAGCCGGTGTGAAGTCATCACGTGACGTCACATCATGTGATCTCACTTCAGGCTCAATGGTGGCCACCGCCGAGAGGCGACCGACGGCGCGATATGAGGCCCCATCTGCAGCCGGTGTGACGTCATCACGTGACGTCATGTCACGTGACCTACTTGAAGGTCACTTGAAGGTCAATGGTGGCCACCGCCGGGAGGCGACCGACGGCGCGATATGAGGCCCCATCTGCAGCCTGTGTGACGTCATCACGTGACGTCGTGTCACGTGACCCCACTTCAGGGTCAATGGTAGCCACCGCCGGGCGTCACGCGAAGGCCCGAAACCTAGGTTAATATGCTTCGCATAAAAGTCACATATCACCATGACAAGACAAAAAAGGGGACCCTGCCACATGTTTCGCTGCAAAAAATGTATTCTGAATATTTGGTCGTAACTCATGCAGCTTATATGTTAGCTAAAGAGAAATTTTATCGCCGAACTAATTCCCGAGGATACATATTGTGGGTAACTTTGTCAGCCTCTAAAGGCACAAATAGGTGTTAGAGCACTTGTAGATAGCAATTTTACAAGACACGACAAGCCTCAAACATATGTCTTGTAACAATTACTTCATCATGAGAGTGAAAAAAACATGGTTCCCTACCACGTCACGTGTAACCGCGATATTCTAGGCCTATTTGAAAAATTGCGGAGGGCAGCATTGGTAGATACATAAGCGTGTATTTTCTGGATTGCTCGGCCCCTAAGGTGCACTTCTGCGCCGTGTATCTTAATTGATACTCGCTTGGTTTTAGCAGCGGAGTTGCGCCCGGAGATTTTATTGCCGGCAACTAAAAAAATGTACACAAATTTGCAATTGCAGCTGGGATTCCATAGCAACACAACTTGCTTCCAGTGTAGAAACCAGTCATGTGTGAACAGTGTGCTATAGCTGAGCTTCTTTTTCATTCTTCTCTGTAGACAACCTGTGCCCTCTAGCTATGCGCCTACAGAATCCGGGCAGAGTGCAGGTTATTATGCATGGTCACCAAAAAGCGCAGTGTGTCGATGCGTGCTAATGCTGTGAATTATTTCCTGCCTTCCCACTGGCATCCGCATCCGTACCACAGTGCTAATAAATCATCCGTCTGCGCTTGAATGACCCGCGCTACGTGAGTTTATTTCCGCCGAGCGCTAGATGCAATTTTAATAGTTATTTTACTAAGCGGCAGCTAACGAGGCTAGTTGAATTGCTCAAAGTGGCTGAAATATTCTAATGATATTTTTCGCAGAGAGAAATAACAGAGGGGTTTGCAAGAAAGCGTAAAAATATTGTTTTAGTCAGTGCCAGTCATCAAAGCATCAACGTGAACACAATAAGCGCTCTGGTGTTTCGCATCCCCCAACAGTATCACTATCACAGGGTAAAATAACAGTGTAATTTACTGCTTCCCACAATGATTTAAAAATAGCCTACCTTGTCGTGCAGTCGCTCTCCACATGGAGACTCTGCATGCAGCGGAAGACGCTAAGCAGCTCCTTTTACTAAATAACATCCAGCCTCCTACAATCTATGTGGGCGTCAATCAGCGTAAATCACCCAAAAGTTCAAAACATAGTATACTTAATCTTTGGCGGCTCTTCATTCCAAGTTCTGTGAAGAATCCTCCCTGGCTGCTGAGTCGACCAATCTTTCTGATAGTGCTATATTGCTATCACAAGTAACAAAAGAAACCTTGTCTACAAGATAAACCTTTCTGAGTATCGGAAACAGCTGTCCCTCATGGAAAACCCGTGTCGCCCACTGACAGAGCTGCTTTATAAGAAAGAGGTCGAGTTCATTCCGCAAGTCTAACGCATACCTAATTTTGATAGCCGACACTGCGGAACAGGAAACCAGAACGCTTTCTTCCTTGAGCTGCGATCGTACCTTACACTATCCAAGCCCCAAACACGTGGAAGAGCATTACCGTGCTTGACATCTGCATTCGCCCTTTCAGCACTGTGCAGAAGCTCAAGGAATTTTGCAAAAAGGCACACATTTTCAATTGCGCTTGAAACCATCATGGTAGTAGCGGGGACGCTACTTGTAGGTGGCTTAACGCTGCTACTCTTTAGCTCTAGATTACAGCAACTATGCCGCTGCACTTTCCACCGTTATCAGAGGAAATCGGCGCACGTTCTTGAGTTGCTCAACAGCCGCGATCGAAGGACAGCAAGAAGTGTTGCTTATGAGGAACGTCATGGATTTAGCGGCATCACGGCGTACCTGATAGCCACAAGGAAAGACATCGCATGCCGCTCACGTTGCTTGGTACTAGCAACGACTCAACATGGATAATACAGGAGGGAGGCTACCATATTGCTGCATGTTGATATGTTGACCTATTTAGTTTGCAAATTGTTGCACGCTGCCTGCGCTGCAACCAGTTTCCCTGGTATTGTCTCCGCTGAAGTTCACTCTCATCTCTTGTTTGAATCATCACAAAGTGTAGGCTGCAGTTGAAGTAGGAATTGTGGGCTTACCTGATAGAATAGCATTGAAAGGCATAATCATAGGTGAGCTTCGAAACAAAATTAGGGAGTTATGAGGCGAGCAAAGAAACCTGAATTTGAGTATCGATGACCCACACAAAGCAACCGAGGAACGTAAACAATGAACAAACAACGAAGTATCGTTAAATGCGCCAGAATAGAGCTTGAACGAAATTCTTCGTGCAAACTTTCAAGCTATGGAAAACAGAAGTTTTAAACTACAATGAAAAGTCTACCTGCTGAGTAGTACTCGAATAGTGCGAGCTTCCATATCCAGGGCACTGTGAATATTCAAAATAAGAGTGTCCCCTGTAAGATAGTCTAATTTATTCCCCACCTTCGTGTTCGTTTTTCTGGCCTTAAGGGTTCGCCCGTTGTCTTGTCGATTCATTACATCATCTGGCGCTCCTATCTTCATCCCTCCTGGGTTAATATAGTATAAGGTTTCCAAAATAGCTTCCCTCGGTCATTATTTCTAATATTTCAAATAAAATTTTATTTGGTACACCTTGGGGCGGGGGGGGGGGGCAAAGTTGCTGTCTGCGTCACTATGTAACCTCTGAATGGGCCCTTGGAACCACATATGGTTAACGAGCCCTAAGCTTCTGCGCTTAATCCCAGGTAGCTTGTTATTGTGTTTGCTGTCGAACTTCGTTTTCATTGCCTATTTATACTCCCTTCGTTATTGCTGTTTTTTTCGGTGCTTCATGAAGAGCAACTCGTCATGTGGTGCCTAGCTGGTAGACGAATGTCGGCCAAGGGCTCTGTCCATGCACTCAAATATAGAGACTGCACCCAAGTGCTTCCATGTATGAGTCGTGATGTGTCACATCGAACTGCAAGGCGCATTTTCAAACACCTGGCTAACTTCGATAGAGGTGCAAGTTTTTTTTTACTTCAAGTTTCATCCTTTCTACAATATCGTTGCCTTCTGAGTGATACGGCGTCGTGATGCGGCAGCGTTATTCTTCCGCACTACGCCCATGTTCTCAGCTGTTGACTGTACAAATGTGGTCCGCTGTCGAATGATACTACTATAGTGGTCTTGCATATTCTCCCTTCCATGAGGGCGATAATGCAGGTTGCATCTTCTCTGAATTTTACTGTTGCCCTCCTAGCGTACTCCTCGGTGAAAAGAGGAACCTGCGTTTTTTTACGTCTTCGCACTTCCTTATGGTCTCTGCGAAGTCGAGGTGGATGACTTCAAACGAAAACCTTGAATATACTACAATAACCATGTCATTTCCCTATGGCTCAAATTTGCCTATAATGATTTGACAGTGGGGACAAGCTTGAACATAATTGAAGACGGCTTCATTAAGTACATGTGAAGTTTTGCTATAACTGCTTATGCGTCTTTTCAGATCCATCATGACCTCAGACGGAATATTTTTTTCAGCATGTATCTTGGCCGCTAGTATTTCTCATCCTCAGCCTCAGTTCTTCAATACATTCCCTCAGCATGATTGCACACACGTTTCCGGTATCCAGTATTAGTGGAACGTGAAGCCTCTAGATTTTTTCCGATGTGGCAGCTTATCACCTGGTTAGTGATCCACTTAAATTTCAAATTGCGGCCGTATGCTTATCCATGCAGCAACCCTGCTTTTTGGCCTAGTAAGCTTCAAGGGGTGCTTAAAGACCGGCTTATCGATGAATAGTTTAAAATCATGGCACCGATGATAATGACCTGGAGGATTGGTTGTCATCGTGCGAAAGGGGGAGGCAGCACAATTAGGCCGGCACCACCAAGTTGGACGACATGCTGTTTTACGTAACCGGCGCGGCGAACCTCCTGTTCCGCAACCACGAACATGATTTCTCCACATGGACCATATTCAATACAAGTTTTGCAGGAGTGCTCGGGCGTCCCTCTGTGCGCAAGCTTCGCACAGAAGAACGCTTACGTGTGCGCGCGCAACATCACGGCGAAACTTTCACAAGTTATATCGAAGGAATTATTGACCTGTGTGGGCGCGGGAATTCCGCCAATGCCAGAAGAGGACAATATCACGCGCATTATAAAAGGCACTGATGAGGACGCCTTTAAGATGATGCTCTGCGAAGGATGCGTGTACAGTGGCCGAAGTTATCAATTTATATAACCCTTGTTGCCTATAATGTTGCCTTTCACTCCCTTCATTGTTCACCATAGCCGCAAAGGTAGCCTCGTAGCTCCCTTACCCGTACCATCGCTTAACTTATCACAAACAGAAGGGTCGACCACGACAGCATGTTTGCCCACTTTGCAGAATTTGGTGCCCATGAGGACAAAATGGACAATGGCAATGCGTTCACATAGGCCGGGCCCTTGCATAGGTTTACAAGGAGTCTGCATAACCTGATGGAGTTCTATAACAACGTCGAATTCGCCGCACGGGTCAAATATTGCAAGCTCGCCATGTTACCGCTGCTCGGAATGATTCCACAGCATCATAAGAACGACGAACGCGGCCTGCCCGTACCGTTGTTGTTTTAGCTCCTCGTCGCTGACCTATTCACCTGTCAGGAAATATTTCTGCGAGCCAACATACCCACTGTGACTGGAGTCAGTGTAGGAACATTTAACCACTTCTTTCGTGTCCATATCGTTGTTTCTCTGAAAGTGTTCTCGTCCCCTATGCGCATTAGTAATATCGAATTCATTCCGAAGTGCCCTAATTGCAATAATTATTTAGTAATCATTTTCTGAAATCTCCAACCATAAGGAAGCGCCGGTTACGAGGCAAGGAAGAGCAGGGTCTTGTTTGTACTCTGATTTGCTGATCGGGACGAACGGCGAACTACATTTCATGCGCACCTTTTCAAGAACCTAAAAATAAACTTCTGCCGCTAATTGGTCTGTGTAACATGTTGCAACGTATCGAAGATGGTGAAGGCGCCCTGTTAGAGAGAGGCTCCAGATCCATCAATTTGGATGAGGTGACATACTTGATCCCAGCTGGTCATCATCTATGTATTACTTCACAGTAACTTTCTACTGGATGATAGCTAATGACAGTTAACACTGGAAGATACTGGGTACTACTTCATGCTAGAAGATAGTTAATAGATAGTTAGGGGAAGATTGTCACTGGAGGCCACCTCCTCCAGATATGTCATCATTATATGAAGTAGGGCAAATATTGTACAGAACAAACCATTCCACGATAGGACACTTGCAAAGCCAGTGCATTGCGCAAATCCGGAAACTCATATCTGGATTGAAGTCCTCAATAAATGTATTGACTGAGCTGTTGTCAAAACGGGCGTTTCTTTCTGAAGCAGTTACAATTTTCAACTTTGCTGCGGTGTGGCTTGAATAATTCTTTTTTAGAGAGAAGACAAAAAATTCCGCTGGGCTACTCCAAGGCATTGAATTTCGCGACCCAAAGCACCAAGCTCTTCGTGCCGAGAAGCTTATCTCTCGTGAGTGAACAGAAACAAGTTAACGTTATTTAGAAGCTGTATCGGCCGGTCACCTTCGATCTTTTGTTTCCGTATAGCAGAATTGTAAAACCTTTATTCTAACTGCTCAAATGGTTTATTCTTACACAGGAGGAATAGTTGGCTCTTCCTACTCGCCGGTATATTCTGGCGTGCCTCTAGGCTTCGTTCGCAGACCACGGCTTTTTCTCCTCTACAATAGTGATGGCCTTCTTGTATTCAACTCTTGTTCTTGGGGTTGAAGACGACTGCGCATTATTTTTTAGTATAACTAGTAACACGGAGAATTCTTTGATTTAAACTTCGTGTTACATATTGGTGGTGCGAGACATGGTGTGCTGAGGTTAACATTTGCAGATTCAATTTGATGCGGATAGCCCCATGTGCTAATACTCTACCAGTTTATAACAACGATAGCACCCTTCTCACATCTGTTTCAAGATATTATTATTTCGAGCTTTCCATCTTATCTGACATCAGTTGGATTACACACGTTTCGCTATTGATAAACGACGCCTATAGATCTTTAAGCTACCTGAGCGGTAGATTTTTACGTGCCCCACTGTAAATATGATACACTACGAAACACTATTTTGATCTAGACTCAAACACGCTGCCTTGGTTTGCAGTCCCATTGAGAATATTTCACTTATTGAGTATAAGCGCTAGAAAACATTGCGCACACAATTTGTATTGTCAAATTTCAACAGATATTAACGCGATGAAATCAAATATACAGTTAGCCTATGCAGGGTTGGGTCACGAATTCTTGTGTGTTGATTTCTCTCTTTCTCAAACTATTTTATCATCCTGCACCGCGGAACGAGCAGCGTGCACTGCCCAAGACGTATAGCCTCAGCTTCACCTCCAGCAAAAAGTTGGCATTCCGTAAAGTAAACATGGCTTTACCATTCTAGCGGAGCATTTAATTTCCACCGCCTTAGCAAGCATTTTCATTCTTTTTGAGTGATAAAAGTGCGTTGAGCAATTATGGCGCGCCATGCCAAGCAGATTATGTGGTACCTGACGCCGATACCGGTTAACTGCTTAAAATGGCATGCCTAACTTTCTCAACTGTCATCAGAAAACACGTGTATGACATTTACTGAAGGAAATTTAGCAGTGGAACTTTGAAGAATACCTAATTTTTATTTACACGACATTGAATGTTATCAAATGAGGCGTGACGTACCATGCGCATTAGAAAAAGTGGGCAGTTAGTACTAGTGGTGCAAGGCAGGGTCACAGCGGAGTTCACAGCGGTTCTGTCTGCTTTTTCCAAGCTTTGCGAGGTTTGCATGGCTTGGTTGGTTAAACATTAAGTGTTGCTTGGTTTTACTAAGTTTCGCAGTGTTATGCATGGTTTCGCTAGGCTCATATCAAGCGTTGCTAGGCTTTGCTAAGTCTTCGTAGGTTATGCATGGCTTAACTAAGTTCGTACTAAGTGTCGCCAAGATTTGCTATCTTTCGCTAAGTGCTTTCGAGGTCATACACGGCCAGGTAAGCCACACAAGCCCCAGTAATTCACACGTATTTAATGCGCAGTACGTTCATTACAATTTATTATGTATAGTGCTTGGGTATCAGTCGTCATCATCATCGATCCGGTCCTCGTCCCCGACGTCCGACCGGGTATGGGCAAACGGCAAGTCTTCGGCAAGCACATCTTCGCCATTGTTTACTTCCACGATCTCGTCGTCCCTCTGCTCAACCGGACGGCTGTGCTGCACCTGTAGATTATCGAGGCAAGGCGTGGCACAATTGTAGCCAGGCATTCAATTCTCCATGATTGCAATTAGCGAGTAACGGTGGCGGCCTCCTCGGCGCGATGGGCAGTATAGGCTCTCCTTCGGCAATCGTAGCCGCTCTGAGCCGCGCGCCGAGCATCCTTGTAGGCCCGTTCTTACCCGGGAATCTTGCCTTTCTTCAGTTGCACCATGATAACTGTGCACGCCTGTCCACTACACGATATAGACGAGATAGGCGACACGTATGTCGGCGCACAGGATGCTGACAGCTTTCTAGCATATCAGTGACGTCACGGCTAAGCGAACACTTGCTTCTCCTCGGCTGGGAAGATGGAAGCGCACGCATGCCGCTGCAGAACTGCGCCCTGCGCACGTGTGGGATGCGTGTTTCGACAACGCACGAGTTTTCTGTCGGCACGAAACGGGCTTACGAAAAGCTTTACAGCTCAGATGTAAAAAGTAACCTTACCTTTCCGAGTGCTAGTTGTAGGAATACTTTAGCTCTATAATGAATAAAACAGTCGAAGGAGTTCACACAATTACAGCAGCTAATGAATCCGGCAGAAGGCTTTGTTATAGAATTGTCCCCTCATACTTTTGTCGTTAGGAAGTGGGGGACCGCATAATCTACCTAACTGCATGCAACATTTACACACACAAAAAAAACGAAATACATGTTGAAGCACCCAGTGTACATTCAAATCTTGCAACGCCAAAAAGGATTTCTTTTTCGGAATCCGCCTGCGTGGGAGCCACGCAGCGATTGATTAGTTCGGCTCTTTGGCTGTAACCTTGGGGTAGGAAATGCAGGGCACGCAAGGATTGAGGCAAAAGAATGCAATAGGATATATACTCTCAAAAGTGTGTCACGTAAGCCTTCCTCACGTTACTGCTACCATCGTTTATCAGCGTCTCGCAGCTAATCGCTCGAACTAAGCATGTGTTGGCGGGCTAGTTGGTTAAGCATGATTACAAAGACAGCGCCTACGTGCTGTCTCGTGTCCCCCTTCTTCGTGTGTTGTTTTATTCGGCGCCGTCTTTGTAATAATCGCTCGAGATAATTTTGTTTGATAACTGTCTTGTTGCATGTCTTGGATAATTATGAGTCTTGGTATTTGGTTCGATAATTATGTGTCTACAATTTCTCGGCCGGTATTGCTTTGGCAATACGTATCGCATTTCTGAGTTCAGCTCTTGCGATAGAAAAGCTATCAGAAGAAGTTACATTGAGCGTGGTGGTAAATATATGGTCGGGCGAGTTGCTAAACTTCCATTCTACGTGAGCTCCACTTCAGAAAGCTCACTTTTGCGATGACGTAGGTAAGATCTCGCAAGGGTGTCTCTATGACGTACAGACCAGCGCACCTTGCGAGGAATTTTGCGTACAGCCAATTTTTCCGTGCTGGAGTGCAACGCCAAACAAAACCCACAGGTGCGAATGTAGCGCGCATATAGCACGTTACATTTTGGGAGGGAGAAGTTCTAAGGTGTGATAGTCTACGCGCTTCCTCACCATGACATAAAGTATGGCTTATTAGTCAGTCATCTTGTGGAAAACAGGGAAGGAAGGTGACGATGAATCATTGGGGATGGAAGCATGGAGAAGAAACAAATGCCCGTCGTCTGCGACTTCGTGCTTGTCACTACAGGACGCATACGCAACATACGATCAAATACAATCGAAATTTTTATTATCTGTGGACAAATACATGGTAAGCATGTTGGTCATGCTACCAATTGTCCGTTCAGTCAGGCCATTTCTTTGCAGGTTCTAAGGTGCCAATTGACGATATCAGAACTACAAAGAAAGATACTTTGTTCAACAACTGCCTGCGTAAACACCCGTCCACGACCACTAGTGAAAGCACGGGTAGCACAATGACAGAGAATGACACAGTACAACAGGAATGATAAAAAAATTTCTGCTAATGCAGCCGAAGCGACCATTGCAGGCTCAATATACTGGGCAAAAAATTACACACAATATTTCGGCGTCTCCCGGTAGTGTACATTGGAAAGGAGACAGACAAGTAAAAAGCAAACTCGCAAAACGCGACGGCCGCAGTTTAAGTGGCTTCAATGCACCCGCACAATGAGTGGGATGCTTATCACGTTGGCAAATGGCCAACATACTTGTTCTCCGTCTTCCTAAGCTTTAGCGAATAGGAACACTAGTGTAGTGGGTGCAGCATCCGAGCAAAGCTAAGGCACTCTGATGTGATGTCATTGTGCATGGCGCAATGAAATCGGGCTGTGCGTCTGCGGAACACCAAGGAATAGTACGCACCTTCTGACAAAGAATACTTCTTGTACAACCAATCATCAAAATTATTGAAGGGTAAGGCATGCACAAATTATCGATTGGCCTCAAGATGAGCGTTATTGAATGAATCATGCTGTTCATTACGCTTGCACAGGTCTCAGCAGGGAAACCGTACATATGTCAAGGATGTATTTGTCTAAGCTATCGTCGTTACCTGTCCTACATTACGGTGAATAGGTAGATAAACAATCATGATCGGTGTTACGGCGAATACTGTAGTCATTGATAGAAAAATCATACTTTTAAAGTCATAATGACCAGACGGCTAATCAGCTTGTGGAGTGATGTAGCCCCAGCAACCAGCAAAGATAATGGTAGTTGTGACGATCTGCCCGGGTTCTTGATTGAGGGAAGGCTCGAGGCACCCTCCGTAAGAGAGACGCTCCGCAGTGTGGTGGTGATGAACGATGACTGACTGCCGTGCAGCTGCGCTCTTAGGTATTTGTTGGTGCGGTGACCAATGTTGCCCAACAAGCCTGGCAGGCCACTGAAGATTATGCCCGAGGGGGCGTCACACGCTTGTTACACCCCTTACCACCAGTTTATTTGTTAACTAAAAAAAACGTAAAGTTCAGAGCATAGGGCTCTGTCACTGTCCCAGCCAAGACGACGGCGCTTGCTATCCAGGCGAGTAACGGCCCGGCAGCCTCCACGGTGCAGTATTCCGCTTGGGTGCCGGTGTTGAAGGGCCGGGTGTGGCAACGCCAGGTGCTGCCTGAGCCAGCCTCACTTCCTCTGCAGGGTCCGCAGTGGTCGGCCTTGTGAATGGAGCCGGACTTGACACCGGCCAAACGGGCGCCGCACCACTGGCAACGCTTGCCGCTTCCGAGGCGGGAAGTGCTCCGCTGTAAGCAACTGGTGTTGCTGCTAGTCGTCCTGCGGGCTGGCACTCTGAAGCGGCACTTGAGGGTTCTAGCCAGGTCCCGAGACAAGGCCTAACAAGGTCGGCATGTCAGTGCCACGTGGCCTCGTCTGGCCTGCGGACGAGCAACGATGAGGCGCTATAAAGCGGCACCACCTGTCCGGGTGACCAGGGTGTGCCAGAACCGAAGTTCCCGGTGAAGAATGGAGCTCCCGACTCCAGCAAAGGCCCAGTACGGCAGCCTCGGTCAGCAGCCAGTTTCGGTTTCAGCTGCTTCAGGAGCGCTGGGCATCGGAAGTCCGGATGCAAGATGTCCAAGAGTGTCTTGACCCTCCGACCCAGCAGGAGCTCACAGGGGGCTCGGCAAGAGATATCGTGGGGCGTAGTCTGGAACTGGAATAGTACCCAAGCGAAGAGCGTCTGGAACATCCCCGATTGGCTCTTCTTGCACTTGTCCTTGATGGTCTGCACAACCCGCTCGACTGCACCGCTTGAATCAGGGTGGTACGGTGGATTCCGTCGTTCGCTAGCCAGGCCAGCTACTCTGTGCTGGCCAAAGCATGACCATTGTCGGACACGACGACGTACGGCAACCCCTGCTCAGCAAAATCCTGTCGCAACACCGCAATGGAGTGGTAACAGGTATAACCTCCACCCAGTTCGGAAAGGCGTCCACCACCACCAGGAAGTAATGTTCGTTGAAGGGGCCCCCAAAACCCACATGCAGGTGAACCAGGGTCTATGTGGAAACGGCCAGGGGGTGATTTCCACATGACCTGAGACCTGCTGGTGCTCCTGATAGACCAGGCAGCTCTGCACCATGTGAGCGATATCTTGGTACAGGCAAGGCCACCAAACGTGTGACCGGGCCACTATCTTGGTCTTTTCCAAGCCAGAAGATCCGCGTGCAGCAAGTGCAGGGCCCTGCACTGGAGACTTTGTGCGATGGCCACCCTTGTACCACACAGTAAGCAGCCTTGTTGCAAGCTCAGCTCGGCGTCCTTGTGGCTTTATGCCTGCTGAAACAATCCCTCCCCAAATGCCTTGATCACCTGAGACAGGACTGGGTCCCGGCTGGTTGCTTGCGATACCGCTGATCAGGAGAGTACCTCCGGGTACGCATGCTCCAGCACGAACATTTCAGCAGGTTCCGGAAGAGCATCATGCAGCTCTGGCAGAGGCAGGCGGCTCAGGGCGGGAGGACGTCCCAGGTCTTTTCCCGGACAGTAAACCAGCTGGTAACTGTAAGCTGCCAATCTCAAGGCCCAGCGTACCATTCGAGGGGATGACTGTACGGGAACTGCTTTGTCAGGCCCCAGCAACCCCAACAACGGCTTGTTGTCCGTGACCGCCTCGAACTTCCAGCCCCACAGATACTGGTGCAAGCATTCTACCCTGAAAACGAGAGCAAGGCTTTCCTTGTCCAGCTGGCTATGCCATGGGCACGTTGCATATTTATTATCCTTGAGCGGGATTATTGTAAGATACGGAATTCAGTAGCACGAGAAATCAAAAGAATTATGCAAATAATTTACAGTAATTGAATAAATGTCTGTTAAATATTTACATTATGGCATATATTGCAATTTAAGAATTGTAGTCGGTGAGTTTGCAAAACATATCCACCTGAAGTTATTCTCCAGCTTGGCACGAACTTTGAGGTATTATTTCCGAAAGTGTGGGACGAAATACATGAGCATTCCAGCTACTTTGCACTTCGCTGCATAAGAGAGCATTATCTTAAAAGAGGTCTCTGGAGCTAAAGTACACGTTATGGCGAAATCTTTGTTGTAAATTAATTTCAAAGGTACACGCCTTGCAAACTCCCCCACTGAATTCCTAAAATTGAATATGTGCTATAACATAAATAACTAGACATTTATCTAGTGAATTCTTGGTTACTACTTGCATATGGGTTTCGATTTCTCGTGTAAATAATGAACGCCTCTCTGAGTAATCCAGTGTAATGACAAGAATTTTGTTATTGGCAAAAGTGGATATATAGATATTTCGGGAAACAAAAATAATCACCCCGAATAAGTCTAGTGTAGGAATCGCAATCGATTGCAGAAACGCTAAGTTATGTGAAATGGCACAAAAATAACATCGCTAACACAGACGACTAGGTTTTAGCTGGCGGTGGAGTGTCGTTAGAGTGTGTATAAATTGACAATGAGAAGACAGAAGGTTATAAAGGTCCTTTTAAAAACACGGATACTATTTTCCGACCATATAGAATTTGTAAACAATGCTCTTTGGTGTCTTAGGTGTATTGGTTAATCTGGACGTACACCTGCACAATGTCTTAAGAAAGTGCGTTTTCTTTCGATGTTCTCGTTCGAGCTATTACAAAAATTGCTCGAACATCCTTGTATCAGGCAAACAGGCGCTACAATACCTGCAAATATGAATCCTCGAGAGTAAAACCTGAAGCTTTACAAGGGAAGTCCTCCCAAGAAATAGGAGGTCGCTTCAAAACTTCAGTGATCTATTACATGAAACGAACCTTCTAAAAAAGTGGTAATTTACTTGAAGCATTGGAAACCTGGCAATTTTTATTTTTTCCAACTTTCCTTGTGGTGAAGGTAGCAGCACACTCGGCATGCTTAAAGGACAGGAGTAAAAAGTCATGCAGTTGTAATCTTCTGCCCAATCAGCGAATTAATCGGTGGGAACTCCACTTTCATCGAGCCTTTGTTTACGCATTCGTAAATAATACTAACATGACTCAACGTCTGTACGCGTTTGGCTACTCCAGTTTACCTTCGTGACGTAGGCTGCGCTTTTAGTTAGCTAGTGCTAAAATACAGCTCGTTTAATTACGGTTACTAAATGTCTTAGGCCAAATGTGTTACGCTGTCGTAGGACTTGAAATATATTCATAATTTATAATGCAAAGATTGCGTCAATAAAACAAACAACCTGAATGGCACCGAAACTAATTTAAATTGAGACAATCTCTGCTGACATAGGGGAAAACATAAGCCATATCCAGTACGCTACCATGACAGGTACTGAGCCACTTTACAACCTATATGTAAAATATCCTTCCCTCTGGTGAGGTAACTTAGTTGATGGACTGGTGTCTCTCCCACCACGATGAACATCTGAGACTATAGACAAAAACATATCTGGCTACATTTTGACGCGAAATACTTCTTCGGTGCCGGTGAGCATTTGGAATATTTAATTAAGAAAGTAATACTTGATCTAATTATTTGTGCTGAAGAAAGTAAGTATATCTGATTGAATAAAATAAGCAGTTATCAAATGGGCCGCCTTGACACGCTACTGATTACCTGAGCAGCCTAGAAATTATACTTGTGGCGATTACCATGCATATTTTGTACGAGTAAATTCAATAATGCTTTTGAATTGCCTTATTTGAAACGAACATGGAGGTTTTACCGCCTAAATCAAGACAGGAGACATCAGGGACGTTCTATTAGAGGGCAAACCGATTCTTCGCCTAAAGTTCCTGGATGCGTACCCGTAGCACGGTTTACGAGCACTTCTGCGTTCTCGTCACTTCGAAGTGCCACTGTAGCAGGAGGCACAACCCCCTACACTGGACTGAGCGGCGAACTGCCATATCCACAGGGCTAAAATATTGACACGTGTACCTGTATTTATCGGGCGACACATTTCACCGCCTAACAAATGTTATCGCACAGCGCAGGACGCGCCTTCCTGTGTCAGAAGTTTCTGGAATGTTATCGATGGTTCCATCCGCTGTCTGTTGTCGCCGAACCTTCTGTAATCTGATTGCTTGTATGCGCGACGCGAATGGCGTAGAACTTTGTGGAAGGCATGCGGGTCCCAGCGATTACTCCGGAACATTAGACGACTGATGCATAAAGCGCTTGTGTCTCGTCTCGTCCTTGTTACTTTGTGGTTGCATGTGTTTGTGCTGTTACACTTTTTATGTGATGTATAAAAACCGGCGTGCTTGGCCCGCTGATCACATTTTCGACGAACGCCGACTGTGTTCGCCGCTATCGTTGTGCTTTAAGTGTAGCTTGTCTTTGTGGGAACAGGTTCGCCCAATAAAACCTAGTTTTACCTTTCTCAGTATTGCTACTGTGTTCTTTAGCGTCACTACCACGTGACAATATAAGTATTTATTTCACTCAACAGGAAGGTAGTTTGATAGAATACAATACTTTTGGCGAGGCAACAATAAATAAGAAAGTGATATTCAGGTGTACAAGATCGTTGCAGATCAGTAAAATTTGGCGTATTTTATTCAAGTCGTGTTTGTTTCAAAAGTTGAACTCTATATTCGCTTTGCGCTTTGTAAATGTTTCTGTGTCACAAGTAGAACGGTTTCTGCTAGTTCACCCACTGCTCACTCAGCAGTTCTTGTGTGACAACTTCCTCAACAGAAAGATTTTGACTTCAAAATAAATTATCCCGATAGCCATGCTGTAACAGCGGATCCCAAGTTGCACAAATTTATCCACCCGAGGCATTTGACGGTTCGGCTTGATAATAAGCATAGATACAGTGAATTCAAATGTCATAATTCTGAACCACTGGTATGACTTCAGCATAACAGCCTTTAAAATGCAGGGTCGGCCGCTCTCCGTGGAAATATCCCACCAGTAATAATTCTGTTTTAGAGCACGTACCAACGTAAAGATGAAGAAAGATAGCTATAAGACGATTGTAGTCAATGCTTTCAACTTACATGTTATCAACAATGCATGCTTGACCACAATGAGCGATGCATGTTTGACTGCATTCTTGTACGTAAACTTGCAGGGCTCAAATATATTTATTCTGAATTCGTTCAGGATAGGCTCCAGATAGCTGCCTTTGCAAGGCGTTTTGTCGCCGCTATGACCCTAGTGCACCTCTCCCAAAAAATGAAGCATTACACTTTTTGACGTTTTACATTGCAGGAAATGCCCCCACAAGGCAGAACTTGGAGATACGCTGGCATGTTGACGACAGAGGGCTGACAGCCAGGCAGCGACACATCCTTTTATTTGCCTCTCTAAAATCTGATAAAAACAACATCCAATGCTAACGAATATTCTGATATGTGGAAATAAAATTCATACAAATGGTTGTTTTAAGTGAACCTATCTTATGCACGCCGTTACGGCAGATCCAGAGTACTGATATTCTTCCTGATCATTTTTCTCATTGAAATAGGTTTTAAAGTATATCTTTCTTGGACTCTTCCTCTAGCTTCAGTGCTTGTTTTTATGTATTTATAAACACCATCAGATTGCTTTTAGCGCATTTCATTTCAGCCAGAGCACCTCACGACCCGTTCACAACATTGCCGACCGCAAAATTTACGTCGCACGACCTCGTGTGACAGAAAAGAAAAGTCACCCTAGCAGCTAGCTAGCCGAGACCGATTTTCCTCACCGAAAAGAAAAGAACATCACTTGTCGCAAGAT
Organism: Dermacentor variabilis; assembly: GCF_050947875.1. Taxonomy (NCBI): domain Eukaryota; kingdom Metazoa; phylum Arthropoda; class Arachnida; order Ixodida; family Ixodidae; genus Dermacentor; species Dermacentor variabilis. The sequence continues at coordinate 43,033,407 of NC_134578.1, read as the reverse complement.
AATCAGAACACGCGATAATGCGAGAAAGGATGGAATAGACGCGGATATGGTCAGGGCGTATGAAGGACAGGTGCTCCAACGGGCGCGGGCGCCGCGTTCGATTAAGTCATAACACCCTCCTTCCGCCCCTCCCCCGTCGGACGCGGCAACACATGTGGAGGTGGCGTGTAGCTCCGCCGTTCTTGCTGGGGACCTCGACAAACCATTTAAACGGTGGGCCGTCAGACAGGTACTGCTCGCTAGTGGCGGTAAAGAATTATTCAACGTTCTCTTCCCATTTGAGCGGTGCGCGTCGGAGAACGTTCCTGTAAACTCTGCATCCCGTTACCTATATTTCAAAAGACGCAGCCGTGGCCTGTCACGATGTTGTTTTCAAGTACATTTGCTTGTGTTATGTGCATTTTCGCCCTTCTTCTTGTGGAAAGAAGCGTAAAAGGACAAGTATACTGTGTAGTACGTGGACGTTAAGGGCAATAATATGGGCTCTGTGCTGTGCAATGCATGCAGTACACAAAGTGCAAAGCGCTTCATTTTTTAAGCCATGTCAGTGTATTGGCGAGACAATATGTCAATGGTGACCTGCTGCTTCGGATATGAGCTGCGTTCATGACATTCACGTTGAAGGATATGTTCTATCATGGACAAAACTACCCTGGAAGTGGAAGCGTCGACCAAATTGCCTCTGCGTTGAAGAGCGCTGGAAACAGTGGGTCACATATTGTCACGCGGTAGTGACGCTGAAAAAAGCAAAACGGTGAGTGGCGAAGCTGGCGTTTTATTGGGCAAACTTTTCCCCACAAAAGCAAGTTACACTCAAAGGAAAGCAATAGCGGGGAACACGATCGGTGGTCGTCGAAATCTCGGCAGCGGGTCAAGCGCGTTGTCTATTATACATCAGCCGTCGAATGTTCCAGAGTAAGCGCTGAGACCTGCTTGTCTTTCGCAAATTTCTACACTGTTCGCGTCGGTCGCGCATACATGCAATCAGATTACTCAAGGTTTGGTGACAAACAGCGGAAGGAACCATCCATAATATTCCAGAAACTTCGGATACCTACAGGCGCGTCCTGCGCTGTGCGATAACATTCGTTAGGAGGTCAAATGTCTTACCCGATAAAGATAAACAAGTACGCGTGTCAATATGCACATTCCGAAGGCAGATGTTAGCGTGGCTGATCCCAGCATATAGCTCACCAACAAAATTCAGTCGACGCTCGCGCGTCCTAGGCAATTTTGTCCCCGTTGGTGAATTCTTCAAACAATGAATAATCTCTGTAAGGCGAAACACGGGAAAGACGGGTAGTATAACCGATATAGTAGAGATTCAGCATACAGTGTGTTCTGTTTTCTGAATACGAGAAGCACCTGTACTTTAATCGTTGCAGCACAGATTCAGCGTATAGAGTCGTTCACTTTCAAGATACGAAAGCACTGCTATTCTTTATTACGGCGTCTGTTTTACGGCTATCTGTTCTACGGAAATGACCGTTCTCTATTTACGGAAAATGTTGAGTCACACATTACCAGCAGATTTGCCGAAAAATTAGAAGTAGAAGAAAATTTATTAAATAATGATAGCTCAGTTCTTGGTGTGGTGGCCTCAGGTAGCGGCTCGAAGTCCTTGGACTCGGGCGGCATTCTCGGCAACCGGACGGCCCAGAGCTGGTCTGCCAACTCTGAACTTTTGAGAGCCGCCTCCCAGTGGCGGCGACGCCGTCGGAAAAGGTACCCGGCGGCTCCCGTAGCTTGGGCGGCGTGGGGAAGAAGCCAGCTCGAGGCTTGCCGTACTCTGGCAACGGCTGCGATTATGGATGCATCCCGAATGGAGCTGGTTTCATTACTGTTATTACCGGCAAATTCCCAGAGCATGTGTCGCAGCGTTGCTCTCCGTCCGCAAGCTTTACACGCATCTGTTCAATATAAATCCGGGTAGCAGTGATGTAAGACGGCGGGGCTAGGATAGGTGTGTGTCTGCAGCAAGCGTAAAGTTACGGCCTCGTTCCTGTTGAAGTTATCATGTGGTGGTGGGAATGTGCGTCTTTCAAGTCTGTAGTGTTGGGTGAGGTCTCTGAATGTGGTTAGGCGATCGCCCCACGCGAAATGTGATTCTTGTAAAATAAAGAATTTTTTTTATGCGTTGTCACTAAGCCTTCCATTTTCAATATATCCCACAAAATATTGCGGTCTACGTAGTCATACGCTCCTGTAATGTCTAAAAAGGCCACATATAACGGTGTCTTTTCTACTTTTGATATTTCAAAACATTGAGTAAGAAGAAATAAGGTATCATCCAAACGCCTACCTATTCTGAAGACATTGTGAAATGCTCCGAAAATGCCATTATTTTCTACCTATGCTTGCAGCTTCCATTGCATTGCCTGCATGTGCTAACCTGTATATTACCGATGTAATGGTCAACGGTCCATAGGATAGAATTCTATCTTTCTGACCCTTAACTTTATAAATTAAATTCGTTCTACTTTGTTGCCAACTGTCAGGTCTGGCTTTCTTCCAGTTGAAATTTGTCAGCACCAGCTCCTATTCCATCTGCTTCTTTTTCATGCGCTTTCTTTCTTCGAAACAGCCTCATCATTGCATTAGAAAGATTCGGCTGTTATTTTTTGGACGCAACTTAATGCCGCTTCCCTTTCCAGTTTGTTTCCATCTTCGCCTAGGATATGTAGTTGCATCGTTGTTGAGTTTCCACGTATTTATTTTTTGCGGTTCCAAAATATCCTAGGTGCGGCTTTCTTTTTCTCACGCACTCTCCAACAACCAACGTCCATTTTCACCTTTGATATATTCTTGCACCAGTATTTGAACCATAGACTTTTTCTCCCGATATATTTCCCATCTAATGGTCACTTCTCCTGCGGCAACTGCGTTTTTTTTTGCCTGCCTGTACTCTGGGCATGCACTCTCTCGTTCGCCAATCACTTCTCGTATTTACCTGTTCCACCAGCTTTTCGATTGCTTCTTTCGCTTCCAACAAACATATTGTTTCTCGTCCCGTATTTCTTTTATTATTACACTTAGATTCTCACTATATTCTCACACTGTACTTGGCCATTTGTCAATTTCTTCCAGGACCCTTGTGACTATATTTGTTATTTTTTAGCGTTCAAATTTGGACTGACCACCTTGCATTCCTTGTTCTTTCCAAGTACGTATCCCATTATCAAAATGATGCTTTTATGGTCACTCCCCATGCTTCTACACCCTTCCTTGCCAATGACCATCTCTTTCAACTTATCATGAATTTGTTCTATCATCAGACAGTAATCAATGGTTGATAACCGATTTCCCGCTTCTCGCGCAATCTGCCCTTCTCATTTAGGCCCTGTATTCACGACAATGAGGTTGTGTTGCTCTCAAAGATCCACCATTAACTTCCCGTTGCTGTCCGTATGGTCTTTTAGATCCTGTAGGTGGCCATAGAAGGATAATTTTGGCATCATTCCCGAAACTCAGCACTTACGCATTCCACTCTTGATTCTTCCCCGTGCAATTATTTCTCGTTCAAAAATACGTAACGACCAGCAGAGTTTCTTTTTTCGCTCATTGTCCCTGATAACCAGAGATGCTCTGGACGTTTTGAACTTACTCTTTTCCGTTTGGCTCCCTGATGGATGAGCCGCTGCGCCTCCAGTTCTTTCCGTCTTGGTTCTGTTGCACTCTTCCCGAACATAATTATCAATCACTGGCGCCTCTTCCGAGTCTCTCAGTTGCGTTTCTGTAACCGCATACACCTCTATTTGTTCGCTATTTAACTGCTCCTCAATCTCTGCCCACCTTTCCTTTTTTCCGCCGTCCTGCATATTGATTTAGCCTATTGCATAGCGAGCTCACTTTCTTGTTTTCCTCCTTTTGTGTTATTGACGGTGGTGGTATTCTAAGGTATTCTAATTTATGACGGTGGTGGTATTCTGCGACCTTCTTCATTACTATCTTCTGTGACCTCCTGAGCGCCCGTGGGCTCCTTAAATAGCATCTGCGCGACCAGCAAGTCGCCAGCCCACTTCTCCTACAAGCCTGCAATTGAAGTGGATCCCGTCTCGTTCAAAACTATGACACCTTCTCACTTCCCAGGTCACTTCGACAATCTCTAAACCGTTCTCTCAACTCGTTTTCCATATCGCCTCATTAGAAGCCACTACTGCTCTTTGTACGTGACTGTCACAAACAGGCATCTCCGTTACCGTGCACACCACGACCTGCACCTTAGGGGACAGCTCACACAAGTTGTCTACACACTTCGCCAAACGCTGGGTTAGTCCGGTTCGTTTCCTGCTTAGGACGACATTCACCTGCGACTATGACAAAGCTGCGCTCGTGGGCATTTTTCGCGAGCTTTGCTTTCGCTCGCTCCATGACAGAACCCCGAGTCTGCCGTGGAAATGTCCCTACTGCCACTCTTTTATCGCCTTTCACCCTCTGCCCAATTGCTTCTGAACACCTAGCCAGGTTTGAGTTGCCAGTGATAATCGCCATTTCACTCTCTCCTACTTCCTGTTTCTCTTTGTCCTTTTGCGCGTGATTCGGCTTTTAAATGGGGTATTGACCCCTGCGCTCCTGCTTTTCTGATGTAGCGGCCTCAAGGTAAGTGCTGCTCTGTCCCGCTGCCCCCTGCCCTCGTTGCCCGCATTCCTCGTACTTTGGTGACATTTCCTTTCCTGACCCGTCGGGGTACTGCGTTCCATTTTCAAGACCATTCTCATTACCAATGGTGGCTCTGTTCAGCTCTTCATCGGCTGCTTGAAGTCTTGTTTCCAGTACCTTCCGTGCATCACGCTGCATATTTAGTTTGTTTTTGAGCTCTCTGACCTGGTTGACAAGTTATTGCTAGAAAGCATCCATTTCCTACAACCTAGCATTGACATCACAGTGTCAGCCGATTGACTCGATTCCCTCTCCATTGTCATCCGTGCCCTCGTCTGCCTTGAGGGACTCCTCGCACGCAGCACGCTCTCCCGGCTTTCTTGCCCGGTATTGCACACATTTTCTAATGCGAATACTACAATACTATAATATTCCAGAACACGTGCCTTCTAGTAAATAGCGACACTTAAAAAAAATCCTTAAAATGCCGCCAAGCAATTCTCACCAAATTTTTAAAAGCAATCAGTGCCTCACAGACTTATGTATGTCCTGTTTTTGCACGTGTTCGACAACGCGGCCACGCTTTCACTTTCGTACTAAAGCAATTATCCCGATACCAAAGCACACATAGTAAAACCAGTATAGCTATTAGTCTTGCCCCTTCGAAGCTACTATATAATGGCTGTAAAGGCTTGACGTCCCACCTTCTAGCACGTGTTGAAGCATGTGGGGCGAAAGGGCGCTCTTACTATCCTGCAAAACCAAATATACATGAAACACACGTGCGTACACGAAGAAAGAGAGAGAAAAAAGAAAACTACCAAATTATTATTAAAAGTCTAAAATGTCCAAATCAGCAAAACTGAAACAAGCTCAAAACATGCACAAAGACCTTATGATTTCGTCGCCGCCACGGAGACCTCAAAAACGTGTCCATTTGCCACAAAGTAACTAATGTCACCAAGAAGAAAGTGTAGCTAACGTTGAGCGAAGGGGAAGGAAAAACGATACAAACTTTCGCGGAAGTCGAAGTTAGGCGGAGGAGCGCCGGGTCGTTCTCCTCTGGCAGTTGCTACAGGTTTTGTTTGCGGGCTTCACTGTTTCCAATTCAGACGTACTGTTATAACATCATCCTCGCGCGCCGTACGCTTTGTGTGCGAGTGAAAGCGTGTTACGGTGAACCGAGGACGGCAACTCAATCTCGCGTGCGTGGAAGCGTGCCGTATTCTGGCGTACTCCTCTTCCATTGTGCGCGAAATGAAGCATCACTGTAACTTTTTAATTATAGGACGATGTGTTTCGATTTCTGGTTCCCCTCTCTGAATAATTTCTTATCAAGAATTATGTTATCTGCAACAAGCGAATTTTAAAAATTCAGCAAAGCCCAAACAGGATCAACGTGTTTATTTTAACGGGCAGGTATATGACCCCAGATAGGTGTTTTCCTTATGTGTGAAAAAAGCTTTATACGTCACACTGAAAAAAGTTATTTGTTACATGGTTCTAACTTTCCGACAAAGTCAATTTTGCTGCGCTCTGCAGTTCTTATGCAGCCTCAATTGGTTCCCAGGGCTGGAAGGTAGGCCAATTGTCACATAGTTCAAACGGCGGAAACACTCCATATGGGTGAAGATTATTTAATGAAATTATAGCGACCGCGAAAGGGCTTCACGTTGACGACAGCGCCTAGAAGAAACATGATTGTCAAGCTCAAACTTAAAGGCCTGCAAGAAAACCATAAAGGAATCTGCATTTGATATATCATATAAGGTCGTATTTAGGAGGTACAACAATTAACTACACCTACCTTGAGAAATGTGGAGCATGCTAGAGATCGCTCGTATTTTGACAGTTGAGAAGCATTTTGGGAGCATAAACTCACCAACTGACCTTGCGCGCATAATGCGTGCAACCTCCCCTTACCGTTTTCTTTTTTTTATGGCTGCAAGACTTCTGGGATTGTCAGTTCTGCAAGCCAGAAAAGCCCTTGAGGTTATATTATCTCCACGCTCAGATATTTTCACTGATATAGAATGTAGGTGTCATTCTCCGTCTTTTCTGTCTCCCATAAAAAAAAGGCTACGCAGACGCGAATTAGTCTCAAACTTGTGACAGACCTTGCATACAGGTATTCTTAGCACCCTCTGCAGATCTGTGACGCTACAGAGGGTGCTAAGAATAGCGGGCTCCGGACAGGCCGCCGTTGGAATCTGAACTTGGCAACGTTTAACGTTAGAACGTTATCTAGTGAGGCGAGTCTAGCAGTGTTATTGGAGGAATTAGAGGGTAGTAAATGGGATATAATAGGGCTCAGTGAGGTTAGGAGGACAAAAGAAGCATATACAGTGCTAAAAAGCGGGCACGTACTGTGCTACCGGGGCTTAGCGGAGAGACGAGAACAAGGAGTCGGATTCCTGATTAATAAGGAAATAGCTGGTAACATACAGGAATTCTATAGCATTAACGAAAGGGTGGCAGGTCTTGTTGTGAAACTTAATAAGAGCTACAAATTGAAGGTGGTACAAGTCTATGCCCCTACATGCAGTCATGATGACCAGGAAGTCGAAAGCTTTTATGAAGACGTGGAATCGGCGATGGGTAAAGTCAAAACAAAATACACTATGCTGATGGGCGACTTCAATGCCAGGGTAGGGAAGAAGCAGGCTGGAGACAAGTCAGTGGGGGAATATGGCATAGGTTCTAGAAACAGCAGAGGAGAGTTATTAGTAGAGTCTGCAGAACAGAATAATATGCCGATAATGAATACCTTTTTCCGCAAGCGGGTTAGCCGAAAGTGGACGTGGAGGAGCCCGAATGGTTAGACTAGAAATGAAATCGACTTCATACTCTGCGCGAACCCTGGCATCATACAAGATGTAGACGTGCTCGGCAAGGTACACTGCAGTGACCATAGGATGGTACGAACTCAAATTAGCCTAGACTTGAGGAGGGAACGGAAGAAACTGGTACACAAGAAGCCAATCAATGAGTTAGCGGTAAGAGGGAAACTAGAGCAATTCTGGATCAAGCTACAGAACAGGTATTCGGCTTTAACTCAGGAAGAGGACCTTAGTGCTGAAGCAATGAACGACAATCTCATGGGCATCATTAAGGAGTGCGCAATAGAAGTCGGTGGTAACGCCGTTAGACAGGAAAGCAGTAAGCTATCGCAGGAGGCGAAAGATCTGATCAAGAAACGCCAATGTATGAAAGCATCTAACCCTACAGCTAGAATAGAACTGGCAGAACTTTCTAAGCTAATCAACAAGCGTAAGACTGCGGACACCAGGAACTATAATATGGATAGAATTGAACAGGCTCTCAGGAACGTAAGAAGACTAAAAACAGTGAAGAAAAAACTAGGAATAGGCAAGAATGAGATGTGTGCGTTAAGAGCCAAACCCGGCAATATCGTTTCTAATATGGATGTGATAGTTCAAGTGGCTGAGGAGTTCTATAGAGATTTATACAGCACCAGTGGCACCCACGACGATAATCGAAGAGAAAATAGTCTAGAGGAATTCGAAATCCCACAGGTAACGCCACAAGAAGTAAAGAAAGCCTTGGGAGATATGCAAAGGGGGAAGGCAGCTAGGGAGGATAAGGTAACCGCAGATCTGTTGAAGGATGGTGGGCAGATTGTTCTAAAGAAACTGGCCACTCTGTATACGCAATGCCTCATAACGTCGAGCGTACCGGAATCTTGGAAGAACGCTAACATAATCCTAATCCTTAAGAAAGGGGACGCCAAAGACTTGAAAAATTTTAGACCGATCAGCTTACTGTCCGTTGTCTACAAAGTATTTACTAAGGTAATCGCAAATAGAATCAGGAACACCTTAGACTTCTGTCAACCAAATGATCAGGCAGGATTCCGTAAAGGCTACTCAACAATAGACCATATTCACACTATCAATCAAGTGATAGAGAAATGTGCAGAATCTAACCAATCCTTATATATAGCTTTCATTGATTACGAGGAAGCGTTTGATTCAGTCGAAACCTCAGCAGTCATGGAGGCATTACCGAATCAGGGTGTAGATGAGCCATATGTAAAAATACTGGAAGATATCTATAGCGGCTCCACAGCCACCGTAGTCCTCCACAAAGAAAGCAACAAAAGCCCAATAAAGAAAGGCGTCAGACAGGGAGATACGATCTCTCCAATGCTATTCACAGCATGTTTACAGGAGGTATTCAGAGACCTGGAGTGGGAAGAATTGTGGATAAGAGTTGATGGAGAATACCTTAGCAACTTGTAATTTGCTGATGATATTGCCTTGCTTAGTAACTCAGGAGACCAATTGCAATGCATGCTCACTGACCTTGAGAGGCAAAGCAGAAGGGTGGGTTTGAAAATTAATCTGCAGAAAACTAAAGTAATGTTTAACAGTCTCGGAAGAGAACAGCAGTTTACGATAGGTAGCGAGGCACTGGAAGTGGTAAGGGAATACATCTACTTAGGGCAGGTAGTGACCACGGATCCGGATCATGAGACTGAAATAACCAGAAGAATGGGCTGGGGTGCCTTTGGCAAGCATTCTCAAATCATGAACAGCAGGTTGCCACTATCCCTCAAAAGGAAAGTGTATAACAGCTGTGTGTTACCAGTGCTCACATATGGGGCAGAAACCTGGAGGCTTACGAAAAGGGTTCCACTTAAATTGAGGACGATGCAACGAGCTATGGAAAGAAGAATGATGGGTGTAACCTTAAGGGATAAGAAAAGAGCAGAATGGGTGAGGCAACAAACGCGGGTAAATAACACCTTAGTTGAAATCAAGAAAAAGAAATGGGCATGGGCCGGACATGTAATGAGGAGGGAAGATAACAGATGGTCCTTAAGGGTTACGGACTGGATTCCAAGGGAAGGGAAGCGTATCAGGGGGCGGCAGAAAGTTAGGTGGGCGGACGACATTAAGACGTTTGCAGGGACAACATGGCCACAATTAGTACATGACCGGGGTAGTTGGAGAAGTATGGGAGAGGCCTTTGCCCTGCAGTGGGCGTAACTAGGCTGTTGATGATGATGATGATGACAGTAGGTATTAGCATTCAAGGAAACATGCAAGGGTGTTTGAAAGTAAAAGCTTATCCGCAATTTTTTACCGAATCATGAGTCCTGTTTTTAAGTTTATGCTGTGGTATGCCCTTTAAAATGGAGTACGATAATTGCGCGTAATTTTCAGCTTGAACTGAAACTTGTCACCTTGCGGTTTCTATACATTGTGAAACAGGTGTTCCTGTAGCAATGGTGGTGTGGAGAACACTGCGGCCTATTCCTTAGGCGTAGGCCACCAGACAATCACTTCTGTACAATTTTTCTTAAGTGACCTAGAGGTTTAGGGCAACCACAACTATTAATAACATGTCCGATGCAGTTCACATTCGAGATAGTGTTCTTAACTTTGGAGCTGGAAACAAGACATAGATGGAGATTAAATACGTTTACTTAAAACAGAGGTCACTAACTTTTTTTGTCACTTTGCGTAGCATAACATCAATTCGTTTTTTCTTCTTTGACTATAGTGTCAAAAAGAGTTCATTGACTTGTAAAATATCGATGACCTTACATGTTAAGAACTTGACATAACCTATTTCTTGTCCTTTTACTAAGTTTTCCCTTCTTTTTTACCTAGTGTGACATTTTGGAGATAGAAGGTGGTGACACTTGACATCGCCGTCCTGAGATCATTAAAATTTACTGCTCGTTCACTTCGGCCACTTCAGTAGCAACTCCACGATGCGTCGTTTGGTCTTGCTCCTTCTTTGCTTGGGTATTCTACAGGAAACTGCAGGCCACATAAAGAAGGAAGGTAAGCCTACGCGTCTCTGTAATACGTTAGTGCTTACTAGAAAAACTAGATCCGCTCATTCCTGCGCATTATCATAAAAAAGGCCATTGTTTTATTTAAAATCCACGCATTACGTGTTTATTCGGCAGTATGTTCCTGGAAGCAGTTCCTACAGATGTAGCGAGAAAGTGTGAAACTCGTCCGTGTATGTAAACAGGGAAGCACTGATTTTAGGTGAAATACGGGGTACATGTTTATTTATGGGAAATAAATGTAAAATGACCCCATTTTCTTTATTCAGCCCGTCATCTTGCTTTTGAAAGTTTAATTGCCTCAGAGAGGTAATATTGGCTAACTGCGCAATAAAAATTGATATCGTCTAGTGTGCATTTTTCTGCAAGTTGCAAAATATGCTGCGGTAATTATATGTTATCTCTGGTAGTTATAGTTGCGTAATAACCTGGATGGTGCGTGTTACCCGATACAACCGCAATGGCAATTTGTCATGTTTAATGCCACTTGCTGCTTTTCGGCTATAACGCAGCTCCCACTGCTGAGTACCGTAATCATAGTGATTTCGATAGTGTGATTAGATGAGGTAGTTATTACCTGTTTGTGCGGCCATGGCGACACGTACAGGAATATACATGAAGGAACGTGCGGTATTATTGCTACAGAAAGTACATAATTTAGATGTAGTGAAGAACACAAAAAACAAAGCGCACTAGTATTAAAAGTCAATCTCTAATAGCACAAACACATCACTTTGAACAGTACGATTAAGTTTTTTTGTTTTCTCGATAGATTTACATAGCGAATAAAGCAATTTCTTTAATGCTTTCCCATTTTTCACAGTTTTAGGCTATCACAATATCGAACCTTCTCTTTTGTCAGAGCCTGGAAAGTAGAAGGCACTAAGTGTTGAATTTCAGTGACCTAAACGCATCAGCTCTGCCACCTGATAGAATGGGCGGCATTGATGGCTGACATTGTGCTAAGTGGTTTGATCGATAGGCGTCAATGCTTCCACATTGCGTCTATGTGCGGCGCGATGTCAGGCAATGAAGCAGGTGGCTGTCGGCCTTATCAGTACAATTGTATTGTGACTTGGCGTCTCTGAAGGAGGTGAAAGAAATTGTACAAACCATATGTAATTACAGCAACGCGCATGACCGTTCCTATGGCAGTGGAAAACGGTACAGACAAACAAAAATTAATGCTCAAGCAAACCAAAGTTTTCTCAGCAGAAACATAGTCCTTGTTTCAATGGCACCAGTACAGGAAAGACAAGGGCGCAAGAAACCTGAGGCTGACGCCACGTAAGCGCTTGATGTGAGTCACCGTCAACACGTCACCTTCTTCTGCGCACACAGGGTAGAAACCAGCCACAAATGTTACGTGGATAAGAGGCCATAGGAAAAAGTGCTCAACTACTTACAAAATTTTAATAAAGTCAGCACGTCAAAAAAAGCAACATTCCTCATTGTTAGGTGTGCGCGCAGTAATGACCGACATACAAGTTCAAAGAAACTTATCGAACACAATAAATACCGCTTTCTAAATTGAAACAGAGGTGCCACTGATCTACCTATGTCATTGCGACCAATAAACTGAGCCTACAGCAGCTCACGTGCGACAAAGCTGTAACACATTTTGAGCACCCTAATAGAATTTTTCTTCCCCGTGGAAGTAACAGACAATTTAGTTTTTTTTACAGTTGACGAGGAGTGGTCAGTTTACTTCCCATTGTTATGAAGTAAGCAAGAGTAATTGCTAATCAGTATAAGTACATCGTAAAAATTTTAGTAATTGGAATCAGTAAATTAAATGAAATGCTCGTGTTATTCTAATCAGTAGATAATGATACAAAACAATCGCTGCAACAAGAAATACATGGCATTGAAAATATGTTAAAAATGAGCAATACAGTGCAAATATGTTTTAAATTGTGAGAACAATCTTCGTATGTTTTTCGACATTGCTGTTGCTTCCATATCATGCATGTGGCAGGTATTAGGTGTTATTTACACGGTGCTGTATAACATGTGTCCACGGTAATTGTCCTGTGCGAATATAAATGCCAAATGTCAAACTGTCGCGTCAAGTACTTAGCAGGCTTTCTATTCTTATCAATAATGAGATATGCGAACGTCTTGAAATGGTATTTCCAATTTTCATTTCTCACTTCGATATCAAGAGGTACTTATGCTCATGCGCTGTCATTAAATCGACTCATCTAAAAACACGCCTACCTTATAGGCGGATTTCCCTAAAATAGGCTGTTTCACGTGGTGCCTCAGTGTTTGACGCTTTCGAGGATGATGTAGGCATTGAACGACACAAAAACAATACTGTGCACCAAGTTTCCATAATGACAAGGTCACGCTCGCCATCGTGGGAGCGCCACAAGGAGTTGTATGCGCTCAAAGGCAAACTGGGTACGCGGTGGCTCCGACTGGAGAGGCGCGCGTTTATCGACGTTAAAATTTGTTTGCTAAGAGAGTAACAGGCACTGTCGTAGCGCGCGGACGTTTCATAGGCCTCGTGCGCGACCGATGACTGCGCTCAGAACGGCACTCCGATGATGTCAGCTAGGAGGTTCGTTTTCGTTGTCTGCTTCGCTCCGGCTGGAATAGCTGCAATTACGCCATTTCACGCCCAAAAGAACAAGCCGGTCGGGCTCCGTGACGTCGGGTTCTTCAAAAAAAGTTTGTTTGAAGTATTCCTTCCATTCCTGTTTTTTTTTCTTTTTTTACGGACTAACCGTTCAAAAGACCTGCACTAGCGCAATCCCTAAATTTGTTTTGCATTTTTCTCAAAGTTACTACAAGATGTTCTGAAAAATTTGTAACAAGCAAAAGTCACTCACTGAGCTGTCTCTTGTGTCCTCTGGTATAACAGTGACCGTGATTCGCTTGCAGCTTGTCCATTTTCTGACATTAGAACTTACCGATACTCTACTCTAGCATGATCCCTTATACAGTCTTCATGTATTCATTGTCACACCATCATCGCGGTGCTATCCTTGTGATTTCATCGTCATTACTGCAGCGTTGTCATCCAACTCTCGCCCCGCGATTGCCGTCACACAGTCATGTCATCCCATTGTCCTACTACTGCTTTCATTCTATCGTCGTCAGTGCCTCGTCGTGATGCATCTGTTTTCATATCATCGTCGTCACATTGTCATCATGCCATCATCGTCACACTGTCATCGTGATACCATCATCATCACTTTAGAAACATTGTTCCACTGTCGTCATACGTTCTTATCTTGCCGCCTATGTCGTTCCATAGAAGTAATTCTTTGTTACTCATTCTATCGTCATCAGGCTGTCATTATTCAGTCGTGATTTTACCGTACTTGTCCAGCCATTATCGTCATAGCGCCGTTTTCAACAGCCATTCTTATGCATCCTTTCTAATACAGTATTTGGCTTTCCAGTTTCGTCAACCTTTTGTCGTAATGCCGTGAGGATCACGCCTTTGTGCGCACACCATTGCCGTCATCACACCATGTCATCCGTCGCTCTACAGGCCATCGACGTCACGCTGTCGTCGTTATACCATCGTCATGGGCGACTTAGGCAAGCAAGTGTCAAAGCAAAATTGGAAGATACTAAAGTATGTCGCATGTAGCCGAAGCAACGGAAGTCTCAAAATGACCTCTACAGGTGTTACCTAAACGTGACTACAGAAATACAATCTCTCTAGATCACTCCAATGTCAATCGCTCAATGCCACCGAAAATCATCGCTGATGTGTTCTACCGTTATCTTGTTTCATTATTTTCTCTGCATAGCTTGGAAACATACCTCCTACCGTGCGAAATCTGGAATCCTATCTTGATCATGAGCCCCACTTCCCGTCGCCATGGATGCTTTTCAGCCAGTTTCAAGGCGGAGTTTTGTAGATTCCGACAAAATGGCCACGCATGGGTTCGTTCGCGTGGCGTTGATGGAAATTCCTGGCTGATGCAAGACACCTGCACTTTTAGAAGAAACAATAATTTCGCTTATGTAGTATTACAAACATCCGCAGATACAGCTAATAATACAACCTTGATAATCTGGAAACCACGTGAGCGAATTCTTCCTTCCGAGCAGGAGGGAACTACATTAAGATACGCCAAAAGTCTTAAAACATGAAGCTTAATATTTTATGGCCGGAATCAGTGGGTTTCCCGCATGCCATCACAAGGCCAAAACGACAAAATTAGCGGCTTTCACCGTTTTAATAAATAATAGCACTTTCCAATTGAAAAAAAGTTTCAGTTCCTTCTTACGCTTGAGAGCCTTATATTGAGTGCGGCGGTTCAGCTCTTTTGGAAGCGATATTTAATGGCGAAGAAAACAGTGCATCAAAGGGTGGAATAATTTTGGCATACAACTTTTCTGGCAAATCCTACTACAACCGCATATTTTTTGTTACGTAATGCATGCAGCTTACCATGAATTAATTAGCAATCCGAAATGCAAGTAAATGGTAGTTCATTAATGGAGAGTAGTTTTCTGCAGAGTAGCTCAGTGAAGTATTAGCAATAAAGACGCCGCTTCCTCATTCAACTCATATCGAGGGCTTCCAATGTTTCAATGTCCTGCAGTCTAATATTCATGAATTAAGAAGTGTGTGTGTGGTACTGGGAACAATAATAGCATGAGTTGGGCTGACTGATAAGCAGAACATTTTTCTATTCTCTAAAACCTATAGAACACTTTGGAAACGCTATGCAGCTAGTTGTGCACGCCATGTATGATTCTGATCTTGGAAAACAATACGGCTATCTGAGAGATAAAAAGATAAGGGGAGAAAACATATCAGCCTACTTCAATTATTTATTTCAAAAGGTAAGCATGTGCTAAAACCCTTTTTCGAATACTGCTTAAGATGTGAGTTATTTCTTGTCTCTTCTCTTCAAAATATACAATCTACATTTGTTTTCTGTTCCGACCCAAAGACACATTACCCAGAAACATCCTTTGATACATGTGTTAGAATACATGAACACTCCGAAGTATAATTCAAGTAGACATACATTAATATCCCAGAATGTGCATGAGAAAACGGCGCTGCAGTAGCTCAACTGGCAAGAGATTCGCACGTGTGCTACGCCGACGTGGGTTCGCATCCTGCCGGGGCCAGTTGTTTTTTCATCCATGTTGTCCTCAATTTATTTATCATTTCTTCAATTCAATTAAGAGCACCAAATGATTTTCCCCGTGGCCTTCTTTCTGTGATTCTTACATTCCGACTAAATATCGCACGGCTGCCTTTCTGCCGATTCTTTATATATAAATATATATATATACTAATTTCAAACTTCACTTACCGCTTGGTTATTTAACATTATTCGTGCCTGGGAAAGAATTCCTCGCTTCTGTTTCTGGACGGGTCAGTACCACTGCGTGCGTCGGTATCTTATTGCTTGGATTTTGAGCTAACGCTGCCAATCCCCTACCATGTCTCCAGCTCGGCTTCTACAAAGAATCGAAGTTCCCGTGTACCACTATTTGGCATGGCACCTCAGCCTACTTGGCTCTTTTTCATGCTTGGTACTGGCAGTCGCTCGATCACCGGTGTGGTAGTGCCCCAATAAAGACCTGAAGATGCCACTAGAGACGATAAAGTTGACCTTGTGCCTCCTTTTCAAATTCTGTTCTGTTTTAATTCGGAATATACCGGAAACCGCCTGCTTTTTCGCCAATCCCCCATAGTTGGTATGCGCCAGTGCTTGGAAGACAAGGACAAAATCGCAACGGGTAGCGTTACTATATTTTAATGTTTAAGTCCGAATGACGTCGCTGTCACACTGTGGTGGCAAGTAGCCGAATCGGACATGATGGTGCAACTGAAAGACACCATGGTGAGCACCTTATAGGAAACTTTAGAGGCGCACGATCAGATTTAGCTGGCTTCATTGAAACGGACACCTCCCCATGTCACAAATAGACTTATTCTGCCTTTTGCTGCCACCGCATCTTGCGTTCTTGGAGCTCCGAGTATGAAAGGTGAACTACGTCATGAAAGTTCGACTTACTACGACGAACAGAAGAAACTACCAGCAAAGCAGAGAGGAGCGGGTGAAAGTTGTGGTCTCATCGAGCGTTTTCCATCGGTAGATTCCACCGTGCATTCCATGCCGGACAAAGAACAGAACAAAAGTAAACTGAACGAAGCCTCGAAAGGGCAGAGCAATCAATAGCGGACTACAGCTGTGAACGGTCATCAGTCGCTCTTCTTGTCGAAGGTGGCAACACTCCAGGCCGCCACTAAGCTTGGGACCGAAGGAGCCCACTGGTCTCAACAGGGACACCGACAGTGACATTGAGGGTGATTCTTTGTATGGCTGACTTGGAGGCAGTAACATTTTCATTTACCTTACCTAAAAAAAATGTTGAAAACTGCTCCTAATTCTAAATATTCGTCATATTTCAACGCTGAGCCAAAGCAATGTCACGAACGATCACAAAGGAAACGCATAAAAGGATTTGCCTCTATCATCAATGACAACGTCCCAATACAAAGAGCGTGTGAAAATTGGGTAATGGAGCCGGGTACGCTGGGTGCCGATACGGCAAGCTTTCTTAAGAAAACATCTACCGCGACGTGACGTATCCCTATTTGCGGTGACCTGTCATCATGCAACTTCGTCACACACTTTGTAAGGTGGCAGTACCTGTGGTAGCATCGAGGCATGCTCAGTTCAGTTTCTGCCAGGATCCAGATTTGAAATTCAATGATGGGTACCTCAGATCTGGTGTCTCTTTAAGGATTTTTTTGAGAAATTGAAATGATAAAATCTGAACGCCTTAAATTTTTCCATATGAACAACTGCTCGCAAGGCGGTAATGAAAATTCTATAAGCATAAATTTCCTTCAGATGCTAGCCTTCAGAAACTTCGCCTAGCATCTCCGCGAGAAGGAGGATGAGGAGAAACTTTATTATTGCAGAAACCGTTGCGCGGTTTATTCCTGGGTGGTTCCCTCTGACAGGGCTCCACTGGAGATCGCGGCTCGCCGGGCCTGGTCGAGGGTCGCCAGTTGGCTTCCCAGGTCCAGTTCGGAGAGTCTCGCCTCCCAAGACCACGTAGTGAGCGTGTGTGTTGTGACTCGTGGCGAAATTGCGTCGCCCGGATGGTCGGTGCATTCGTGTGTTATGTGCGCGAGTGTCGCTGTGTGGTTGCTACACCAGGGACATGTTCGGGACGTATAACTCTCTGGGTAGATTGCGTGTAGATGAGACAAGTGTGGGTATGTGTTAGTTTGCAGGCGGCGCCAGTCCCTTGCCTGGAGTTTATTGAGAGCTTTGTGTGGGGGAGCGTATTGCGTTCTTCCGAGCCGTTGGTCCTGTAGTATTTGTTGACCTGTCGTTAATAACTCGTGGGTCGCTCGTCGGTCTGTCGGGGGCTGAAGAACGGTGTGGTCTGCCGCTCGGCTAGTGAGACCTCGAGCTGCGCAGTCCGCCTCTTCGTTGCCCCGCAGGCCTTCGTGCCCGGGGCACCAGACGATACCATGGGTTCATTGTAGTGTGCAACCCAGGATTCGAATGGCTTGTATAGGGAGTGTTCCATTCAGGTATAAACTACAAGCCGCTTGTGAGTCAGTAAGGACACGGGCGGACCTTCCCTTGCTCTCGGCGTCGCGAAGTGCGAGAGCGATTGCTGCTGCTTCTGCTGCTGCGCTGCATGTGGCGCGGATGAAGGCTGAGGCTACCAGGTTCCCCTGATTGACAACGGCGATTGTGTATTTGAGCCCGCAACGTGGCGACGAGGGATACGGGCTAGCGTCCGTGTAGTACGTATCCGGGTCTCTGAAACAAAGTTTGTGCAACATGCGGGTACGCCCTGCTCTTCTCTCCTGATTGTGGGTGGGGTGCATGTTCTTGGGGATACGGTCTACTACAATGTTCTCTCTAATGTGGTTAGGGAAGAGTTGTGTTTCTTCTTTGCAGTACTGAGGTGTCAGTGGGTACCCTAGCCGTTGAAGAAGGTGTCTTCCCTGTTGAGTCTTGTTGAGGCGCTCCCTCTACGCTATGAGCGTGGCACTTGCTAGCTCCTCAAAGGTGTTGTATACGCCTAGCGCTAGTAATTTCTTTGGGCTTGTGCTTGACGGTAGCTATAAGGCCGTTTTGTACGCGGTTCTTATAAGAGTGTCCATGCGTTCTGTCTCGCTTTTGCGCTTGACTTGATACGGTAGCGCGTACGTGACACGGCGGATGACGAGGGCTTGTACCAGTCTTAAGGTTTCGTCCTCTGTGAAACCATCTTTGCTGCGCGCTACTCTGGCGATGAGTGATGCGGTGCTTCTTATAACGTGATTTAATTTCTCTGAGGCTAGCTTTATGCCATTGTTCTCCTGGATGTGCATACCTAGTATGCGTGTGGTCGGGACGCGCTTTATAGGTTGCCCGGCTATCTCGAGATGAATTGGCGGGGCTCGATGTTCCTTAGTTTGCTTAGGCCGGACTTGAAGGTACTCCGACTTGTGTGGGGCACACCTCATTCCTGCTGTGGTTAGGTATTACTCGATCTATCCGATAGCTGCGAGTAACGTGTTTTCTCTGTCGCCGTATGAACCCTTGGTTGCCCATAGAGTGATATCGTCGGCATAGAAGGCACATCCGAGTTTTGGGATGTTTTCCAGTTGTAAAGCATGTTTTCTAAGTCCGATGTTGAAGAGGAAAGGAGATAAAATTGACCCTTGCGGAGTACCCTTCTGCGGTAGATCATATATGTCCGATTGTACGCCTGCTATGCCGATGCGAGCTTTGCGGTGGCTGAGAAAAGCCACGACATAATGGTGTACTCCCTCTCCGCATCCTATGGCGGCGAGGCCATCTAGGATGGTTTCGTGTGCTATATTATCAAATGCTTTTTCTACGTCGAGGGCTAGGAGTATGTTGTTGTTGCTGCCCGGTTGTGGGTTGAGGACCTCTTCCTTGAGGAGGAGGAAGACATCCTGTGATGACACGCCTTTCCGAAATCCGTACATGCAATTGGGGTGTAGACCATGTTCTTCCATGTGTTGTTCCATTCGAGTGAGTACAATTCGTTCAAGAAGCTTGCCTAGGCAAGACGTAAGCGAGATCGGTCGTAATTGATCGAGCCTGCGCGGTTTTCCTGGTTTGGGTATAAGGACTATGTGAGCTGTAGTCCATTCCTCGGGTAATGTTCCGCCCGGTGCCCATATTTCTTCGTTCAGCTGCTTGGTAAGGGCTCGCAGGGTTTCATCGCTTAGGTTTCTCAAGATGGCGTTGGTGATTCCGTCGGGACCCGGTGCCGTGTTTTTCTTGAAGCTCTGTGCTGCCGCGTATACCTCCGCATACGTGATGGGTGCATCAAGTATCTCGTTCGGAGCTCCCGGATGTTGAGGGTATGGTTTCGGGTGCCCGGTACGGATTCCCGTGTACGTTTGCTGGAGTTCCTGTATGAGTTCATCCTCGGTTCCCGGATATTCGCCAACGAGTTTTTGTAGGGTTGTGTTTGTTTCTGTTTTGGTATTTGAAGGATCGATGATGCTGCGGAGTATGTTCCATGTCTTTTTGGTGCTTAGCGTGCCTTTAAGCGAATCGCAGAACGTGCGCCAATTGTCCCTCTGAACCTTCAGGGCATAATCGTTGGCCTGTTTAGTGACGTTTGAAATCCTAAGTCTAAGCTTGCGATTTAGCTTCTGTTTTCGCCATCTTCTTGTGAGGCCTCTGCATGCTTCCCATAAGTGTATTAGATGGTTGTCGATTGCCGGTGTCCGCGAAAGGGCCCACACTCAACGCTTACGAGGTGTATTAGAAAAGTAACCGACTTTTGGCCAAAGGAAAAAAAAAACTGGCATACTTGGATCATTGGAAACCTAATCACCCTCAAAGTATTCTCATTGGGCCTCCACTCACTTCTCCCAGTGCTGCTGCCATTGTTGGAAGCATTCCGAGAAGGCCACTTTCGGAATGGAGTTTAGCTCAGCTGTCGTTGCAGCCTTAATGTCCTCTCTTGTCTCAAATCACCCTCCTTTCAATCGCGTCTTGTTTAGGGAAACAGCGAGAAGTCGCAGGAGAGTAAGGAGCCTGTTGAACTACAGGAGTCTGGTGTTTCTCCAAAAAAGGTCTGATTCAGTGCGAGAAATGTGCAGGTCGTGATGAATGCTCGAATTTCCTGTTGACTACAACTACGGTCTCTTGCGCTGCACGGCATCAAGTAGGCGGCAGAGGACATCCCTGTAGTGATGTTTGTTGATTGCTTCACCTTGTGGTGCGTGCTCGTGGTGTAACACACCGCGGGAGTCAAAGAAAGCAGTCAGCATCACTTTGACGTTGCTGCGTTGCTGTGACTTCGGATTGACATCGTTCTTGGAGATCCAGGCAAGCACTGTTCCGTCTGTCAAAATGAATACTTTTCTACCAAAACAGCACGTAAAAAGCTGTATTAGTTTTATTATTGCACAAAAACATGTTTTGCCTATATATGAGAACTTGTTGTTGCATGTACAATTATATAAAACATAAGAAGTATCAGCCGGCCACTAAAGTTGGAGGACAGACAAGATTCGTGTTCGGTTTCTGACAGTCTTACACCTGTTTTGGTTTTCTTCGCTTGGTTATACATTGCAGGTGAGTAAACTTCACTGGAAGATGTTATATGCGTGAATGGAAACATTTTCTGAAGATTTTACTTTAAGAACGCGTTATTTATGAAGCCATATCGACGTTTTAGACGTAGCCTCTAACAACGCCAGCCAACACAGGCCTGCAGACACATGTACCATCATTCCGATGACGGCACAGCGCCCCTTAGGAAACTCTGATAGACGGTTGGGCCAGATTTCCCTCAAGGTGTTATGGTGAGAAACTATAAGTATGGGCATTGCATTGTTCCACACATAAAAATTGTAGTCGGCGACGCTTTACAGTACTGTGTCGTACATTTTTTTGACAGATTCCTTGAAATATTGCTACCAATAATTTTATGCCGCGTTCACAATGTAAACGTCATGCTTGACTAATCGTTTTATTTTATTAGTGTTTTTTCGGTGGATGAATTTGCTAAAATTCTAATTTTTTCAAGATGCCTCAGCCTAAACACACTTGATCGTGTGATATTTGTTAATGTCATTTACAGCTCCCCAGATGTGCAGCTCAGGTTTCAAATCTGGGATATCCCTAGAGGATTCGTTATGGAAACTAGTGCGGACAAGGATGGTATTCAGCACAATATATAATAGCAGCTGATACACTTGCAGCAAGAGGTTGTCAGCGGCCTACGTATTCCCTAATCCATAAAAATCGCAGACGTTCATAACCAGCAAGTAAATATGTTAACAATGTCTCTTTAATTTTACCAGCATAATGCAAAGTTGCACGCGATGTTCTTCTCCTGTCGAAGTGCCACATAAAACAGTTCTGTGCTTTTTATACATAAACGCATGGAAAGAAAGTATCACATTGGCAGTGGAATATCTGTTATCTTTCAGGTGGAAGGCGCTTTCCTTAATCTTTCGGTAAAGATTCACATCACAATTAAAAGCGTATTTCAGGTAAGTATAAAGGGCCTTGACATTGTGAAAGAACATAGAAAACGAAGAGAAAGAAATGAAACAAGAAACCTCGACCAAGCGGTCGTGAGTTGTTTCGATAGAAGACCTTCTGAATAAGTGCATGAGCTCATATATTTGCAGAGTAGCAATCAATAGAATGCATCGACACGAAATTATTAATTCCCACCATGCGCTCCTAAATGAATTAAACATGAAATAAACAGGAAAAAACTTCTTTATTCGTTGCAGCAATAGCAATGTTTCCTTCGTGCGTACGCCACGCGAGCTATTTCGAATTTGCTTTATAAGCATATAAATATTGCGGCTAAATCAATAATATTCCGTTTGATTTTCAGAATAACAATCTGTCGGTATGGTTAGAGGCGTCGACACGAAAGCTGCTGCTAGATCGCCAAAAGACAATGGAAAAAGTGAAAGACTACGGCAAACCTCAAACTGACAAAAATATGGAAATCTACTACTATTTCGTTTCGTGAGTGAAACCGGTTTCCTGTTTGGCGCTATGTTTTAACTGAAGCAATCAATTATGCCTCGCATTTGTGAGCGATGAGGGGCAACTATTTCGCGGTATTCGAAACGAACAAGAAATGACGCCATGTAATACATTACACGCGCTCCATGTTGATGATCAAGTTAAACATAATCAATATTTTCTCCCACGATCACACAAAGGACGTAGTTTTTTTCTGTTTGCTTGTGGCCTTCTTTTAAGCTTTAAATCAACAGTTTGGACCAGAACGCAAATACGTTGACACCCAGTAGTTTTGAATCAGAGCTGTCATCTTGTAAAAAGTGCACTTCATGAGCGCTGTATGCTTCCTCCCTGCAAGGAGGACTAAGGCTGTGGTATAATTGGGCGAAGTTGTCTTCGTTTTGAAAACGCTGGTGCGATACCGCTCGCCCTCATCAATCTTTCCGAGAGAGTATGTCGTTGTGAATGTCCAGGTGACGCACTTGAGAACGAGAGATGGCAGTATTGATGAGGTTGGTACAGATGGCTATATTGCTGAGGTTGGTATAGATGATGAAGTATGTTACGTATTTGGACAGCAACCTGTAGAGCAGTAATATGAAACTGTTACATCTTGCCAGCTTCAACTACGCTGCATTCTCCGTTGATATCTAACGCGAACGTCTTGGTTGCACGCTCCAGAAACGCAAGTGTTCATCATCCACAGGAGTGACCGGGAGCGAAATGGTAGTTCACCCAACAAGGGCAAATTGATACTCAATATTACGCAGTGCTTGGAAGAATTGAAGCCGCTTTTTGTATATTCAAGATATCTATTTTCGACAAGTATTCACAGACGCGCCACACCCGTATTTCGCTTCTTTATTTGTGGATACGCTACTAGCGATACAAAAACACCGATAAGGAGGGCTCAAGCACTGAATATTGCAGAATGGCACCAATCTTTGTAACAGACGCCAACAGCATCCAGTGCGCATTATTTGCTACTACCTGTAACCTACAAAAATAATTGCACCCGATGTTTGACGCAATGAAGTGAAGAGGTTGCTTGCCTTAAGTGACGATTTTGCAAGGAAGCGGGAAGTACAAGTGCTGCCGCTCACGTGTCTACAAGAGACGGCCAAGCGGCAAGGCGCTTTATAAACTAGAGGATGCGGTTTACGTGACAGGTGCTGTTCGTTGCCTACAGGCTCCGGTCGGCTAGATTTCCACCTATGAGCATGGCCGGATGCAGACGCAGTCAATTTCGTCGAAACCAGTTCCGCCGCAGCAAGGCCACATGAACCAGGTTGGCCACCAGAAAGTGACGATTGGCGTGAATGGGAACATTGCTCACGAGGTCTCTAATTAAGTGCTAAGCTTATCATTGAAATTGTCGACGTGGCTTTAAGCAAAAAAAGTTCGGGTTGTCTGGACAACAGTTTAGTGAATGGCTGACGACCACAGCGGGACTAGGCGAGTAAGTGTAGACATCTCCTCTATCGTCGAGTTGGGCAAGTTTGTCAGGTAACGTGTGAGGCTCGAAACGGTGGTCGCGATGGGTGATAAAATGCACCCATTGCTCCTCCCCCCCTTCAATTTGTTTTTGCGCATAGTGGAAAAACAACGGAAATAAATGGACAATGGAAATAAATATTATTAGCCAATTCCTTGCGAATTAAGTTCATCCACTGGGTGACTCGTCTTACGTTATGTATGTTGTGAAATATGATAGGAATTGACGAGGACACCACCCCAGCTAGGAAGACAAGGCAACTAAGTTTTTAGGGCACCATTTTGTTAGGAAAACACTGAAATGCCCAAACTGACAGGCACAGGCGCAGTAGCTTCTAACTGATTTTCATTTTCACAGGGAATTGATTCTGTTCCCAGACCATAATGAGTGCGCGCGCGACGTAGAGAAGTGTAGCGACCTTCCGTTGTATGCCGCCGCGATATTCGACCAGCCACCGCGAGCTAAGTAAGGGAAACCCGGCCAATCGCATACGCCGGCACCACCCTCTTCATCCAGTCATCGATATTCAGTGCACTTGCTCGGCCCCATCGAATCTCTCTCCTTTTGAGCGCACTCCTCGCCCCTTGTCAGCCGACTAGATAAGACAAACACTCAGTGTAAGCAATCTTGTTCGTTTTTAAAGCAAACAAAAGTGACATCTTATAAATGAGGACAACATTTGATTTGTCTCTTCCGACAGCTCTGCGGGTCACCGCCCGATGCTTGCGTCGGCGCTTACGCAAATTTGACGTCAGAACATTTGAATAAAAACATATTGGAATAGTTTTACATTATAGGGCCCTTGTTCAGCACTCAGAGTATGAATGAGGAATGCTAGTGATTGAAATTCTAAAAGCTCCACGAGGATAGGTATTCTGGGGGTAGTTTCTTTATCCGTATTGCTTTTGTCTCCTAAAACCACAACATATTTCATACCCTCCATGCATTGCTTCTAGACGCAGAAAATAGCAAAACAGCAGTTAGGTGGAAACCTGGGCTTATTCAAGTGATGCGTTCAATAAAAAAGTGAAGGCACACTTTCGTGAGTTATTTGTTATTGTTATTGGGGATTGTGAATGACTGTGAAGCGGTATACAGGACAGGTTGCCTGAGCTGATACCGAGAGACTAAGAGTGCAAGAGCTTGTTTACTATATAAATACTAAGCTATATAAGATTGTTGAGCCTGGTTTTCATGCTTTAACATGTGTGTGCGGATGTTTTAAAAAATAGTTGTGCGTTGCACGGAAGAAATATGGTAGCGTATTTCTTGTGAGGAGACGTATGAAATAACTTCAGTGGATGCCTCAGGCATAAGTGAAATAAAGGCGACAATGAAAGAAGTCGCTTTCTATAGATGGCGTCGCTTAGTGGCCATAAAGACTGTCGAAGAACTGGGTAGCAAGAAAAATTACATTGTGAGATTATTGGATACTTTGCATCTTTGGTTATCAATGTCAATCAGAAAAGCATGCGTGTCACAGTGATAACGAAAATGGTCTCGCCGTACGTCCGCCTACGTGTTCTCACGATATGCATAATACTTTCTATGATTTTTGACAGCATAGAATACTAGTCCCATATGCGGCTGGTTGTCCCGTTATCTTGTTTATTTTGCTCCAAGTCCTGTTTTTTGTGTTGTCGCACTGTTTTAACAGTGTTAGTATCAAGCATTACTCCGTATCAAAGTTCGTCAACTCTATTACCACTTCATAGGGAGAGTGACTTGTCTGACCACATTATACGCAGGGTTTGAAAGTTATGCGTTGTATAATGCACACGAGCTCCACTGACTGCTCTTGAAGGTCGTATGATTTATACACAAATATAATGCAATTCAGGAGTAGGTATGAATGGGGCGATGGCTAAAAGTGCGCCGTGCTATCTTTGCAACTAATGCGTTGCTCTTGCCATCTGTGCACAAATATGTGAAAGAAGGAACTCGATTCGCTCTTTCGTTATACTCTGCCTTTGGGCTGTCACAGTTCGAGGACGACACTTTCGTATTCTCTAAGGGATTTCGGTCACGGTACTACTGCTTTGCGTTTGACGCTATTCTGACCTCAACTGCAAAACTGTACGCTCAAACCCAAGAAACTTCAAAATAAGGGAGGTGAACAAATAGCTCTAGCTAGGCCTGAGGAGAACATTAGCGAAATATAGCTGTCCATTGGGAGAAAACGACAAATACGTACAACACATTGGTAAGCGCTGTTAGCGTGTATAATGGTTGAGTGTTATGCTGAAATATTTTCTGGCAAATATTAACTATTATTACATAAAAAAGATATCCAACTAAACCTTGAAGACTTCGCAGTTTTCAGTTGCATGAATAATCTTCACTTGTTAGAAAGTTTTGTTCGTGACTAGAAATAACGATGAAAGTGTAAACAAAGTAAGACTGCTCTTTTTCGCAGGCACCCATTGGTTGGCGGCACCTCTGAGCTCTACAGCAGTGATGCTGCTACAGGTATGCGTGGCAAAGCGCACATTATATTGTAGACACAAATACATGCATGTCAAATGTAACTGGATGTGATTCGCAGGCAAGACTTTACTTAAATACATGTTTTTTGCGGCAACACACACAAAAGGAAGCGCCGCCCATGTTATCTTTATGTATCTTCGTTTTGTGTGTGTTAAATTGCGGCAAAAAACATGTATTTCAGTAAAGTCTTGCTTTACTTAAAGACATAGCAAGCACGTAATAAGCCAAGAAGCAGTTCTGTTGCAAGACTTTCCTTGTTTTGTATGCGCTCTGCTTCACTATCAGCTACACTGAAAACCACCACATTTTTGTCCATATTTTTCAAAGGAGCGTATGGGGACGTCTTGCAGCTTTCGTTGCTGAATAAAGGAAACGGGTGATTTTTGCTCTCAAACGGAACAGCAGCAGCAGAACAATTCTTAAGATTGTATTGTTTAAAATGTGTACTTCTTGTTTACTGCTAATATAACTTAATTTGGAAGACGATTTTAGTACTAATCACTGCACATCGCACAACAATACCGGTATACAATTCTGGAAGGTGTCCGTGGTGATCAAAGCATGCCGAGGCCTTGCTGGCCAAAGAATATTGTCGTGCTTAATGACATCAAGGTCATAGTTATGTCATGGTATAGAAAGACTTCCAATAGAAACTTTTGTCGTTCATTGGGCCTGCGCAATACCTGCGCCACCTTCTACCATAAGCATGCCTCTAAAGAGCAGGTCATCGATTTAGAGCTGCAGTGGCTTCATAATTAGCCTTGACAGAGCAGCCTGGAGCAAGAAGTACCCCCTAAAGATTACTTTTTCTAAATATCAATTGACGGCTCTATAATGCTTGCCTTAGAGAACAAGTTTTCCTTCAAAAGCAACACTTAGTACTCACTCCCCGAGCTGGTAAACATCGTGCAATTGCTTCAACTTAAGTAGTTCTTTTCAGTGAATATGACAAATAACAATGCAGAAATTGGCAATGGGGCAGCAACCTCAGTGAGTAAAATTTGTCGTCGACCTCACTGCACTGCTAACCAAAAAGTCCCACTGATGCGCGATTCATAGAAAGAAAGCATAGGTTTTGAATAAAAATGTCTCTAGCGCTGCGGTTTGGACGCATTACCTACAAATTTATGGTGCTGTCGCTCGAATACCATAGCCGACCATGAGGGTACCATGTTAGAGAACTATTTGAAAATCAGCTCCAATTCAAGCTCTGGGACACCTCAGTGCGGACGGAAATTTATGTGCAAATTTGGAAAGTGGAGTAAGCTTCCTAAAGAAAAAAAACAATCATTTTGAGGGTCGCGCTATTCTAAAAAGAAACTCGTAGGCTAAAGAAAACTCACCCAAAGAAACATTTGCCATTTCGTTCCCGCTTGCCTGATATTTCTTTTGTTTCATCCTATGCTTTGCGGGTATGCCCAAAACTTGACCTATTCAGTGTACATAATGTCACTTACTAGTGACGGTGAACAAAGCTGCAAAACTGGGAATGAGTACACTAGCGTTTTATTGGGCGAACTTGTGACCTCAAAAACAGGCTACACTCAGAGAACTGCGACTGCGGTGAACACATTCGGCAATCGTGGAAAATCTCCTCAGCGGGTCAAGGGCGTCGGCTTTTATCACGGAGCAAGAAAGATTTCTCCGTAGCTTTTATATATCAGTCATCGAAGGTTCCATAGTAATCGCTGGTTACACGGGTATTTGAGAAAGTTCTGCACCATTCACGTCCGAAATACATGAAATTAGATTACAGAAGGTTAGGTGACAACAGACCTTGGATAGAACAATCGGTAACATTCGAGAAATTTCCAATAGATGCAGGCGAGTCCAGCGCTCTGCGGTAACATTTGTTAGGCAGTGAAAAGCGGTCACCCGGAGAATATAAAGAAGTACACGTGTCAATACGTTTCGACCTGCAATGTATGCTGGCTGATTGTATAATCTGCCGCTTTATAGTTCACTGAAATGGCAGAATGTGTGCTGCGTTTAGGCTTTGTTTGCAAGTGCAATGCACGTTCACCAGAGCAAATTTTTCTTCGGCCCCAGCAATTCTTGACTGAAAAACCGTATGGGTTATATTTGCAGCTTCCTGTTCCTCCTTGCTGCTTAATTTTTCTATTGCACAGTTCTGTCTGCGTGCTAAAATTGCGAATAATATTGCCCCTTCCCACTGGAACACTGCAAACGATAATATGTTTTAGTACGACAACACCTAAAACACCAAACCTTCAGAGTTTAATGTTCTCTCCTTCTGCCCGAACTTATGACCACTTTCACATTGCGCGTAAAATGTGTGCATTTGCACTGTTCACCATTTGGGTAGTCTTCAAAGCAAAAAAGCACTAAACGGGGTTACTTCCAGTACAGATAACTGTAGCCTAGAGCCCTAATTTACAGAAAGGAGGAAAATGCAACAGAACACATTGCTAGCCATGCACAGACGAAAGTCAGTAGGCGTTTGGCAAGTCATTGGTAGGGAATCCTTCAGAATTCACGCTTGGCGCAGAGCTTGTACCTGAGAACTTTGATAATAGTACGCGAGACTTTAGAATAGTCATGTACCACGGCCGCTTCAGCGGCGACAGTAAGCAAGTAGGCCCTGCACCCTGTGGAGCACACGTCCGGTGCTGGACTGGAGAGTTCATCTTGACTGTTCCTCAGCCATTGATCATGTTACATGTGCGCATAGCGACGCCACCTCCCGCAATAAATGACGCAGCTCATCTGTAGTATGCCAGCGCCGACTAAGCGTTCCAAATAAGTGTATAATATCTTCGGAGCGCATTTCAGTTTCTAGGCAAATTATAAAGTAATATAGCGCAGCATTAGGTCGTTGTTCTTTCGGGACAAACGTTGTTTTCTTGAGCAATACAAAGGGGAACAGGAAAAACGCGGTAGGAAATTGAAAGTACTTCAACAGCGGTTTTGCATGAGCTAGCTGGTAAGTCGTGTTTGTTGCGTACAGCATAAACTTAAGGGAGGTGGCCTTCCTTGTGCCTGCAAAAGCATGTACATATCAAAAATTATGCAATCTTTCTGTTTGATCCGCACATCTCATGGACATGCCAACACAGTTATTAAGATTTTCAAGTCTTAGTTCAGGCACCAAACGTGTTATTTCGCCAACAGGCTGCGGAGGACCTGCTAAGTCCTCAGTGCCTTCCCTGAGTTGAAAGTCAGCCATGTGTGTCTGCATTTTTCCTCCTTTTTTGTCTCACTGACTATTAAAGCCTGTACGGTTAGTAATCAAGAACGAACTTGCGGAGACGAAACCGGTATTGAGGTTAAGAGAAGTCAATAACCTGATTTTACAATATACGTATACGGGACAGACAAATAAAAGTCCTAGTCGGAAGCTCGCATGCTTTGCATCAAGTAGCCTAGCAGCTCATTTCCTCTTTCGCAATGCTTACTTATGTGTGGTAAAAATGTAACCTCAGCTCTGTTTATCGGCAGTGGTGTCAACCAATGGAACATTTTGCACCAATGAATCAAATGCAGCTGTAGTGAGGCATTCGTTTATTAACAGAAATTTTTATTGGAGAGCAGCGAAAGCAACGGCTTATATGTAAGTAAATGAGTTTATTCACTTTCTTCCTACTCCGCACATGCTGTCATTTTGATATGCATTGGAAAATAAGTATTTTGGCAGTACTAAAAGAGGTCGCAAGAAGAAAAACATATTACCACTCCATATGCTTAACCCACCTTCCAATGCCCGCGAACGAAAAACAACGTCGCTGTGCCATAATTCTGAGGACAAAGCCATACCAAACTTTAAATGTGACCTTCAGCTTTCTATCTCAATAAAAAGGCGATAGTAATTTCCGATCAACGCGGTTTTCCTTTGTCGAAAGAAAGATTCAATATCTGTGCTATGAAAGTGAGTTCATGCGGCGACATGTTTGTTCTAGGAGCAATAACCTTATATGGCACTTCATAGCAGTGCGCAGACACGCTCCAAAAAGAGGACACGTTTTCTAAATAACAAGCTGTTTATATACACAGACACCGAGATCAATGAATACGACGTTATGTCAGCTTTTCACATCGCCTATGCATTTCATGTTATTTCGTTACAATGACTCGCGCGAAAGGTGGCCTATCCATTGTTTTTTATGTCACAGCCTGTTAGCGTAAGACATAGACCTTTCCTACTGCAAATCCAGGCAACCAAGTGTGATGGCACCACGTATTACCGAAGAAATGTGCCTAGTATCTACTAGTGATATTTATCAGTTCCTGCATGGAGACATTTTATGAAGGCCTGTGGTACCAGCATATGTTTACATTTAGCGGCCATGATATAGGTCAGGTTGCTGGGACAGCATTCCTGAATAAGATTCTCTAAAAAAAAAGTTATGCTGAACTGGTGTACCATTTAAACAACTTATAATGATGCTTTGGGATTCTTAGAGTACTTAACTTTCCGGGAGTCAAGTGTCTGTGTATCAATCTGTCTACCAATGTACCTTTGTATTTAGCTGTTTACCCACCTACCTTGGCCACTGGGAATTCCTTCGTTGATTGTGTAGTTTATTGGGCTGCTCAGATGAGTGAGCATTGTTCAAAACCAAAGTCGGGCCAGCTTGGGTCGCGTAGTATTGTTACGGGGTTGTGAGTTAAAGAAAATTCTGTTAACAACATGTATACAAAATGAGTCAGATTAGACGAGATGGCTGACCACCAACAACACGCAGCAGCCAGCGTCGCACGATTTTCTTCTTCCTCTCTTCTTTCATGCTGCTGTAACAGGACCCCCGGGTGATGAAGCACCGCCTCGCCGCATGGTAGGCGAAGAATTGCAAGCGAAGTATGGCTTCAGCCGCGAAACGTGGACGACGTCAACGGGCGTCGGACTTGAGGACGCATCAAACTGTAGCGGCGCAATCTCGTAATTTACGTCGTTAACTTGTCGGAGGACTTGATAAGGCCCTGAGTACCGAGAGAGAAGCTTCTGGGAGAGGCCAACGACATGGTGACCAAAGGAGCACCCAGGCACTTCGCGCGCACTAAACATTGCAAAGGCACTGGTCGTAACGATCTTTTTGTATATGCTGCGAGGCCGATAAAAGAGCTCGGGCGACCTGACGTGCCATGTGAGCGTCATCGATTACTTCAGGAGCGTACTCAGTTGAAACATGTGGCACAGAAGGGAGGACGGTGTCAAACGGCAATGACGGGGATCGCGACCATACAAAAGATAAAAGGGTGAATATCCTGCGGCGTCATGTCGGGACGAGTTATACGCGAAGGTCACGTAGACCAGCGCGGCTTCCCAGTCGCGGTGATCGTTGCAGACGTACATCGACAGCATCTCTGTGATTCTTCGGTTGAGACGTTCTGTAAAACCGTTCGTTTGTCGGTAGTAGGTGGTGGACAGCTTGTGCTCAGTGGCATAAGAGCGGAGGAGGTTGTCGACAAGACCAGAACAAGCGGCCGCTGTCTGTAAGTAACTGTCGAGGCGTACCTCAACCAATATGTTACGGGGATCTTGAGAGTATAGAAGATTGTATTTACAATATATATCCACAAAGTGAGTCAGATTAGATATGGTGGCTGACCACCAACAACACGCAGCAGCCAGCGTCCAGGGATCTTCTTCCTCTGTTCTTTCACACTTCCGTAACAGTATATTTAAATCTGTAGACACGGGCCGCTTTTCAACGGACCTCCTTCATGGCAGCATCAGTCGTGTAGATGTGGGAGTGGACTGGTATCATTGTTGGAAAAATCTCTTTGACACCAACTTCTAGCACATGGTGCGTGCCACTCGGTCTAGTGTTCAATGAACCTGCTTCATGCCATATTATATTACTGGGTATGTGCAAATAGGTGTCTGTCGCTCTTCAATGACCATCTTTAACACAAACTAGTGTAACTGGGTTTGCGCCACTAGGAATAAACCGCTCTAACGTAAAGAAAATATCCCTTCAATTTCCCGCACGCTGAGCGGAATCAAACCCGCATCGCAAGGGTTCGTCAATAACAGCAACTCGACCCTATAGAAGAACCGCTCCACAAATACAGGGGACATGTGCCGCTTTTGAGTGAAAGTCTTTCACGTCGGTGCTTTAGCGAGCTACACTGAATGGACTGGGTGTGTGTCACTGTTCAATGAACATCTCGCCTACTCGGGCTCATGAATATGTGCTACTGAGTGCTCAACATGCGAGCGAAGAATTATCAATGATCGCTGGCATCATAATACCACCCGCGTCGTCTAAGAGCCCATGCGCAAGCCTCAAGGCAATGCCACTAGACGGAAAAAGCATGTCCAGGAAACAGCGCCGGACAGGGGTCCGCTTGGCGCATGAGGCGTTTCTCAGTGTTCGTTCACACCTGCAAAACCTTCTTGTCAGATGGCACTCGCAGGCTTCGCGGCGGCGGCGCAAGATGGCGCCGAGTGTCGGTAGGGGCCTGTGAATGTGGAATCACGCTGCAATGTACTCTTCACCTGCACCTCAATACTTCAATGCGTGGCTTGGTTACATTAATTCATTGCTACAGCCATTACAATCGACAGTATTCATTAGATGCGTTCTGCCGATTTTTTCTCTTACAAAAAACTCCGGAAACTTATTCCTCATATATACGGCAGTGCGCAGCATGTTCAAGAGCTCTTTATTTTCTCCTGCAGACTTGGTGCAAAACCCATCCCTTTTTTTGTATCGCTTAAGCCAGAGAACCTCAGCGAAGTAAGAAACACAATCTCGTAAGTATTCGAAATACTTTAAATATCTCGCGCAGGCTCTGAAAAGATATAAAAATATTACTTGTTCTTCGCATTTCTAGTGCATTTTATATGTCCGGAAGTTAGTGTTTTCTTTTACACCTAGTATTCTTCTGCGGATCCCGGCAACGTGGGTCCGCTGCTTAGAGACTACGGCCATCGCGCTCGACCAATGACGGCACTGTGATAATAGCAAGAGAAAAACTCCTCAACGCATGTGGTATTTGTATTATCTTGACTTCAGTCTAAATGCTTTACTTGTAGTCATACCATTTTAAGAGTAGTCGACTCACTTTCGCCAAAAATTTAACGTAACTGCGCATTATTAGGAGTTTAGGAAGATGCTGGGAGGGGCTGTTGTACGGCCTTCCCTTCCCATGTTAGCGCCGTTGATCAGGGATCATGTCCTTAATTTTCCATCCGTAGTCAATCTACACGTTGTAAATAGGGCTCGCAACAACTCCTCCGTATGTATAGGCCAATTTACAAATATACATGCCAACATCAGCTTGCGGAGTGACAGAGCTCCGGATACTAAAACTGCATCGCCTATCTTGTTATTTTTTTTAGGAGACGAAACTCTCAATTTCAGCAATTTTGTTCACAGCATTAGCCTTCTCCGTCCTTCAGTACCGGAAGGCCGGGAAGCTCTACGCAACAAAACAGCAAACAAAGCAAGAAAAATTGAACCAATATAAACAAACCAGTAAAAGGTAAACCACACCAATAAGGTACACAAATGAAAAGAAGTAACTGCCTTTGCCTTCATTTCATAAATCTGCCTTTTACCCGGGTAAATTCAGTAAAAGAAACTGCACACTGGAGAACAGCTGCTGTAGTTGTTTGAAAACAGGTGGCTGTCCACTATATGTGACGACCACCGCCTGAGAAGGCAGACTACCACCTGTTCATAAGCTTCACGAAGAACGTTTCAGGAGCGGGCATTTTTATCCGTTGTCCACTCCTCGGGCACCGTGAGGGCGACAACAGTGACGACAGGCAAGGGACGCATTTGTTGGCACCCATTTATGGTGTTTATCGATTCGAAACACCCTGCACGTGCGGTGAACTACCACCGCCTTGGCGACGCCCGCTACTCCACCTAAACGACATATCATGGTAACCAATAGTGCGGCTACTCCATAGGCCTACACACATATGGAAGCGCGTGTAGAAGGTGTCCATTTATTTGTGCACATAATTAAAAATCAAATTAGAAGGTCGTCAAACTAAACACATGCCCACGAAAAATGTTTCGGGGACTCTCGATGTACAAGAACTATTGATGTATGTTTGGAGAATGCATTTATAACGCGCTAACATGCAGGCTGTTTAACGTAGTCAAGAGAAATATACAGGTGTAGCGTCAGCATCCCAAATCCAGGAATATTAAAGAGAAAAAGAACGTTGCTTAACTGGGGTAACAAGAGAAGCTGTATACACAAAAAAAAGAAAGTGCACATGAACAGTTGAGCATCAGCACAGGTTGTACAAAGCCGCACTGTCATCTCTATTGTCCCGTGAGTCACCATACCTTCAGTGACGTGCCACCCTGGACCTCGAAGATAAGCAGCCATTGCACCGTTGCACCATTACACTCTGAGCGCACATACGCTTGATCGTGTAGGCAATTGACTACGCTCTCACTAAATGTATTACTCGCTATTCAATCCGATCAGACAATCCGAATAATTGTTCCGAGTGCCTTCATGTCAGATAAATTAGGTCACACAGTTGCACGTCAGGTACCATATGATTTCAGTTACGTAGGAGCGCCGAGGGATGGTAATGCTTCGTCTCTCCAATTCTGCCGCCAAAAGTATAAGAGTCCAGACTCCCAAGTACTCACTTACTTGCTAACGCTCCTCTCTTTGTCGCGAAGTATTCAACTGTCTGCGCGGTAATTTTTGCAGCTTAAGCTGCTATGGGCTAATTCCAATAGCCGTTTCGGTTGGCGATAGTGTCTGCCGCCGACGGTGGGGGTGTCCTGCGTCCGTAGCAGCTATCGCCAGGAACGACAAAAAAGAAATGCCCATTTGTCACCGGCATTGAACCCGGGGCCCTAGCGTGTGCGTCAGCTACTCTACCACAGAGACGCGCCAGCGCTTATGATGCAGCGCAAAAGCGCCTTATAAACCCGTCATAGCTCACCAGGAGGAACGCGATTTGTTACTGTAAATGGCTCCCACCAGAGTTGGGCATAGGTCCGCATATCTTACATACCAACTTCGTGCAGTGAAGCCTACTCTCGTTCGCGCAGGGGCTATTTCATTTATTGCATACTCTCGAGACGACAAAAGTATTAGAGGGGGCATCCATCTCACGAGCTGGTTGCAGCACTGTGGAAGCTACACGTATTCCTAGGTAACATCAAGGTAGAATGCCCCTCGAGTTGTGCTCAACCTCACCGTGTCTTGTGCTTAGCGTCTGCTTGCCATCATTTTACATGCTCCATGGTTGGTGGATTGACGCAAAAAATGTTTTGATGCCGATACCATCAGCGGCGTTTACATGCGTTCGGCAGGAGGGCTTCACTTTACCTATAGGCTTTCCCTGCAGTAGCCTTGCAGCCTCCTGAGCAAGTAGTACGGTCGAATGCCCGTAAAAATGTTCACCTGCGCCACAACATGCGCTCGGCGTACAATTGGCGTCTACATGGCATTTGCTCTCTACCGCCATCATGCACAATGTTAGAACGGGCTAGTAAAGTAATGATGCAGTGAAAAATTAGGCCGTTATAGCGTTCCGCATCGTCAACGCATCACGAATGCTAATGCTGTGGCGCCATCTATTAACCAGAAAGGAAAACACTTTTACGGCTTGGTGCCGTGTCTGTTGTTCTAGCTGCATGAAAAGAAATATCCGGACTCAATAACTACGATATACCGGATGATTTGACCTGGCTTTGACATGAGACAATGATTATGAATTTTGCCGCTTGTTTCACGCTGATAGTGTAGAGAGCCAGTAACAAAGGCGAATTTGGATTCATGCGGGTGGTCGGTGCTGTATGTGCGCTGCCATGTTGCCACTGTCAGGTACCTTGGCGAATGGAAACGGAATGGCACGTGGAAAACAGAGGCCCAATTTTGGTTCCCTGCGGGAGCCATATACAGTAACTCAACAAGCTATGTGACATGCGCGCCACCTAGCATCGATATGGGCACATTTTCAAATGCTGATGCATAATATTGTATCAAGTAGAACGCCATGTAGCAGATGCAGAGGTAGTGGTACAAGGCAGCTATAGAAGGTTTGAGGAAGAGAATGATGTTCAGGGAGATGTGTACAACAATGCTATAAAAATATATATTGTGTTCCTGATTGAATCGATCAGGCTGACTAGGTGACTATATCAGTGCCGCATTTCAAAGAGGATGCCAATAAATTATTATCATCATCAACGACATCATTAGCATCACATCGTGCCACTTGTCAAATAAAGCTGTCTGTGCGACTACTTCTCCCCGCGTTTCAAAGGGGATGGCAATCAATCATCATTATCATCGTATCGCGCCACTTGCCTCGCTATGTCGGATGCGCGCTACGTAGCGTCTATACGTGCACCCTTTGCAATTCAGTTACATGTTATTACGCCAGGTGGCACACCATGTAGCAGTTGCATAGTTAGTGCTAGAAGGTGGAGAAGTTTTGAGAAAGGAAAAGAAGAATATTGTTACAGGGAAGAGACGTCTAAATATTGATGTAAATAAAAACTTCTATGGCATTCCTGAAGCATGGTAGGTGACTCTTTGTAACCGTCCCGTTTCATAGGAAATACCAGTAAATCATCACACTCATTAGCATTGTATCGCGCCATTTGATATTTGATGTGACATGCGCGCCGCGTAGCGCCGATACGTACAAACCTTAAATTTCAGTTTCGTTATATTCCACTAGGGGTCCCGATATGTAGCAGTTGCATACAGCAGTTGCATGTTGCATGTTGCTGGACCTGGTTCACTCAAGCAGGCTAGGTTTACATTTGTCACCAACCCGTTTTGACGGGGATGCCAATACACCATCATTATCAAATAGCAGCAGCTGCAACGTAACGTGCAACGGTTCAAGGGATGTAGTATGTGCCTATGTAGGTTGGATATACTTGAAGCCGCCTGCTTCTTGGCAATCCCCTGCAAAGGGTATGCGCCAGTATTTTGACACAGGGCCCATGTTTACCCTTCGGTAAACTTGATTGCTATTCCTCACAAGGTACCAACCACTAATGAAAAAGCAAATCGCGGAGCTACGCGCGTTGTGCAGAGAGAAGGACAAGCTGCAGCGCTAGCTGCAGTTTGCCGCCGGCGCCGGGCGGACAGTTCAGATTGGTCGCGTAAGAACGCCGCGAAGAGACTTCGCCGAGAATAGCCTCTAGTGCGTGGTGCCGAAACTGAAGCTCCTGTGGCGCCGCTCCTCGAGATGACTAGGCCTGTGAGTTTTTGCTTAGGAACACCATCAGCATATCGCGACCAATTTCGATCTTTGTGAGACACACTGCAAGACCTCTTCTGAGACGCGGTCTTCAGCATAATCTCTCTGCCGATGTCTGAATGAACTAACGGAGGTAACTTGGTTGGAACTTTCTTCAATGTGCCAAATGTACTTTGAACGTCCCTATTCCACGTTATTACATCAAGCACTCCCGTTCACGAGGTCAGTTAAGGGACGCACCATTTTGGAGCAAGACTATCTATACCCGTGGTAGTAGCTGAACATCCCGAGCGCACCATCGTCAATGTTTCGTTTTCTCTGGAGATTGCAGCTGCGATATCGCGCTAATGAATTTGGATGAGGTGAGTGTGATGGGCCGTGCATCCTTCCACAATACCAATAGTGACTCGCTCGTTTTCAACCTACAAATTACATACAGGACTCGCAACGACTCCACCCTATACACATGTTTACTTACAAATATACATGTCCAGAACAGCTTGCGGTGCAACAGAGTTCCAGAAACCTTGACTTCTCTTTCTCCTTTCACAGAAACAAATCTTTAATCAATTTGATTCACACAAGAATTGATATTCTCCTCTTCTCGATAATGTAGGGGCGGGGAGCTCTACCAATAACAAGTAGTTTTAAGAGCCATCAGCTGGGACCAGAACTAACTGCTAGAAGAAAGCAGGCAACAAATTTTCTTTCTGCTACCCCTATGAGCTCTTTTTTTTAGCCTTTTCAAAAGCCACAAGTCATGTTGTGGCTTGATTTCAAATAAAAAAACGATAATACATAAACTAGCAACTTGTAACACGAACGATTAGGTACAGGAATGAAATAACAGCATTCTGGTCGCCCAATTCCGGAAACCGAAGGTTAGATGGGCTTATACACGCAAACACTGCATACACTGGAGAACGAGCCTTGTAATTTCTTGAAAACAGGTTTCCTTTTATATGTGACGCATAATGCCTGCCAAAAGATACTTCCATCTTCCCATTACCTTCACAGAGAGCGCCAACGGACCACGGTTTTTTTATTTAATTTATTATAACTACTGCAATAGCAAGTCGGCGACACCCATGACAACCGGAAAGTGAAGCATTGTCGGCACCATTTATCGCGTTTGTCCGTTCGATACACCCTGTCCCTTGAGTAAACGACCATGGCTACGGCAAAGCCTTCTAATATTTCTACAGGGCTAATTCTGCTATTCCATAATGTGGGTGCTCCGAGCGCATGTACACATATGGAAATATTTGTGCAAAGCCTCCAGATGATGCTACATAAAAATAACAAAGTGCAATAGAGCTATACATTAGGCTAACTAACCTTGAAATCTTTTTTTTCTGCATTCAATAAGACTCCTGCTATCACGATCTATTAGAGCAGAGTAACAATCTCATGTTCACCTATGGCAGAATAGTTTGAGCCCAAGAGTTAAAATAGAACTTACGGACCAGAAACAAGAGTAGCGTTACTTCACACAACAAAAAGAGAAAGAAATATACAATTTCATTTTCAATAAGTCGCTGCACAGTTGAACAAAGCATTCACATGTGATCTGTGTTTGCCTCTGTTGGCCTTGCATATTTATAGGCTCCGTTTCAGATATCACCCTTAAAGCATGCAATGCTTATATAGCATAGCTATATAACGTAAACGAGATGAACCCGGTAATGCACCCGCTTCAGCACGCTGGAAATGTCACACAGAATCGCCATGAGTTTGCGCCAAAGCTGTGGCTGCAAAATGAAAATTGCTAAGGTGACTCGCATGAATTGATTGAAAAACTCTCTTCTAAATCCTGTGCAACTCAGCAGCAAAGTCCATTTAAATTGAAATACAATTCAAATATTCTTTTTATGATTTCTATTGGGCATTCGATATTGTTACAGACGCTGCCTAAGAATTCCTCCAGAAGAAAACAAAGAACATGGACATAAGCATGGCATGAAGGAACACACAGAAGCTGAAAATGAAGCTGCTACAGTTGGGTCATGCTAACAGCAGAGTGATAAGAATGCGTTGAAAATGTATTTGCTTCAAATAAATGGAAATAAATAAATTTTGATTAACAATTTGGAAACTAGCAGTTATTATTGCATTGTGGAATTTCAATTTTATTTCCCATTGCGTATTTTAAAGCCGCTGAAAATGAGAACTTTCATTTGGACAAATATTCATTAATTTATAAATTTATTTATTTATTAAAATACCGGGAACAGCTAAGAGCGCTTGATGTGTGAGTGGTGAAAGAAAGAAAAAGAGCGTATGTCGTGAGCATTTAGTATATACAGCAATTATGCAGATTGCACGCACATCATGTGCTCACATCCATGAAAGCAAACCTGGTAAGGCAAGTGGCACATTTGGAAAAGAGGTATCCAACCCGTTTTGGGGATGCCAACGCCCCTCAACGATCCACAGACAAGGAGGCTGGTCTTGCAGAAAGACCGCACAGATCTATCACTGGCCGAAGCACCTAACATTTCCGCGCCACAAAGCCAGCTTTATCAAACCTGGAAACGCATATGAAAGTTCCATTTCGACCTCTTCCCAATCAATTTCTCTCCACCAGGAAGTAATACTTTCAAGTGGTGTAGAAGCGGCCAAGCTCCGTCGCTAGCTCGTACTACCCTTATGTGCACAAATGAATTATTTTACGGAACTGATGAATGATTGATGAACATGCCACCGTGTGCAACTAGTGTCTTTGCTTGGCGTCTACGGTCGCGCGAAGTCAGAAACCATAGAAAATCTTTTCAGCAATAGTGACGTTCAAGCTTTCCAGCTCGAACAGAGTTGAAGAAGCTGCCCAGTGGGGTTCGTCAGTATTGTCATGGGGAGATGCCAAAAATGCTTTGTATACAGTATTTACACAGTGACAGTGAGTGGGACAACAAGGTGGGCGGGCGTTGGCACAGCTCGTCTCCTTTCTCGTCTGCTGTGCAACATCTTCATCCGCAGGATAGGCGGCTCATAATATTACCCGGCGGCAGTGGAAGAACCAACTTGGTGCAGTCGAAATACCATGCCATGGAAAGTGTCCACCACAACAAAGGGTTAATTGGAGTCTGGGACATAATAAGGCTTCAGGTGGACGACACGCACGATGTCGGTGCGTGGTTAAGCCGATGGGGACCAAAACAATGGAGAGGTTTCGTACGTTACGTCGGTCATTTGTCGGCACACTCAATATGGGCTGGTGTACGGGCACAGAAGCATTTTTTTTGGTGACAAAGGTCACAAGATCCCACATAATGATGCACCGAGCCCAACATGCCTGGCCAGCTGAACTGACGCCCCGTGCGATCATATGTACGTGGATCGCCAAGTTAGTCCGCTGTTGGCCCATTATGAAGCTGGCCCGGAAAAGTCGAGCAGAGGCATGTCGGAATCAGAAATAAGTGGTCAGAAGTATCAGAGAGCAAACTTCTCATGGTGCAAATTATCATCGTGTAGCATCGAGAGGCGGAGAGAGGCGCCATAAGCATGGAAGTTAAAACGATCGATGATCTTGTGTACGATCAGTGGTAAAGCTTTTAGAAATGGCAAGCACACAACGACTGTACTCGCTCAGTGCAGTCTATGGTTCATCGACGGGGTACCCGAAAACGCAGTCAGCAACCAGATGCGAACGAACAGACTTGTGGATTACTGTATATCAGTATTCTTGAAGCCGTAATGGCCAGCGTCCCAGTCGACTCGCGGGATCTGAAGGTAGCCAGCAGAGCGCGACGGTCAGTGACGATGCTGAAAGATCTGACATACAGATAAAGGTGAACTTTTTCTGCGGCCGAAACAAGATCGAGAGGCTCTCTGTCTCTGCAATGAGATATTTTCGCTTAGCTGTGGAAAGGAGCCAGCTGGAATATCCAACAACACCGCCCTGACTACGTTGACATTGAGCCAGTACAATGCCCACGCCATGGTCACTGGCTTCTGTTAGGGAGTTCCGTGGAAACAGAATTGTCAAATTTAGCCAACACATGTGGCCTAGTCAGTAGTGCGATGAGCTGTGAAAAGGCAGACGCTTGGACAGGACCCCAGATAAAAGGAACGCTTTACTTGGACTGGCATGTGAGACGCCAGGCTATCTTTGCAGTATAACTCACAAAGCGAGGAAAGCAAGAGCAGAGGCAAAGAATTGAACTAACCTCTTGCGAAGAACGGGGTGTTAGAAAGTTCGTAAAAGCGCATAATGTGGCAGGGTCGGATCGATAGCCCGCCGCATCAACAAGATGGCCAAGTACAGTGATTACTTGGCGGCCGAAATGGTATTTAGACGATTTGAAGCCGGGCATTGCGAAATAGGTGCAAATAGCTTATAGGCAATGTAGACGAGTAGAAATGTAGGGGAGAAAACAACGACGTCATCAAGGGGACATAAGCAAGTGAACCACTTGAACCAGCCAAGGAAGAAGTGTATTATTCTTTTAAAAGTTGCAGGGGCATTACACTGTTGTAAGGAAAGGAGTTTAAAATGGTACAGCCCACCCCATGTAATCAAAGCGAGCTTTTCGCGATCTTACTTGTGAACGGCAATTTGCCAATGGCCGGACCTAGAATCTATGGAGAAATAGCGTCTTTCGCCATGGAGCGAGTCGAGTGCATCGTCTGTTCGAAGCAAAGGGAATTCGACCTATTTTGTAATTTTGTTCGCGTGCCTATAGTCGTTACAGATTCGTCAGGTTTTTTCGTTTTTTTTAACAAGCATGAAAGCGGACGCCCAAGCACTCGCAGATGGTTCGATGTCCTTAGTCCGCATTTTCTCAACTTTTGTTTGAATGACACGGCGTTCAGTTGCAGATACTCAGTAAGGTTGCCTATGCATAGGTCTAGCATCCCGAGTATCAATGGGACAGCTAACGAGTGATGTCTAGCAAAGGTGGGCGAATACACATATAACAAAAACATTGCAGTGAGATGCAAACAATCAGTGAGGACATTCAGACAGAGAACGCGAGATGTCAGGGACAATCATACTGTCAAGAGCGTCATTAAGTGTAGTACTTGTCTAGGTATTTGTTATTCCGGTTTCCGTTCCCCCTAATATTTTCTTTTTTTGTATGTTCTTATTGTATATTTTTTGAAACACCCTCACCAACGCATTTTAATGTCCCAGACGTCAGTATACCTTTTTCGGGCCTCAGCCACACAGGGTATCGCCATTTCTGTACACTACCGTAATGACACCTACGTTGACCTACTGGGGCTAAGGTCCCTTGAAAGACCATAGCGCTGCCTTCCAGTTACCCCATTTAATTATGGGGTTTTACGTGTCAAAACAACTTTCTGATTATGAGGCACGCGGTAGTGGAGGACTCCGGAAATTTTGACCACCTGGGGTTCTTTAACGTGCACCTAAATCTAAGCACACGGGTGTTTCCGCATTTCGCCCCCATCGAAATTTGGCCGCCGTGGTCGGGATTCGATCCCGCGACCTCGTGCTCAGCAGCCCAACACCATAGCCACTGAGCAACCATGGCGGGTTCCAGTTACCCCATACATTGAAACCCAGACTCCTTGTCGCCTTCTTAACTACTTCAGAATTACTCGAAGCATTGCTGCTGCGCTACCAAAGTCACTCTTTCAACTCATGTTTCTCTTTTATTGGGGGGAGGGGGGTCTTTAGTGTTACTCGCCCCCTGACCGCCTCACCGGCTCTTCTAAAGCCACGAAAACATCCGCTAACGACAACCCAGAATGCTCCCTAACCTGTCGCTTCCCCAACGCCCTCCCATGCGCCCCGTCTTTTTCTTGTTCTTTCTTATTTTCCTCTTGGTGTCCTACCATTTTTTCTCTCATTTTCTTTTTCTCCCCGCCTTCCCACCACTCTCGCGCTCTTGTTCACGTTCACAGATGTGAGGCGATAGCGCTCATTATCTCCG
Organism: Dermacentor variabilis; assembly: GCF_050947875.1. Taxonomy (NCBI): domain Eukaryota; kingdom Metazoa; phylum Arthropoda; class Arachnida; order Ixodida; family Ixodidae; genus Dermacentor; species Dermacentor variabilis. The sequence continues at coordinate 42,989,948 of NC_134578.1, read as the reverse complement.
AAGTCTCTCCCTTTATAACCAACCGCCACTGACAACCACCGCACGTGACGTCACTGCACTAACTATTTAAAGCTAACATGCTGAGGATAACGAGGCCGCCTTTGACGAAGATAGGTCCTCCTATCGAAACGTTGGCCAGCCTTTCTGAGACAACTTATCCCTGTTTAAAAACTTTATACCACTAGATTGGATAGCTTTTCATATTGTCTCTGGTTGCGGAGCTCCAAGAGCAGATCACCACTTGCCATCCTGGATGCTTTATAGCCTGTACCAAAAACTTCGGTGAGAGCCTTAGAATGGACGAATGGGGAGATTTGCTCGCACGGGCATTTCTGGTTTTTCAGAATGAATTACATGAAAACAAGGGACAATTATTTTGATGACCAAGAAACCCAATGACTCCATCGGCGCGTCCCGTCTTCAGGGAGCGGTCAGGTGATAGGGAGAAGGAAGCAGCCATATAAGAGTAATTTCCGGCAGTAATGCCAGTTACCCACCGTGAAGCGCTACAAAGGTACGCCGCAGGACCTGTGAAACAGGGCCCGCGAACTCCATCTGTACGTTACCACTATAACCGAATATGACGCAGCCTAGGTTGGCTACTCACACAAGGATAACGCTTGCTGCCTGAAAAAATTGGAAGGGGAAGCTAGTAGAAGAAAGGAAAGATGGAAAGTGAGAGAAATACGAAGGTTGGAGGGAGAGAGACAAGAAAAGGCAACTACCGGTTTCTCCCGGGTAGGTCAGTCCGGGGGTGCCGTCTTCGTGAAGCCGATCACAAAGGAGTGTGTTGTCTCTCCTAGGGGCTTTAAAGGTCCTAACCCAGCATCGACTGAACACCCAGGATCCCGTTTTCCACGGACACGGCTAAGCCACACAAGGTTAAACAATGGAGGTCCAACCCTCATGTGCTCGGGTGCGTGGTGTCACAACAAACCAAACCACTGCTGACGCAGACGCCCGTGCGGGGAGTGAGTGGCACCAAAACAACAACGATGGCGGGCTGCAGCATAGCGCGTCCTTATCCCATTATTTCACTAGGGAAGCTAGAGTATTGGACAAACCGTAGTGGGGACGATTTCATGACGTTTAGCCTACTTTTTGGAAGCGAAACTCCGTCACTCTCTCAAATTGGTTACCACGGTTCTATCAGCCTAGTAAACGGCATTTTCTGCTGTATGCGCAGATGAGGTGTGATATGCATTATACTGGATTAAATTTTGAAGGCCTTTCAAAAATCTAGTCAGCTTACCAAAGTAGCCATTTAACTGCAAGTGTTCTGCATAGACATGGAAATGAGTATTTTAAGGCTGCACTTTGCAACGTATGTTCACTTATTGGATTGTGTACACGAAGAGCCCGCATTGTGTCCGAAGACTGGCTTGAAGGAACCTCCGCCGGCCGAAAACGCAGCCATTGACATTCAGCATGGCAGAATACTGTTGTCATGCTGCATTGATTTCAAATAGAAAAATCATATTAGTCTCTCTGTGATCAGTGCAAGGGGATGAGCAGTTTGGCGGGTCTCAGTTGCGAATGTTTTTCTTTCAGCAAATTCACCGCAATTGTCAAACCGCACAACCTAGTACAAAATGCATCTTGTTAGCATGAAGCAGAAAAATCAGTAGCTCTATCTCAATATCAGATTGATAGAATGTGCACAATCTACAAACAGTTATTGAAGTCACAGCCGTAGGCACATTATGGCGAAGCAAAGCTGTCTGCTCGAATCGCTGCAATTTTAAACTTGTATACTATGGTACCGGAGCTAAAAGCCGATATATCAACAGAGGCGGTTAAGAAGCAAATGACGTAACAGATATTTTTAGACTACGAAACATTCAATTTCGTTATTTTGTGCACCATTCAAATCCAGCTTTGATGGACACTTACCAACTGGCGCCCAATGCGGCCGCGGCACGAATCTTGCGCGTTTTTAATGTAATTAGCGGGTTACTCGCTAGTAATTAAAGTGCACGTCGATTATTCAAAATAGGAGTTGACAGATATGTTCTAAAAGAGAATCCACATTAGACAAATGCAGTGATGAATAAAATTTTGTTCCCAGAGCGGCAAAAAATTCAGCAATAGAAGCCTAAAAAAGGACAAAAATTTGTACGCAAATTTTAAAAAGGAAACGATAGCTGTGGTAAAACAGTGACTTCTATCGTAATAACAGCTAATGCATATATAGTGCGTAGACTCACCTTTCGATTAATGCCACTCTTGACTCTACACATGGGGTAACACTGTTCTCAAAAGCAATTTTTGCGACACAGTCGTGAACATTCATATGTTATTTTGATAAACCAAAGCGTATCATTGTGGAAACGTTGGCAGCCGTTGGCGAGAGGTGTTATCGCACACACCTATCGTCGCTTGTCATGTTGGCAGTGGTTCAATACCGTGCTGCGCGATATTTAAAGCCACAAAGGACTCAGTTCAACATTCGTCCATTAGATGGCAGTAACACAAAACTGAGGACTTGCTCTCGGTTATTCAGGGATGCCCTTGAAACATATTTTCTATTTTTATTTCCTAAAAAAGTAGCAATGTGTTGCTCGCTCGTTAAATCATTTTTATGGTAAGATTTTGTTCCTCAAAAAACATAACAACGAGCTTGCGAACGTTTTTGTTACCTTAAAAACACTATCGAGCCTTGTAGCATGGACATACTGAGAGATTCTGAATATTGTACCTTTACCATTGTTGAAAACAATATGGCAATACACATGCTTAATTGAATGGCCCATATTTAAAAGAAAGTTTACTTCAATATATCGGCAGAGTATCAAGATGTTTCAACTGACTGCGCCGACAGGGTTGTCCCTTCTAACAACTTATGTATTCATGGCGCTTAATCGAAACATTGGTTCTGCGCTAACATAGTCTTCTGGTACGGACGGGGAGTTAGGTCACACCACAGGAGCAAATGGTTTGGCACCCCCTCGGCAGGGGGAACATTGACTTGAAGAGGCGCCAAATTTAAGCCATAGATCGAGGTAAGACCGATGGAGTTTGAACGGTACCTGTAGGGCGAGTGTCATTGAGTCTATGTGCACGCGCATGATTTTGTAGGCAGCAGGCAAGGACAGGAGCTGTATAGATATGTGCAAGCTTTGAGCATGCGTCCGTGTGTACGTGCTTCTGTGCATGCTCGCGGCTTTATGTCTCGGTATATGAATCTTGGTACACATGAGTGTATTTGTGTGCATGGAAGGATGCGCGCGTTTGTGTGTGCGTGCGTGCTTATATTTTTGTGCGTGTATGTATGCGTCAGTGCGTGTAATGTGTATGCGGGCAAGCGAGCGCGCGACCAATTATTTTCTTGCTTACACCTACTCTCGGGAACGGATAGGATATAGTTTATTTGCACCAAAATTTAAATCTGCGAGACAAGAAAGAATGAGACTGCATTTATAGCATTGTCTCTTTCTGAAAGCTAAATGAATGCAAAAAACGCACCTGAGACGTCAGTACAGCCTCCGTGAGGAGCTACCTAGCTGTTCACCTTCGTTATGTTCCTTGCCTCAGGGGCAGCGCATTGTCCCGGTGCCAGCGACGCACTAAATCTGTACCATCATTGCTTCATTTACCACTTCTGCAACCAAGCAAGCTTTCGACTGCAGACATTTTCTGCTATATTGAAATTCAGACTTTCAACTTCTTGCCTTCGAAAAAACAACGTAAATAAAATTGGAAAGAGGACTGGTGGGAGGGAACATGCTTACGGAGGCACACTATTGATGGCAATATCACAGAAGGCTTAGTGCGGTCGACCTCGCCGATGTGCTTTTCTGCATCAGTTACGCTTTCAGAGGGCGTCTAATTGCAAAATATTTTTCGAATAGCTCTTAAAGAAGCAGGTTTAGTGAAAATTTCTTCTCTCAGCTAGATAATCTCGAAGGCGGGCTCCTAACTACTCATTTCCTTTAGCCACATAAGATTACTTATAGAAAAGTCAATTACCGTAGCTTCCATAATTATTCACACAACTTCTCAGCTTACTCTATATCCAGAGATTACATATCTTAATAACCCAATGATAAAGTGATACCACCAATATTTGTATTGGCTCAATAGTTTTATTTGGTACAGTTAAAAGCAGGCCATATGCTGGTGCAGTAGGCTTCCTAGAAATCAAGTGTGAAAACTTGAACAGGTTTTCTTGGCACAAATCAAGTTCGTGAACTTAAGCTCATGTGCCCAACCGTGCACTTCTGCCTATATAATTGATTCTCCTAGATTGTAGAGGAAGCACCTCTGCGCTACAGTGTATCACACAAGCTGTGCGAGAAAATTGTGCGCGCTTCCGATTAGACTTCTGAGCATTGCTGTCATCATGCTAGGTTTCCTCGCGTCATAAGGAATACTAACAGCTGTATGGGGGAAAATAATAATCATCATCATCAGCCTGGTTATGCCCACTGCAGGGCAAAGGCCTCTCCCATACTTCTCCAAGTACCACGGTCATGTGCTAATTGTGGCCATGTTGTCCCTGCAAACTTCTTAATCTCCTCCGCCCACCTAACTTTCTGCCGCCCTCTGCTACACTTTCCTTCCCTTGGAATCCATTCCGTAACTCTTAATGACCGTCGGTTATCTTCCCTCCTCATTACGTGTCCTGCCCATGTCCGTTTCTTTTTCTTTATTTCAACTAAGATATCATTAACTCGCGCTTGTTCCCTCAGCCAATCTGCTCTTTTCTTATCCCTTAACGTTACACCTATCATTCTTCTTTCCATAGCTCGCTGCGTCGTCCTCAATTTAAGTAGAACCCTTTAGGTAAGCCTCCAGGTTTCTGCCCCGTACGTGAGTACTGGTAAGACACAGCTGTTATAATCTTTTCTCTTAAGGATTAATGGCAACCTGCTGTTCATGATCTGAGAATGCCTGCCAAACGCACCCCAGCCCATTCTTATTCTTCTGATTATTTCGGTCTAATGATCCGGATCCGCAGTCACTACCTGTCCTAAGTAGATGTATTGCTTTACCACTTCCAGTGCCTCACTACCTATTGTAAACCGCTGTTCCCTTCCGAGACTGTTAAACATTACTTTAGTTTTCTGCAGATTAATTTTTAAACCCACCCTTCGGTTTTGACTCTCCAGGTCAGTGAGCATGCATTGCAGTTGGTTCCCTGAGTTACTAAGCAAGGCAATATCATCAGCGAATCGCAAGTTACTAAGGTATTCTCCATTAACTCTTATCCCAAATTCTTCCCAATCCAAGTCTCTGAATACCACCTGCAAACACGCTGTGAATAGCATCGGAGAGATCGTATGTCCCTGCCTGACGCCTTTCTTTATTGGGATTTTGTTGCTTTCATTATGGAGGAATACGGTGGCTGTGGAGCCGCTATAGATATCTCTCAGTAGTTTTACATATGGCTCGTCTACACCCTGATTCCGCAGTGCCTCCATGACTGCTGAGGTTTCTACTGAATCAAACGCTTTCTTGTAATCAATGAAAGCTATATATAAAGGTTGGTTATATTCCGCACATATTTCTATCACCTGATTGATAGTGTGAATATGGTCTATTGTTGAGTAACCATTACGGAATCCTGCCTGGTCCTTTGGTTGACGGAAATCTAAGGTGTTCCTGATTCTATTTGTAATTACCTTAGTAAATACTTTGTAGGCAACGGACAGTAAACTTATCGCTCTATAATTTTTCAAGTCTTTGGCGTCCCCTTCCTTATGGATCAGGATTATGTTAGCGTTTTTCCAAGATTCCGGTACGCTCGAAGTCATCAGGCATTGCGTATACAGGGTGGCCAGTTTCTCTAGAACAATCTGCTCACCATCCTTCAACAAATCTGCTGTTACCTGATCCTCCCCAGCTGCCTTCCCCCTTTGCCTAGCTCCCAAGGCTTTCTTTACTTCTTCCGGTGTTGCCTGTGGGATTTCAAATTCCTCTAGACTATTCTCTCTTCCATTATCGTCGTGGGTGCCACTGGTACTGTATAAATCTCTATAGAACTCCTCAGCCACTTGAACTATCTCATCCATATTAGTAATGATATTGCCGGCTTTGTCTCTTAACGTATACATCTGATTCTTGCCAATTCCTAGTTTCTTCTTCACTGCTTTTAGGCTTCATCCGTTCCTGAGAGCATGCTCAATTCTATCCATAATACGCTTCCTTATGTCAGCCGTCTTACCCTTGTTGATTAAATTCGAGAGTTGTTCCAGTTCTATTCTAGCTGTAGGGTTAGAGGCTTTCATACATTGGCGTTTCTTGATCAGATCTTTCCTCTCCTGCGATAGCTTACTGGTATCCTGTCAACGGGGTTACCAACGACTTCTATTGCACACTCCTTAATGATGCCCACGAGATTGTCGTTTACTGCTTCAATACAAAGGTCCTCTTCCTGAGTCAAAGCCAAATACCTGTTCTGTAGCTTGATCTGGAATTCCTCTATTTTCCCTCTTACCCCTATCTGATTGATCGGCTTCTTATGTACCAGTTTCTTCCGTTCCCTCCTCAGGTCTAGGCTAAATCGAGTTCTTACTGTCCTATGGTCACTGCAGCGCACATTGCTGAGCACGTCCACATCTTGTATGATGCCTGGGCTAGCGCAGAGCATGAAGTCTATTTCATTTCTAGTTTCGCCGTTCGGGCTCCTCCAAGTCCACTTTCGGCTATCACGCTTGCGGAAGAAGGTATTATTTATCTGCATATTATTCTGTTCCGCAAACTCTACTAATAACTCTCCCGTGCTATTCCTAGTGCTATGCCATATTCCCCCACGGCCTTGTCTCCAGCCTGCTTCATGCCTACCATGGCATTGAAGTCGCTCATCAGTATAGTGTATTTTGTGTTGACTTTACCCATCGCCGATTCCACGTCTTCATAGATGCTTTCGACTTCCTGGTCATCATGACTGGATGTAGGGGCGTAGACCTGTACAACCTTCATTTTGTACCTCTTATTAAGTTTCACAAGACCTGCCACCCTCTCGTTAATGCTATAGAATTCCTGTATGTTACCATCTATATTGTTATTAATCAGGAATCTGACTCCTAGTTCTCGTCTCTCCGCTAAGCCCCGATAGCACAGGACGTGCCCGCTTTTTAGCACTGTATATGCTTCTTTTGGCCTCCTAACTTCACTGAGCCCTATTATATCCCATTTACTCCCCTCTAGTTCCTCCAATAGCACTGCTAGACTCGCCTCATTAGATAACGTTCTAGCGTTAAACGTTGCCAGGTTCATATTCCAATGGCGGCCTGTCCGGAGCCAGGGATTCTTAGCACCCTCTGCAGCGTCGCAGGTCTGACCGCCGCCGTGATAAGCTGCTTCGCAGCTGCTGGGGACAGAGGGTCGGGGTTTGATTGTTGTGTTCATATAGGAGGTTTTGGCCAAGTACTGCACCAGGGTGGCCGATCCTACTCCGGTGAGGGAGTGCATTACCGGTTCTGGTCACCGGGATCAGGCCACACTCCAGGCCTGTTTATGCAATTTTATCAACACGCGGATTTTTTTTTAATCCGGTGGAAAATTGCGCGGCACCGAGATTCGAACCACGGACCTCTTGCACGCGAGGCGGGTGTTCTACATCTATGCCACCGCTGCAGGCAGTGAGGGAAAATATTGGATGTATTTTCAACACTTTATAAGGTATTGAGTTTGTCCCATCTGTGTTTTTGGTATGTCGGCATCACTGTGTTGTTTTGAGGACCCTTTTTAACACAAGTACTATGTTTTAGCTGATATTGAGACATTGTACATTATCTTTTTTATTGGGTGAGCTTTCTTTAGCAGATAAGTACTGTTTTAATGTTATCACTCCTGAAGACGCGCCTGCACGTATCTCTAATTTCCAGAATGTTGTCACGGATTCAAAACCAAAACAGCATTATCTAATCCGATTGCCCGCGTGAAGCGAGTACTGGCGTACATTCTCACGTGAATTCACGTAAAAATGTTGCTTCGATGAAGAAAGAAATATGAAATTTCGTTAAATGTGTAACAGAACCGAAGGTGAAAGATGCGCTATGTATAGCTGGCTTTGTTGAGCAAGACTTGTATCCGTAGTTGGTGAATGCCAAATACGAATAATTATCAGAAAGAAAACGTCAGGTCCACCTTAAACGGACCTGCTCCAAAAGCGTCTAATCAATAGCGGGTGGCCGGGCATCTTTTTATTGCAACTTTTAGTCTAATTCGGCTTGAAACATACACGCCAAGATGACAGCTTATGGAAAGGAGTCATATCAAGGTGTCTTGTAACTAAGGAATCGCCTAAAGACTAAAGATGGCATATATCAAGTAAATTGTGAAATGCAACAATCGGTTTTTCCTCAGACTCTTACACATCTAACTAGACGGCCATAGTTACCAAACCAGCCTTTAACATTATTCGAAGTCTTCGCATGGGCGAGCGGCAACAGCTGAAAAGTCTTCTCGGACGATACTAAAACTGAATTTCGATGTCATCAATGATTCGACAAACACCAGTTTCTAAACATCGCATAATAACCGGAGAATACGCTCTGTCGAACCGTGCGAGCCCGTACCGAGTTTCGATTTGGGTGAAATGCTGAATTGGGTGAAATACTACGGAGGAAATCATCCTGCCATGTATATGACCGAGGGCTCTTGTTGTCTTGGTGAAAAAAAAAAGACGGAACCGTGCATGTATGCGTGCTCTATCGTTGGCTGAAGGAGAGAAATAAGGATGAATACCAGCTCCCACAGATAGACGACGCATTGGGCGGGCTCTACAAGGGTATTTCCGATCGATGGAACTCAAGACTGGCTACTGGCAAATACAAGTCGACGAGATGGATCGCGAGAAAACCACCTTCATCACACCAAATGGCCTCCACGACTTCAAAGACATGCCATACGGACTGTGATAGGCATCTGCAACGCTCTTGCATGTGGGGGACCCGGTATTAGGAGGGTTGAAGTGGCTGACCTATCTGCCACTTCAACATTAGTTAACCATATTTTGATCGTAGTTATACCTATTATATCAGCCAGAATCTATACTTCACTGGTTTGAATTATGAAGCATTGCGATTTACAAATACAATTATTTTATAGAATATGCATTTAATTTCAGCTGCCAGTTACTCGCCTGGGAATACATGTGAGTCATTGCTAAAAACTAATACTAATTATTTTTGCCGTACTTTCATCCTCACGTTCATTATTGTTGCCCAAATACAGTAAGCAGAACGATCTGGCCAGGCTCTTTTAACGCGGTTTTATCAGTCCAGTCCTTCACATGTTATTTTCTCAAATAGCTCTCGTTGAAAAATGTCGTTGGTGATCGTCTCTCGTTTTATTGGCAAGATACTAGCAAGGGTACTGAAATGTCGCTAACTTTGTGCAATCAAGGTATCTTTACGTGCAAGCACCTCGTGCTTCTGATTTTTACACTACGGTGCTATGCTCATCTCTGGATATTATGAGAGGTGCAGCCCTTCATTCTTTCGGGAGCTCGGAGAAGGTGCGGTAGGTTCGCTAGTTCCCCTGAAATGCCGGAAAATTAGTATGGAGTTCATTTCCCGGAATCGACATGTCGGCGTCCACCCTGGCCATCGTTATGAAACCGTAGCACCGCTTATTCCAATTGTTGGCAATGATGACCCCGTGGTTTGGCATCCCTGAACATGCGCATCCACGAAGCTTCTGCGTGGCACGACCGTGGTTGTTCCAGAGTGTAGCAACCGCCGAATTCATGTGATAAAATGTGTGCTGCCTGTGACAACTTCACTTGTAAAAGAAGTTTCCCATTCAGCAGAAGAAGTTTTTAGTCGTCTTGGACCAGTTCAAAATTCACCAATAATTGCGACACTCCCTAACGCAAAACTTCAGCGCACCTCTATACGTGTTTTCAACTCACGTTATATTGGCTGCCGCAGACAATTACTCTCGTGCGACATGAACTAAACGGAGTGAAATGTTGCATGACCGCATCACTAATCAGTAGATCGCAAGGGGCAGCGCGCGGCTAATTTGTTGGCGAGATTCAGAGCATCTGCGCCTGAGATACCTCGGCTCCTGCAGCGTTTTGGTGAGCAGACGGCGCTTAACGTGCCTCGGTGCGCGCTCGCATTAGTTCGGAGGAGTGTCGACCGAGCGCATCGAGGCACCATAACGACGCGGGCTACTGTTGCGCCATCGTCCCCATAATCTGTTTTAAGCGGCACTGCACTTTGATTCTCGTGCTTTCGCCATACACTCGTCCTCTGCTTTCTGGCTCATTGATTCGCATAACCCTCCTCCCCCGCATTCCTCCTCGTCCTAGCCGTATTTATTGCCCGCTCCGATATGCGTCAGCCCTCATCTTTCGATGTGCTGGTTCCGTCGGTTACTAGGTATGGCGCCTGCGTTCTGCGTAGGAACGGGCGCCTGAGAGCTGCACTGTAGAAGGGCTACAACGTCTAGGACAATTTAGGTCAGCTAGAGAACGTTCCTATGCACATCTAGAAGATGACCTATGACAGAGGGCTAAAGGACATCTAATAACCCCTTGAGTCATGGCCTAAACAATCATTGACGCAACCTATTTCTGCCTTTTCTGTGCCATGGTTCCAAGAAATAGATAACCAGCATTATGCCTTGAGTAAACTGAACATTCTGCTTTCCTAAAGTACACCCATTTCACTTCTGAGTAATACATAAGTTCAGAGGAACACTTCGTCGAAAGCACTTCCATGTTTGACGAGATGTTTTAAGTGGGGCATTTCCGTAGTAATTACGATATATCTTTTTTTCGTTTTTATAAAGCTTGGATCCAGTAAGTAACCTGTGCACGTAATCTGAGCGTGTGATACAATATATTGAATGAAGAAACGTAGCATCACTTAGTGTACAGTAAATGAATATTTAATTACACTGTAATTATAATGGATCACTATTTAAAAGGCGCGGAGTCATCCTCCCGCCTTAATTTGATTGCTATTGTGCAAAAAATTATGGGGTTTTACGTACCAAAAGCACTTTCAGGTTATGAGGCACGTTATCAACACACTGCGTTATTTATGCCTCAGCGCGGCGGCGAAGCTTTAAGACACCTGTGAAGCTTCAGTGAAGCTGCTCTATAGGAAGTGCTCGCGGGATCTTCTAACTGCTACGGAAATGCCACGTCGTCTACTTCAAATGAAGAGAGTTCAAATTCTTGGCATGTGAATAGGCGGGTCATCGCAGAAGGAAATTGCTAAAGCAACCGAAGTGGCTCCAGCTTCAGCGGGCAGAATCATAAGTGCCTACTGGGAAGAACAACGGATTGGAGATGCTCCTCGCTCTCTCACCAGAAAAAAACAAGCGAAGAAGAAGACTTTCAGATTGTTGCCTGCGCATGTGACAACCCGTTTATCTCACCGGGTGAAATCAGGTGTTCTCTCGGCCTTAATGTGCGAGATTATTTAATTAGGCAACGGCTAAGGGAAGCAAGAATCAGAAACAGGACCGCTGCGCAGAAGCCCTTACTTTCCGATGGTGCAAGGGCAAAAGGGCTAGCCTTTGCTCAAGAGCACCTCCAATGGACCGTTGACGATTTGCGAAACGTTGCGTTTACAGGTGAGATCACCTTCTACACTCAGTGGGACCAGAAACAAAAAGTATACCGGCCGGTCGGAAAAAGGTAAATCAATAACTTTGTCTTTTGTATCTTGGCTTGTTTAATTATACACGATATTATTTTGCTGACCAATGTCATTAATTCGCATTGAATACTGCTTTTTTAAGGTATGATCCGCGTTATGTGCACGACGTCAAGGCAAATGGCTGCACATCTGTGAACTGAACATGTGGGCTATCACGAAGGATGGCCTCGGGCCTCTTCACCGCATTGATGGTCGGCTGTGCTCCGCAACATATATTGCCATCATTGACCAACAGCTCCTTCCTCACGTGCTGGATGGGCCCTACAGAGATGGAGGTTTCCTGCAACAGCATGATCTTTCACCGATTCACACGGCGCACGCAGTGACCGCACACCTCGAAAACCTTGAAGTGATGACACTAGATTGGCCGCCCAAGGACGCAGATATGAACATTATTGGAAATGTTTGGGGAATTTAAAAATCCGACATGTCAAAAATGGGCCTCCATAACGCTACTCCTGATGAGTGGTGGGAGGCCACAAGCAGACAGTGGGAAGAGCTGACGCCAGACAGCGACCTTGTGCCGGCGCTCTACGACTCCCGACCACGACGCATGTCTGCCGTGGTCGGGAATGACGGTGACTTCAGCCGCTACTTGACGACCTGTGTGCGCCCATTACTGGTCACACCATTTTTTTTTCGTTTCTTACCATTTCAGCAAGAATGAAGTGCATATTAAAATGGTTTACGTCCTTACTTTTTGTTGTTTTACTGAGATGCAGGCAAAGCGCTTCAATATTTTTTAAGACTAGCACAGAATATTTCTTACGATCCTCACAAATAATGCGCGAGACAGGCCGAATTTTTAGCAGCTTCCCTTTGCTATGACATCCCATTTTGTTTGTCTTTCCCCTTGAGGTATACGGGGAGCATTTTCATAATTGTCGCAAACTGCCTTGAACACGTCGTGCAGAGCAGCATCACAGAAGTTTCACAGTGGTCTTATAGCTTAACAATTTCTTTCTCTATGGATTCAGCTCCGCTCGTAAGTACAAAGAACGAAGTGTTTCTTTTTCTAGACATGAAATGAAGCGTTTGCGTCACGAAGTAACAAACGAACGATCAAATTTTCTTTGGTTTTGCGCGGCATGGGCGTGTTCGATCTGTCTTTATATTTTATTTCCTTGCTTGGTTGCTACGACGCTGATCTTCGAAATTTAAAATGCCAGCAAAACCTTTCGCCTACTCGCGCTGCCCGTTCGTCTGAAGTGCGATAGTGTGGGGTGACGTCATTAAGAAGGAACAGCCTAGAAGACGATGGGCACAGCTGAGCTGACCCTCAGACTGTTTCCAGCCTCGCCCCATCATACGGCGCTGACGCACGGAAAAGTCGCCGCTTGCGCACGCCAGTTAAATATTTGGGCGCCTGTACGTTCAAATGTGACACCTAAAATGAGTGCTATAAATATTCATGTTCGCTTCGGTTGGAAAGCAGCATATCCTGCACTTTATGCAGACATGTTCGTCATGCCAAAATAATTGTAACATCATGATTATTTTAAAAGTGCACCACTTCATATATTAAGCGTTCTTAGATACAATAAATGATTGCGGCTAATGGCAACTGGTTTAGGATGAATTTAAAAAATATATATTTAATTGAAATAACTCTTACAGTAACAGAAGCACGAAACTTTCAAATTTGTGAGTCTGCACCAAACCGATATTGCAGTTTAATAAACATCGTACTGCATAACTGAACAGGCTCCGCAGCACTACAGCGATTACCGCATCCACTCACCAGCATCGCCCATTTGCCCTTCAGGTGCTGGCGCTTTTTGCATCCATCAGCTCCTTCGTGAGCTAGTGCGGGGCCAGCGGTCTGGGCTTCCTTAACCTGGTGCCATCGCTCCCTTGCCCTTGCAAGGCCAGCATCCGCTTCCGTCGCTGCCGAATCCCGATCGACTGACCCGCTCGAGGCTGCCCAGTGCCTTCTCTGCACACTTTCAAGATGGCCTGCCATTGACTAACACACGGACACTGCATTTCCTACACCCCTGAGGACAGCGCATGTGCCAACACTCTCGCCTACCCTCTCCCAAGTGAAGATAATCGGAACGATTACGTCACCAGACCATTCTTCCCGCTTAAAGACAGCACACCACCAATCCCGCTTGAAGAGCTCAGCGGCACTAGAGCGATGGCCGCATCCGCTCACCTGCGTCGCCACTTTATCGTGAAGGTATAAATTATAAATTTTCGCTATTCACGTGGCGTACCATCTAGGCAGCGTTGCTTGTTCTGCCGAGCCTTCAGTATTGTTTTGCAATTGTTTCCGATTCCCTAAGCATCATCCGTCAATTACTAATCTTGGCGGTTGACGTTGAACCCCGACCCGAATACCCGCACTTCTGCGTCGCAGAAACCATCCGACATAACTGCTGCCTTAACGAAATGCCGTCTGGGGAAGCATCTCTGCTAGGAGAGATGATAGCAATTCGCAGTGCGGTAACCCAGAATGACGCAGGGCTGGGTGAGATAAGATCCAGATTACCTAGAATTGAAGATTTTGCATCGTTTGCAACAGTAAAAGATAGAAATCAGCGATGAGCGGGAACTTGCGGAGCAACATACTTAAGAAGTATCGAGCATCATGTCCAGCTGGTCGACTCCGAGGATAGGGCCCGCAGTTCCAATTTTTTTATTTTGGCTGAGAGGACGCTGAATCTGAATCTCGGGCAGGATCTGAACATTTCATTACTCAGTTACGCAACGATAAGCTAGACGTGACAATAAATGTCGTGGAGATTGAGAGAACTCAAAGACTAGGAAGGTTTAACGTTAAAAATAGGTCAATTATTGTTCACTTGGCTCATTGTAAAACTAAATAAGATGTTATTTCTTGAGCTAAGAAATAAAAAAAAACTGTTTTTCGGATTTTTGAACATTTCTCGAATGCTACTTTTTTCGCTAGAAACAGTTACTTGCGATTGGGAAATCGCAAAAGGAAGAAATCAGGTTGTCCCACGATAAACTCGTCATCGATGGTATCCCTTATACTTAAGTTGAGCCTTCAAGTGAGGTCATACCGCGCACTCCATAATTATTATATAGCCGTTCCGAGAAGTCAGAGCTCCGGCCTTCATCAATCCTTTATACAAACATCCCTATTCTTCTACGTAAGCTTGAGGCCATTGGCAATCTTTTAGGTACGTCAGAAAGAAGTATATTGGTCTTAACTGAAGCTGTACTAAACTTCTCCATAAGTGACTGAGTTACATTCCCTGCTCCGTGATTTCGATATAGTTCGACGTGATAACATAAATAGTCGATGAGGCGGTGTACAACTGGCTTTTCATCATTCATATCGCTGTTTTGACATTAACCTTGCATCTCTTCCGCAATTACTCTTCCTACTGTGTCCTGCTTCACACCCCCAGATATCATCGCCGATTCCTACTCGCCTCCTAATCTAAAACAGATTAAATTATGGGGTTACACGTGGCAAAACCACATCCTGATTATGAGGCACGCCGTAGTGGAGGATTCCGGAAATTTTGACCACCTGGGGTTCTTTAACCTGAACCTGAATCTAAGCACATGGGTGTTTTCGCATTTCGCCCCCACGGACATGCGGCCGCCGTGGTCGGGGTTCGATCCATACGGCGCATGACGATTTGATCAACCTTATACTTTAAATGGAAACTTACTCCGACGACAACGTCAGAAATGCGTCTCGAATGTTCATATAATTGCTATCGGAATTAAGTTTTTCCGCCCACGTGAATTTATCAACCATTAGGCGGGTTTTAAGGAAATCCTATTCCCTAATAACCGGTATTATTCATACACGTGGTTACGCCGTCCAGTTTGTTCGCTTTATAAAAGTTATTAGCGGTGGTTTACAGAATTGTGCTATCATTTTTTATTGCTGTGTTGCAGAGTCGTAAATCTAATACTTTGCAATTCTCAAAATGTTTTCAAAGAAAAGTGACGGAATCAATTGAATATGTATTCCCACTGTCTATTGGATCTTGCATTTTACTTTAAATGCAACAAAGATCACCAAAATTGTTGCAACAATTGCCGAGAAAAACGAGTACTGCATTCCCAAGTGTCTGTACCAGAGCTCCCGACCTAATACAGAAAGCTTTCAGAACTGGCGCTGTACTCCACCTTATTTCCGGCGTTTCCTTTCTGCATGCTAATGGCACCACTGGTAGTGGACGCGTATGGAGGATTTTCGACCAACCCCTATGCCCTACGACACTGGTGGCATCTCGGCGCGTTGAACTATCACGTTACCGAAAGACTTGTGAGAGGGCGTTGCGTCAGCTCTATCTAGGTGTGCCTTTAGCCTCCAGTTTGCTGCTGTGTTCTCTCCCAGCATACCCCTCCCAAACTATCATCCTTTGCCATATTTCACGTACGCCACCCGCAGCAGTGGCAGAGCATCCAAAGGGGAGAATTTTGATGAATTTTTGTTTTACGTGAATTTGTTAATGTTTGCAATGGTTTCTCGAATGTGGTATTCATACATTAGTGCTTCACTGAGAGCGAATTAAGATGTAGCAAATGTTCCCGCTTTTTATGTAGTATCGTAGTAGTGTGGTCACTGAAATGGATGGTTTCAGTGACCACAAATTACTGAATGCATTCATCAGTATCCCATTAGCATTTACAGGTGTCTTAAGAAAGACAATTCGTGACAACAACAAGAGAAATTATGAAGTAATCATTATTCAGCTATAATCATTTCTTGAACATCAATTTATACCTTCGTACCACACCACGTACACCAGGTCTGTTCATGATGACTGGGTCATGTTCAGAGATAAGTTATGCGCATTGGTTGAGCAGAACATTCCTTTAATCAGAATATCTGAAGACAAAAATAAACCGTGGTTAACTAAGTCCCTTCATCTACTCAGAAACAAAAAGAAACGTTCATACAGAACTGCAAAACGAACCGCCACCCCGACAGCTTGGAAAGGGTATTTTAACTGTTTAAGTTCTTACTGCTCCGCTCTCACTGTAGCCAAAAATAAATATTTTTCCCAAGACCTCCCTTCACTGCTCAAATTTAATCCCAGAAAGTTCTGGCATATTTTGTCTCCTGAACGCAATACTAATGACATCTCGTTACACAATAAAGAAGACAACATTCATATTCCTAACGATCAGTGCGCTCAAGTTTTTAATAAATTTTTCACATCCGTATTCACGTAAGAAAGTATTACTGATTTGCCCTTTGTTGCAGACCTAGATTACCGGTACATGGAACCTATTGATATTACTATTAATGGTATTGTTCAGCTTATTAATAACTGGAAAGTTTTGTCTTCAGCAGGTATCGACAATAAAAATTCTAAATTACTAAAAATAGTCTCAGTATCTAGAAAGTTTTTATTTCACATTTTTCGTCAATATTTAATGACAGGTCAGATACCCCAAGATTGGAAAATAGCCAAAGTCATACCTATCTTCAAAGACGCTGACAAAAGTTTAGCTGAGAAATGCCGAGCGATATCACTAACGTGCTTATGCTGTAAAATGATGGAACATACTATTGCATCGGGTGTTTACCATCATCTAGAATCGAACTACTACTTTTTTTCATAATCAACATGGTTTCAGGAGAGATCTGTCGTGCGAAACGCAACTGCTTCATTTACGACAGATTTACATTTTACCATGGACTCAAACCTTCAAACTGACAGCATCTTTCTGGATTTTTCTAAAGCTTTGGACGACGTAGCTCACTGTCGCCTGTTTTTGAAGTTATTATCATTAAAACTTGATTGACTAACTATATCCTGGCTTCGAAACTTTCTTTCTACCAGGCACCAGTTTACTTTCGCTAACAGCTTCTCCTCGCCCCTCTCATATGTTCCATCCGTTGAACCACAAAAAAGCGTTCTTGGTCCCTTACTCTTTCTAATATACATTAATGACATACCCAATAACTTATGATCATGCATGCGCATTTTTGCTGACGACTGCATTATCTATCATTCTATTAACACCTCCGGTAGCCTGATCCTCCAAAATTATCTTAACCAAAATAATAATTGGTGTGACACTTCGCTAATGACTCTAAATTCATGAAAATGTAATGTGATGTCCTTCACCCACGAACGCACTAACTTGGACTATTCCTACTGCATTAAAGATGTCCCATTATCTCACACGTCATCATTTCGTTATCTAGGCGCAAATCTTTCAAAAAACCTCTCCTGGACTTCTCACATTACCACGATATGTGCCAGTGCTTCTCGATCACTGGGTTACCTGCGACGTAATCTTCGAAACTCACCTCCACTTATCAGCAAACTGGCATTTCAAATATTTGTTCGCCCTCGGCTTGAGTTCGCCGCTCCAGTCTGGTCTCCCCACAAAAATTACTTAATTAACATGCTGGGATCAATAGAAAATAGAGCCGCACGTTCCAGTTCCCGGAATTATGACTACCGTTCTTGTATAACTCAAATAAAGATTCACCTTTCACTCCAGCTGCTATGTAATCGTCGCGACACAGCCCTTTTGTCATTATTTCAGAAATACGCCTACCACTCTAACAAACGTTCCCTAAACCTAGAAACGTCATCGCACACGTCGCACATATTACAAAATCATCATAGATTCACGCGCATATATGGTAAAACAGAAGCATTTAACTCGTCTGCAATACCACGTGATATTCGGCTCTGCAACAACCTCTCCGACAACATAGTTACGGAATCTTACCGTGAAAAATTCAAGTACTCGCTCAACTCGCTTAACCCATGTTAACCATTATTATCACACTCACTGTTCTGTGTTATTTTTTCTACCTTTTCCTTGCACTGTTATACGTTTGTTACAAACTTATAGAGTTCCTTTTTTGTACTCATAGGCAGGTACATGTAGCAAATATATTTTCCTGACTTTTAGGCGGTCCATTTCGCTGGTAATTTCTTTTTATTATTATTGCTACTAGATTGTATGTACTTGATTCTATACCCCTCTTACTCAATCCCCATGTCGGGGCCTTGTAAGGTATCTTACATATAAGATAAATAACTAAAATTAATATTGGATGCCATTTACATAATTGTGACAATGCTATTGCGCCACCCCCATCCTCAAGGTTCCAGGACTGCAAATTTTGTTTTCCCAGAATTTGCGGTTTCAACAATATTTATAAACAAATTGGTGGCCGAAATCAGCAGCTTGGTACCAGCCAACACCCACATTTTGCCTTTTTTAATGCCACCAACATAATCAAATTTAGTGTAGTGGTTGTTGAGAAAAACAAGCTATCCTTTTCCATGGATATAGACCGGAGCGCCCGAGCTAATGCTTCGTCTTAATGGCAAGAAACGGTGATACTGAAGGACGCTATGCTGGCTTCATCAGGAGCGGTACCACTGGCATCGCAAGCATCGCACGTCAGTGGTGCACGAGATGCGGAGGGCGATTGCTGCCAATGCTTTTCCCTTGGCGGGGAATTGGTAATTAAGCTACAGGAATTAGACGGACACTCAAGGCATATTCACGCCGTTGGTGCCACCGCTGTGCTCTTCAGTTATCGGTGGCATACACTTATTGCGATAACGAGTTTGTGGATACTGGAAGCCATCACCGCTGTCATGTGGTTCCATTGAGGACGGTTTGAGCGCGACTTGTGCGTGGAAGGTTGCAGCATCTCTTGAGGCACGAGTGACGCTATAGGTAGTTCACCTGCAAAAAAATGTATCAAAGTTACGTCTTAAGCGCGAAGCAATGAATGCGGCAGCAACATAGCAGAATATGCGATGTGTAGAACTCGTAGCATTAGTGGCAGCATAAACTGACCCAAACTTCAGCTAAGTAGAAAAAGTCGCAGATTCGCCTGAAATTTGAAGCAGCTATGACGATAGCAAAATAGTGGACAGCTATACGAAGTGAGGATTGTAGTTTTATTGGCCGTATAAGTTTGTAAACCTAGGTATGCTTAGTAAATCAATAAGAACGGTGTCACTCGCGCACCAGAAAACATGAATACATTCCCACTAGAAAATCCTACTTGTTTTCGAACAGGCCTCATCAAATAGGGTTATGGAGTGGGGTCCCGCTTGCTCCTGTTCAGCCCTGAGCCTTAGCTTCGCCGTGAAGCTGATACGCAGCTGTGTCACCTGTAAGACATGAACAATGGCCTGGCCTAGTTGACACCATGTGAAGAATGCGTCAGTTTTCAAGCCTTTGATTTTCTGTCAGCATTCTTGAAGTCATGATTCAAATCATTTCTTTGTGTCTGGCGGAATTATCTTGAGGCCCCACACCGACACTA
Organism: Dermacentor variabilis; assembly: GCF_050947875.1. Taxonomy (NCBI): domain Eukaryota; kingdom Metazoa; phylum Arthropoda; class Arachnida; order Ixodida; family Ixodidae; genus Dermacentor; species Dermacentor variabilis. The sequence continues at coordinate 42,970,070 of NC_134578.1, read as the reverse complement.
CCGATGTCTTCAAGCACAGACTTTTCGGCACAAGGTTTTTTTTTGCTTTGGTATTCTGGTTGGAGGAACGGTGGCACTTACAGGAAGGTATTCTGGACGTGAGTAAAACATACCAGTGGGCCTCGCTTAGCATGTCTTATCCATAGCTTCTGTAGGAGGTTATGCCAAATGTATGACTAAAATTAATCTAATCAGTAACATGGGGATAAAGTTCTGGCCACCGGCGAAGTGACTGTCATCATTATACCATTGAGTTCAATTTTCTAAACATTTGACTAACTCCTAAAAACTATGGACAAGACGTAACCACGATTGGCCAGTTCATTTCCCTAATATGTAGACTAGCTACCTGTAAGTGCCCTTTACCCATCAATCACACTTGCAAAGCAAAGAATCTCATCCTGAAAAGTCGGCCTCTGAAGAGATTGGTAGCATCAGCCTTGGGTCTCAAGATAATTCGGCAAGCAGATACATTACTGACAGCACGACGGCAAGCATGCCAACAGAAAAACAATGGCTTGCTAGATGGTTTATTCTTCGCAAAGCACTAATTACAGCAGGTCATTGTTCAGGAATTCCCGAGTGCACAACTCTATGCGAACTTCAACCCGATGCTAGGGAGTCACCTGTGCATAGTTTCAAGAAAAAAAACCAAGATGCCCTAAGACAAATGAGAACACTCAAGCCACGGGAAGTTATGTCGAACTTGTCTTCCTACAACTATTCTAACCCTAAAACTGCATTTTTTCACAAGGGTACCAAACATCAACACGGGTTCCTGGCCCAACAGAAGACATCTGCGCCGTCGAAGGTGCCGTCAGTCAGCCCTATTATGAAGATGAGGCGCATCGTGTGCTGACAGTGTGCTGTACAAATTGCAGGAGCACAACCAAGAAGCTGGCCTGCCCTAGTGGGAACAAGGAAGCCGCATGGGCTCCAAAACTCAGTGAACCGAAAGAAATAAATCAAGCTTGCTTCGTGCTGAGAAAAGTTGCCTCATGCTGGATTTTCCTACAATTCTTTCTCAGCACAGATAAAGCTTCGTTTGTTGTTTAGGCATGTAAATAATGAAAAGGCCTGCATCACTACTTGTGAGAAAGAGCGTGGAAAAAAGCACGTACAGTACACAGATGCAGTTTCTATCGCATAACGCTATCGTGCAGCAGAGGCTACATCGGCTAAACTTTTCAATGTATAAGTGACTGGCTGGGTGACCAAGGAAGCTCCATGCATGACACAGTTAGCAGTGGTACTGCACTGCTCTCGGTGCATATGCACCCATGTTTGAAAACTGCTTGATTGTGGCGAAATATAAAGACAAAAGCGCAGGAGAGATATCTGAGGCTTTTCTTATATGTATGACGGGGAACCCATTGCGTGAGCTTCCCATCCAGAGGATTACTAGAGAGTGAAAGTGCTTATTATCAATGTAAAACAGGCGTCACGCTAGCCATGCTATGTGCCCTTTTCGTTTCTGCGCGAACAACATGTATTTAGATTTATCTATTCTTCCCCTGTCACCTTTCGAACGACATAACTGTACAAGTAATAAAACTGAACTGTTTGTTGCGCTCTGTCCTGTTGGCTTTTTTCCTTCCTTGTGAATTGTGGGCTACATAATGCTTTTTTTTAAGAAAGAGTGCTAGTTTAACACAGAAACCAGCTCTACGGCAGTTGGCAATAAAGGAGTGCTAGCAACATCTTAAAATACGCCATGCAGAACAGAGCTTTCGTAAAAATTACAGAAAGCTCCCAGGTCTGGTTGGGTTACGTGCTGGGTTAGCATCACAAACACGATGTGTAGCTCCGACGACGGCATGCTAGCCAAAAACAGCGTGACGATCGTGCTTGCAGCTACAACTCGTACATGACTGCAGCGCCGCTCTCAACTATTCGCTGCTCGCCCCTCATATAATGCCCTCGGGCCCTCCACGTATGAATAAAATAAATTAAAACGTGCAAGATTTCCTTTGTGCTGACCAGTTCCACCGAACCATGCCTACATACACACAGCGGCGGAAAAACTTCGTTGCTATTCAAATACCAATGAGTTTTGCAACGGGCTTTCATGTTCACGTTAACTTTCTCCAATGGGAGAAAGTTAGAGTTAAAAGTTAAAGGGAAAGCCAAGTGTGTTGCAAACACCAACGCGCACTTATTCTGCAGCTGTTTTGTACGTAAAAGGCCCATGCACTACACAGTAAAGTTTTTCTCGAAGATTCCCTACATTGACGCGCGGTAGACATGCAGAAAACAGCAGCTAATGTGCAGAAAACGACGTCACAGACCTTGACTGCACCATTTGCAATATGGCTCACCGCATGAGCGGTGTACTGTAGGAAGGAACTGAGGTCGCAGTAGGAAGGGGCTGCGTAATAAATGTTGGGTGCTGCTAAGGAGGGGCACACGTCTTGGTGGCCTGTCGCTTGGTTGGTTTCGTTGGTGCCCCCTCAAAAATGAATAAGAGTGTACCGAAACTCATGCTTGACCCTTGAAGCAGAACGTGGGGAAGCCAAACATTTAGTATACGCCCTACCCGCGCTCGTCCCAGCATCTGTCCCTCAAAGAAGGTTACCGTATGTTTGTACACTGCAGCATTGGTTTACAAGTAGGGCAGTGTAAATATTCGACACATACGAATAACAAATCCACCCGCGTCCTATTCGATTTCGTCTTCACATTTAATCTTCAATATTTGTAAATACGAATATAGTTTGAATATTATTAATATATCTTACAATGTCATCTAAGCTCTGTATACACAATGTTGAAGTAAAACATGCGTTAAAATTTCACCCGTTGCAATGGAACAGAGATAAAAAACGAGAACTTGGATAGTGGAGCCGGCTACGCCACAGATTTATCCACACTTTCTCTGCTATACAATGATCATTCGCACTCTCTGAAGCTTTATCTGCATACGAACAAACTGCTTGCTCCTAATGCTCCATTCGTGCATTTTATGACAAACACTTCCTGATGTTCTACATAACGACTAAAACTTGCCATCTTTAGGAATCCTAGGATCTGCAGTTCGTTTTATAATATCTGTGATTACAGCTGTGCAGTATACTATAGATATCTGAAAGCTAATTGGTGCTCCATTCCTTATGCTTCTGCGACAATTCCAATCGTACCTTATTCAGTCCCAAAAATCCCAATTCGCACACGTCTATGTACAACAGGTGTCGTAATACGGCATATACATTGGCTTGCGAAAAGCCATCCGTTTTTCTGGCGATGAAACTCTCTTGGACCCATTGGCATGGCAATGAACTTTCATTCATGCACGACGCAGATTTTCTCGTCGCCGAGCACGAATTGTTGGCTGTGAAGTTGAACAACAAAGCACAAGCTTCCGATGCATGTGCGGCATCGGCGCCGTCGAACGACGTTAACCAGTTTTCGCGCTTTGCTAGCCACGGATATGTCGAAAGTGTGAACTTGCACGAACTAAGGCCGCTAATCAAAAGAAGTTTCCAAAAGGGTGACATTCAAAGTTCTTTGCGCAGCTGTCAACTCTCGCGCCTAGCCTTTCTTTTCTCCGTCGTTCCCGTCTGTGTTTGGAGCATTGCTGCTGCGTGCTGTTCTAAATGTGTAGCGGTGATATTTATCATTTTGCAGAAACTTCAGAACGCTGTGCTGCTACCGCGGATATCCGCCTGCAAAGTAATTCGGAGAAGTCTGCAGATTGATTGCTCTACTGCTCAGGAGATTTTCATAAGTGCTCCTATGCGTTATCTTCGAAAGAAAGAAATATTCGACACTATTAGAAAATTAAAGATAAATTTGACAAGTAAAGCAAATTATTGAAGCGAATACCAATCAAATGGAAGAGACTATACGATTATTGGTAAAAAAATTGAATATTCGCCCACCGCAACGTTAAGGTAGATGTTCTTTTGTTATGTTTATAAACTGTGATAACGTATAGTTATAATTGAGCACAACGCTTCGCAACACACTGAAAATTTATGCTTCAATTTAATGGATGATGTAATGTAGAAATCTAGGCTATATTCGGCATCTGAGGTACAACGCTTCGCAACACACTGAAAATTTATGCTTCAGTTTAATGGGTGATCTAATGTAGAAATCTAGGCTATATTCGGCATCTGAGGTACATATTCAATAACATTTCAAAAACACTAACCTTCACACTTGGTTCGCTGAAGTCACACAGGCACAGTTTGCAGCCGACGTGGAAAGCACGCGAAAAAGAGAGCTTGCGGCGCGTTTAGACGTCTGCTGTGCGGCTTACGTGTCGATAGCGGCAGTTTCCGACGGTGCTCTCTTGGTTTTCGGTCGCCCTCCCTCTGTAGCCCCGCCTGACGCCATAGGGAGCTGGGATACACCTCAAGTCGCGCACCAGCAATGTTTTGTGTCTTGTTGGCACACCGCATTCAGTATCACTGTGTGTTTTGAGAAGGAAAGAGGCAGATCCGTAAGTCACTCTGGCAAGTTTGCTGCAGCAAGTCACCTGCTGACGATAATTGGTACAATCGGTGATTGTTGGCCTTCCTGGAAGGCTTTTGGCAGCTGTAAACTGTTGCGTTGGAAAGGTGATGGCCAGCCAAGAGACCTGACTCGACGCGATGCTGGGCCGTAAGCCTTGCCTCCTAGAAAGCATGTCCTCCGTGGTGCTGCTATGGGTGCGTTTACGTGACAGTGGCCAAGGATTTCGACCTCCAATTGTGGCGCCCTTCTAAAGGAAGCTCTTCTGCCACTCTGGAAGATCCTCCTTCACAGGACCGCTAAGCGCGTCTACAAAATGATTCCATAGCGACCACTGAGCTCGCCACAATAATAATAATAATAATATTTGGGGTTTTACGTGCCAAAACCACTTTCTGATTATGAGGCACACCGTAGTGGAGGACTCCGGAAATTTTGACCACCTGGGGTTCTTTAACGTGCACCTAATTCTAAGCACACGGGTGTTTTCGCATTTCGCCCCCATCGAAATGCGGCCGCCGTGGCCGGGATTCGATCCCGCGACCTCGTGCTCAGCAGCCCAACACCATAGCCACAGAGCAACCACGGCGGGTCCCTCGCCACAGAGATCGAGGAGTGTCAGGCCTGTCGTGAGGAGAGGTGGACTCTGTTCCATGCGACACCGTAGATGTTTGAGAACTACGTGAACACCGTCAAGGTACACGCGAACGTTTCTTTCCGGCAGCTATACGAGCGGAAGCTCCTTACCAAGGACCCCACGTTAATCGACTCACTGAACCACTTCCACATCGCAGCGCCCTAACCACAATTCTTGGCGATGCCACGCCGCCTTGCGAGCCGTTTAAAACCGGGCGCGAAATGTGATGGTCGACAAGATTGAATACGGATCTAGCCAGTCTTTTGCGTTGGGAAGAAGAATGATGATATGCCACACCACGAAAAAGAACCGCGTTCAAAAATTAGCTAGAGTGCACCACGTGCGAGATCGCGTAGCGACATTACTATGGTGGGTGCCAGGCTCGCGATACTGTTTATTGACGTTGAAAAATCGACACTTTCATAGTCTGATTTTCGGCAACGTGCATGATTTACAGCGAATCTGTGTATGGCTAGGGCTCCATGTCTAGGTTGTGTTTGTGCATCAACAGTGAAAATATTGGCCCGGGCTGATCCCGGAGATAGTGTATTACAAAGCGGACCCGCAGCGGAAGTGAAAAAGGCTTCAAGCAGTACCCTTATAATAATACTCAATGTAATAGCTATATTATAATAATTAAACAACTCCAAATGCATTGTTTGAAATCGAAGGCTATACTGAAATCACTTGTCAACAGCACATGGACCCACGAGGAAGAGGCTTTGCCATATACGCCCAGGACAACATGTGTACGCAACCGTTCACCCTGGGCTTGCAAAAAATAATGCTACCAACAAAGGGGATTTTTGTTCCGTACAATCGGAAGGCAGAATTGTGTTATCATGTGTATAAATATCTACAGGCACACCCCAGTGGGATATTGAGAATTTCATAACCAGGTACTTTGCATGGGTTAGCCGTCATGACACTGCTCCTAATCGTTGCGGATTTCAATGTGGACAGTTGAAAACCAGACAAGAACTGGTTCGCTCAATTTATTGTAAAAGAGTGCTGTTTGAAGTTGCACACCAATCCAAGTCCTTCAAATACTCAGCTACGCCCATGTATAAGCACTTTGCCCAAGAATCTGTCCAAGCATGTAAGCGAACCAATCAGTCTATATCACAGTTATCACGAAGCTATCGTCGCTATAGTGCAAGAAATGATGAAAATAAATATATGTATCCTTGCCTAAACCTCTTTGCTGTGCCATATATTCGTAGTCAACGAGATACACAAAGTGGAATTGTTCATAAATGTTTTTTTTTTACCTGAGGACTAAACAAATTTTCTTTTTTCAAAAATTTTTACCAAAACCAGCGCCATGAACACTTCCCCCTCATACTATTGCAAGAAATGCCAGAAAGTGAAACTAGTTTATTTGTCACTCACCATTAGTATGCGTTATTGCCGCGGCATCATTTCCCTTGATGTAGTCCGAAAAATGAAGCAAGTTAATTACTTATTTCTTGGCACTAAAGGAGTTGCATGCTAGTAAAACATGCAGTACCTTGTGACAGCAGAAACATAATGTAGGCGAGTTGGTTTTGCATATTTGAAGAAAAGAGCACTACAAAGATGCGTACATGTTTCTCTTTTAGTCCGCGTCTTCGTAGCGCTCTTTTCTTCAAGTACCTTGTGACATTTTTTTAAGATTTTAACTTTCAGGCCAACTGACATGGCCACAGTATGTTCCCATCTCAAACTTTCTGCAACAAGTCTTGCGATGATGGGTAAGTTTTTTTGCTTACTCTATGCAAATTGGACGCATATGCATGTTAACAATTATTTCAAAGATTTTTTAAAAACAAAATCTAATTGTGGTGAAGTGGCCACGAATTCTTTTAGTAGGCATTTAAAGCTGCCCTCAATTTCTGTTTTAACTTTTCTTAGCTGTCATATCCGAAGCGCCTTTTCTATTGATTTTGAGTTTGTCTGACAGCTGGGTGGGGATGAATGCCTCAAGTTGGAAAATCTTTGCTCACATTCGAAAGGTATATTGCCAGCGAAACCTTTTAAAGCTTATGTGAACTCACGGAAAGGTGACATCTAGATACACAGGGTCACAAGCTGGAGCTTCTTTGACATGCATCGGATGTACAGCATCTGCCTAATGGCTTTCTGCATCCTCGTATTAGAGCATACTTCAACTGGTGGTGATATCTTTAGCCCACATTTATTTCTTTTCTTTTGATTTTAGCTGCTCGTGCAAAGGGTAAACACCAGAGATTCCTTTCTAGATTTACTTTGGCCAATAACTGTATCTTTAGTTCCTAAAATGATTGGCATTCGCAGCACATCAGGTCCGTTGGTAATTAACATTGCTTGTATTTTTGTGCAAAAGGTGAAAATTAAAAAGCTTTGTCTCGCCTATAAAATTCAAGGCAATTATATGATAACTTGCCTATTTCTCATAATATGGATATCTGTGTATCAAAAAATGTTTGCGCACGGCATCGTCATTGTCTTGGAACGTGTATGTGTGCTTTTGAACTGACTAAAAACAGCATTCGGTTATCTTCCCTCCTCATTACATGTCCTGCCCATGCCCATTTCTTTTTCTTGATTTCAACTAAGATGTCATTAACTCGCGTTTGTTCCCTCACCCAATCTGCTCTTTTCTTATCCCTTAACGTTACACCTATCATTCTTCTTTCCATAGCTCGTTGTGTCGTCCTCAATTTGAGTAGAACCCTTTTAGTAAGCCTCCAGGTTTCTGCCCCGTAGGTGAGTACTGGTAAGACACAGCTATTATATACTTTTCTCTTGAGGGATAATGGCAACCTGCTGTTCATGATTTGGGAATGCCTGCCAAACGCACCCCAGCCCATTCTTATTCTTCTGATTATTTCCGTCTCATGATCCGGATCCGCCGTCACTACCTGCCCTAAGTAGATGTATTCCCTTACGATTTCCAGTGCCTCGCTGCCTATTGTAAATTGCTGATCTCTCCCGAGACTGTTAAGCATTACTTTAGTTTTCTGCAGATTAATTTTTAGACCCACTCTTCTGCTTTGCCTCTCCAGGTCAGTGAGCATGCATTGCAATTGGTCCCCTGAGTTACTAAGCAAGGCAATATCATCAGCGAATCGCAAGTTACTAAGGTATTCTCCATTAACTTTTATCCCCAATTCTTCCCAATCCAGGTCTCTGAATACCTCCTGTAAACACGCTGTGAATAGCATTGGAGATATCGTATCTCCCTGCCTGACGCCTTTCTGTATTGGGATTTTGTTGCTTGCTTTATGGAGGACTACGGTGGCTGTGGAGCCGCTATAGATATCTTCCAGTATTTTTACAGATGGCTCATCTACACCCTGATTCCGTAATGCCTCCATGACTGCTGAGGTTTCGACTGAATCAAACGCTTTCTCGTAATCAATGAAAGCTATATATAAGGGTTGGTTATATTCTGCACATTTCTCTATCACTTGATTGATAGTGTGAATATGGTCTATTGTTGAGTAGCCTTTACGGAATCCTCCCTGGTCCTTTCGTTGACAGAAGTCTAAGGTGTTCCTGATTCTATTTGCAATTACCTTAGTAAATACTTTGTAGGCAACGGACAGTAAGCTGATCGGTCTATAATTTTTCAAGTCTTTGGCGTCCCCTTTCTTATGGATTAGAATTATGTTAGCGTTCTTCCAAGATTGCGGTACGCTCGAGGTCATGAGGCATTGCGTATACAGGGTGGCCAGTTTCTCTAGAACAATCTGTCCACCATCCTTCAACAAATCTGCTGTTACCTGATCCTCCCCAGCTGCCTTCCCCCTTTGCATATCTCCTAAGGCTTTCTTTACTTCTTCCGGCGTTACCTTTGGGATTTCGAATTCCTCTAGACTATTTTCTCTTCCATTATGGTCGTGGATGCCACTGGTACTGTATAAATCTCTATAGAACTCCTCAGCCACTTGAACTATCTCATCCATATTAGTAATGATATTGCCGGCTTTGTCTCTTAACGCATACATCTGATTCTTGCCAATTCCTAGTTTCTTCTTCACTGTTTTTAGGCTTCCTCCGTTCCTGAGCGCATGTTCAATTCTATCCATATTATACTTCCTTATGTCAGCTGTCTTACGCTTGTTGATTAACTTCGAAAGTTCTGCAAGTTCTATTCTAGCTGTAGGGTTAGATGCTTTCATATATTGGCGTTTCTTGATCAGATCTTTCGTCTCCTGCGATAGTTTGCTGGTATCCTGTCTAACGGAGTTACCACCGACTTCTATTGCACACTCCTTAATGATGCCCACAAGATTGTCGTTCATTACTTCAACACTAAGGTCCTCTTCCTGAGTTAAAGCCGAATACCTGTTCTGTAGCTTGATCTGGAATTCCTCTATTTTCCCTCTTACCGCTAACTCATTGATCGGCTTCTTATGTACCAGTTTCTTCCGTTCCCTCTTCAGGTCTAGGCTAATTCGAGTTCTTACCATCCTGTGGTCACTGCAGCGCACCTTTCCGAGCACGTCCACATCTTGTATGATGCCAGGGTTAGCGCAGAGTATGAAGTCTATTTCATTTCTAGTCTCGCCGTTCGGGCTCCTCCACGTCCACTTTCGGCTATCTCGCTTGCGGAAGAAGGTATTCATTATCCTCATATTATTCTGTTCCGCAAACTCTACTAATAACTCTCCCCTGCTATTCCTAGTGCCTATGCCATATTCACCCACTGCCTTGTCTCCAGCCTGCTTCTTGCCTACCTTGGCATTAAAGTCGCCCATTAGTATAGTGTATTTAGTTTTCACTCTGCCCATCGCCGATTCCACGTCTTCATAGAAGCTTTCGACTTCCTGGTCATCATGACTGGATGTAGGGGCGTAGACCTGTACAATCTTCATTTTGTACCTCTTATTAAGTTTCACAACAAGACCTGCCACCCTCTCGTTAATGCTATAGAATTCCTGTATGTTACCAGCTATATTCTTATTGACCAGGAATCCGACTCCTAGTTCTCTTCTCTCCGCTAAGCCCCGGTAGCACAGCACGTGCCCGCTATTTAGCACTGTATATGCTTCTTTTGGCCTCCTAACTTCACTGAGCCCTATTATATCCCATTTACTGCCCTCTAATTCCTCCAATAGCACTGCTAGACTCGCCTCACTAGATAACGTTCTAGCGTTAAACGTTGCCAGGTTCATATTCCAATGGCGGCCTGTCCGGAGCCAGTGATTCTTAGCACCCTCTGCTGCGTCGCAGGTCTGACCGCCGCCGTGGTCAGTTGCTTCGCAGCTGCTGGGGACTGAGGGCCGGGGTTTGATTGTTGTGTTCATAGGAGGTTGTGGCCAAGTACTGCACCAGGGTGGCCAATCCTGCTCTGGTGAGGGAGTGCGTTACCGGTTCTGGTCACCGGGATCAGGCCACACTCCAGGCCTGTTTGTGCAATTTTATCAACACGCGGATTTTCTTTTTTTTTTTAAATCCGGTGGAAAATTGTCGGCATCCTATTTACCGAAAACATTGAATATTACCTTTCCATCAGCATACGCTATTGATCTCTGTGGTCAAATAAATGGAAGGAAAGATATGATAGCTACAATTGCGGATGCAAGGAACCTCATATTCTTCTATAACTGTAAGCTCTTGGCAATAGACTGGGATGAGCAATGCTTTTACATCCTAATGCGAATGCAGCTGACATCGACAGATTTACATAATATAGAATGTAGCTGTGGTTGGCGCGGCAAGATTACCACGGAATATGAAAAAGCTAGCTTTCACATTATCTCCGAAATAGTTTCACTGGCAGCTGTATATTACACTCGTCGTACTTCGACCGTACACGGCGTCTGCCGCATAAGAAAGGTTATAGTACAGGGAACAACTGCAGGATGCACAGCGCCAGGTACAAGCTAACATGCTTGGCAAACGTACCGGTGGGCCTGTTACAAAGAAACAAATATGAACGTGCTTGCCTAAGTTAACTACGATGTAAAATTAAGGGATGTCTCTGTCTGATTGTCGCAAACAAGACAACACATAAAAATATTGCAACGTTGAAAGTAAATACATGCAGGGCAATAGCTAAATAATGGAACACGCCACTCCCTTGGTAAAGAACATAACACAGACTTCAGTGCATCCTGCAACCGTAAAAAAACAACAGAACAAAGGATTGCCAGAGGTCTGGGTTTCTTCATCTTCATTTTACATTCTGGTTGCGTGCACAACGTTCCTGAGCAAGCACCGCGTACCCACGAAACATGTTTTTCTGAATTTGCCTGGTCTGAGGGGCGGCGCGGATCAGCCTGCACACGATTAGCCAACACCGTGGCAGGCCAGCTCTAAAATGCAGTAGGGGACACGATGGGTACCTCTTCGAGCAACCTTTGTAATTTGTAGAAAGGCGACGACCGTTCATAGCCGTGATCCTTTCGACAAAAGATGAGCTTGGTCGAGCCTTACATTTCCGGCCGATGGCACACATATCTGGGCAAGTTACGACCAGCAGCCAGCGGGCGAGTTGAGGAGCAGAGTGGCTTCTTGGTTAACAACTAATCTCGCTCATACTAAGTGCACCAACATGGAGAACTTTCACAGCGTTACTTAGTGTCAAACTAGCAGCTGGATGCTGGGTAGGACGTTTACAATATGCAGTAAAATGTGATAGGCCACTGCATCCACTCGTGCAATGGTCTTATTCACCCGCGTCATTTGAGGAGCTGTGCAGGCTGCTCAGAACAGTTAAGGGCAAGTGAACCATCAATGTAGAACCTGTAAAATGTAATTTTAGCGCTGCACGGTGATTCTCGATGCCAACGTGCCAATAATAAGAACATGCACAATGAGCAAGGCAACCTTGGCGAGCGTTCGTTACCCAGACGTGCCTTGTGTGTACTGCTTTTCACTTTGTTCAAGGAATATATGCAGCGTCTACTCTTTAAAACTGCAGCGTGTACTCATGCATAATTCTTTTCTATAGATATAGTTCGAAGAAAGGGTGAATTCCGATGCCCATTACTTTAGACATTTATTCCACAGTGCCTGTGCAGTTTGTTTCTTATTGTGTATTTGCACTCACCTAAATCAGTCGTTTATTTAGGATGTGGTCTTGTCTGAATGCTCTTGTCTGGAATCTTGTCTGAACGCAGATGCCGCTGTTGTTAGTCATTTCCACGACGCTCTTCATTCCCTTACAAAAGCACATCATAAGGCTCCGTTAATCGTACTCGGTCACTTTATTTTCCCGGCATAACATAATCAGATATAGCTCAAACAGCTTCAAAACATAACACTATACGTGATTATCTCAATTTATGCATAGCATTTGGATTGTCACAGCTAATCTCTTAGCCAACACGCTAAACATCCTTCATGTAACATTCTTAACCTTTTACTGAACACTCATCCGGATAACCTCCCTTATATTGCACATTTATCATCTATAAGCGATCATGGGATTCTCTAGAAGCCGGGCCGTCGATACGCGCGATAGCTATACAAACAGTGTGCGTTGCGACGATCTGTCGCAGCGAGTGCGGTATTAGGGTAACCGCAGACAAGCTGGGCGTTTTAACTGATGGGCGGATGCATCAAATAAGATCTCTACATACTACTGCCGCTGTGATAAAGGAGCCAGCGTAGACGCCAGCGACCCGAGCGGCCTGCAAGGTGCACCCTCCTGTTGGCGCAGAGCTTAACCACCCGGACACAGAGCTGCTATTGCTGTACCCAACTGAAAAAAAAATTTAAGCGTTTTGCAAGACTACGTGTTCTTCATTACGCTACTACCGAAAATCCCGTTTCAAAGGAGATGCCAATAGGCCATCATCATCATCGTTATCGACAGCACCGTACCACGGGAAGGGTCAAGGGATGTAACATTTGTGCTACGTAATCTGGATAAACTTGAAACCGCCTGTTCATTGACCAATCCTCGCTATAGTAGGTATTCGCCAATATTTGAACACAAGAGAAGACCTGTGCTTGCACTCTGGTACACGTTTTGGCGTCTTCTCGCAAGGTACGAACCTCTACTGTAGAAGCGAATCGTTGAGCTACGCGTAGGGCTGCAACCAAACAAGAATGGGTGCAGGAGACCACTAGGGAGAGTGGAGGTCAAGCTGCAGCTCACCGACTAGGCCGATGGGACAGTTCAGATCGTTCTTGTGAAAACCACGAGAAGACGCTTCGCCTCCAAGAACCTCTAATGCGTGGTACCGAAAATTGAGCTGGTATCAGGGCGCTCCTCCAGCTTACGCTGTGACTGTGCTGAGGGTGCGGTGCGGGCCTGTGACTTTTCTCTTACGTGGTATTCAGTGGCGCATTCTCTGAATCCTGAAATGCTGATAGCACCGACACTGGCATTCAAGTCGACGTGCCCAACTGTCGTAATTTTGTGGTGACTACGCGGCTTCGTCAACATCGGTCGCTGATGCAAATCATCGCGTCTCATTGATCATCGATCGAAAACATTTCGGCGTCGTGTAGTGGTAAGATACTGGGTTCAAAAGCGTTATGTTGTAAGTTCCAAACCCCAGCCGAGAAATATTGTTTTATTTCTTTTTTTGCTTTTAACCTTTTACTTTTTTCCATTAAAAAGTTGGCGTAGTCCTAAAAATCTCTCTGTTGACATTTAAACTAAATATGGATCAAGAAGCACAGAACATTAGACAAGAGGACGTCAGGCAACAGACGTAATAGAAGAGATGTCAAACAACATAGGTCAAACAATAGACATCAAACAACAGACGTCAGGCAACAGACGTCAGACAAGAGAACGTCCCAAATATCACAGATAGAAACTTTTTGTTCCGTTTTTCAACTTGGATACGAGTATTCCGGGAAGGAAGGTAGCGGTGGAAAAGTCGTCGTGCCGGATCTCTTTTTGCACTGCTGGTCAATTTAACTGAAACGCCTGCCCACATGACGTCATTCTTCGGCATACAGGGCAGCTTCGGACATTGGCGAATACTTGGAAGCATCGGGGCTGTAGGGCAGCAAGATGCCTATTGTATCACGCGGTTGGCGACCGTAAAGTAGGAAGAGTGGAGTGAATTGGTTGTTTTTTGAGTAGCAGTGTGGTTGGTGAAAGTAGCAATGGGGAGAAACAGGTCCCAGTTTGCCTGATCAAACGGAGTATGGGTCCTAAGAATGTCTCCCAAAGCCCGTATAAACCGCTGAGTGAAGCCGTTTGTCTGAGGATGGAAGGCTGTGCTAGTACAATGGACAATATGGCAATAACGAAGCCGACCTTCAAGCACATCAGATATGACGACGTAGCCACCGTCACTCAGGAGTTCGCGCGGAAGCCCATGACACAGAATAAACCCTTTAAGAAGGAACGATGGAATCTCCTGTGTTATGTCAGGACAGGGAATGTCCTGTGCTTAAGTTATCTTAAGATTTCATTATAGCAAGTGAGAAAATCTGATAGGAGCGAAATGAAAAATAAGATACCACGTTTCAGCGGCCACCCCATCTGTTTAAAAGCAGTAATTACCAGTGTCAGAGTCCTCGGTGAGTATAAAATATCTAACGTCATAGACGTCACCGTCGCAAGCTTTGACAGACATTATGCAAGTTTAGGCTCCCGTTAGGCTACCCGTAAATCTAAACTTATCCACAACGTCGAGACAGTATCATGCAGCCTAATATAACATGTAGCTAGCATGGAAGAGACTAGTGCTGTCGGAACCACCATGCTTATGAAGGGTGGTGGTTTGCGCCAGTTGGGTTTTATAATTTTATGAAGTGCAGCGGGAAGCAGGACATAGAGAGGCAGAAAAGCACTCGTCTTTGTCTTTTGTACGTTGCTTTGCCCTGCTTTGCGTTGCACCACTTGGCATTATGCCTATGAAGCTGGACATGAGCCACACGACCTCGCGACCCCTTGGACGAGTTTACGTGAAGACAATGAAAATTTTCTTCGGTCTAAAGCAGCGTTTGAAGAGCTCGACAGGCACGGCAATGACAGCTCTGTAGTTTCTTCCAGTAGACCACTGGTTGATAGTTTGCCACTCGGTGCGTATTTATGCCTCAGTGAGGTTACTTTCCCAAAAACTGAACCTGAATATTTCGAAAGCAACAATGTACTGAAAGCAACTTTAATGCATTCCTCAAACAAGCCAGCGATCATATTCCTTACAACGTGGTCCGTTGGTCACTAATCCTTTATTTTCATTCATTCACATTGCACGTTCATTTTCGACGTCGGCATCGGCATCGCCGTGGAGCTCTCCGAATATTTAGGTGTACTTAAGCTATATGCAATTCCATACAGTATAAGCTTATTACTTGCTAAATTTTGTGGCTGGCAGCCCATAAAAACAGTTCCGTATGCGTTCGATATTGAGTTTTGTGAGACTTTTGAGTCTTAAAATGGGAAAATAATATCAGTGCTCAAACGAGAAAGCGATGTATTTATAGTGCCATGGCTCTTTACGGACTGTTTAGTGGTGCCTGTGCGAAGTCAAACAGATATTAGAGCATAGTAATGCTTCTCAATGCGGAAGAAATTTTGCCGCTCTCACGTATTTTGTATCCTAGTTAGTTACGCCCGAGCATAGATCGAAAGCAGTACGAGAAGTTCAAGCCCAACGCTAGAACCTTGCTTTCGCGGTCAGTGCTTTGCCCGTTCGGCGAAATTGCAATTTCTCTTTGTTTTTGCTCCCTGCTAGCGCACACGGGTTCTTTTCGGTTTTTGATTGACTCTTTCTATTCTGAATGGGAAAGGTGCTTGAACTTCACTGAATAAGAGTTGCTGACATTTAAATGCACCGTAGAGAAAGGCCGCGCTACAAAGTATAAAAGCAGCATACAATTGTATGCTGCTAACCTAACGAAGCTCCCGCGATGATGTTTTTTAGAGAATTTCTCGCGTGTTTTTGCGTCTGGCTGCTTGCTCAGAGTACTACTTCAGCAAACAATGAAGCCATGAGTAAGTATCCCTTCCTTTTATTAGTATTGATATATTATAAAGATTTCATTTGGAAGTACACTGCATTAGCAATATGGCGGATAAATAGTTTCCAGAATATTTACTGTTGTAAACAAAATTTATGTAATCTGTACCTTGAGTTCTTTCATACTGGAAAATATTTCACCTTGGGATAACAGAATTTCTGCGTGATTTTCCACGGCGAAACATAGAATTAAATTATGGGGTTTTACGTGCTAAAACCACTTTCTGATTATGAGGCACTCCGTAGTGGAGGACTGCGGAAATTTAGACCACCTGGGGATCTTCAAGGTGCACCTAAATCTAAGTACACGGGTGTTTTCGCCTTTAGCTCCTGTCGAAATGCGGCCGCCGTGGCCGGGATTCGATCCCGCGACCTCATGCTCAGCAGCCCAACACCATAGCCACTGAGCAACCACGGCGGCTGCGGCGAAACATAGAGCACCACATTTTATTTCTTTTAATGCCAAAATGGCAAGCTAGAATGCGGCTAAAAAATAGGAAGAAGAATGCATTACAACACATTCCGTATCAATAGTTCAGCCTACAAAAGGATACAAAGACTCAAGCATCAGAAATGTTATTGTGGTTACGCGTTTCGTTGACTTTAGAATTAGAGTAACGAAGTCACGACAGCTTTTTGCAACTTGATTGGACGAAACTTGGATACAACATTATTCTACGAACTGGTTGCTATAGAAACAGATGTCGGCCGCCTCCTGCTTTTACTCATGAGGAGAGTTCACGATGTTGAAAATGTTCTTGTCGGGGTTCATGGCAGAACTTGAAAAAATATTGCTAGAATTCAAAGGAAATGAGTCTACAATGTCTTGCGTCCCAAATAACACGTGCTGTGGTCTTTTCGATGAATCATTGAAGCGTGGCACGCCTGACACTGAAATATTGGAGGTGCTCTACTGTGCGAAATGACGCCAAGTTCCCCTGTTCAATGCACAGTGGGCGTGTACAGCATTCCCACAAAGCTGAACATGATTACTTTGAGGATAGGATAGGAATAAACTTTATTTGTCCAACGGTTGTTGATGTTGGTGCCCGGGATTACATTGAGCAAACTGAGCATCTTTTATTAAGCAGAGCACATGGCGCTTTTTGAGATGTAGAGATATTGGCCGTGAAAAGCTGCTGCAGTAGAATATATGTGCTTGTACTTGTGTCGAATTCTTCAATTCACGCGTAATGAGAGAAGCGGAGCTCTTGCTTGCTATTTTTGATTGCAGCAAGTGTTTTGTTGAAAACAGAATCTTCCTTGAATAGCTCTCTGGTTTGGTTTTCGCAACCATTGTGTACTAAAAATCGCAAGTTCACGGCCAGTAAAGCTGTCGCTTTAAAAATATATGTGTGGCTCTGCTATCGCTAACACCAAAGAGCAGCGGAGCTTGGTCAAGGCCAGTAAAGTAGTGCCAAAGCGCACACAAGACACACGGGTGCCGGCAACGCGTCCCTACCGCGTCCGCCAAAGTCATCTACTATGACGTCCGCGATTCGCGCGGCCGAGGCTGCAGTAGACGCAGCGGTTGTCTCCACTCTGTACGGAGCTGGTGTTGGAATGCACTTATTAAGAAAGAGAGGTGTGGACTCGCGCAGGAGCCTTACATACTAGGTAGAGTCCCTAGTCCGGGACTCCATTGGTCGAAGCCGCTAGCCTGGCCCTCTTGACCAAGGCCTTTTTGGCCTGAAGGTCTGAGCAACCAAGCAGGGCCGCCTCCCAGTGCTCTCGGGTAGGGTTGGGGTGGGGGGTGAGAGCCAAATTTTGCTGGCAGGCCCACACCATGTGATAAGTGTCAGCCACCTCGCCACAGTGTTGGCACCTGCCAGTGATCGCAGGATCAAAATGTTTCATTACTGCCGGGCACACCATTGTGTTGGTGTATAAGCGAAGTAGAACGCGTTCGTTCGCTTTCCCCAGTCCTTTAGCTGGGCCTGGGTACCGGCGATGGCTATCCTTATAATAGGTAGAAATGTCTCTGAAAGTTAAGAGAATTCCGCCTTCATGTTCCAGGATCTCAGGGGCCAAAGGGGACGCCCGGTAAGTGAGTGCTCGGGCTGCCGCATCAGCAGCTTCATTCCCTTGAAGGCCCTGATGGCCATGAGTCCAAACTATACAGCGGGGGGTTGGATCGACATCCTTGCTGCAGTTTCTCAGTATTCGCTCGGCCAATAGGGTGACGCAACCAGCCTCGTAATTACGGCACGCGCCACGCGAATCCGTAATGAAACATTTAGAATTAGAGTCCGAGGCAGCTAGGGCGATGGCTACCTCTTCTGCTTCTGTTGCACCTGGTGCACGAAAGGTCAGCCCATCCACCTGTGTTCCCTGATGTATGACTGCTGCTGTATACCATCCCCCGTGGCTTGGCCCAGCGACATCTACATAGTAAACTCCATGTTTGTTGCCATAGTGACGCTCCAAAGCTTCCGCCCTAGCTTGGCGGCGTCCAATATGGTCGTCTCTATCCATCTTGGTTGGAAGAGGTCGAACTCGGATGACGCGTCTCCATAGTTCTGGCACTCTGACGCTTTCTTGTATGTGAAAGTCGAGTTGGATGCGTAGTCGAGCCAGAAGTAGTCGGCCCGATCGTGTTTGGGCTAACCATTTGTATTGACTTGTTAGATGAGCTTCTTTGAGCTCCTGGAAGGTGTTGACCATTCCAAGATCGAGAAGTCGTCCGTTGGAAGTGGATACCTGGAGATCAAGAGCCCTTTTCATCATCTTGCGAAGGATAACCTCTACCCTGTGTTCATCGCGCTTCCGAAAGTGGAGCTAGGGTACTGAATACAGGATGCGGCTAGTTACGAAAGCGTGAGCGAACCGCACCGCGTCTTTGCTTCGTAACTCTCCTCTCTTATTGGAGACACGGCGGACTATTCGACCCACCTGGTCTCCAATCTTCCGGAGCTTTTCAAGTGTTGTGTCGACCTTTCGCTGATGGTGTACCAAGAGTCCCAGCATTCTAATCTCCTTAGACTCGTGGATGGGGCCACTGCCGAGGGATCAGTGGATGTTTGTATTATCCTTAGGGGAAGCCCTAAGGTGAACAAATTCTGACTTTGCTGGTGCACATTGGAGGCCGCAGTGCTCCGCGTAGCGATCCACTACCCATGCTGCTGCTTGCAGGCTCTCCTCCATGTGCCCTAAGTTGCCTTCGGTGGCCCAGATCGTGATATCCTCAGCATACAGCGCATGCCGTATGCCTTCAATATCATTCAACTGTGCCGGGAGGTGTAGCATAGCTAAATTGAAGAGCAGTGGGGACAACACCGCGCCTTATGAAGCCATACTGAACTTATTGCACGTTTTTGAGCTAGATTTATTTTTTTTGCACGGATTAGCACATCCAACCTTGGAATGAAAAGAACGACTGATGTCTTCTAGTGCGATGCTGTTAAATGTTGTTCGACTATCGAGGGGGCTTATTCCACGCAACCGCCTACAAGCAATACGATTTTACGGTGAACTTTGGTGCATCAAAAGATAGCAACAATCAACGTTTTTCACTTTACAAGAGCAGCATTCGGACGAGGAAACATGTTCGGGCAGTGGAACCGACAACGGCGGCGCATCGACAAGGAAGGACTTGAAGAGGCAAAGTTGCTAAAGGCGTGCAAATCAAGGGTATTTAACATGTTTCCTTGATCAAAATTCTACTCAGCCTTCAGCACATAGTGCGAGGCAAAATCAGGGATAACGTCCAGCTTGTCCGTATCCAGCCAACGAATGATGATTTCAAAAACGACGTCAGACAAGCACACCCATTGTCTGGGCAGTTGGATATATCCAGGATGTAACATGAGTCGAGCGCCCCGTACGCACTTTCGTATCATCTGTAAGTTCGGGAGATTTGCGCCAGAATATCATGGGAACACAATTCCATCATGATGGTGCGACCTCGCCACCTTGCGTTCGCCATCAGTGAAAATTATTCACGTTATTGGAAGCCACCCACGTAGTGGAGTACATAAATAACGTTTACAAGGGCCTGCCAGGAAAAAAAAAGGATAAGGATGTTGTTTCAGAGCGAACTGTCATTGATTTTCGCAGAATATAGCTAGGTGTCGAAGTAACCTTTGTGAAACGTTCCCATTGTGCGAAACAAAAAAGAATGTTGCGTTCTGTCTTCTGTCGTTGATCATTAAAGTGCAAACTAAAGAAGTGGGGTAATTTGGTCGAGAACAGTGCAGACCGGACAAAAAATATTAGTTTGACGTCAGAAGTTTTTCTAGCAAATCTACAATATCAATACGATGAAGCCCGCGCTCAAGTCTACCTTTTTGGCTATCAGAAAGAACAGCCTTTAGAAAACACATTAGATGATGTATATTCGCCTCACCCCTTTTCTGAAATACAAGCATATTTTTGTAGCTCCACTTCCAAGGAACAACAACTAGCAGCTCTCGTTCACACGTGTGTCGCTGATGTTTATCATCAGGGCGGAAATATGGCTTCTGACAGATATTGGTACAGTCAAACTTGATATGTCTGATATTTTTCTTTTATAGAAATGTCTCGTAAGCCGGCGAGGGAACGTAGTGTTGATTGCAGTAAAAACACAATTATATAACTCCCGTCACTATCGATAGCCAGGTGAAGGTTATGTGGGCCATAGGGTAGACGCTATAGGCTGCGCTTGTCGTAGATGCCAGCAAGCAACTGCCAGATCTATCCTTAAATGTCATTGAAGAGTTGCGTGCAATCGTAACGGACATTAAAAAAGTTGATGTCCTATTTTATTCGTAGCAGGCCTAAATTATCTACATTCAGAAACATGTGTGCCAAGCGCTCCCATAAGTTGGCCACAGTAAATTCGAATGTTGCGGCTTTTTTCGCTTCTTAGACATCTTCCAAATAATGCAAATTTCATATTGTCCGTCACATGCACAGGTTCCTCTAGATATAGCTGTTAATATTCATCTCGAACTGGCTACTGGGAATTTATATGAATACAGAAGTGACGGCCATGTGATTCCATGTCTCGCAAACAAGGACACCACAAAAACCACACCGTACAAAAGAGAAGTAAAATTTTTGAAACACCAATGCTGAACGTAAGCACATGAGTTTGAGTAATTTTCGGCGTAATTCTTGCTCGGTGTTGTATACAATAAAGTTACTGCAGCAGAAATACGCTGCGAAAATAAAGGTCACTTAAAGTGATGACAAACAATGATTCACCAAAAATATAAAGCAACATCTGACTAGAAAAACAACAATGCACGCGAATTCTACTCAATGAGCAGGACAAACCACATAAAATTCGTACCAGCTGTGGAAGTAAAAAATAAATGTGGGTAAACGTAAGATTTTCTCATTAGACATATGCCGTTGTTTCTCAGGAATGAAGCAAAAAGTTCAACATCTCAATTTTACTTTCCATAGTGGCCCTGTTTTGAACGCTGGTGATGCTGCTGCTCTATTCTATATTTATTTTAGTAGTGTGTGCGAAGATGAAAAGACGGTCAGTATAGTTAGTTAGTCAGTTAGTTAGTTAGTTAGTTAGTTAGCTAGCTAGTTGGTTAGTTAAATTGGGTTTAATGACGCAAAAGCGGCTGAGGCTATGCTGCGCCAAACACGAGGTGTTTTAAAATCCAGTTACGATCAGTATATGTTCTGATGCATTGTGTGCGACGATTGCTACGGGGAAAATACTGCTGGATTGAGCGAAAACAACTAAGCGATTGTGCCTTGCATACCTGTTGAGGCTTGTCTTTCCACAAGCAGTGTTGCGCAAGGAAACATCTGAGGACGTACTTGAGAACCAACCAACCACGGAGCCTTACTTCGCCATACCTAGCTAATGTTGCCATTGTAGCGGGTTTCATTTAAACTCCTTGCCATTGTTCCTTCTTGTCCGTCAGATTACAAAGGGCCGGATGACACGTGTTTTTTGTATAGTGCATTCGACTTTCCAAAATTAGAGTAAGAGGATTGTTACGCTTTTTGCTAGATTTGCAAACATTGCCTTCAATTTTGCGTTTATTCTCTATTTTTCAGCAAACAAAAACGCAGTTCCGATAGGCGAAAATGTGACTTTGCACGCTCATGTCACATACGATTCGGCGTTCTCAAAGAAAAAGACGTTGACGAAAAGTGAGCTTCAATCAAGTGATCACGATGACAGTACTGCGACAAAGCAATATTTCGAAAGCCTATTTAAACAGGTAATTGTGCCAAAAAAGTGCTTATTGCCCCCATACTGCGTGTGAGCATGTAGGGCCGTAGCAATGATTTGTTAGTCGCATCGTAACATCAATGTCCTCTGTTATGTGCTGTTCACTAGACTCAGAAATTTGCACATTACATGGTTTTCTCTATGTTTTTACTTATTGCCTGTTCGGTTTTCAGCTTGTATCTTTAATCCTACGAGGTGTATTATTTTATCAGTAACCTAATTTTCTCAAATCAACCCGTGAGAGAAAACACTACTTCACTTCTTACACTATAATACCCTCAAATGCACATATTGTTTGCACAATAAGTGAAAGGGAATATTGAAGGAATGAAATGATTTTTGCTAATCAAGTTTTCATCTAATTACTATAGGCCACCTATTGGAAGTTACGAATTTTAGCCGCTGAACCTTCAAGTTGCATTCACTCGAAACGCTTCTACGAAAGACCCCAGTTTCCAGATCTGCGTGCCCATAGTTTGCCTTGAAAGGCTTCGACGTTCCGGTAACTTTAGAGCTCTAGTGCATAAAAAGGCGTGATTTTATGCACTAGAGCTCTAGAGTGGCAATATAAATATCAACTCGACCTCTTCCCCTGCAATAACTCTTAGTTAACACTACGTTTTTATTCCGCCGTGTTTTCACGTGTGGAGATGCGAGGGTCACATTTAGGTCACATCGCGCGTGATTTAAAAATTTGTACGCTAGCCGATGCTTTGTGCCCCATCTGACTTTCTCCTGCTTATTTCTCTTCTTTATGTGTTGTATCGCCCAGTAGCAAATCAACTGTGGGCATTTTTCATTCCTAATAAAATTTCCTTGTGATATAGGTTCCCCTGATTATTAGGCGAAGATAAGTACATTCCTTCTGTTATTCAAGATACTCCTTTAAATTCGAACCCTTGTTCGCTTTCGCGGGAGGGTTAATGTAAAGGGAGTTGTATTTTGATCGCTAGGGATGAACGCTACAGATGCCTTCATGGCGTGGGCATCATGACGTTAAGTACAGGAGGACATCTGCGCACGAGCTACTTACTATGCGCTTCGGACTTTGTTCATACGTGCATTTGGGCTAGTTCACTATGCGTATTTAGTTAGTAATCTAAGCGTTTCTGTTACTTATGCCATCCGTACAAATACGGCCCTTGCTTTGTGTATTATTCGAATATCAAGTTATAGGTGTCAGTGCTTCTCGTTCGCATGACGCTGCACACGTTTTTTGTTCATATTTTCGTTTAGCAATACGCTTCGAGCTTTCAAGCTCTGGTCAACAATAATTTCTCATTTCCAGCGGTGGCTGAACACAGCACTGCTATTTGCCAATCTAAGGTTACTTATACCCAGTGTGCTGATTATACCCGAGTGCTGATTGCCGTGTTATAGTTTGTTAACGAAGCTTCCCCTCAAGTCTAAATATTGTAAGGCAGTTTGTCGTGTGCGTATCATGGCCACGCATGCTTATATCGCCTTTCCGTTTCTCTACCGCGGTTGCGCTTTAAAACCACGGTGCTGCAAGTTTGCTTCAGAGCCTTTCCTTTCCTTCCCTCTTCTCGGCCCTTAAACTGGCTCTCTTAACTACTACACGCACAGACAAAGCAACAGCGCGCGCTTTAGATCCTATAGATGAGATGAATATTTACAATTATTATTAGGGTTATAATTATATTCGAGTGCTGATTGCCGTGTTATAGTTTGTTAACGAAGCTTCCCCTCAAGTCTAAATATTGTAAGGCAGTTTGTCGTGTGCGTATCATGGACACGCCTGCTTATATCGCCTTCCGTTTCCCTAGCACGGTTGCGCTTTAAAACCACGGCGCTGCAATATTGCTTTCCTCTCCTTCCTTCTTCTCCGCCCTTAAACTGGTTCTCTTAACCACTACACGCATAGACAAAGCAACAGCGTGCGCATGCGATCCCATAGATGAGATGAATACATATATATAGAAAAGTATCATTCATAGCTCTCGTAGTATAGCCTTCTGAGCCGTTCCCTTTTTTCTTTCTTTTTTTTGAAAGAAGTCCTATTAGGGTTATTATAATTACACGAAGGTATTTTGCCCTCGCCAGCAGCAGTACTTGAGATAGCTATTCCGGCGGCTAGCTTCCCACGCTATGCGTGCCGCCCTCGCACCTGTTTAAGCTTTTTCCTAGACGTTAGAGCTATACAATGTCCGCGCAACCTTGAGCGATCGGAAAGCGCGTTTTCCACTCTTGACCGGCGGAGAGGGGAGACTTTGTTCCGGCCGCGAAGCTCTCTACATCTCAGTAAGGTGCCTGGTGATGGTCTAGTGCTGACGACGCCCTCTCGGTGAGCGCATATTTCCCCCCTCATCTTTTAAGAGATTCAATACATACAAGAATTTGTCTCGCAAACTAGATTTATTTCAAGGGAATTTTCCACGTCTCAATAATTTCTCTCGTCGTATTCGAGTGCTGATTGCCGTGTCATAGTTTGTTAACGAAGCTTCCCCTCAAGTCTAAATATTTTAAGGCAGTTTTCCTAGTCTCTAAAGCCGCTCGAGTTCCCGCTGCTCCTCTGGCGGCCATTTTTCCAAGGAATATTGCCTTCCAACCACTGCCGCGGACAACATCAGTCCCTTTCCACATAAGTATGAGGCTCGGAGCAGGAGCTATGGCGCTTGAAAGTAACCGTTGGCTTGACGAACCAACCGACTGAGCTACCTTTCCGGGCATCATTGAAGGATCACGAGTTCAAATCGCATGTTATGTTCCTTTCCCCCCCCCTTTTTTTTCTTTTAATGTATTTTCCATCATTTTATCACTGAACGGAAACCCTCCTAAAAAAAATTATATATCCTCAATTATGTGTGGCCTCACATGTGCAGGTCATAAATACCAGGTTCTCTAGCCGAGTGCCATCCATGCGGTATAACCGAGCTCAGATTGGTCCACCTTGACTGATCAAATAGGGCACCACTGTAGGTTAAATGAGGCGTACAACTCCTGCGGGACCCGCCGTGGTTGCTCAGTGGTTATGGTGTTAGACTGCTGAGCACGAGGTCGCGGGATCGGACCCCGGCCACGGCGGCCGCATTTCGATGGGGGCGAAATGCGAAAACACCCGTGTACTTAGAGCTAGGTGCACGTTAAAGAACCCCAGGTGGTCGAAATTTTCGGAGTCCTCCACTACGGCGTGCATAATCAGAAAGAGGTTTTGTCACGCAAAACCCCATAATTCAATTTTTAATTTAACTCCTGCGGGGACGGTAGAGTATCCGTCTCCAGTGCAAGAGGACCAAGATTCAAATCCCGGTGCCGCGCAATTCTCCACCGGAAAATACAAAAAAACCATGTGTTGAGAAAATTGCACAAACAGGCCTGGAGTGCGGCCTGATCCCGGTGACCAGAACCGGTAACGCACTCTCTCACCAGAGCAGGATTGGCCACCCTGGTGCAGTACTTGGCCACAACCTCCTATATGAATACAACAATCAAACCCCGGCCCTCAGTCCCCAGCAGCCGCGAAGCAACTGACCACGGCGGTGGTCAGATCTGTGACGCTGCAGAGGGTGCTAAGAATACCTGGCTCCGGACAGGCCGCCATTGGAATCTGAACCTGGCAACGTTTAACGTTAGAACGCTATCTAGTGAGGCGAGTCAAGCAGTGTTATTGGAGGAATTAGAGGGTAGTAAATGGGACATAATAGGGCTCAGTGAGGTTAGGAGGACAAAAGAAGCATATACAGTGCTAAAAAGCGGGCATGTACTGTGTTACCGGGGCTTAGCGGAGAGACGAGAACTAGGAGTCGGATTCCTGATTAATAAGGAAATAGCTGGTAACATACATGAATTCTATAGCATTAACGAGAGGGTGGCAGGTCTTGTTGTGAAACTTAATAAGAGGTAGAAATTGAAGGTGGTACAAGTCTATGCCCCTACGTGCAGTCATGATGACCAGGAAGTCGAAAGCTTTTATGAAGACGTGGAATCGGTGATGGTTAAAGTCAAAACAAAATACACTATACTGATGGGCGACTTCAATGCCAGGGTAGGCAAGAAGCAGGCTGGAGACAAGTCAGTGGGGGAATATGGCATAGGCTCTAGGAATAGCAGAGGAGAATTATTAGTAGAGTTTGCAGAACAAAATAAGATGCGGATAATGAACACCTTTTTCCGCAAGCGGGTTAGTCGAAAGTGGACGTGGAGGAGCCCGAATGGTGAGACTAGAAATGAAATCGACTTCATACTCTGCACGAACCCTGGCATCATACAAGATGTAGACGTGCTCGGCAAGGTACGCTGCAGTGACCATAGGATGGTAAGAGCTCGAATTAGCCTAGGCTTGAGGAGGGAACGGAAGAAACTGGTACACAAGAAGCCAATCAATGAGTTAGCGGTAAGAGGGAAACTAGAAAAATTCCGGATCAAGCTACTGAACTGGTATTCGGCTTTAACTCAGGAAGAGGACCTTAGTGTTGAAGCAATGAACGACTATCTCATGGGCATCATTAAGGAGTGCGCAATAGAAGTCGGTGGTAACGCCGTTAGACAGGAAACCAGTAAGCTATCGCAGGAGACGAAAGATCTGATCAAGAAACGCCAATGTATGAAAGCCTCTAACCCTACAGCTAGAATAGAACTGGCAGAACTTTCTAAGTTAATCAACAAGCGTAAGACAGCGGACATCAGGAACTATAATATGGATAGAATTGAACAGGCTCTCAGGAACGGAGGAAGCCTAAAAACAGTGAAGAAACTAGGAATAGGCAAGAATCAGATGTGTGCGTTAAGAGACAAAGCCGGCAATATCGTTACTAATATGGATGAGATAGTTCAAGTGGCTGAAGAGTTCTATAGAGATTTATACAGTACCAGTGGCACCCACGACGATAGTGGAAGAGAGAATAGCCTAGAGCAATTCGAAATCCCACAGGTAACGTCAGAAGAAGTAAAGAAAGCCTTAGGAGCTATGCAAAGGGGGAAGGCAGCTGGGGAGGATCAGGTAACAGATTTGTTGAAGGATGGTGGTCAGATTGTTCTAGAGAAACTGGCCTCCCTGTATACGCAATGCCTCATAACCTCGAGCGTACCGGAATCTTGGAAGAACGCTAACATAATCCTAATCCATAAGAAAGGGGACGCCAAAGACTTGAAAAATTATAGACCGATCAGCTTACTGTCCTTTGCCTACAAAGTATTTACTAAGGTAATCGCAAATAGAATCAGGAACACCTTAGACTTCTGTCAACCAAAGCACCACGCAGGATTCCGTAAAAGCTACTCAACAATAGACCATATTCACACTATCAATCAAGTGATAGAGAAATGTGCAGAATATAACCAACCCTTATATATAGCTTTCATTGATTACGAGAAAGCGTTTGATTCAGTCGAAACCTCAGCAGTCATGGAGGCATTACGGAATCAGGGTGTAGATGAGCCATATGTAAAGATACTGGAAGATATCTATAGCGGCTCCACAGCCACGGTAGTCCTCCACAAAGAAAGCAACAAAATCCCTATAAAGAAAGGCGTCAGACAGGGAGATACGATATCTCCAATGCTATTCACAGCATGTTTACAGGAGGTATTCAGAAGCCTGGAGTGGGAAGAATTGGGGATAAAAGTTGATGGAGAATACCTTAGCAACTTGCGATTCGCTGATGATATTAACTTGCTTAGTAACTCAGGAGACCAATTGCAATGCATGCTAACTGACCTGGAGAGGCAAAGCAGAAGGGTGGGTCTGAAAATTAATCTGCAGAAAACTAAAGTATTGTTTAAAAGTCTCGTAAGAGAACAGCAGTTTACGATAGGTAGCGAAGCACTGGAAGTGGTAAGGGAATACATCTACTTAGGGCAGGTAGTGACCACGGATCCGGATCATGAGACTGAAATAACCAGAAGAATAAGAATGGGCTGGGGTGCGTTTGGCAGGCATTCTCAAATAATGAACAGCAGGTTGCCACTATCCCTCAAAAGGAAAGTGTATAACAGCGGTGTGTTACCAGTACTCACATATGGGGCAGAAACCTGGAGGCTTACGAAAAGGGTTCTGCTGAAATTGAGGACGACGCAACGAGCTATGGAAAAAAGAATGATGGGTGTGACGTTAAGGGATAAGAAAAGAGCAGATTGGGTTAGGCAACAAACGCGGGTAAACGACATCTTAGTTGAAATCAAGAAAAAGAAATGGGCATGGGCCGGACATGTAATGAGGAGTGAAGATAACCGATGGTCACTAAGGGTTACGGACTGGATTCCAAGGGAAGGGATGCGTAGCAGGGGGCGGCAGAAAGTTAGGTGGGCGGATGACATTAAGACGTTTCCAGGGACAACATGGCCACAATTAGTACATGACCGGGGTAGTTGGAGAAGTATGGGAGAGGCCTTTGCCCTGCACTGGGCGTAACTAGGCTGATGATGATGATGATGATTATGATGATGGTGATGATACCCAGTGTTCCAGGTAACTTGGACGAAGATATATAAAAAAATACATCCTACAGATTGCATACTAGCCATAGTTGAGTGCACTTACAGCCAGTATTTGTTTCATCGCGAAGTAATAAACAAATAATTGCTTTTGATTAGCGAACTTTTTAATGATTTCTCGAAACGGAAACGTAATAATTGCGATGTTCTAGGCACCTCAAATCACCTCCCAATAAAGCATTTTTTGGTGCTCAGCTTTTCCTCGCGTGTTTTTCCGAGAAAAAGCAAAAGTGTGTTAAACATGCAAAATAGCATGTATATACGCTCTCGCGTGCTGCTACTCAAGCTCTCCCAACCGAACAGCCATCGATACAGGGCTCTACAAGTGATCGCATCTCGATGCAGGGCTTCCCGCTATGTGGTTGTGCCGGCATCATGACAACGCGCCCACACGCCGCTGACGCATTGATAAGCTTAGCGGAGCCATAGGGGAGGATTTAGAAGCCGGGAAATCGTGACGGCACACTTGGGACTGCAATTTTGCGCGCTCATCTTGTTCTACAAAGAGGCGCGCCCGGAAAGTATGTTCATTTTGTTCCGTTTGGCAATAGCAAAAAGCTTGCGCAGGCTATGCCCATCTAATGCGCTTTGGCGGATCTACACAGCCAGCATATGCTGTTGTCGATTACTTAAATCATTTTTTCGACATGTCTGTGCGTACATAATAATGGAAAATCTCAACGGTACCAGGCTAGTTACCTGCTCTTCAAGGAGACAGTCATGCCCTCACACATGTTCAGAAGGCTAAACTGATCCTGGCTCTGGGAGCGGCGCACGGCGACAAGAGGAAGGCATCCAAGCTATTCCCGATGTGGCCTTGTGGAGGACGCCCTTGCCCGTCAGCAATACTTTGAACGTGCGAAGGCCTTTACGAGAGGGGTAGCTTCACAAGAAAGCGACGCAGGACTGCGACGGTAGTTCAAGAAGAGTAAACTGATGCATTGGCATTTTTTGCTGCTAACGCTCATGGTAGTGTGCGCGACGCCAGTGTGGAGGCCGGAACCTCAAGGTCATCAGTATGGTTGATTCTAAAGAAAGGTCATATGCGCCCATGTCCTGTACATCTTCATCAAAAACTTTGAGACCGAGATTTCGAAAATAGACTTTGCCAATTGCACTTCCACGAAATGTGAAGAAACAGACTTTGCCACTCGCGTGTTTTGGCCGAGTCAGGCGAATTTCGCCAGAAACGCACAAGTGAATTTTTTGAACGCGCACTACTGAAGTGATAGGAATCCCCACTAGCGGGTACAAGCACAACACCAACACCAGTCGTCCTTGAATGTGTGGTGCGGCTTTTTTTCACAGCAACATCGTCGGACCCATTTTTTTAGACAACACACTAATGGCGCAACGCAACGTCAACGACATCCTCGATGTCTGTTGCAATGTTCCACTTACGCGTCTTTAGAACATCTGAGTTCCACACGATCGTGCTCCTGCGCATAGTAGGAGTCTCCAGCGCGTCTCACAAGATTTTTTCCTGGATATTGAATTGGCCAGCACGGCCTGGCAAGGTCGTCGGAATTGACACTGGACTTCTTGTGGGGCTACGTGAAAGATTGCGTGTATACCAGCAAAATTACCCCATGGGACGCCCTAAAGGCAAAAGTAAGTAGAGCCTGCTGCTAGATTACAACGTTGTTTGTCAAATGTGCAATAGCACGTGTTGGAAACAAGAAAGTGCTGTATTGCTTCAGGCGGTGACCTGTTTGAGCACTTGCTATAAGTGGCAGTGGAAAATAATCTTTCAAAACAGTTGTAACACGTGACTGTGTGACTGTGTAAGGCACCTTCATGATGTCATAGTGCCCATACATAAGAAAAGCTTGCGACAAGTACAGAAATAGGTAAAAAACTCAGTGCTCTTTCCAACCTGTCAAGAAGGATAACCAGGGAAGCTCTGTATGTCGGTCCCTTAATGACGAACTGCACCTCCGCCACGGGTCGGGCCGGTATTTCACTATCTGCAGGATATGCCCACGTATGGGGAGCCCTTAACGCCGGCTTTACTTCTGCCGCGGGTCGACCCGGCATTGCACTATCTCCGGGATCGGCCCACGTATAGGGAGTTTTTTCTTTGCTTCCGACACTTGAAGATGATTGCACTTTATTGGCGCAGGGGCATCTAAGGCCAAAGAGGGCCAATTTTACTCATGACACGAACATTTCCTTGGAGGGTAGAGGTATACAGCTTCGCTGTAAAAACTGCTTAGTTTTAACACTTTTCCGGAGTTCAAGAGTAAAAAGCGTACATGGGTAAACCAGATGGACCTTCGGATGTTTCTTCATGGGTGCCTTAGACGCCTTACAAGGTTTTTGGTTTAACTTTTATTTAAATAAACTCCCGAGTAGCTCTTTTCCCTTCCTCAGAGGGCTGTATTTTTTTTCCTTTTCCTGATTTTCTCGCACTGCGTTTTTAAAACTTGGCGGAATTTCTTTTGTAGCTGCTTCATGATACGCGAATGTTAAAGATATGCCGAGGGCCTCATGATCGAGCGAAACATTCTTGCGTCCGCATGTGCTGATGCTTATCGCACCACACTAGTCAGATCGCAAAACCTCTTGAGCCCTCCTACATGATGAAGCCTTATACGATTAGGCAAGGAACGAATGCAGATGTCGTCATTCCAAGGTTGTTCGGAGGCGCTTCAATAGCGGCGCACGAGCGCACATCTATTCCATATTCTGTGAAATTTGCGGGGTTTTGTTTTTTCTTTTGAAAAACAACAAGGCGCACTTCAGCACGAAATAAATGCTTGATTCGGAGGTTATTTAGGCTGCCCTACAACTTCGTAATAAACATGTTTGCGACTCAAACAACAATGAAAAAGTTCACTAATGAAAAGCAAATTACCTTTCATGCTACGTGATGAAAAAGAAAATACTGGCTGTAAGTTCGCACGACTGCCGCTACGATTCAGCCGGTACGATTTCTCTAGAGCGGTTAGGTCTTTTTCTTTTAAATCTTGGTCCTACGTAACTGGGACACCCGGTATATTCCCTATGGTTCGTTTCAAATATGGATTCTCATCCCAACATTTAACAGGATATTCCTCAGGACAAGAACTCATGTAGCAGAAATCACTTTCTGGATCGATGCTCTAGTTGCTTAATAAATGTAAAAACATATAATAATAAAAATTTTAATATACAAGGATTTCTTAAAGCGCGATTCGTTTAATTCAGCGAAAACAGATGTTTATTGATACCGAATGTAAAGGGCATGCTCCATATCCACATTTCCCACCAGAATTGCAGCTGCGGACGCTAATAAGCTACCACAGGTTATATGTATTCCCAGGTTTTGACAATTTACGCGAAAAAAATACACGAAGGGTACCTGCGTTCTTCAAAATATGAGTGGCTTCTTCATCGCAAGACTCTCTATTGCTAGGATATCGCTTTATTGTGCTAGGCTTAAAGCTAAATCACAAAGCCAACCTGCCCCATAGAACAACTACTTGAAGGTGTTGAAATAGACGAAACATCATTTAAGTACGGGCGATATATAGAATGACAATATTTCATCCGCAAAAATAAGCTCAAAAATAAGATATTTTCTTCCTTGACATTAACTGTTAGGTGTGTCAATTTGATATTTGAATACATTCCCTTTCAATAGAATGACCCTTCGTCCTAAATGAAGGGGGATGGAGATTGGTATCGCAAGAGAAGTCTTGATAAAACGCGTTGATTTGTGTATGAATACCACTCAATCTATTTCTTCTGCCAGCCGTTTCGGCTGCGGAAAAAGAGATATTTACGATAAGCTAAAAGCTAAATTTGAACATGCTATTCAGCGTGTTATTCAGTGTCTGCGTAACAGCAACAAAACTGAAGGGCTGGAGTGAAGATGAGAAAGTGTAGACGCATGGATAAAAAATCTAGAATCCCTGGTATTGCCTCGTGTTATGTTCACAGTTCTGGGTTATTCTTTGAAGACCATTGCGGGTTAAAAATGTCAGAGATAGTTATATAATATGTTTTCGTTTCAGGTTGAAATATACTTTAGAAATCACTCAATTATGATAACTGTCACGGTATCAAGCGTAAGTAAGGTAAGTTAACTAAACTTTGGTAAATGCAAATAAGGTGTCACGAAGGTGAACTGTTGTAGGAATAGCTCTGCAACGTTAAATCAAAAATTTTAACTTCATCCTAATTAGGAGAAGCAGTACCCTATTCGTCATCACACAATTCATCAGCGCTGTAGTTATAAGGCCTATAGACCAGACTGCAACTTAAACATAAAGTTGCAAGCAAGTGCGTATTACCCCAAAGATTCCGAATTTCTGCGGAACCAACAGTGGCATTCAGATCAAACAATTCGCTATTTTGGTGCACTGTCTTTAAGCATGCAAAAAAAACGGATTTGCTTCATTAGAAGTGTAATAAGCGATCATTTCGAGTAAAAATACGAATATTTCCCAGAGTTGCGCACCATTTCAATAATAGTGAAGTCTCTCTCTTATTACACTTCACTACGTTTGTAAATTTATATTAGCGTAATAAAAGGGAAGGAAGGCGACCGTCTTTCGTTAGTCACAAAGATATGAAGGCAAGGAAAGCATAAGGAAAATTATTTTTCATTGAAAAGTAGAAATTATACGCCAAAGAGAAATGAAAGTCAATGAAAAACGAATTTCCGCCGGTGGGATCCTAATGCTGGATGTGAGTTGAGGAATTCGGTGAGCGCCTGCGTGCGTGCGTGTGCGTGTGCGCGTGCGTGAGTGAGTGAGTGAGTGAGTGAGTGAGTGAGTGAGTGAGTGAGTGAGTGAGTGAGTGAGTGAGTGAGTGAGTGAGTGAGTGAGTGAGTGAGTGAGTGAGTGAGCGAGCGAGCGAGCGAGCGTGCGTGCGTGCGTGCGTGCGTGCTTGTGCGTGGCACAGGGAATGTGCTGCATCGCCACTGGGCCCATCTGCTATTGTGTCGGCGAAACTGAAGCAGCACTATATATATATGACTTATCTGTACATGTTTAAATACCGCATGTGTGCATTATCGGTGTCTTGGAGAAAATAATCGTGATTTAGAAATAGGGGAATAGGCACCTGGCAAACATGCATATTGCAGAAATATGGGGTAGTGCAATAGTGGCCGTATAGTTGATTTTACATCAAACGGCACTTTGTAGTTTGAACTAATGAAAAGCTTGAATATTTCACATTTTATACTGTATCGCAGGGTGCCTTTTGACGTAACTTGCTGACCTACTACATGACGCTTCACGGTAACATTGCCCTTTGGATTGCACTAAATTGGAGTGGCATAGAACAACACGACAGGTGTTGTTCCCTCATTAGCTGTTATGCGAGCAGAAGAGCATTAGTTCTTTTCCTTTAGGGCAGTTGGCTACAAGAGGACTGGTGGACGATATTTTTTTGTGTTCATGAGGTGTATCTTACTTCACAGCATCAGGCTTGTTTGAGCAGTTCCCGTTATTTCCATGTCATTGTTAGTACCCGTTTTTATTCGTCATTTCTTTTTTAAGTATATCATAGTGTTAATGTCTCGTTTTCCTTCATAGATAGGATTGCCGTCCATTGCGCGTATGCGCTCTCTCAAACCGTTTGCGGCAAAATGAGCTATACCGTGGCTACAGATGCTAAGCTACTGCGGCTTAGTGTTGAAATAAAAAAAAAATCAGCATTATATCGGAAGCCTGAGGCTAATAACACGTAAACCTACAGCGACTTCTTCGAGCCCAACCAGTTTTCATAATTAGCAACGTTTAGTTCATCGGAAGCCTGACGCTAACAGCACGTAAGGCTACAGTGAATTCTTCAAGCTCAGCCAGTTTTGATAATTAGCGATGTTTAGTTCTTATGTCTGTCTTTAATTTAGCATGAAAGGTATGGCCTCGAAAGCAGCTGAACGAATATTAATTTACAGCCCTATCAGCGGGGCTAGCTAAAACTAGGAAAAAGGAGAAAACCGCAAGCAAATGATAATAAGCTTTAAACTTGTCGTTCACGTACACCACATTTACACTTTCTACTACCTATAAGAATGTCTTCACGAGTATCAAATATCAATCTATTGCGTGCATGCAAAGACCCAGCAGGTTACGCAATAAGGACAAGCTCGTGAGCCAACAGGAATGCTACTGCCTTCCACAGGAGTGCATGCACAGGGCAATTATGCGCAGTACGGTTTAATGTGACTAATAAAAGCCCGCCACTGAGCTGAAAAGAAGAGCCATCCTCTGCTACCTGTTGTGGCTTCTGATCGATCGGCTGCAAGAGGACTATCTGTCGATCACCAGCGATAGCTTGATCAGCGAATATTGGCATAATTATGTTAGTAAGACAGCTACCCCTCTTTCGTAGAACCCTATTACGTAAGCAGCAGGGGACAGCTGCTTAGGTTATGTGAATCGACCTACACTTACATCAGGCACCATTATTTCCTTGCATTTATACATTGTATTTAAATAATCATTATGAAATTCACCTATGAAATTTTGTATACATGACACTACGTAACAATTGAGATATCTGAAAGGCCTAAACTCTAAAATTTGTGCTTCGCTATTTTTACAGAATGACAATGTTTCAGGAAATTATAGTACTCCACCCGAAGTCGACAAAACTATGGAGAAAGTGAAAGAGTACGGAAACTCATTATATAAATCTAATGACACTATATTTTACCATTTCACTTGGTGAGTAGACAACATATTTTAAAGAAACACATGCCTCCCGACTCATTCCTAGTTAACAATCCTAGCTACGAAGGAGTTAGACAAAAATTTATCATGTAGACAGGCGTGCTGTGTGTTTTACCTAATAGGTATTTATTGCCCAGCTGAACGTAAATAGTCGTGATATTTGTTGGCTGCAAAGATTGCGTCATGCTACAACTCTCAAGACGGTCGCTGTACAACAACCAGTCAGAAACAACAACAACAAAGCAAGAGTTGAGCAGGCTATATCATGAACGCAACTCCAGTGGGGTACTCGAAACATTATGTGTGTGCTGCAGAGAGTGTCGGGCAATAGGGCGGGACATTTACACAAAAATACAGAAGTTAGTTATTCACGCTTTAGAAAAACAAATGCCTAAATTCTGTTACAGCTAGAGGGAACCATGGTGTAATTTTGCAATTGTGATAATTTCTTATTTGTAGTGGGCTGACTTCGTTGCAGACGGTGTTTTGGCAAGAGGGAAATGATTATCACGGTATTAGGACACTATAATGTAAAGCTATTCTGTACAGTTTCTTTTTAATTTGTGCCATCAGCCGTTGAAGAGTGGTTAGACGTGTTTTGAGACACTACCCGTGGCTTGTCTGGCAAGGGATGTCAAGAACTCGCCATATGATATTACGTGTGCATGTGAATTATGCAAAATTACACAAAGA
Source organism: Dermacentor variabilis (assembly GCF_050947875.1). Classification (NCBI taxonomy): domain Eukaryota; kingdom Metazoa; phylum Arthropoda; class Arachnida; order Ixodida; family Ixodidae; genus Dermacentor; species Dermacentor variabilis. The sequence goes on along the minus strand of NC_134578.1, from coordinate 42,934,073 downwards.
AAAAATTAAAAAGAAATGTCTTTTTAAACAAATTTTCGCAATATTTCCCTCCGCTTTTGACCAAGAGCTTTTGGGCTGCCCCCACTTCCCCTGCCTGTCATGCGACGTCACAAAACAGGAAAACTACAACACCTCGAAGTGACCTGCACGCAATAAAGGTGCATTATTATGCCGAAGAATGAAGTTTTTTCGGAATAGCCGGAAAATGCGTATTGCGGAAAGAATATAAAACGTCTGCCGATTGATCGCTCCGGCACTAGCTGCTAGGAGCTGCCAGGCAGAACGGATTTGTTAGCGTATAATAAATATTTTTACGCGCAAGTGTAATGTTCTCGAGCCTTTGCTGCAGGTGCACTGCGATCGCTTTGCCAACTTTTCATCGCCGAGGACCCACTTAAAGAACATTTCTAGCCTTTCGTTGCAAGCTGTCAACGGCTTGCCAACTTGTTTTGGAAGTTAAATGCGCGTGCTTCAGACACAACTTTTACAAAGCATTTCGAAAGCAAATGTTTCAAAGTGTCACACAGCCATTTTCCGTTACGTTTGCTTATAAATTGCCTAAAATCTGCATTACTCAAAGTTTCTATTTAGTAGAAATGTCCGACATGCTAATACGACTTTGTTGAGTTATTTTCACGCTTTTCATAAATTGGAAGTGTCAGAAATAAATATTGAATCCGCTTACTTACGGCACTTAACTCTACATTATAGTAAGTTTATATTTGGCGAAAACAGGGCAAGCGAAATACGTTATGTGTTGGCAAAATTCACAGTGCTTGTGTATTTAGAGCCTGTACAATAAATTTCTTATACATGCGCTCCAGTGCGCATATACCTCAGTTTCACGTGTGGCTAAAGTATTCGCACATGCTTCCATATGAGCCACTCAGATACAGGCAACATTTTAAAGTATTCAATATAATTACGCATACCTCAAGTTCATAATACAACTGGTCGAACGAAGCATCTTCGAAGCATCTTCGAACGAAGCATAGTCACTGAAATCTCGCGTCATTTATTGCTAGGAATTTTATTGAACTTGCTAGTTGGTTTTTCATCCACTTTTTTCAATTAGGAAGTACAAGTAAGTTCCCCTTGTTTTCCTTAGTTTTTTTTTGTTTGTGGGCCTCTAGTGATATCATTAACAAAATCGGGCCCCTAGGTTCATCCCTTTCTTCTCGTTCTTACATAACGAGTATCTCAAATCCGGCAACATTGATGCCTACAGGTAGCCTGTGCGAGTTTATTGACCAGTTGCCTGCACCCAGAAAATCACGTGCTTGGGACGCCTATGGCAGAAAGGATGTTCAACATCTGCCGCCAAGGTTTCAGAGTGGTGGCGCTGACTAGCCCTGCCAAGGTTAGCTAGAAGTAAAACATAAACGCCCAAGGAAGTGTATGGGCAAACCGCGCCGGCGATAGCTCAATTGGTGAGACCATCGCATGCCTAATTCCAAGGTGGTGGATCATTCCCCCACATGTGGCAAGTTCTTTCTTCATCCACTTTTATTGCCAATATTTATCATTTATTTAATGCAATTAGTAAGTCTGTTTGGGAGCATTTTAAAGCGAAACTCTCCTCGACTTCCTGACCGTGGCTACTGGATGCTTCTGTTATTAAGTCCACAACTTCAGTAATAAAAAGAAATATGAAATACATTTTCGATGGTGCAAGCGAACCTCGATCCACAGCACGTCAGCCTTATGCTCTAACCATCAGGCCACAACCGCAGGCCTAATTCTGCCTCAACTACGCCGACTAATTCTTGGAGGTAATCATTGCCTGTATCAAATTCTGCAGCACGCCTGCGCGTGAGTGTACGCATGCGCGCCACTGTGCGCCATACATTTTGATATGAAATAAACAAATCTGAAGCATTTTATTACCCCCATTGCATAAAGTCCAACACATGCGATGAATCAGCATATTATTTGCTATTACTCCGCCTTATCCTCTCTGCTACTCTCATTCATATGCAGCATTCATGTTATTATATGTAGAGGGCAAATTACTGGTACGTTCTCTACTACGAGCTGTCAGGTGGTGGTCAGAATATGTGTTACGTTATCGCGAATACTTTCTTTCATGTTCCACAGAGGTTTCCGCATGGCTAAGATTGCGGCAACAGACATGTCGCAACAGTTTTGACTCTGTGAAGGTTTCATGGTTTTGAGTATATTAATTTTGAAAAGGTATTATGATATGGCTCTGAATGTCATACGCTTCAGAGAGGTCCTTGACAATCGCTATTCGCATTCTGCGTGGTGGGAACGGGAGGGATGAGTCATGGATTGCCCGCTTCTGCGCAAAGGAAGAGGAACTGTGTGCCGGCAGAGCCTGTAGAAATGCACGTGTATTCACACGGCCGAGAAAGCTTGGGAAACAGCCGAAATTGTGCAACTTTCTGTACTCTGAATACCTCAGAAATATCCTGATGTGAGGCCCTGTGATTTGTGCTTATATCAGCGAGACAAGAGGGCTTCCCACCACACTTGTAAAATTCTAAAAGCGCACAGCAGACGTTAGGACCTCCGTGCGTGCTCAGTGAGAAAGTTGCTATCAGGGAGACTTGTCTGTCGTAAGCACTCGCAGATCGTACGCGCTTCCATTCTGAGCATTGCACTGGACCATAGCTTAATGGTTTTTCAGCCTTGAGGTGTCGCTCATCCAGCGAAAGAGAAGGCAATCATCCTGAGAAACTTGGACATTGATATGGTATGAAAAAAATACCATGTACAACTCGCGAACCCCCGCTGAACGCCTGTGTCAATCTAATGGGAACAGCAGCTGCTTCTTAACGGAAAGCTTGGGCTATTTTCACGAAGGTAAGGTTGCCGGCCATAAGTGGACATCTCGAATCAAATATTTAAAATCTAAAGAGATCGGCATTGATGTAGGCCGACAAATCGAGTCATGCATAATTTTTCAGATAGTTCTAAGCGGTGTCTTGGTCGCATTGTCTCTTTGCGCCCGTCTCTGATAAAGCTATCGTATTCGCCTATTAGAATGATCCCAATAAGGCACCGAGAGAAAAAAAGAGACGTATTCTAAGAAAGTTGAAAAATTGTATTGTATATCAACCAATCAGTACGTCGTGCGTGCTCTCTCTAATAAAACTCACGGTGTGAAACCGTACTGTCTCGTGACTGAACGGGCAGTTGAGTAACACTGCTCGCGCGCATAACTTCAAAACCACTCGACGCGTTAGTGCCATCTTCCAGCAGGATGTGGCGCTAGTTGTCGAGGTCTTCGCATAGCGTGCGTCTATGTGTCGTACAAAAATCCCTCACGTGACCTGATCCCAGGTGCCTATGGACAGCATCGTTTAGGGATTTTCGAGAAGGCGCGATGCTAGCACAGAGCGATACCGTGGCGTGTTCCTCCTCGGCGTGATCGTTCTCTGGACCGCGCGTTGTTCAACATTGCTGATGTGATTGTACGTGCGTTGCTTGTGTGTTGGTTGTAGGTTCTGTGTTACTTAGCGGAAAGCCATGAGTAGTGGCGTTGCGGTAGTGTGGCTTTGGCCTCGGCGAGCTCTGGCAGTACAGAATATGCGTTGTGTGACCCTTGCTTTCTTGAGAACCCGGCGGTGGTGACAACTGAAATATCGAAGTGGCCTAGCGCCTCGGCAGCGAAGTTCTGCTAACCGCGATGTGGCGTCGCCGTGTCCGACTTTGCTTAACGGAAATCGAGGGATGTGCTGCTCGCGGCAAGTCATGTAAATGCAACTGCGTCGACCGCCCACTGTTCAGCGCTGAATGTGTGTTTCGTGTGCTGTGCTTGAAACGAGTGGTGCAGCCGTGTAGCAGGGGTAGCGGAGGAGCAGAGTGGCTTAGGGGCTCCGTTTGCGCGTTCACAGACACGCGCTCCCGTCTTGGTCTCATTAGCGGCTGTCGCGGGATTGTGGAATGCTCTTGCCTAGTACGAAGTCTACGCCGCTAAACCACATCATGTTCACGTTTTTCCGGGCTATATGTCGTTTGCATGACGGCCGAGTTGAAAACGAGACATATGTCTGTGTTCTTTGCGTTTGTGTGTTGTAAATTGCTCTCTATTGTGGAAGATCTGGGAGTCTTATTACGGAAGGAGTGCGAACGTAAACATAAACACATATGTGTGTCTGAAATGTTGAATTACCAATAATACCCATTACGACTGATAAGTGTGCTACACGGCCTGTGTGAATCAGCTACCGTATGTTGCGACGCTTTTCCGTGTGATAGACTTATGGGTGGTGCGCGTTTATTTATGTAGTGTTGTAAAAACCATTTGTTTATTCACTCGATACAAATGTACGGCTTCTTCGCCTCAGTACACTTTAGTTACGCGGAGAAGCATACCAAAAGTGGGAGCGGGCCGCTATCAGCCAGTATAGTATGTCCACTTAGGCGACCTGAAAGGCGGCGGGTGCGCGAGTGTATAATTAAAGAACTCTTATTTCGTCCAGTGACAGTGGCCCCTTTTCACATTTAGTATGCTTCACCGCAGCACATTGCTTGGCTTCACCGCAAAATACTAGTGTATTGCGAGAATGATGATCGTAACAAGCCTAATTATGGTAGGTTTTTTTGTAGCTTTTGTGCTCCTGCATTGAACGTGATTAACACGTACCATAATGGCGAATGGGCTTTAGTACGCTTCCCTGCAATATGAATTTATAATGCACAAATAATTGTCAATGAAGCTTACCACGAGCACAGATGCACTTACAAATTATGTCATAATTGAATATAATGAGCACAGTGTAAACCTATGTGCCCTTTCCACTCTTAATATGCTTTACTGCACGATGCTTATTTACACCCCTATATTGCGGTGTAGCAAGCTACAAAAGAAACATCGCCTGCCAGAAGGAAATTTCGGTTTAGGGGAACTGGTGGGAAAGCTTATGAATCGGTGATGAGTGAGGTGCCCCCGACGGAAACCAGACAGCTTGCAAGAAAATCCAAGAAAGGAGAGTGGCGTGCCGTAGAGTGGCTGAGAGCACTCGCGTTTGTCCCAGTCAATTCCCCGGAAAGAGTCATCAAAAAGCTGCTTTTGAGCTGAGCAGGAGGCCAACGAACCAACTAGAGGTCTGGTGCTCGGGCTGGCACCTGCTGACGATCCGCACAGGTAGACGCAGGCGATGTGGGACGAGAAGACGTGGAATAACGCGTCGTTTCAAATGGCGAGAGCGGTTTTGACTCAGTGCTCGAGGTGACATAGTGAGCGAAGGCGGCTGCCCACAAGTCATTGTAGAAATCGGCTCCAGGGATTGGCAAGCGTAGCCTGGAACGCAGCCGGAGCCTGGAACCGTTTTGAACTGAGGCCTGGAACATTGCAGCTGGATGAACCAGAGGTCCCGCGTGTCGATGTAAATTCCTGGACACCCTACAACCGCGGGACGTCTGCCGGACTGCTTGAGACCACGTCAATCACCTTGGCAGAGTTGGTGCGTTGACACTGGAATGGCTGGGCTGGGTTGGGTCACTAAATCGTCGCCTGATGCTGGCATGGCTCGGTTTGGTTGTACGGGTCACCAATTTGCTCAAAGTTGGAGCTCGTTCGTCCTGATCACGAATTTCTGTATGGCAGCGCGAATAGGTAGCCGTCGTAGCCACGGTCTATTTAGGCCGGCCACCTATGGTGCAGCGGGATCTCGGGAGTGGCCGACGTCGCGGCCACTAAGGTCGAGCGCGTTAGTCTCTTCTATCCTCGCGCAACCTGCATGATAGCCCATCTCCTTCTCCGCCTGTTTCTAGGCGATAGTCACAACGCTACTTCTTCATCAGGAAGCCTAGCAGCAGGATGTGGACCTGGAAAAGCCCTAGTGGATAAACAAGAAATGAAATATATTTCATTCTCTCCCCTCACCCCAGCATATTGTAGGATGTAGAAGTGTTAGGAAGGGTAAAGTATATTGGGTCACAGGTTAGTGAGATCTAAGATTTTCTTCAGTATTGAATAAGAAAAAGTAAAGCTAATCTATAAGAAACAGGCGAACCTAGACGCAGTAAACGTAAAAGCAGACCAATTCAGGCTTGGGCTTGAAAAGAAATGTGCAGCCTTAGAGCAGAGAGATGAAGATGACATAGAGCTAATGAATGAAAACTGTACTTGGCTGGCTTCAGAAGCAGAAATTGAAGTGGGAATTAAGGCACCAAGGCAACCAATAGGTAAGCTCTCGCAAGTAATGAAATACCAAACAAAGTAGTGAAAAAATGGAAATGAAAAACTGAAGAGATTTGATAGAATTCGGGGAACTGTCAAAACAGATGATCTAGTTGAAGGTAAGAGGCATTTGAAATTAAAACGTGATAAAGACTAAGGAATCACTAAAAATGCACGCAGCATGAATCAGTAAGAAGGAAACTTGACATAGGACAGGCCATGATGCATGCACGCACGTAAAGATCAGCAGGGTAATATTACCAGCCATCTCAGTGATATAGTAAAATCAGCGGAAGAATTCTATACTGACCTGTACATTAACCAGAACAGCCACGTTACCTCCATACGAAGTTGTAATATACAGGTTATAAAGACTCCTTCTAGAACTTGCGATGAAGTTAGAAGGACCTGGCAAGGCATGAACCGCGAAAAAACGGCAGGAGAACATGTAATAAGAGTAGATTTTACTAAACATGGAAGGGACGTCATACTTGAAAGGTTTTTACGGCCCTTTAACGAAATGCCTCATGACTTCAAGGGTTCCAAGAGAACTTGAAGAACTACACATTACACTAATCCACAAAAAATTAGACGTTAATGTATAAAAAAATTGGAGGCCCATTAGCTTACTTCCACAACGTTATAAAATATTAAACAATATAATTTTGCTGCAGAATAAGGGCAACATTTCACTTTAGTCAACCAAGAGAACAAGCTGGCTTCAGGAAGGGATACTCTACAATTGATCACCTCCATGTTATCATTAAGGTAATCGACAAATCCGTAGAGTACAATCAACCTCTCTATATGGCCTTCATAGATTACGAAAATGCATTTGATTCAGTAGGGATACCAGCAGTCACAGAAGCATTACTTAATCAAGGACTACGGGAGGCTTACGTAATTACCTTGGGAAATATCTACATTGATTCCACAGCTCCCTTGGTTTTTCACAAGAATAAAGGCGTCTGGCAAGTAGACGCAATCTGTTCAATGCTAATCAATGCATGCTTGGAAGAAGTATTCAAGCTATTAAACTGGGAGGGCTTAGCAGTGAAGTTCAGCGGCAAATAAATATCTTGGGACCCTCCAGTTTGTAGATGACACTGTGCTGTTCAATAACACTACGGATGAATTACAACAAATGATTGTGGACCTTAACAAAGAAAGTATAAGAGTAGGGTTGAAGATTAGTAAGCTAAAGACAAAGATAATGCTCAATAGCGAGGCAAGAGAACACGAGTTCAAGATTGCCAGTAAACCCCTAGAGTCTGTGAAGTACATTTAGCTCGATCAATAACTCATCCATCTCTCTGATAATATGAAAAAAAATTACATAAGAAGAAATCTGGGTTGGAGTGCATACGGCAGGCATTGCCAGATACTGAGTGCAAGCTTACCACTATCATTGAGAAAGTTGTACAATTAGTGCATTTTACCGGTGCTGACATATGAGACAGAAACTTGGAGACTCACAAAGAAGCTTGAGCACAAGTTAAAACTGCGCGAAGAGCAATGGAACGAAGAATTTAGGCATAGCCTTAAGACACTGGAAGAGAGCGATGTGGATCAGAGAGTGAACGGGCATAACTAATATACTGTTTGCCCTTACAAGAAAAAATATAGCACTGGGCAGTCCAAATAATTTGAAGGATAGATAACCGGTGGATCATTAAAATTACAGAATGGGCGCCAAGTGAAGTGAAATGCAGTTGAGGATGGAAAAAGACTAGGTGGGTAATGAACTTAAGAAATTCGCAGGCGCAAGTTGGAGTCACTTGGCGAAGGACAGGGGTAATTGGAGATTGCAGGGAGAGACCTTCGTCTTGCGGTGGGCATAAACTGCGCTGATGATGGCAATGATAAGTTAGGTAGCATTAATACGCAATGTGGTGACACGACGTGACCGCCAATGACATGGATGCTTCCAGTCTTCAACAAATAATATATTGAACAACTGCGTATTTGTCCGCATCATTTAGTGTTGCTTTACTGCGCCTTCATTTTTATTTTATTTTCAGGAGTACAACAAGGTTCAACCAACTGACTTCCTCGGAGAAGGAGTATGCTGGAGGGGCAAGTATGGAAGTTGAAACTTCTTAAACATTCTCAGTACGTTGGGGGAGGGCACCAATTTAACTTTTGAAAAAATTAGTCTAACTTATCCGTTGCCATATTGCCGCCGCAAATCTGCTTTCGACGGCACTCGAGTTATGAGTTAAACATTTTGGTTCGGTTCGGTCTAGCTAAAGTAGGTAAAATTGAACATTTGCAACTGGTATAAACCGCAAGGAAATAAATTAACTGCGCAAATTTCAACAGAAGAATGTAGTAAGTGACGCGGCCAAAGGATTCAGTACACCGCAGAATGGGTACGTAAAACAGTCTAAATTTGAATTTCTTCTGTACCATTTATTGCGTAAACCGCGATGATATGGTGAACTGAAAGAGCACTCGTGGTTGTCAAAATCAATTTTTTTTAAATCTAAAGCAATGGGAAAATTTGTCTAATATCGTATCTTTAAACCTTTAGATAAAGTTAATTTCCTGTTTTATTTCCAATATACATTAGCTGCCCCGCACATATGCATAGATTTCAAATTTTTAGTTTTGTTAGGCAGAAAACAGAACTAATTTTCGGCATCAAAATACATCTAATAAACAGCTCCCTAGTAAAAATTGACTAGTGGGTATTTCAATTACGATGCTCAACTAATAGGCTGGCAGCGAAAGTACGTCTGGTTGTGTTGTAATATATTGTCGGCCAGAGCCACTAAATTGGAGATGCCGTCCAGGCCGTCAGCTTGACGTTTTTGCAGAGTCCAACATGACAATGTCTTAGACGGCTTCTCCTGCAGGCGGAGCATGCTTAAAACAAATTTCGGGCTAACGGATACATTATTATACTGTTTGCGTATCTATATTGTCAATTAGTTTAAACCTGATGTTTCTTTACAGGTGTTTGTATAGCTATGATAGGAAAAAGTCGTCTGCAATCTGTTTCACATAACTGCTTGCTGCCGCGAAGTTGCAAGTGTGGCATAGGTTCGAAGCCTCCGTAAGCTTCACTAAGTACTGAAAACGCGTGACGACGATATTGGCTATTTAAGTGGACAAATAGCCCTGCTACACTACACGAGCAGCATGAATTGAAGGAGAAAAAGTTAGAAAGATGGGTGGCATTCTGCAGTGAACCTCACTCCAGCGATTTCCTCTGAAGCCGCCCCTCCCTTATTCGGGGACGAGGAAGGCAAAGTGATAGTGCTCCCTTGCGTGCTTCGATCTACTGAGTTTTTTATGGTGTTTTATTGTCATCTGCTGCGTTAACGAGGGTGTCTTCTGTTAAAAACGGGAAGGCTTTCCCCCCAAGGTCACCTGCAGCCGGCCATCCGCCCCCTTCATCGCTCCAGATGGAAGATATCGCCATCGGGAGCGTGGGACTCCCCGAGTATATGGATAGCTCAACAGAAGAGGCATGGGATCAGAGTGGGGATTCACGTTATTCAGAAGTCGTCATTTCAAAAAGAAACTACGCCAGACATCACAAAGATGTCTATTGACGACGACTAAGAACGCCCAGTCCTTTATGATAAGGTATGTAGCTACATCAAGAAGTGATAACCTGAACAGTCTAAATGACAATTCTCAAAAAATTCTTCGACCGCATAGCACCGCCCAGTCCTTTATGATAAGGTATTTGGCTTTATCAACAAGTGATAACGTGAACAGTCTAAATGACAATTCTTAGCAGAATGCTTCGACTGCATAGCACCAGGCCAAAAAAATAAAGTTCGCACCAGCGCCCACAATAACATACGGTTGCTGCGACAAATTCATCCATAGTAGAGAATTCGAAGGAACTTCAGACACTTTGCCGCATTCCGGGTGCTTTGAAATTGTACGGGAAAGGTACTTAAATTGGCGTGATCTCTGACGTGGACACTCAAATCACGGACGAGAATGTCACCAAGCTTGTGATATCAACAGTTTAGATAGTAAATGTTCATCGCTTGCATTCCACGTTGCATTAGGTCACGTTGCGTTAAGTTAGTCCAATTCTGGTTCTTTACCAGCGTTTCTGAAGGTGTGTTATGTAGGCATCCTTTGGAGGAATACGTGCCAAAGCTTCTACAGTGTCACAGATTCCAGCAGATAGGTCGTGTGAGTGCTGTCTGCAAGGACATCATGGCATGTGAACGATGTCCTAGAAGTCACTAAATGGAAGACTGTCAAGCAGATTCTCCAAAAAGTTCCGACGGTGCTGGATCACATGATGCGGCTTCCTTGTTGCGTCCAAAATTGTACCAGAAACACGGACATTCAGGAAGATGGCAAGAGACAATTCTGCCCTCTAAGAAGCAGCTACATCTGTGCGCAGACCATGACACCGCTCACGGCAAAAGCACAAGCGTGCCAGCAGTACAACCAGACCACATAAAATGGATGGTTCACAAGCGTCCAGCATCTTGTCCGCACATCCCTCGACAGAATCAGGAAACGTATGCGAAGACCGAGCGATCAATGCCGGTACATTGAGGCCAGCTAGAACGTCCGTAGTCACCGGCCGCGGCCAAGATGCTGCTAAGGTTGGCCTTGCCTCCCCTGCTATCGATAGGTTCTCGCATGAATCATACTGACGAACGTTCTACGATGCCCCCTGCTCACAAGAGTGATGAAGCAAAAGTCCAGAGCATGCTTTGACAAGTGATCAATGCGATGTACAATGTGCTTTCTAGTCTACGCACGCCATCATTGTTGGCAGCGTTTCAAACAACGGATACCCTAGAGCCTCTTCTTGCGGCTCTAAGTAGTAAGTAGCTCGATATGGCGCTAACAGCAAGAATCTGTTCTTTTGAAGAGTGCATGCATTGATCTGTTCTTGTGCAGCAGAACGCGTGTACTTTGTGTGGACGGCTTTCAGATTTTCGACAACGCATATTAAAGTATCAGTTCCCTTTGATGGTTGTTTGCGAGCCCAACATTCCATATCCTTCCCGACTATCAGGGTATTTACAACTTTGTTCATGGAAAGATATTTCCAGAAGCACGTAAAGCTTTTCTAAAGTTTTCAATTCCGACTCTGCATTCAGCCCTCTGCGATTGGTGAAAAGCTTCTTTCAGCCACCACCACTTCGCGTGTCTGTCACTTGATGACTCGAAAACCGTGACAGCCCCACATCTAATACATATACGCACTATTTATGCATGATTAGATCAAGCAATAGAAATATGATTACTGCTGATTGGACGCTTTTTCGCCATCAGACCTTTGCTATTGGTCAAATGTTCTCGGGTTGCGCCCACTTCGCATGACTATCGCGCTACGTCACAAAATCGCGAAAACTCAGTGCGTTAAACTGACGTGTACGCGTTAAAATTACATTAATATGCCGCACAAAACTGAATTTCTTTCTGAATTGCCGGAGACTGCATCGTTGCAAAAGGAACAGAAGATTGCTGCCCGCCAATCACCCAAGAACTTGGCTCCATGTACCTACCGGAGACCATGGGTTTATTGACCAATAGAAGTTTTTGCATGCCGTGTAACGTTATCGAGTTCTTTCGGCAAGCATACGACGTCGCTTTGCCAACTGTTCTATCCTGAGGATCCGTTTTAGTGGCCTTCTTAATCTTACGTTGCTCGCCACCGCGATTTTCGGCCAGCAACCGCAAGCTGATCGAAAAGGGCAAGGGGAAGCGGACCAATCGCAGACGCTAGCACCGCCCTCTTTAACCGGTTATCTATTTTCACTGTGCTGGCTGGGCCGCAACTAAACAAGGTCCACTTGAGCGGACTTTTCCCCTTTCGTCAGCCAATTAGATAAGTAAAAGCGCTGAATGTAGGCGTTTGTTTTGAAACAGAACAAAAGTTACTTCTTTTAAAAGATGTGAGTGTGTGATTGGGCTGTTCGGACAACGCTGCGAATAAACACTCCATGCTTTCGTTGGTGGCTACGTAAGTTTGATGTCAGGAAATCAAAATAAAAAGACATTGGAATGGCTTTACGTTATAGGGCCCATGGTGTACGCCCGACATATGCATGCTTCTACTTAATACATCTGTGTGACGGTAAGACATAACCAACCTGTGTTTTTGATCATTGGATGACACATACAGCCTAAAGAGAGATTTGATCGCTACATCTGAGTTCTGTCATCCAAATGTGCCCTGGATCATATATAAATATTGGGGACTTGAAAAACCACCACGCATTACGTGGCAGTATTACAATGAAGAGACCCCGTGATAATCGGCAAACTTCATGTATAACGAAGGTTTGCCCCCATTACCGACGGTTCCTCTACATTTCTGAGAGGTCCGACATATAGCTGCTCCTTAAACCTTGCAATTGTTTCCAGAAGCCTCAGAATCCTGGTGCACAGATCTGGATATACGTGGTAATGACTGCATACCTACGTATGTGCAACTGCAATGACTCGCTCAAGCTCCCCTACTTCGTATTCGTTGTACTAGTGGCAAGGTTATGAGGCGTTCGTGAACAACATATGCACAGACCAATCTTCGTCACCTGGTCTAGAACGCGTTATTGCCACATCTCGTCATGACACGACAAATTTATAGGCTATTCGTACTAGAAGCTTCAGTGACATCGAATATGGGAAACTACGAGCTGTGCGTCGCAGCGGCGGGAGGAAATGCCGAAGAACCACATCCACTTCAGACCATGCTATATATCGGCGAACTCAACGACATGTCCATCGGCTCCTTGACAAACTGGGCACTAAGCGCTGGAGACTATTTTGTACAACGCTTGATCTTCGCAAGCCACATTGTAAAACATGGTAGGCAATGTGCAGCTTACGGTTTTCCCTTCAAGAAAAGTACCCCTTCCGGTCTGTGGCAGTGGTACAATGTAACAGAAACGAGGTGGAGGTTGCAGAGAACTACTACAAAGTGATTGTCGCTGTAGCTTCTGGTCCACATCCAGCAATCAACCGCCAAATGCTACCAATCATATATAACCGTCCATGCGATATGTCACAATGAAGTAACAAGATTCTGCATTGCCTTTATCTCTAAGATCATGAGCGACCGGACATGATGACATCACATACCCTGCGATGCGTTCTCTGGGTTAAGACACAAGCACTGTTCTCCTCTCCCTTTTCAATGCATCGTGGAGCTCTGAAGCTGTCGAGAAGAAATGGAAAAGAACCCGTATTTTAGCACTTCTGAAGCCTGGAAAAATACACTATACCATATCTTTCCACAGACACATTGACCTGGTTAGCTGCGTGAGCAAAATCTTGGAGAGAATGGTGCCTACGAGGCTAGAGCAGTATCTCGAAAAGTACAAGCTTTACCCAGATATCACGACGGGATTTCGCATAATAAGATCCTTCATTGGCAGCGTGATCGACTTGGTGTCAACGATCGAACATGATAGAACCTTCAGCGCTTGTCAGGAGCGCTCATTCTGCACTTCAAAGATGCATATAACAATGTGTTGCATGACGTTATTCTTGAAGTATTGGAAAAGCTCAAAATTTGAGATGGGATGTTTCACTGGTTATTGACGAACCTTACAGGTTGGACCATATTTATGACGACGACAGATGAGGAGACGAGCCATCCAATTAGCCGTGGCGTTCCTCAAGGAGGCGTACTCAGCCCCACGCTACCCCTTATTAGACTTACCCTTATATACCCCTTATTAGAATCGTAGGCATAGTGCCAGAGACTTCCAGCATGAGCCTATACGCTGAATATATCTGAATATCGACTTGCGGTGTTTCGAGGCCACAAATTCCTCCAAGACCTCAACGTTCAGCGTCGGTCACCTCGATGTATTTGAAGCACCGAGGTCTACAAGTGGCGACTGCGAAGTGTGCGGTCCTTGTATTTACACGCAATTTATCGAATATGAAGATCAGTAAGCGATTCCACTGCTCCCAGACTACAATAATGACACAGCCTTACCGTGCGTAGCGCACCACATATTTCTAAGAGAGATTTTTGTTAAAACGTTGTCGTGGTCTAAGGAAGTCTCGATGCTTAATTTCAAATTAAGCAGCTCGATACACATGCTAAAACATATAACATGCATGCCGTGTAGTCCATCAGAGGCCCTTGCTCCAGCCGTATGAACTACTTTTCGTACGCTACCTACGATAGAGTTTGCCGGCGATTAAAAACATTCGCGCTTGTGCCTACATACGCTAGTGAGCTTGCAAGCTCATATATTAAGAACATATATTGGTATGCCACGCTGCACTTCTATAAAGGGCATCATTCCAGAAGGACATGCTCCTACTATAGTCGGTTATCTCACGCGCAAACATTTAAGGGCATATGTTCGGCTATTCACTCACCATGAACGTCACCTTCTACCGACGATTCGAACTCTACGGTCATGCACCACTCTCTCGCAATCTCTTTCGCGTCATGAAAGCTTCCTTCCTTCACGTTTTGCTACGGTAAAAGCAGCAGCCGTACCAGCAAGACATTGTCGACACTGTGGTGAACCCATCTATTCGAAGAGTCAGGAAACAATAATGTATACCCGCATCTAGCCTTAAACATAGTCTATACCATATATCTGAAGAGTATACCACTTCCATGCATATATTTACTAACGGGTTGGTGTCAACAACCGCTTCAACTTCGGCATTCGTAGTACCGAATATGAAGATCAGTAAGCACTTCTGTCTTCACATCCAAACTACATGAAAGGCCATTGAGAATGCCGCCCTTTGGAAGGCAATTCGTCATGTATCGATAAAGCTGCACCACATTTGGGCTACATTTTGCCAGTCCAAGCCGGTGTTTCACGTGATCAATTCTGCGCTTAGACGAGGACTTTACTATGTCCTTGCTCAAGAGGTGATCGAATCACACGATTTCCCCCTAAAAGCTGGTCATTTCAGTGTATTCTGGTCATTTGAGGGTTTCAGTAGATTCCAGAACATTGTGACTTATACGGAAGTGAGCTCGCTGCCATTTACGCAGAGATGGCCCACATTAATATCATGCCAGTGTCCATCACATTTTTGCAACCAGACATAATGCCGTAGTATGTAGACTTCTGCACGATAATACCGTAGTATATTGGGCTTTGCGAGGTGATCGTCATCGCCACCTTCACGAACTCGACCCAGAGATGACAATACGGATACCATGGTCAGACATACGTTAAAGCGGGGAAAGAAAGAAGGCGGGATGGATGGTCGGAATGGTGACGAAGGCGGTATTCATGAGATGACAGAACACATCTTGTACATCTGCCCGTGGTTTCTTGTACAGAAAAAATCAGTGACATACATACTGTCAAAATTTGTTCTTTGCGCCATTGAGTGGAAAGGTTCTATTGGAACCTCTACCTGATCCTCGTCGTCAGCATGATAGTTTGAAGGCTCTCAACAATTTTACATGAGAATGGACAAGAGAAATAACTTTGAACATTAGTTGACCCTGCAAGTTTTTCACTACCACCTTCATCGTTAAAATCAGCGTCTTCTCTTTTATTTCTTTCTACAGCTACTCCCCTTCCCCCAACGACAAGTAGCCGGTCAGAACATTGATTCAGACTGACATCTTAGCTTTTCTCTCATAATACACACATATCGCTTATATCGAGTCTAATTGCTGCCTTGAAACAAAGTATTTGAAACAAGACATTGTTGCATTTAATTCGCCGTATGCTTCAAAGACCGCTGTGTCATGAACAGACCTCTGTACATCCTTTGTCATAACATAAAAGCTCTGCGCGAAGTGCAATGCGGCTACAATTTGCCACTCGTTGTGCCTTTTGTGGGGTAGGCTAATTTAATACCAGCTTTCTCAGAATATCACAAAAGTTTTTCTGCTATTCTAAAGTCTTTTTGCTATTCTAGATGTAAGTGTTTAAGTAACAAAGTAATCAAATATGTAATAGAGCAATCTGTAGAGCGGAACCAGCCTTTGCATGCGGTTTTCATGATTTAGGAAAATTCATGCTGGACAGAAGAAATGTAAGCAGTAATGGGCGCATTGAATAGTACGCGAATAAATTAGGCATACATGATTATCTTCTAATCACCTATAAAGGACTTAGACTTACCTTAATTACCGACAAAAACAGCGATAAAACACCAGAACACAGAATCCCTCTAATGCTCCTCACTGCAAGCTTAAAACTATTCCAGCCACATGAGTCGAAGAGATCAAGAGTGCACGTCAACAGCGAATACCTCGGTAACGCGAGATTTTCAGAAGTTTTGTCCTGTTCAGCAACGCTGTGTATGATTGGTAGGAATGACTGACGACCTTATCCAACAAACTACAAGAGGAGCGTTGACGAACCGTATGCAGAATAATCAAGTAACCTTCGGTAGCCTTGCAAGACAACGATAATGCAGAATCAGCCATAATCCTCTAGAACGTGTGAAGGAATGCGTGTATGTAGGCTAATTACTCAGAGGAGAACCTCATCATTAGAAGGAAACTTATAACTTAAGAACGTTTCCGAGTACCTACGGTAGGGATTACCTAGCCTTAACCTGGGAAAACACGGGGAAAGCTGGAGATGGAAATTCATAACGATGAGCAAAACGAGAACAAGGGGAAAGCAGGAGCCAACGTTTTGACAAGTGGACTTGTCTTCTTCAAGACCTTGACCTGCAACTTACCGCTATTCTTCGAAAATAGGGAGCGGACAATCATTGCATTGTACTGGTATCAAGGTGCTGGGAAGAAACTTGGAGGTTAAAGAAGCTCGAGAAGAAAATCCGGACCGTGCAATGGTGTATATAACCACAAAATTCACAAATCTATCAAAAGGTGAATTAAACATAGCGATAGGAAAGTATTAGGCAATTGCAGGAAGTATGGCTCGTAATTCGCTCGGCGGACTAAATTGCAGGAAAAGTTCACTGATTAAAAAAATTAACAAGCGTAGTGTCCTTGGGCACAGGCGAGCAAGAACGTCTCAGTTGATGTGAAAGAAGACTCGCTGTCACAACGCGGGTGTGATCAAGAGCACCGGAAACGGTGGCGAAGGTTGCCTGCCTTTTTTCGCGTCAAGACGTCTCATAAAGGTGAAAATTTGTACCCACTTAAACTAGCAGTGCCAAACACAAACTCACAAAACCACCAGTCATGTCGGCTCACCCTTTTCATATTGTACCTGGTGCTGATTACCGGCGAGGTACGGCTTGCGGGTCTTGTTTTGCTCAGCCACCAGAATTACCATGTGCAGCAACGCTCGGCAGGTGCAAAGTGCAAGGGGAATAAGAGATCGCTGGCGGCTTTATGAGCGCTCAACTTCCATGCTCCTGAAGCTGGAGGTCGCGAAATGTCAAGTTTTGGAAACGCGGTGAAGACAGAGGCTGCACAATGCCGCACAGAGGCCGCACAGAGGCCGCACAGAGGCCGCACAATGTGAGTACTAGTAGAGGGGGAAGGGTAGCGTGCCTCCGCTTCTAATCATGCCTTGGCTGAGACATGCCGAAGCACATGGAGCGGCTTGTTGCAGGTGCATGCGTCTTATTTAGCAGGTAAGCACTATTATAGCAGAGAAACACTATGCATCGCATTTCGATTACCGGACGATCGGCCTTTGTACGTGCAGGGGCTACTCGAAGAACGTACCCGTCGTTCGTCGTCCTTCAAGGCTGTGGAGACATTTTTATCCTTCTTGAGTGTGGCTGGCCTATGTAAATGCCTTTGACTTGTTGCGACCCTACGTGACTGTGCGCGAAGACGCCAAGTCTTCCTGTTCCGCGCTCTTCTCTCTACCGTCTTTTTATTTCTCCTTTCCTGTTTGACAGTGCCGGGTAGCCAAACACAGCCCATGCTTGTTAACTTCCCTTGCTTATCACTTTCTTTCCTTCCTCCTTTCTGCTTTTGTCGTTCACACGTCTGCACAAATAACGTGATCGGCATGAAAATTCTCTTTCACACATTCTAAAGTGTTTTCAGCCAAATGTCAAGCCGACACTCATTCTACGTGTCACGCTTCCCCTCAGCTTGCCTCAAAGTTTGTCGTCGATAAAGAAACAAAACAAGAATGACTTTTGCCGGCAGAGCTACAAGAGGGCAAACTTGCACGCACTGACTAATTATTAGGCGGTGTCGCCCCTTTGCATCACTCTCTCCACCCTGGGAGAGATGCGCATAAAGGAAGCACTAAACTGCACAATGTGCCGACAATGCTCACACGCGGAAAATTGCAGTTTCCGCCTGTGTCTCGCTTCGATGCCTTACATCTCTCTGTGCCAGCCCCACTATGCTCCCACTGCGGTCATAACGTTACGCCGGAATATCGTGACCGGAAGAAAATTACTGAATTGCACTGCTAATACTATATTACCAAATGTCTTTGTATTTTATTATTGTAAGCCATAGGAAGTGTGATAATATCACGCAGTTTGTGACCACTTCTGTAAAGTGTTGTGAAGCACTATCTAAATTCGTGTAGTACCAAACCGCTGTAGTTATATTTTGGGTCACTGCAATTTAACACATCAATATTTGTTGAGCGTGACCGCTCCCTGTTATAGCTAGCTTCTGGCATTGATAATATTATACATGAACAAACAAATAGATGGGGATATATTTTAGCAAATGAACATTTCCTGAGCTTACCTGGAATTGCCTAATATATCCTGAATTTTCTGAACACTGTTTCTGTACAGAAAATACACATAGTTGCAAATTTTTGTGAAACCTTTTCATGAAAGCAGTGACAGCGGAAGCACTTTGCCTGGTTTCTGGCCTTGAGTCTCAGTTTCGTTACGCAGGGTTCGCGACAAGCGGAACATTTTGCACCCAGAACATCAGCGCCGCGCTTATACGGCACAGGTATGGAAGTGGAGTGTATTGGACGACTGTGAAGGCAACAACCATGATGTGAGTAGATATTAAGCTTCTTTTTTCTACATAAGTAACAATTGACAGTGCAAAAGGAGTAAGTAATATGCTCCAGGCGCTCATCACTCCTTGATGCCCTAATAGAATTATTGTGAGTTCTTATTGAAAAGAAAGCGTTATTTATTGCGAGTTTTTCATCGCGTTTAAGATTGCGTTCGATGTCAGACATTTTGTTTGGGCTCCTTGAGGGCACGTTCAAAGTGAGTCGCTTCATGCCAGTCACGCTCTTGAAATAAATTAGAAGCATATGAACGTTGAGAGATGCACGACATTCTACCATCGTTTCCATGAACGTATAATCAAACAAACTTGTTTATGAACTTGCACAAGCATATACAGGTAATCCATTATGGCAATAAAAAAACAACTGATTCTAGGTTCTCCATTTTGTAGCGATTTTTCTTTTCCGTCTGTAGTGAACCTTTGTTAGCCGGTTAAGGCAGCTTCAGGCCAAGTCACACTAAACCAGCAGGACACCAATGCGAACAATACGCCGACATTACGATCGGTTATACAGTAGACGGACAGACCGTGTCGCTGAAAGACAATTTGTTGCTTTACAAAGACAACGATGCCTATGTGACCGACGAGGGCATGCCGTCGCATGTGGCAAACATATGTGCAATAACTACGACAAAATTAGGCTGCTGGCTATCGTTCAGCCAGTCTTCGCGCGATCGATTTGCTGCTGAGTTGAAGCATCGCACCGACTACTCAACTGCCAAAGTTATTATCCTGATACACAAATTTAGCCTATTTGCCCCTTAAAGTTAGCTCAACGAAAAAAAAAAAGATTTCACACACGGTGCAAGATGAAATTGTAAGACACGCTTGTCGGTCGCCCGATATCAGACGACCGAGCATCGCAGGTTCTTACATGATATCTTGTACTATTTTTATAAGTTTTTTCCTCAAACGCATTGAATAAAGCTAGTTGAGACGCTGTCTCTTTCTCACACAAGCTCTCAATCACTCCCTCTACACACATATATACATATATATATGGAGGGTGTTTCAGCTACTTAGCAAATGTTTAAAAACATGCCGATGTACTCTAAGACGACGAGTCTAAATGCATGTTCCTCACTTTTGTATGTGGTCTCTCACGCTATTTTTTTTTATTTTGCTTAATTAGATAATTAGTCAAGATAGATAACCAACTTCTGAAGCAACGAAGTTATGCAAAAAATTACAATGAGAAAGTTGTAGGGCGCTTTTCAAATCGTTTGATTAGACAGTTCCTAACTTTCTATTTATTAAGTACTAGTGTTTTTCAGGTTACTGCGGATAACCGCGATATAAAAAAAAACATACCGCGTGACATATTCGCTTGCGCGCTGCGATTGCCGCGCTCCTAAACTGTCCATGTAGAAACGAACATAGCATCTCGCAGGAGGTGAGGCCGCTTAAAAGGAGGCAAGGCAGTAACGAAGGTGTTGGCTGTGCGATTTACGCCAGTGATGTGCTTCCTTCGGGGAGTTCGTAATAGAGATAAGCAGAAGCAGCGGCAGCACATCCGGTTAAATTCGTTTGTGCGCGGAACGCTTGGGAGCAGTGCAATCACGACGCGGAAGCGGACATGTCACGTGGTTTATTTTTTTTTATTTCGCGGGAATCCGCGGTAAGCTGAAAAACACTAATACTTAATAGAGAGAAACAAACTGTCTAATAAGGCGTTTTGCAAAGCGCTCCGCAACATTCTCATTGAATTTTTTTTTCCTAGCTTCGTTGCTTCAGAAGGTGATAGATCAATCTTGACTAATTATCTAATTAAGGAAAATACTAAAAATAGCGCGACAAAATACATAAAAAGGTCAGCAAACATGCATTTTGTCGCATCGTCTTAGAGTGCATCGGCATATTTTTAAACTGTGGCTAAAGTTAGCTGAAACATCCTGCACAAGATCATCATCATCGTCATCTTCATCATCATCAGCCTGGTGGCGCCTACTGCAGGGCAAAGGCCTCCCCATACTTCTCCGACTACCCCGGTCATGTACTAATTGTGGCCATGTTGTCCCTGCCAACTTCTTAATCTCATCCACCCAACTAACTTTCTGAGAACCACTGCTACGGTTCCCTTCCTTTGGAATCCAGTCCGTAAGCCTTTATGACCATCGGTTATTTTCCTCCTCATTACATGTCCTGCCCATGCCCATTTATTTTTCTTGATTTCCAAAAAGATGTTATTAACTGGCGTTTGTTCCCTTACCCAATCTGCTCTTTTCTTAACCCTGAACGTTACACCCATCATTCTTCTTTCCATAGCTCGTTGCGTCGTCCTCAATCTAGGTAGAACCCTTTTAGTAAGCCACCAGGTTTCTGCCCCGTACGTGAGTACTGGTAAGTCCCAGCTGTTATACACTTTTCACTTGAGTGATAATGGCAACCTGCTGTTCATGATCTGAGAATGCCTGCCAAACGCACCCCAGCCCATTCTTATTCTTCTGATTATTTCAGTCTCATGATCCGGATCCGCGGTCACTACCTGCCCTAAGTAGATGTATTCCCTTACCACTTTCAGTGACTCGCTACCTATCCTAAACTCCTGTTCTCTTCCGAGGCGGTTAAAAAATACTTTTGTTTTCTGTAGATTACTTTTTGGACCCACCCTTCTGCTTTGCCTCTCCAGGTCAGTGGGCATGCATTGCACTTGGTCCCCTGAGTTACTAAGCAAGGCAATATCATCAGCGAATCGAAAGTGACTACGCTATTCTCCGTTAACTCTTATCCCCAGTTCTTCCAACTCCAGGTCTCTGAATACCCCCTGTAAACAAGCTCTGAAAAGCATTGGAGAGATCGTATCTCCCTGTCTGACGACTTTATTAGTATGGATTGTGTTGGTTTCTTTATGGAAGACTACGGTGGCTGGGGGACCGCTATAGATATCTTTCAGTAGTTTTACATTACCCTCGTTTACGCCCTTATTCCGCAATGCCTCCATTACTGCTGATATTTCGACTGAAACAAACGCTTTCTCGTAATCAATGAAAGCTACATATTAGGGCTGGTTATATTTCGCACATTTCTCTCTCACCTGATTGATTGTGTGAATATGGTCTATTGTTGATTACCCTTTACGGAATCCTGCCTGGTCCTTTGGCTGACAGAAGTCTAAGGTGTTCCTGATTCTATTTGCGATTACCTTAGCAAATACTTTGTAGGCACCGGACAGTAAGCTGATCGGTCTATAATTTTCAAGTCTTCGGCGTCTCCTTTCTTATGAATTACGATTATGTTAGCGTTCTTCCAAGCTTCTGGTACGCTCGAGGTCATGGGGAATTGCCTATACAGGGTGGCCAGCATGTGTAGAAAAATCTGGCCACCATCTTTCAACAAATCTCTTGTTACCTGATCCTCCCTAGCTGCCTTCCCCCTTTGCATAGCTCCCTATGCTTTGTTTACTTCTTCCGGCATTAGTGGTTGGATTTCAAATTGCTCTAGAATATGCTCTCTTCCATTATCTTCGTGGCTGCAACTGGCACTGTATAAATCTCTATAGAACTCTTCAGCCACTTGAACTATCTCATCCATATTAGTAATGATATTGCTTTTAGGCTTCCTCCGTTCCTGAGAGCATGTTCAATTTTATTCATATTATACTTCTGTATGTCAGCTGTCTTCCGTTTGTTGAATAACTTGTAAAGTTCTGCCAATTCTATTCTAGCTGTAGGATTAGAGTAACCCCAGCATGCATATATATATATGGCGCCCCCACTATCATGCACTACCATTTAAATATCTGAAAATGCCACGTAGCTGGACGGAACCATGGTGCTTGCTGTCAGTGCCAGTGATGTCTGCCGTCGCCTCGATATATCGCGATAATTTATTCATACTGCGTAATTACCTAACTGCCTAAATTAATTCATAGGCTTCTCAAATGATATAAATAGATGAAAACTGTCAATCAGAAATCTTCTTAGCCGCATGTAAAGCTCCCGACACAGCTTTCTGTTGCTCTGTACGGGCTACATAAAAAGAATTTCCAAGTGTGAAAGGAGCCCGGGAATAGACGCGAAATTGCCGCGTGACTGGCCCATCCAGAAACTTGGAACGGCAAATATTAAGTGTAAACTTAAGAGAGAGGAAGAGTGTGGTGTGGATCAAAGGGCAAACGGGGATAGCAGACATGCTAGTTGACATTAATAAAAAGAAAATGTGGCTGAGCGGGCTATGTAATGCGTAGGATGGATAACCTGTGTACCGTTACAGTTAGAGAAAGAGTGCCAAGAGAAGGGAAGCGTAGTCGACGACGGCAGAACACTAGCACGGCCTTTGTCCAGCAGTGGACATAAAATAGGCTGTGGATGATGATGTTGATTATGATGAAGCAGGTACCGCCACACATACTTTTACATGAAAATTGAATGTCATTAGTTCTATTCAAATAGGTTCTCTGGTAATATGGTTATTAAATGATGTTTTCCGGTGACGATTACCTTGTTAGATGACACTCGCTGTATTTGAATTTTTTTAGTAACAAATTACATTTTATTGCGGAATATTGTCGACCCCATGGCCAAGATTATTACAGGAGTGGGGGCATAATACAGATAACATGGAAGGACGAGCATTGTACTCAATACATAAATAAAGATAACAAACGGTTTAAAACACTTGAAGTTTGTCACTTTCGAATGAGCACGGGCAATGTACATTTCTAAATTTCCTCTACGAGCGCTTCTAGTGTAGGCTGCTCAACATGAAATTGGTCAGCATGTTCTATTGCCTAATTACTTGAAAGAAAAAGAAAAACGAAACTCATTGTTATCACATAAACATCCTTCGTACATTCAGTGGTGCTTTTGGCGCACTTTTCCTTTTTCCCTTTATGTTAAGAAAGTCGCGGCGTTAGTTTTCAAGTGACCATTCGGAAATTGATAAACAACTTCACGCGGTCTAGCTTTGCTCTGTTACGTAGTGTAGCTAGCCCCGCAAGCTGCAGAAGCTCAATAGGTTAATCGGTACGTTTGCAGCTGTTAAAGATGAATGCTACCGCCATGCGCTGTGCGCTCTGAAGTGCAGGAGCGCTTGTATTTTTGAACGGAAGCCACACTATCTGCGCATGTTCCAGGATTGGTCAGATAAACGCGACGTATGACAAGTGTGTGGTTTCTTAAGTTGCATTGCGGAGGGGGCGTTTATGGAAAAATAACTGATTTGTTGCTTTTTTTCTGACACGTGTGGCACTTGAGCTCTCCAGCTAAGGTAACATTTTAGTGACACCTCGAAATACTTGTACTCAGTTACCCCTCGAAGCGTTGCGCCGTCAAATGAGTATGGGAATGAAAGTTCACATTTCTTCTTTGTTATAGTCTTTGTGACCGCTTTTTTTAAAATATTACCTGCCGTCTACCAGTCACGACTCCACTGGGCTAGTATGTTCAGAAAACAATTAGGGCCACTTAATCACTACGGTGTTCAATTTCGCTGTAGCGCATGCAATTGTCTGCGAACAACCTAATTTTACCTGAACGGTTTCTATAATGTCATCAAGGAATAAGAGCAACAAGAGTGGAGCCATACAGATCCCCGTGGGACACCCGGAAACACCGTGACTGTGTCAGAGCAATATTCGTTGTACTGCAAGAAAAGTTCGCCATCTGAAAAGTAATTTATAATCGAGCCCACCCTAGGGCAATTTCCAAGTATACGTGTAAACTTACAGATGAGTTTAGCATGCCACATATGGTCGAAGGCTTTTGAGAAATATAAAAAATAAACGTATATCAATTCATGAGTGGTTATTAATGGGCAGTGCAAAGTCATGCGTTGCCTCTACAAGTTGGTGACTGTAGATAACCCACTTTCGAAACCATGCTCAGAAAGGGAGATCAGGTTACTCTCTTCCACATATTTTGCCTACCAGGGCCTTCCGAAAGAGCAGAAAGATAACATCATCATATCGCCCGCCCCGCGCAATATGCATCCCCAGCGCAACGTGGAAAGAAGGAAGGCCAGAGCGGTAGCGCTCCTACGCCGCGCAACCGAACTCCCTGGCGGCAGCTGCTTCGTTGACGCGGCCCAGTATGCACACAGCAACAATTTCACGGTAGTTTCAATCAACCACAGAGGTTCGACCGTTAACGCCGCTTCGGTACGAAGCACGTCGTCGCATGCGGCCGAGCAAGTGGCCATTGCCTTGGCCCTCCTGGACGACGGACATGCCAATATCTTTAGCGACTCCGGGGCAGCCATCCGCGCCTTCAGCGTTGGCGCCGTGTGTAAGGAAGCCTGTCGCATCCTCGAAGGCAAAAGCATCGCCACCCACACTCTCACGTGGTTCCCCGCTCACATGGGATCCATCATGGGAGGCCCCACAAACCTCAACGAGCTGGCCCACTCCAAGGCGCGAGGTCTCGCTTTCCGCGACCATG
The DNA here is from genome assembly GCF_050947875.1 of Dermacentor variabilis. Classification (NCBI taxonomy): domain Eukaryota; kingdom Metazoa; phylum Arthropoda; class Arachnida; order Ixodida; family Ixodidae; genus Dermacentor; species Dermacentor variabilis. The sequence goes on along the minus strand of NC_134578.1, from coordinate 42,908,671 downwards.
GAGAACTCCAACGCCGGCCCGCAGTGGTGGAGAACAGAGATCAACCGACCACATACAACGAAATTGCGCAGCACTTTTATCTCGGCAGGAGAGACTTTCCCCTTCCCCACAAGAAGTTAAATAGAGCGCAGGCATTGACCCTCAGATTATTGCAAACAGGTTCATATCCCAACCCGGCTTTATTCCACAAAATTTATCCCGACACCTATGCCACTAGTTCTTGCAGGCACTGCAATGACATCGCTAGCCTAGACCATATGCTCTGGCGTTGCCCCTCGTTACGAGGCACGGAACAAATCAATGTGGACAAGTGGCTCTCCGCTATCAAGAGCCCCGATGCCGGGGCGCAACTATGGGCTGTCCAGAGGGCCCACGATGTGGCGGTCGGGCAAGGCCTGACTGTCCCAACGTGGGAGCGGCCCGCAGCGCGCTGAGTCGCGTGCCTCAGGACCTTATTAAAGTTTTGCATCCAACCATCCATCCAACGTGCTCAACAACTCAAATACTAGTACAAGTGAGAGAAATCGACCTCTACTTTTAGGGGACTGATATCTTGCCGGAATTGTGCACCGTTATTCTCTTGGCAATTCTCCAGTCCTCGGGAAGGCGGCAATTGCAATTTGATTTCATGAATGCGAGACTGAGGTATTTTCCCTGGTTCACAATATCATTTGAAGAAATTATTCAGCATTTTGTCCGGGCCACTACTTTTCTTATCATGATTTAGAAGCAGTTAAAGAATGGCAGATGCTACTATTTCTAAAGGCGGTACTATTTTACATTGGTATCAGTAATCAGGGCTCGCTTGAATAATTACGCTAATCTGTGCTAAAAGTGAGTGGAAGTGGGACTTGAAAAGATTTGCATTATTCTTTTCCTCCACGGCCGGTAAAGCCACTTGGGTGGCACGTGCAGTGTGTATGTAGCGCCTAAATTTATAATGCAAGTTTTTGTTAAAGCTGCATAATCTGTGCCCAAAAAAAGCGGTCATTCGCACTTAGTACTTTGCCTTTTGAGAACGCCGTGAGCTATGCTATCTAGGAGCTACTGCTTCCTTGCATTCTTTCTGGATTGTCTGCCTCGTTTATTTTGGCGTTTTAAGTTAATTAAACCGCGAATAATTCATGGAGTGTGACTTCTTGGAATCTTTTTCCTTGTGGGACTAAAGTTTGCTTTAAAAAGATGACACGGTATTAAAGATGTGTCCACACTTCATCTATGCTTGCGCTGTAACTTTTGACAAAACAAGCTATAACAGTCGATACAGCTGCTCGGAGCATTAAACTTGGTGGGAGCTAGTGTCGAAAACGATGAAAATATGTACATAGGCAACCTCCTACTCACAATCAGCGTACTTTCAGCTGCCCTTAGATCACATGAACATGGCAGGCTTGCGGATTTGCTCACGTTTCCTGGCAAAGTAATGTTTTAGATTTTATTTTATATTAGTTGCTGCTTTTCTTCGAAACACCTTTATATGGCCTTCATAGGCGCAAGGAGCTGTTCCCTAATTCTTCTTCGCTTGGTGCACTCTATGACTTCTCTTGTTTAGGCAGAAGATTTTGGCCGGTAAAGTCATACGTTTCTCTCCGTTTGAAATATTTGTTGCTCATCACACCAATTATTGAGATTGTGACACCAGAACAGTATTTTAAGGGCTGAGTAGTTTGCATCTTAGTATAAATTATACTTTAGTCTTTCCACCGATTTTCAATCACTGGTGACGTTTACTGACTTCCATTGGAGTTAGGTCAAGTTACATGGCAAACAAGAGAAGCATGCCGGGAGGATGTCCACCAAGTATTGACCGAAAAATCGAAACGGTGCTTATGCGGCTGGTTGCAGAGTTCTTTTTTTCGTACGCTGATGCCAGGGAATCACCTATGGACATTTCATTTCACTTTCTCACTGGCATTTTCATGACCGCTTTCCTCTAAAGGCGGTAATAAGGAAGTGCTTGGATTGACACATGTCCCAGGCGCGAGTACCGCGGCATTGAGTAAAGATGCACAACTCTGAAAGCAATCTGCTTGTACCGTACAATACAGCCCTTCTCTCCAGCTTGCAAATAAAGAGCATTCCCAGTTTTGCTACCAGATGCCTTCACAAGATAACCAGAAAATATTACGGAACAAAATGTTCAAAAGCAATTCTTAGTGAAGATAGCTAAAGTACTCCTTGTTGACCTTCACTAAGAATTCACGCGGATGCGATTCTGGGTGCGCCAACGCTTTTCAGAAGGGCTGCAAAGGAGGCATTGAAATAGCCCGGCCAGCTCCCTCAAATGCACTATTTGTGTTACACGTTAGTAAAATTGTGAGGAAATTATACCTAAAGTAATCTATTACTGCTTAATTGTTGCACAGTTATCTTCGCGTGAGAGTAATTGGCAAATAGAGTTAATTATATTTTTCAAAGAATTGTAATTGTTATTGGCTAAAGCTTTTTGTAACATGTATAGGTCTTCCGCCACACTGTGAACTTCCTCGACTGTATCAATAAAGCACTACTATGTTTCGTGGTCATGATCTCAACTGCTGAACTGTGTTATCTCGGTTAGCAATTTCGTGAGGGGGGGATTTTTGTCTTCAAGGTTTTCTGATCAAACTTGCAATCGGTACGCGTTAGTTCGGCTGCTTGCAAACCTTCAGCATTGACTGCGATGACTCTCCTTGTGGCACGCTGAATGGCAAAGTGCTGATGGCATATTAGGTTGATTATTAGTCATTAGTAGGCCTCGGAGTGCCATAGTGCGGAGAAGAGCGCCGAGTACTCACGATCTATGGAAAGAATTACAAAGCGCAACACATAAGTCGGATGCGGGTGTACGCGTCATGAAGCTCACCATCGCATGACGGCGCTCATTTCCGAGAACCTCACCGCGGAGGCACAGAGACGATGCAGCTATTCGGTGCAGTTGTTCAGGCGTCGAAAATGTGAGTCATGCGTAAAAGTGGGGTGGTAGAAAAATGGGATGTTATTTTGTCGCCATAAGGCAGATACACTTAGGCAGCTGCATTGACATACGACCTTGCAGCAGAACGATGCTAGGCCTTGTATGCAATGAAGGAAGAGCACTTCAAAGTACAAGCCATGGCGAGTGGCAGTTTCTGTGTGCAATAAATAAATGGAATTGTTCGTTTGCAAGAAAGGACTTGGGTAAAGCCCGGAATGCTTGTGATAGAGATGGACTGTTGTTCTCAGAAAAGTTACGGCTACTAATATAGTTATTCTAAACTACTACATTTATGAAAAAGATATTAATGAAAAGTAAAGCGATATAATTACAAGCCTTTACATAACTATCGCGCAGTAAGCTATAATAATTAGGTGACTTTAAGCTCCGGTACTGATACATGTTTTGAGGTTAGCTAGTAGCGAAATTACACAAGTATGTGTGAAACGAGGTATAAGACCTTCGCGTCATCCTCACTGAAATACGGAATATATTCTCCCCATCGTTTCTAGATGTTGCATGTCATACTATGCTGGTCTTCAACATTTAATTTATCTTGTTTTTTTTTCAACAGATTCGGCTCGGCACACTTCATGGCAATAAACATGAATGATCGAAAGAAGATGAATGAGACATTCTCGTACGTTTTAATTTGGTTTATTTTGAAATCAGCACAGGTGACTTTATAGGGGGAAGCCTGCGCTAAGATATGCAAGATTTAATTTTGCATTCCTCTCATCTTTCCACATATAACCACGTAATATAAAAAGCTGTTTTTTCATAGAGCAGTAATGCGAATGCAAGACATTTCTAACTAACTCAGCGTGCCTGAATCTACATATCAGGAAGAATATGACTCCGACTTCTCGCCAATAATAAGAGACTATGAGAAGTAGGTGATCGTGGATCTGACCCAATCAAATGCTTCAGCTTCTCGTTTATTATATTTTCTGACCCAAGTCAACAAACGAGATAAACACTCGGAAACAGAACATCAACAGATGCAGCTTTAAAGTACGTCAATATATGACAGTAATTTACTCTCCAAGCAGTAGCCTTTAGTAAACTTATATTCAAAATTTAGCTTCTACCGGCATTTGCCACCAGCCACACGAGCGTAAATCGCGAAATTAACTTGTGTGCAACTGTCATTGCTTCTCATATTAGGCTCAGTGTGCTATTTTTTACGATTCCTGCATGCACGGAAAACTCTATACCGTGCGCTTCGCGAACTTTTTCACAATTTTTAAAAGGGTGCCTGTGGTAGGTTGCACAATTCTAGTTCACGAGGGGGTTTATTCAAAGCGGCGGACAGCATTCGAACAAAATATTGAAATGCATATTCGACTAAATAAAAGATCACTTCGCAAGTTTAAACTAATTACTCTAGGGCCCATATTTCAAGTTGAATATTCTAGTCGCGAATTTCGCAAGATTGATATACTTAGAATAAACTCTCAGAATGACACCAGTTTCGCGATACTAATTCATGAAGTCCGCAAAGTCCGTGCAATAATATCTTGAAGCTGGTGTCATCCTGAGAACTGGTTTCAAGAGCATCCGCCGTGCGAACTCTACGAATAAGAATTAGTAAATTGCAAAGTGTCCCATAAGGTAATTATTAAAAAATTAATAAGCAAATTTTTGTTCATCCGTAAAATAGACATTTCAATTTTTTTGTTCGAGGAGCGTCCGCTGCTTCGAGTAGACCACCTCGTGAACTACAATTGCGCTGTCTGTCACAGGCAACCTTTAGGAATTTTTGAAAGGGTTCACGTTAGGCTTTGTAAATGTTTTGTGTCACAGTAGAACGCTGTGTGCTAGTTGACCCGTTGCTCACTCAGCAGTTTTTGTGTGAGCACATCTTCCATAAAAGATTCTGACTGCAAAATCAATTATCACGAGTGCCATCGTGTAATAGCGGAGCCCACGTTATATACATTTATGCATCTGAGACATCTTACGGTCCAGCTTGTTAATAATCATAGATTGAGAGAGTTGAAGTGTTATAATTGTGAATCATTTGTATCCTTTCGGTAAAAAAGCATTTAAAAAGCAGGGTCGGTGGCTCTTCATCAAAATATCCCTCCAGTAATATTTTTGCCCAACAGCACGTACTGATATAGCGTCCACGAAACATACCTATATAAGGATCTTCAATGCATGTAAATTATATATAGTGAACTATGCATGTTTGCCCACACTGAGCAATGCATGTTTCATTACACACTAGTCGCAAAACTTGCATGGCTTACTATATCTGTTCTGATAGCGTTGATGATCATCTTTACTAGCTACCTTTGGAAGGTGTTATTTGGCCGTTATGACCGTAATGGCGATCTCCCATAAAATTTATCATTACAGTTCTTTGACTTTTTACATTGCAGGAGATGCCCGAAGCGGGAAGAGACTGGAAATATTCCGGCATGTTGACGAGAGCGGGCCTTGCAGCTACGCACCCTTTCATTTTCCTCTGTGAAATCTGATAGAAACAAGATGCAATGTAAATGAATTATGTGATTGTGGAAAGATAAGTACAATAAATGGTTTCTTTATTTCATTTCATTTCATTTTATTACCTTAAAGACCCAATTCCGGGTATTACATAAGGGGTGGTTAACATTTATAGACAAGAAAAGGCAGTGAAATACAAGTTTGAACAGTTCCCAGAAATTCCAAGAGGCATGTGATAGTAGCAATATTCAGGGGTAGGTCATTCTAGTCTTTGGCAGCTTGAGAAAAAAAAGAAACTTGAAAAGTGGCAGTTCGTGATCGTTTGCCAGAAAATTGTAGTTGATGGCTAGTGAGCTGTGACATGCGTGAAGACTATGGCGCGATGTAAGGTGGGCGTCTCGGCGAGCTCTAAAAATGTGATATAGAGAAAACGGGGCGATACGACGGCAAAAAGAAATAGATGCCAAGCTAGATTCTGCCTTTAAGAGGGAAATGCTGATGTTATTTGAATATGAAGAATGGATGAACCTACTCGCCCAATTCGGAACTGACTCGAATGCATTGCTGATATATGCTTGACGAGGGTTCCAGATAGCGGTGGCATATACCACTTGTGGTCTCACAAATTATTTGTATGTGAGTACTTTTATGCGCTCTTGAGAATGATGAAAGTGATATTTCATGAACCCAAGGGTCTTGTTCGCTGACGAAATTATGTTAGGCGCATGGGCATTCCTGGAAAGATCGTGGAACAAGGTTACGCATAATTACTTATAGGCTAGAACTGATTCTGCTAGGGTGTTCGCGATCGTCTAAGGAGAGAGACAAGAATTACGAAGGCAGAAAATCGAAATAAATTTGCACTTGTTAGGGTTCCCAGCCATTTGCCAAGGGTTGCACCAGTTCTGCATATATTTAAGGTCATTCTGGGGAGATGCTTGGTCCGAGATTTGAGTCACTGCACGATAAATCACACAGTCTTCAGCGAAGGTGCGAATCGGACAAGGTAAACGCAACGGATACAAATGAAAAATGCAAACTTTAGTCTAAAAACCTTAGAGGCATACAGCCACACGCCAAAAAGATGGACCTCGAGTCTGTAAATACAAGACGCCACGGAAACTACCAGAAAATTAAACCAGTCCAATGTAGATATATCAATAGCATTAAGTTAAAAAGAAATAGCCGGGCTCGGCAAGGGCCTAAACTTTTCTCCCACGAACAACACAATAAATAAATTTGAGCTCTACAAGGACCTCTAAGAATTTCCCTGACGAATGTATACCAGACACTTTTTTGCAGAGAACACACCGGAAAGCGGGACGACACCACTCAGAGCCCAATACGCTTGGACTCCCAAAACAGAAAAAGCCATAAAACTTCACCTATACCTTAAAACTATCAGTAAAGAAATTACAAGCGAATCTAAGACATCTACGCGAACTAAAAACATAACTGCGTCGAAGAGTCATATTTAAAATCTTAATTGCCGGAATGATCTTGTAATTAAGGGAGGAGATCAGGGTGAAAGTATAGTTATTTGGCCAGTAGAAAAACACAAAGACGAGGCTTACAGACAACTAAACAAACCATAAAATTACCGTAATCTAAATAACAATCCGACATTATCCTACAGAGTAGCAATTATCAATAGGCTGAAATCACTTTAGGCTGATCAATTGATAACACTGTCAGAATACAAATTTCTCAAACCAAGAAACAAAACTGCCGGGCGCTTCTAGCTCCTTCCAAAAATTCATGAAATTGCATCCACTGAACTACACACCGCTATTATACCAGGTCGCGCGATAGTATCACATCACAACACCCCGACAGAGAGCAACTCCACATTCCACGACCATTTTTTGATGGCTTGCCAAAAGCATTTCCTTCTTCTGTACAAGATATGGGCTACCTGCTTAGAATTATGCAGGACATATTACTAAAGGCACACTACTCTAGAAAATAATTCTCACAACACTAGACGTCACGGCCCTGTACACCAACATTCCAATTCCCGATGGTTTATATTGGATAAAACAAAAACTGTCTACACGCAATGCCCAACATTCTACTGAAGTCTACTTAACTTTCGTTGAATTAGTTCTAACACATAACCACATCGAATTTGAGCTGAGTTACTACCTCTAGATACATGGTACAGGCATGGGTACGCCTTTAGCACCAACCTACGCGAACATATTTATGGGGATTCTATAAACAAATTTCCTGTCGCGCTTCACTGATAAGCCCCAGAGATACCTACTATTCATAGACGACATATTCATAATATGGGGACATTGGCAAGACAGTCTAGATAAATATGTAGCATTTCTAAACCCTTTTCATCCGGCAACAAAATTCGCATCAGAATCTTAAACTGAGCGCATAAACATACTGGACGCAACAATATACATTGGCAATGGGGCGCTAAAGACAACGCTGTGTAGGAAACCTTTCGACAAACAACAGTATCTACAATATACGAGCCACCATCCAGATATTACAAACAAGGCATCTTTAAAGGTCAAGCCACACGACTACACCGCATTTGCGTTCAAAACGAAGACTACATCGATCATCCTTATGAAGCCCTATCAAACAGGAACCACCCAAACAATGACCTTCAAAAACCCTACACCGCTGCAACCAAACTTGATCAAGCCGAGGTCCTCAAGCCCTGCCCGAGGATCACAAGGAAGAACAACGCCTCTTCTTACTATTAAATTATCATACGCACCCCCAAATGTGAACAACATCCTATGTGAATACTACCCAATTCTCACCAGCAACCAGAAACTAAATAACGTTTTTCCCGACCCGCCCTGAGTAGGCTACAGACGCAACACTAATTTTAAATATATTCTTGTGCTTGCCAAACTATGGACAAAGACGAAGTTCCGAGCCGGTTCTTGTGGCCGCGCCAGGTGCTGCACAAGCAAACATATTGTTACGCCCACAAAAGGCGTTACTTTGAAGCCGAGTAGGGTTAGATGCGATGACCTTGTTTAGCTGAGCGCCTGTCGAGATTCAGCTAGCCAGCCACACGTCGTCTTCTTCGTTCACCCCTCTTCGGTGACCCCGCATACTGTTTGTTGAGGCGTGAACCCACTATGTACGCAAGAGCGTCACAATATTCAATCTACCACTACCGTAAAAAGTATAGCATCGAATTACTCAGACAAGTTAACTTCGGGTTTGACCTGCACATCAAGCAACGTAGTCTACAGTCTAGAATGTGCCGCTTGTAGCAGACAATACATAGGTGAGACTGGAAAGCAAATTCGTAGAGGTCTCACGGCCACCACGCGGATACAAAAAGTAATTTACCCAAAGAAGTAGCCAGGCACTTTAACGAACTCGGTCATAATTTCCACAATGCAAGACTCTATATATAACAAAGTTCCGTTCACCTTGCAAAAAGAAATATACGGAATCATACCTCATACACAAGTTTAATTGCCTATACCCGACGGGAATTAGTTTGGCACGTGACAACCAAAATCTTAAAAAGCGGTAAATTAAATCTGAAATACTCATATTATGAACCAAGGCACAAAGCACAATATGCCACCATTTAACCTTAATTCTTAACCTTACCTATTCCTCCATTTCGAAAAACCTTTTCCTGCCTACTACTCAATTTAATATATTATTTCATGTTTTTACGTTTATATCAAATGTACGACCCCCTTTTCCCAAGTGCGTCTGCTCCCGCCCGCTTCTGCGCACGTCACCCTCTTATTTGTAATTCCGGTTTCGGATCCCACCACTTTATTTTTATTTTGTATGTTTAATATTAAATATAATTTTGAAACACGCTTAACACCTTCGAAATTCCAAGACGCCAGTATACCTATTTCGGAGCCTCAGCCACACAGGGTATCACCATTTCTGTATACCGCCGCAACGACAGCTACATTGAGCTACTGGGGCTAACGTCCCATGAAAGACCATGCCGCTGCCTTCCAGTCACCCAGTTACCCCATGCATTGCACCCCACATTCCTTTACTCCTTCAAAAGTACTCCACACATTGCTGCTACGCTAGTAAAGTCACTATTTCAACTGTAGTTTTCTTGGATCTTTTTTGATACTCGTGCACTGACCGCCTTACCGGCTCCTCTAAACCCACAAAAACATGCCGCCAATTACGCCCCTGAATGCTCCCTAACTTCTCGCTTCGCCAACACCCTTCCATGCCGCTCTTTTTATTCTCTTATTCTTTCCTTTTTCCCTCTTGACATCCCTTTTTTTTCTCCTCCTTCGTTTCTTTTCTCCCCTGCTTCACACTCTCGCGCTCTTGTCCCCTCGTCTTGGGAACCACACTCACAGATGTCAGGCGACAGCGCTCATTCCGTTTGAAATCTCTCCCTTTACAACCAGCCGCTACCAAAAAGAACCGCACGTGATGTGACTGCACTAACCCTATAAAACTAACATGCCGAGGATGACGAGGCCGCCTTTCCCGAAGTTAGGTCCTCCTTTTGCAGCCTTTGTCAGCCATTATGACGCACCTTATCCCTGTTTATAACATTCATACCACAGTGTGGTATTCCATCTGTCAGTCCCTTTCTTGATTTCGGATGGTAGTCATGTCGTGACGTTAGGATTAAAACTCAAGAATATAATTTGTTAAAGCAAATAATGCATTCGTAAGAGAAAATGTTTATACCAAATAAGCTGACAGCAGTTAGATATGCAATAATTTCATTCTTGCCCAAACAAGAAATATGTTAGATGTTTTGAGCGACGAGCTACTAATGTCGAGATTAATGCCACTCGTTTAAAATGTCCTATTTCGCCTTAGCTTCTTTACTTCGAACCAAAATTTTACGGGTAGTGTATATACGTGGTGCTGACAACAGCTAAAATGGTTTACACCGTTCCTTTGAGAAGTGCATGCTATTAAGTCAAGCAACAGCACAAGTTTGCCTTGGGATCGTTAACCTATGCAACTGGGTTTAAAACTTCTCGACGTCACAGAAACGTGGACGGCTTTGCTAGTCACTGTGGGTCTCCTTTCATCAGTTTTCGTGAGTTTCGATCATGCAGATTAAAACGTTAACCTGAATTTGAACCTGTTATGTGTATTGTTTCGTAGCAATCAAATTCCGGTCACTGACTAAGTCAAGGCGAAGAAACCTCAGATTTCGGATCAGACACAGATTCTAGGGTTACACCATGTCAGGTAAGAACGTGGTTCTATTATTTTTTCTTTGAGAAGAGGCTGACTGAACAAATGTTCCACAGTGCAGGTTACTTTTGCAAGCATCGGGTGAAGCATCCTCGTGTGTTTAAGTTCACGCCTTTATACAGAATGCCAGTTTCAGATTTAGTGTTTTTGCAGAAGACAAGCGGACAATAACTTTTTGGTTTCCAGTAAAACACGTCCTGGGGCTAGTTGGTGCATAGCTTTCAAAAGATGGATCGCCAAAAGTGACAGCACACTTAAAAGGAACAAAGGCGTGACAAGGCGCTTGTCCTCTTTCGTCCTTCCTAGTGAGCTGTCACTCTGGCCGCTTCATATATTAAATCCTTGGTTTGAATGGGCTCTTTGGATTTTATTACGGGATGCTTGTTTGCGACCGTTCGCACAGGCTGTCCCTTAGCGTCGCCCTGAAGTTGATACGGAGCTGTATCACCTGTAAGACATGAACAATGACATCCTCTTGTGGACGCCGTGTGAAGAATGCGTCAGTTTTCAAGCCTTTGATTTTCTGTCAACATTCTTGAACTCATGGTTCAAGTCCTTACTTCCTGGTTGGCCGAATTATCTTGAGGCCCACAAATGACACTACCGATGCCTTCAAGCAAAGACTTTTCGATACAATGTTTACGCTTTGCTAGTCTGGTTGAAGGAAACGTGCCACTTACAAGTGGCTATTCTGGACCTGAGTAAAACATACTAGTGGGGTTCGCTTACAATATCTTATCCATAAGTTCCCTAGGATATATCTACAAATGTTTGACTAAAATTCATCTAGTCTAGTTACACGATGATAAAGTTTTGGCCACTGGCGAAGCGACTATCATCATGTTACCAGGGAGATCAATTTTCTAAACATTTGACTAACACTTAGAAAACTACGGACGAGACGTAACCACGATTTGCCAGTTCATTTCACTAATATCTTGAATATTTACGTGTAAGTACCATGTACTCATCAACCACACTTGCAAAGCAAAGAACCTCAACCTGAAAATTCGGCCCCTGAAGAGATGGTTAGCATGAGCGTGGGGCCTCAAGATAATTCGGCAAGCAGAGACATTACTGACTGCACGAGTACAAGCATCCCAACAGAAAATCAATGGCTTCGTAGACGGTGTATTTTTGGCAAAGCACTAATTACATCAGGTCATTGTTCAGGAGTTCCCGAATGCAGTACTCTATGCCAACTTCACGCAGACCTACAGTAGCACCTGTGCACAGATTCAAGAAGAAAACCAAGATGCCCCAAGATAAATGAGCCCCTCAAGCC